>NC_052642.1:15309121-15909433 GCF_016161935.1 Mauremys reevesii
TATTCCCAGCTCTACCACCGTGTAACCTGGATCAAGGCACTTCCCCTCTCTGGGTCTCCATTTTCACTCCCTCCCTTTTCCTCTCATCCTTTTCAAGTGTGTAAGCTCAGAGGGCAGGGAGTGTCTCTCATTGTGTTGGTACAGCACCTACTGCTCGGGGGCCTGATCTCAACTGGGGTCTCGAAGCGCTACCATAATACAAACTAATTAACTACAACCTCTCTTTACTCCTTGGCAAGTGGTCTGCGAATAGGAGCGCGGAGAAGGAACTTAAGGCTGCAGAAACAGTAATAAATTAAAGCTCCTGACAGGGTCGAGAGTTTTCTATAAACTCATAACCCTCTTTCAAGCAGCTTCCTTTCCTCAGCAGATAAGATCTAGTAGCAAATCTGTCTTCTGGGTGTCTGACACTGTCAATTCCCAGCATCAATCCTGGGACAGATTTAACCCCTCCAAACCCACCAGAAATAAATTAGGCAGACACATCAACTGCTAAACAACCTTGTTGGACAGGAGCAAAAAAATCAAATCCCCAAACCATTCCTAAAACGTGTGCGTCCGTGTCCGTCCACCCTTCAGTGGCTGAGGCATGCTAATGGAATGATACAAGAGCTTTGAAACAAGTAGCCATTCACTGGTTTCTAAACTATATATTAAATGATCTAAATACAAATATTATTCTTTGCATTGCAGTAGCACCGAGAGGTGCTACCTGATATAAAAGACCCACCCCCTATTGTGCTAGGTACTGTACACACACACACACACACACCCTGCCCTAGAGAACCTACAGTCTAAATCAGGGGTGGGCAAACCTTTTGGCCCGAGGGCCACATCTGGATATGGAAATTGTATGGCGGGCCATGAATGCTCACGAAATTGGGGGTTGGGGTGTGGGAGCGGGTGAGGGCTCCGGCTGCGGGATCTGTGATGGGGCCAGAAATGAGGACTTCAGGGTGCGGGAGGGGGCTCTGGGTTTGGGCAGTGTGTGTGGGGGGGGGAGAGCTGTGGCTGCGGGCTCTGGGGTGGGGCTGGGGATGAGGGACTGGGGGTGCAGGAGGGTGCTCCGGGCTGGGACCGACGGGTTCAGAGGGTCGGAGGGGATCAGGGGTGCAGGCTCCAGATTGCATTTACCTCAAGCAGCTCCCGGAAGCAACAGCATGTCCTCCCTTGGACTCCTATGCAGAGGCACGGCCAGGCGGCTCTGCACGCTGCCCCATCCGCAGGCGCCACCCTCTCAGCTCCCACTGGCCGTGGTTCCTGGCCAATGGGAGCTGTGGAAGCAGCGCTTGGGGCAGGGGCAGTGTGTGAAGCCCCCTGGCTGCCGCTACATGTAGGAGCCGGAGGGAGGACATGCCGCTGCTTCCTGTAGCTGCGCAGAGTCACAGCAGGCACAGAGTGGCGCAAGCCCCCGACCCCACTCCCCAGCTGGAGCGCAGGGGCCAGATTAAAACATCGGAAGGGCCGGATGTGGCCCCCGAGCCGTAGTTTGCCCACCCCTGATCTAAATAGACAAAACACAGTGGGGATGGGGGAACAGTGGGAGACAGAAGAGAGGTGACTCACCCAAGTTCATGCAGCAGGGTCAGTGACAGAGCCAAGACTAGAACCCAGGTCTCCTGACTCCCACCCCACTAGACCACTCTCCTATTAGAGAGGCTGCTATTAGCAAGCTGTGTAATGTGGGAGGAGGTCTGTTTGATGGGCAGGGGTATAAACCCATTTAAATTGGCCAATTTTAATCCCCGCTTGATCCCATTTCTCTCCTTCCTTTTTCATTGGCAGGACATATCACAGTTTAACTGGAAGGGGAGGTGGGTCCCATTAGTGAGGTCTCTGCCGGGGAAAGGAGTCAAAGCTCCCCCCAACACCCGGGCTGAGCCAGAAAGGATGGCACTCAGCATCCTTCCATCCCTGAAGCCTGCATGACTCATTCAGGTGACGCATCCATGTTCTGTTGGGCCAGCTCATGATTCAGATGCTGCCTCCGGAGCTAGATGGTCCAGAGGATACGACACTGGCTGGGGATTCAGGATACTCAAGTTCCATTCCTGGCTCTACCACGCTGAGCCAACCAGCATTAATCTCGCTCCAGTCACATGAACTCAACACACTTGATGCTCAGATACTTACTGGCTGGACCAGAACATTATTTTTCCCATACAGCAGGTGCGTCCTCGAATTCTGGTGCAAAGACTCCACGTATTCTCTAGCCGAAGCTGCAAATCGGTCTTCTGCCGTGCTCCCGCTCGAGTGCCGTTTCCGGATCTTGGAGACACGAGAGCCGTGGTTCAGCATGCAGGTTATATGGTACCAGTTGCAACTTGTATGAAGAGGCCGCTCGGAGCAGCAGCTCCACTAAAAAGGGCGTCCCGAGAAATCTCTTTTGGATTGGACTTACTTTCTGCAGCCCTGGGTCCCTCAAAAAAGCCGCCTCACCCCGGCCAAAGAGGCTTGCTGCTCCCCACGGCAGGGAATCAGCACAGGAGGTGAAACCCTTGGCATCTCAACCCACAAAATTCCAAATCTGGACCTCAAGCCTCCCTAAATTGGGACGGGGGTGGAGGGGACCATTTGGAGCCAAATGGACGTTCAGCGGTGACGAAGGCATGCACAAAAGTGTTCTCCATTCCTGGCAATAGGTGGAGGCTGCCCGTGGGTGTTATCTAAATACCCATCCACTCTTCTGCGCCAACAACAGGGAAGGGGCATGCTGCAAATACCTACTCCCAGTGCCGGGCGTTTTGAGGGCGAGTCCTGGCGCCCGTGAGCTCCATGGATCCGGTGTCTCTGAACCAGCTCGTCTGCTGACGGGTCTGTCCAGTAGTGGTCAGCTGTTTTCAGCTTGGTGTATTCTAGTGCACACGGCCCAACTAGGAGGACAGTAAATGACAGAGGCTCTTTAAGAAGAATGGACATTTGTTCACACTCACCCTCCAGGTCAGATGGTAAACTGAGGCCCTTTCTGCTGGTGAAGCTAATGATCTCACAGCACAGGTTATAACCTCAGTGTTCGGGCCAAATTCCCTCGCTTAATAAACCAGGTGCTGTTAGGAGACTGCAAGAGAAATATTGCAGAGCACATAATGCACAGCCACTGCACGATCAGTACCTCCAATTCCCTGCTCTGGGACACCACACCTAGAATAAAACCAAATTCCATCCTGCTCTATCATCAAAGCCAGCAATCAAATAGTAAAACAAGATGATCTGTCTCCATTCCCCCGACCACCCCTCAGCTTCCAGGAAAATGCAGTAAGCAAAAAACAAAAACAAACCCTCAACCACCCGGAGCGAACAATGAAAGTACTTACCAAGGAGAGAAGCTAGGATTGATCCATAAACAGGATCTGCCAATAAAGCGTCTCTCTCATAATACTTGCTAGGAATAAAAAAAAAAAATGGATTAGAGTCCAGTGTTGGTATTTTCAAACACTCCCAAGTCACTTAGGAGAGTGAGTTCCATTGACTGCCACAGGTACGTGCTCCTGAGTCACATCCGTGCTTTTGAAAATGCCATCCATTGCTAGTTCCTAGCACAGCCTGCCCAGATAGAGTCAATGGCCTCAGGGGAGCGATACACAGCCGTGCACATTCGCCAGAGCTGCAGGCCAACTCTTCGGGTTTGATCCCGCGGACAGGCACTCCGGAGCATACTATTCCCCGCAGTCCTGTTGAAGTCACTGGAAGGGTAGGCGGGAGTAAGCACATGCCCGGGGGTAAAAGTTTGCAGGAGAGGCTCCGTTTTGAAGCAAAACCACAAAAACCTTATTAAATAGTAATTCTACAGCCAAGCGATCATCCCAACAGCACCTGCGGACAATTGAGTTACCTGGGTCTCTTAGACAGGCTCGACATTAAGGTGATCACAACTAAAAGGCGAAAAAAGTGTGTGACGGTACCTCCCATAAGGCTCTATGGAAATATGCTTAGAATGTGTTTTACGCTACATATGCCATGTAACAGATCTCCGTAAAAGTTATGATCTACTGAATGTATTAATCCTATTTGCATGCATGGATCATTTTTGTATTCGATGTTATGAATGTTGGCTGTGTACTGGCTTGATTTCTAAATAACCTTAGCAGAGCATTCGGTCAGTTCCTGGAGAAAGGAATGTTGAAATTAAGTACCTAATCAAGGAACACTTAAAGGACAATGGATCTTGGAATGCTCCAATCCACATAAGAAGTCTACTTGAGGACGTTCACAGTGGCATGTAAACAGTGGATGTTACCTGTAAAAACTGTGAGTCATGCATGGACATGTGACTTACCCAGGTGACTCCTAAACTCCAGCTTGGAGCTAGACTTTGCACAGGAGTGAGGAGGGGGTCTCCACCCACAAGAGAAAGTCTATTTAAACCCCTGGGAGACCCCTCCATTTGGTCTTCAGCTGGCTAAAGCGAGAGCATCTCTCTATACTTGGAAGAAACTGGAACAATGCACAGTAACTACAGGGGGTGCGAGTGATTGCTGGACCCAGGCTAAAAGGAGATTAGCCTGTAAAAGGGAGCATTCTGGAACTGGTGAGGATCTTATCTGTAGTCAGTCTGATTAGACATAGATTTGCGCATTTTATTTTATTTTGCTTGGTGACTTACTTTGTTCTGTCTGTTACTTGGAACCTCTTAGATCCTACTTTCTGTATTTAATAAAATCACTTTTTACTTATTAATTAACTCAGAGTCTGTATTAATACCTGGGGGAGCAAACAGCTGTGCATCTCTCTCTATCAGTGTTATAGAGGGTAAACAATTTATGAGTTTACCCTGCATAAGCTTTATACAGGGTAAAATGGATTTATTTGGGTTTAGACCCCATTGGGAGTTGGGCATCTGGGTGCTAAAGACAAGCACACTTCTGTGAGCTGCTTTCAGGTAAACCTGCAGCTCTGGGGCAAGTAATTCAGACCCTGGGTCTGTGTTGGAGCAGACGGGCGTGTCTGGCTCAGCAAGACAGGGTGCTGGAGTCCCGAGCTGGCAGGGAAAGCAGGGGTAGAAGTAGTCTTGGCACATCAGGTGGCAGCTCCCAAGAGGGTTTCTGTGATCCAACCCGTCACAAAGTGATTTAATCTATTTTTAGAATATGTTTTTATATAAAATGATGAACAATTTTTTTATGTAGACTTGAAGTCAACCATTTCCGCTCTTAGCACAATATACAAGAAACCCACAGATCACCACACTTAGCTCCACAGATCCAACAACCACCCCAGACACACTAAGAAATTCGTCATCTACAGTCACATAATCAGATACTGTAGAGTTTGCTCTGATGAGAAAGGCTGGGATACACCCTAAACACACTTAAAAATTGCCCTCACAAAACAAGGACACTCCACCAGAGCCGTAGATCGCACCATGGAATGGGCCCACGCACCCCCAGGAAAGCCTGCTTCAATACAGAAAACAACAACAACCACCCACTGACAACACACCCCACTGGAACCCAGAGGGGAAATCATCAAGCAGTATTTGACGGAAACCACATCCTGAAAGAAACATTTCCCAAACCCCCTCTTCTGGCCCTCCACCAACCTCCCAGCCTCGCCACGCTCATCATCAGAAGCAAGCTCCCTACAGACCAGGACACAGCAACTCAAAGCAGCACCAGACCCTGCCAGAACAATAGATGCAAAACCTGCAGACACATCTCCCCTGCTACAATGATTCATGCCCCCCACAACGCAGGTCCTACACACGCCTATCACAAAATGTGGTGTACCTCATACCGTGAATCAAATGCCCCAATAACAACTATGTTGGGTGGAACCAGACAATCACTACGCTCTTGAATGAACTGACACAGAAAATTATAAAGGACAAAAATACCATAGCACTCTTGGGTGAACACTTGTCACATACTTGATCACTCCATATCTGATCTTTCAATACTTATCCTCAAGGGAAAACTCAACACCTTCAAAAGACGAGCCTGGGGATTTAAATTCATAACTCTGCTAGACATCAAGAGCTTTGGACTTAACTGGGACACTGGTTTGATGGTTCTTTACAACAATTTGTAACACACCACACTGCCTGCTAACCTTTAACTGCCCACTTCATTTTAAGATGTCTCCTACAGCATGTGTGAACCCCTTATGCTTAACAATCTGTCCCAACCTGTATTTAACTTCCCCAGACCTGAAGAGCTCTGTGTGGTTCGAAAGCTTGTCTCTCTCATCAACAGAAGTTGGTCCAATCAAAGATTACCTCACCCATCTTGTCTCTCTGAACATAGTATCATTTTGCTTGTATCTTCCACTAGATGGGGCTCAAACTCTATGCTATTTCCGATTTCCTAAAGGTGAACATCACCAAGCCACCAAGAAATGATGTAATCCCACTGACCAGGAATATTCTCTCGCTTTAAAGAAAACTTTTCAGCATAATCGGCATGGACTCAAATACAGTCAGCAAGGAAAACACAACAATACAAAACAAAAAAATAACCTTGATGCTGCTTTAGAAGCAAAGAGACAAGACATCCCTCATCCCAGATCCAGGACCCAAGACTGGCATGGCTGGATTGGGAATAGGTACAGGACTGGGCTGGACTGGAAACCAGTTTTACTGAGAGAAGGTTGGGTTGGCCAAATTAGGCACCCACAACTACATGTGCTTGCACTGCACCAGATATGTACATCTCCATGCTTCGCGTGCACCTCGCTGGCCAAGTGCCGGTGCAAACAGAGCACCTGGTTTGCAGAGATAATTTAGGCAATCGCGCACACCTAACTTTGAAAATATGGCCCCAAATCTTGTAGATTGAGGAAGTAACCGTTATACTCCCGAAAGAGGGGTGCATTTCTGCAGCATTGTGGTGTGTTTGAAAGAGATCGTGGGCCTCACTCATGCTACCCTGCTATCAGGGGAAAAAACTGCTTAACACAGGAGGAGAGTTAGCCCAGAGGTCTTGAACCAAAATACCTCCATGTGGGACATTCACAGGATACCCCCATGCTCCATACGTCTCCAACACACAAATCACAAATGGCTGTTTAAGCAAACTGGGATCAGATGCCACCAACAGAATAGTTTTATTTGAACATGACGAAGACCTTTCTCTTCCCTCTCAATGGGAAGATAGACCAGGAAAATATATTCCTCTTCTGACCTGCTGCCAAGGAAAACGTAACCCAGACTTTGGAAATACCGCGGGAGAATGAAAGAGCCTATATACTTTAACTGCCCCTGTGGACTCCCCCCGAATACCATTCCCCTTTGCAAAACCAAGCATACATCTCCATCGATAAGCGCAGCACTGAGAGCAAAGCAAGTTACATTCTTGGTGGCCGGGGATTTTGCTCTCATTTTGTGACTAACCTAGGCCAGGCCTCAGGGTTTCCACCATTCCTTTCTTCCGAGGCCACCACCGTCTCCCCAGTATACTCCTCATTCTACTGCGTTAGCTGTGGGGGTGGAGAAGACGAGGTGAGGACAACCTCGCTGGGAAGCCCAATGTAGGAGGAGACTTGAGTAGAATGCCAAAGAGCTTGGTCGTGTCTGCTAGAATCCAAATGCATCACATCCACAAGGCGCCTGAGCTCTCTGCTAGCCTTGAAGGGGGAAATCTCCGTCACAAACGTAACCCCTTCCAAATAAAGGCAACATGTTGTCACAGGACTGACCTACCCCAATCAGACCTTCCTACCGTTTTCTAAATTTTCACTCCTCACCTCCTTTTGCTCCCTTCTCCCTTTCCTCCGCAGAGGGCACGTGCTCCCCTGGCACGCTACAGCGTCTCGCTTAGGGGTCTCAAAAGCGCCTAAATGACTTCGGTGCCTAATTCTTATTGCAATTTGCAAGTCAAGAGAACTTAGGTGCCTACGTCACTTAGGGCAGTGGATCTCAACCAGGGGCACACGTACCCCTGGGGGTACGCAGAGATCTTCCAAGGGGTCCATCAACTCATCTAGACATTTGCCTAGTTTTACAACAGGCTACAGAAAAAGCATTAGCAAAGTCAGTACAAACTAACATTTCATACAGACAATGGCTTGTTTACACTGCTTAATATACTATCCACTGAACTGTAAGTACAATATTTATATTCCAATGGATTTATTTTCTAATTATATGGTAAAAACAAGAAAGTCAGCAATTTTTCAGTAACAGTGTGCTGTGACACTTCTGTGTTTTTATGTCTGATTTTGTAAGCAAGTCGTTTTTAAGTGAGGTGAAACTTGGGGGTACGCAAGACAAATCAGACCCCTGAAAGGGGTCCAGTAGTCTGGAAAAGTTGAGAGCCACTGACTTAGGGTCCTTTGATAATTTTACCCCTAGACCGTAGCCAGCTGACATTTTGCAACGTTTAAAAAAAGTAGTAAAAAAAAAATATTTTTAAAAAAATGTGTACGATTTTTGTACTGGTTCTTTAAGCTTTCCCACAGGGTTACGCTTAACTGAAACTTCAACACATTGTCACAATGTTTGAAAAACAAAATACAAATTGTTGGAGACTTTTTTTTTTTTTAAACTTTTTTTCTGCTCAGCTCTGAGTTTGCAGGTGGGACACTGACGACATTCGCTACTGCAAGGACACGGCGCACCTTGGTCTGACAAACAAAACCTTGGCACTGCCAGCTGTTTGGTCCCCTCTTTACCTGCAGTTGTCCACCAGGTACTGGACGATTTTGTCCAGCACTTTCTCAATCAAGGCTGTCCGCACCCAGATGTGCCTGATGGCCTGCGGCGTCAGGACAGGCGTTTTGCTTGAGGTAGAGCCCTGCCTCTTGAGGGATTCCTGGCCATTCGGCTGATTTTTCCTGCAAAAGGGATACAGTGAAAGTTGTTGGAGTCCAGATTTTTACTTTGACAGAGCTCTGCATGCACATGTATTGGAATATACAAGGTGACCTGAAACGGGAACACTTCTTCCCCTCCCCCCTCCGTTTTGCATCAACACGGCTTGTGCCATTAGTTACGCAGCACAGAAGGAGAACGCTGCTCCATACAGAACGCCTTTCATGCGGCAACCAACGAATAATAGAAGAAATGAAGAATATAAATACCACCCCGAACGCTTCACCTAACGAGGCAGTGCACCGGATGTAGAAAACAATTTACCGTAACGTGCTCGCGTTCCTGCCAAGTGCACAGTCTGGCCCCGACTCGGGAAAGCACCTAAGCACGTGGACTAAAGCCATTAGACTGGAAGCTCTTTGAGGCAGGGACAATCTTCTTGCACAATGGGGTGCTGGTCCATGACAGCGACTCCTAGGTGCTGCCGCAACCCAAACCAATAGCTGTAAGAATAACTGTGCCTAGTCAAGGCAGCTGTTAAGCATGTGACATCAGTGGACTTAAGAACACACTTTAGGGCACATCTACCCTGCCCCAGAGTTTGGACTACTAGGGTGTGAATAGCAACGCACCCCAAAGTGCTGCATTCTAACTCCGCAGGCACAAACTAAAAGGCTCCCACTTCACAGTAATGTAATTCTCTTTGCGTTAATGCGCACGCTTAGTTTGCACCTGCAGCGTCCACACGGGAGAGTTACAGCGCAGCTCTGCGAACTGTGGGGCAGCGTAGGCAGGCCCTAAGTGCTGTCCTAACTAGGGATGCTTCTGTGAATCAGAGCCCCAGGAATAATTATAGCAGTGGAGCCAGTTTCTCTGATTTGATACATTCAGTGAACTGAATTCAAGTCTCATCTGCTCTGTTTTGTTAGAGGTCCCAGCTGAAGGTCCCGGAGCGGTGGACTGGGAGTTCTCAGCCTTTAGTTGAAGGGGCGCGGATGCTGAATTTTTTAACAAAAAAGTGTCTTTCTTCCAAATGTTTAAACCAGACCAAATGAAATGGAAAAAGTAGAGATTTTAAATAAATTAAGAGGCAAGAGATGAATAAAAAAAGATCAGCAAAGGAAAGGGTTTGTTAAACATACATCAATGAAAGTTAAATAAAAGGTAAGTGTTGGAAAAATAAACAGAAAGGAGGCAGGGTTAAAATAGCTAATTTAAATAAATGTTTAAACGATTCAGAAACATCACAGTGGGTGACCTAATATCTTTTATTGGAACATCAATTCATGCTTACTGGAAACCTGTATAACTACAGGAACTTAGTGCAACCAGCTAGTCAAGAGACCAAAGGTTCCTATTAGTGCAAAGACCCTTGTCCAGGTTCAGCAGCCCGACTGTGCACAGTGCTGTACAAACACACTGGAAGATGCAGTCCTTTCCCCAGTCCAAGGGCCCTGATCCTGCAAAGACTTATGCACTTGAGTAGTTCCACTGACTTCCATGGAATCACTGACAGTGAGTAACACAGAGCATGTGCTTTAGACTTTCCAGGATCAGGGCTTCAGGTTCTTCACCTCAGTGGGACTACTCGCATGTTTAAAGCGAGGTCCATATTTACTACCTTGCTGAATCAATCAGGGCCTGACCACTGTTACCTTCCTCCTCCCGCCTATTGTCTGTTACAGTCATTGGTTTATCTCATCATTTATTAGGCCCTGATGCTGGAATGAGCTCCACGCAGGCGGGACTCCTACTCCTAAATGACCTCTGCAGAATCCACGGGCAGGAAGGACACCGCAGGATCATGGCCTTAAAGTGGAAGCGCCGTGGGGAAGGGACCAGGTCTCGCTGTGTGTTCAGACAGCGCCTAGCTAGTACAATGCTAATTGTGGTGTACTGAATCCAGTGTCACTTGCACTGTTCCTCTAGGAGGTCTGTCAGGTCTCCTAACGCACGTAGAAAAAAAAAGGGTGATCCAGGGGAACAAACAAGCACGCAAAGATCAACATTCAAGCCTTCTTTACTCCATAAAGAACCGGCCTCTGCCACAAGGCGGGCAAATCGCTCCATCTGGCACTGGTTTTGGCAAGGGGCGAGCCGAGACTTCTGCTTTTCCGCTAAGCTGTTCATTCTGTTCCCTGATCCCACCCATCTCCACCCAATCTGTCTGCTCTGTCCACCTGTCACATCCTGGCCGATACCTAGACAGCGAGCTGGCTGTGAGCAGCGACTGTCTTCTGTGTTATTTGTCTCGACGGCACCTGGTATAATCCGGGGTCCCGACCCTTGACTACGGTTCCTGGGCACACCGTGATGCACGTAAGGAGTAAAAGAAAAAAGAGCGCAAACCCAGCTCTCGTCCTGTGGCCCTTTGCCACTCACTTGAGAACATTTGAACTTCTGAAAATTTTGACAAAAATTAATTTGCGACAAGTTTTTCAATCGTTTTTCTGACCGGTTGAATTTTTTTCCCCAAAGTAATTTTCCGAGCAGCTCTACCTGTTCCCTTCAAGCCGCCATGACTTTCTCACATTAAGAACATCCCTTGGCCTTACCTGCCTTCCGCCTGCTGCTGCAGCTCCTGCGCTTTCTTGCATATGTCCCCAGCTACCGCGTACGTCTTGCCAACTTTGGTGAAGAGGGCGGCGACCTTATCGGTCCGGAGGAAGCCGGCGGCTCTGCGCTTCAGCATGTGCAGGAGGCAGGCCTCCACCACACCTGGAAAAGGAAAGGAGACATCGCCATGAGCACTCGGATCCTCCACTCCATTCTTTTTGGCACGTGTCAGCAAGGAGAAGAAAGTCATCTAATGAAACAAATCTAATATCTAGGGAGGGGAGAGAATATGGGCCAGGGTAGTAAGTAATGAGGACCCAGGCGTTCTATTCCTGCTTCAGCTGTGGACTCACTGTGTGACCTCAAACAAATCACTTACTCGCTTGGTGCCTCAGTTTCCCCATCAGGAAAGCAGGGATAACAATACACTTACCAGTCCCACGGGAGTGTCATCAGCCTTGCTAATTGCACTGACAGCCTGGGATGAAAGTTGGACTCTGCAGCCAGGAACCTGCATAAACCCAAATATCCTGGCAGGTGTCTGTATCTATGTTTATATTTTTTCCTGTGGGCATTATTTTGTGCCTCAGAGAGCCATTGATGTGGATTACATAACAGGAGGCTGGCCTTCTAGGAACTGAAAAGCGGAGAGAAGACCAGATCTCAGAGTTGGTAATGGAGCACTTGGGTTTAAGCAGGCTGCCTGGTCACTGCATTCACTGCTGAAGGGAAAAACCCAGTCAGACCTGCTGGGTAGAAACGGTGGAGATACAGGATGCCGGGGCCCAGTCTAGGTATGGGAGAACCATGTGACCCCACTACAAGAGCGAGAAAAGCCTGATACCTGAGAGGGTGCACTCAGAGAGACCAGGACGGGGACAGAGATACAGCAAAGGTTGCCAGGCGTCCAGTCGAAAAGGGACCCTAGCGGTTCTGGTCAGCACTGCTGACCGGGCCGTTAAAAGTCCGGACGACGGTGCAGTGGGGCTAAGACGCCCCGGTTCAGCACGGCCCCCGGAAGCGGCTGGCACGTCCTTCTGGCTCCCAGGTGCAGGGGAGATCAGGGAAGCTCTGCATGCTGCCCCCGCCCCGAGTGCCGGCTCCGCAGCTCCTATTGGCCGGGAACAGCAGGCATTGGGAACTGCGGGGGCGGTGCCTGCATGCACCAGGGGGTGGAGTGGGGGAGGGGAGAGACCGTGCACACAGCCACCGGGCTGCCCTGTGCCTGGGAGCCGGACATGCTGGTCCCTTCCAGGAGCTGCGTGGAGCCAGGGCGGGCAGGCAGGCAGGCAGGCAGGCAGGGAGCCTGCCTTAGCCCTGTTAAGCTGCCTGAGGTAAGTACTGCCTGGCTGGAGCCCAAACCCACATCCCAATCCCCTGCCCCAGGTTGGAACCTCCTCCCCTCCCACTCCCTAGTTCCCTCCCAGAGTCCGCACCCCCACTTGCACCTCAGCCCTGAGCCCCCTCCCACACGCCGAGCCCCCTCCTGCACCCCAAACCCCTCATTCCTGACCCCACCCCAGAGTCCACACCCTCAGATGGAGCCCACACTCCATCCCTCCCCACAACCCCTTGCCCGAGCCCACAGCCCCCTCCCGCACCCTGAACCCACACCCCCAGCTGGAGCCCTCACCTCCTCCCGCCCAGGGCGGATGGGGGTGGGGGGGGAGAAAGCCGGTACAAATTACCGGGGCCCGGCTTCCCTGGCTTCGTCGACCCAGTCCGCCCTTGCTGGGGGGCCTGAACATTTTTTTTCACTGGGGCCCGAACCTGCTCTCGGCGGCCCTGCCCCAGCCTAGTGAAAGTGGGCGAGGGTGGGGGAGAGCAAGCGACAGAGGGAGGGGGGAATGGAGTGAGTTGGGGCGGGGCTTCAAGGAAGGCGTGGAGCAGGGGGCGGTGCAGGGGTATTCGGTTTTGTGCGATTACGAAGTTGGCAACCCCTTCCTGCAGCGAGCGCCGTACCTGTGACGCTACCGAGTTGTGATGTTCGTTTTACGATTCTTACTACGACAGACACTGAAGTTCACCAGCCACCGAGTGACTCCCGAAGCCCACACGGGTTTTATTTCAGTCTTGCACAATTCCCCCCAGAAAGCTGAACGTGACACTTCAGCTGCTGCAAAGAGCCATGAGTCTAGGGTGGACAACAGCTGAGCAATCGGGGGGAAAAAAGCCATTCACGTCTACTAGTGTTTAAATCTAGGCTGCAAATGACTCATCCAGTCAACGCTGTACACAAAGGCGGACAAGATCGCTTACTCATTGAAAAAGTAAGTCCCTGAAGCCTGTGCAGAGCGCTCACCCCCCTCTGGAGTCTGCTTTCCAGCCTCTGAGCCATGTTCTCCCATGTTTATTGATTGCAATTTACCACTGACTGTCTGCTGCTAACATTGCAACATTACATTTTCATCACAAACAACAAACTGTGTTCCATCCGTTCCAACATACATTACCTCCGCATTAGAACCTGGCAGCTAAGCGTGAAGAATGCAATACCTGCCTGCACTCCGAGCCCAAACTTGCCAGGTGCTGAGTCCTTCCTGCACCTTCCTCAGGCTTATACGGCTCCCATGACTGTAGCATCTGAGCACCTCACAGTCTTTAATGGAGCCATCCTCCCAACACCCCTACAAGGTACAATGATCCCCATTTGGCGGACGGGAAACTGACAGATTCTTTAAGATGTTTAGGCACCGGAAGATACAGACAGGGGCTTTTGAAAATCCTACTGGGCACGGAGGTGCCTCACTCCAACGGGATCACACCTCTGATTGACACAACTATGCTGGCAGCAGCTGGACTGTAGAGACAACCCCAGTTGGCATGTGAGTCAGCAAGTCGAGTTAAAGGCTAGTTTTGAGAGCTGACCCTGTGGTAGCTAACTCAAGTGAAGAACACACCTTTTTTCACCCAACTCTCTCTGTGTATCTCAGTTCCCCATCTGTAAATCGGGGATAACAATATTCCCTTTCCCCTTTGTCTTGTCTATTTAGACTGTAAGCAACTGTATTTTTTACTATACGTCTGTACAGTGCCTAGCACAATGAGGCCCTGATCTCAGCTATAAATAATCAATCATAGGAATAATAATCCACACCAATTTCTGTAGGTACCCTAGTCTGGGAATACTTGTTTAAAATCAAGGCTGTACGGTGAGTTTGTACTCTACCTCAAGTGCCTCTGCAGGCAACTCTCTGGGCAAGAGAGCCTTCCTCAGTGCACTTGCAATAGCCACTCCAGATAAACTCTCATCCGTAGGAAAATTCTAAACACAGGCCTTGCTCCAAACAAATAGATGGTTTGAATCGTCCTAGTTTTATTGATAGCTCCTTGCAAACGCACTGGACCTGGGGAGAGATTAGACTGCATTTCATGCTTATCCTTCATCAACAAAAGGCTTTCATGTGTTTTCATTTTTAATTAAAGCATTCAGGCTTTCCATCAATCAGTTCCTTAACCAGGGATCCTCAAGATCTTACAGTCCGCTGGGTCAATAGGGTGAACAGCAAACAGCGGCCACTATCTTGGAAACCAGATGGATAAAATACTGATCCATTGATTTTATTGGTTGCACATTTCCCCATGTTAGAAATCGCTGGTGTTTGAAGGCTACTTCCGTTGTCATTGACATTGACAGGGTTATTAGTGTAAAGTATTCATAAGCCTCTAACGTCACTGCCACTTACCCTTCCGGGTTGTAAAAAGCGAACGCCGTAATTCGTGGAGTTCTATTAATACACATTTAGTTCCCACTTACTGTTCCCCAGTTGAACTGTAAATACAGCTACAAACAAGTTTGCAGATCTCAGAACTGGCAAGTCACGTGTACCTTTAATTTTCAAAGGTTATTAGTTCGTGTTATTTACAGAACGGTAGCATCTGGAATCCCTAACCAAGGCCAGAGCCCCATTGTGCCCAGGCACTGTACACACAGGATGCGTCTACATTGTAGTCAGAGGTGTGACTGCGTCCGCGGCATGTGTAGCCATCCCCGAGCTAGCCTGGATCTAGGTAGCTGCAATAACAATAGCAGCAAAGCTGGGGCAACCTGGATTACATGACCCCACCCGGGACCCTGGGTATGTACCTGAGTGGCTAGGAGAGCCAGGAACTCAGCCCAGATCTCCTGGGTGCCAGCCCAATGCCTTAGCCACAAGACCATCCCCATCTGAAGGCAAGCGTGGACCCCACTTGAAATTCCTGGCCTCCTTCCACTGTGCAACCTTCTCACAGTCTCCTGAGGACCCATCTGATGAGAAATAAATACCCAGAGCGGCGTTTGCAAGGGGCGGAATGCATTCCGGCAATGAGAAAAGCAGACCGTACAGCAGTGAATCCCTCGCCAGCACTTTATCCCAGAGCAGAGCTGAGAAAGCGGAGAGTGGAACAGACAGGACGATTTGAAAGCTAGCGTTGGCATCAAGGACTTTTAGAACCAGAAATAAGCAACAAGGAACAGCCCGGCCCACAGGGAAGCCGCCATCACCCATCTGCATCAGACACTCGACGTTACAGCTCTGACGCGTGCCCCAATCGAAGGCGTGCAGCAGATGTGGGCAAATAGAAGGAAATACCAACAAGACGCAGGAGACCAAGGATGCCAAGGTGGACCGTGGAGATATTAAGACAGCTGGAGTGAGAACTAAAAAGAAGGACCAGCCTGTACCAAAGGGCTGTGGAGCACTTTGCCGGCTGCATCTGGAGGGGCACGTGTTGGCGTGGGGAGCCTCAGAGAGAAGCCAGGCTGGGTAGCTTGAAAGTTTCAGCTACTGAGCATTGGGCAAAGTAATTCTACTTTTCCAGCCTGGGTGGTAAATTCAAGTACCTTATCCCCGGGGTGCTAGATAAGGGCTCAGTGTGTTCCTCTTAGCCCCACAACCCATCCCAGGTGCCAGACTGCTGATAATTTCCCTACTTTCCTGTACCGTTAGGGCTCTGCTGGGGGTTTTCAGACGCAGCCTCGCCACAGGGCTGCCCCGGGGAACATTACTGCGGCATTATTATTATTGTTGCATTACAGTAGAACCTAGCGGCCACTGCCCCGGGGCCTCACCGTGCTAGTGGTGTACAAGCACACAGCAAAAGGCAGCTCCTGACCCCAAGAGCTCACAGTCGCAACAGACAGGACAGACACAGGGCTGGAGGGGAAACTGAGGCAGGGAGCAGGAAAGTGACTTGCCCAGTACAGCCAGCAACAGAACCCAGGTCTCTTGACTCTGGTGCTCTAGCCACCAGACCCCGTCACTCCCTGTGGATGACTAAACTCAGCTGGTAAGCGTGGTAGGTTCCCCATCCATCTCCTCGGAGGGGTCTCAGGGACTGAATGTGTGGCCAGCCTCTGTGTGGGTGGCTCCTAGCACCTTCCCCTCCGGCTCACCCACCCATGTGCTGGCTGCAGGGGGCTCTGTTTATTATTTGTACTCCCTGTGCGAGGCACGCTGTTCTCAGAGGTGTGGCAGAAGAAGGATCAGCAGATTTAGACACTGCCTGGATGCGAGGACCCGGAGAGAGGCCTGAGTCAAAGAGGAGGCTGAGATTACGGGCCTCCGTCACCGCCAGGCAGGTGCTGGCCGCAGCGAGGGAGAAAGGAGAGAACGCACACAGATGCTGTGTGTAGCCCCAGACCGAGTGGCAGCTGGTCTCTGATCGCCAATTACCACGATTTAGTAGGGATCAAATCAACCCGAGGCTGGGAGCCTCTGCAAGTGATTCGTTTAGCGCCCGCAGGGAAGCTCACCGCAAGCTCATGCTACTTGGCAATGACTAGTGACAGCAGCACAGGTCTCCTGCACTGCCTGCAGGGCCTCGGGGGTCGACGGGACTTCAAGTTGTCTGAGGCCCTCGTTGCTGTCCAGTGGGGCAGGCATAGTACGGGAGGGGCTCAACTGACTCCCTGACGGAGGAGTCGAGCCGCCCAGCACGGATCTCGGTTCTCCTCCGGCCCTCTCCTTTCCCTTATGGGAAGTGGGAGATCTTCCTCTTGCGGACATCTCGGTCTTCTTGGCCAGGGCCGGGGATCGGTGCCGGCTCGTGGACAGCACCGGCGGGGCGCTCCGTACCGATGCTGCGGGGCTCGGGGCCGGGGTCAGCACCGACTCCATCAGGAGAGCCTTGAGGCGGACGTCCCTCTCCTTTTTCATTCTGGGTCTGAACGACTTACAGATGCGACACTTGTCGCTTCTGTGTCCTTCTCCTAGACACCTGAAACGGCTAACGTGCGGGTCGCTGATGGGCATGGGCTGCTTACAACCATCGCACGGTTTAAAGCCTGGGGATCGGGGCATGCGGGCGCCACTCCAGGGAGTACCAGAGCCGGTCCCCTACGGATACTGCTAAGGGAAAAACTTCCGGTACTGGTGCACGTGGCGAGCACGCAGACCGACTATGGATTGGACCTGAGCAAGCCCTCGAAGAAGCAGCTGCACTTATGCTCTCTCAAGAACTGCAGGGTTCCCATTCTGCACATCTTGGGCCATGGGCTCAGCTGCCCCGAAGGAGCCCACTGGTCCAGCAAGCCTGATATCCCGCATCCGGCGCTGGGATACTGCCCAATGGCTAACGATTCCTAAGACAGCAGGCCCTGTGCTCCCCAGCCATACAGCGCCCCGGAGCAGAGTGGAGGAACAGGACAGCCCTGCCTGACCCCTCAGCAGTTCGCTCATACCATGAGGCAGGAGCTTTGACCCAGTCCGCCCCCAGATGGGATGGGCAGCTATTGTTTTCCTGTGCTCTGGCTTAAGTAGGAGCCTCGGGCTGACTGCATCCTCCCCGTGAGAGGGGCTGTCTCCGCTCCGAGCGGGGGGCGAGCGCTGCACGGATGCTCGTGGGGATTCACGAGTCCAAGCGGAGCCGCACGAGAAGAACAGAGTGTGCTCCCAGAGCTGCGCTTTCCGGCACGACTGCCGAGCCTGTCCCCTGTAGGGATCCCAGCCCAAAAGCAGCTCGAAGGGGGAGGGAGGTGGAGGCCGCTGGCGCGTCACTGAAAAAACCACGCGAGATGTTTCAAATAAAGCAGAAATAATTGGTCAGGGTAGAACAGAGTTGGGAAGAGAAGCATCGCTGTTGCTTAGGAACCGTATTTTTTTTTTTAAATAAGACAATAAAATATTAATGAAACAAATTTAGTAAAAACCACAGCCGAGACGGCTTTAATTATTAATATTCGCGGTGGCTGCTACCAAGGATAATCTCCACCCCGCCTGTCCCGAAAGCCCCAATATTTAATTATGCCATTGTGACCTCTCTCATCACCACTAGTCACGAAAACGCTACTTAATTGACCAGAAGACATGCGGAACGTGCGTGCGAAGGGAAATGGCAGGAAAGGCGTTTGATTGAACCATTGTACTCTCAGCATTCGGAGGTACTTGTCCTATTTCGGTGGACGGAAGGACGGCATTGTGATTAAGACACCGGCCTGGGGATCAGGAGAGTGGGTTTCGATCCCTGGATCCACCTACTGTGCGACCGTATCATTTAATTTCTCTGTGCCTCAGTTGTCTCGCTGCACAATAGGGATAATAAGATGCTCTTTGTCTTACCTGTTTAGGTGATAAAGTATTCATGGCGGGGCGGTCTCTTAACCTATGCATGCATTTCATAGCCCAGCGCATCAGAAGTTAGCACCGTGTACCCGTTAGAACCAACCCCCCTCTCCTCAAGCTCTCCAGGTCACACACAGCTTCACAGCACGCCACCCCCACTCTTCCAAAAATATTAACGGGCCCGGGGCAGGCTTCCCGTTTTACCCTCACCGCACTGGTAGCCCTGGGCAGGGACAGTAATAATCTCATTGCATGTCATCAGATTCCCATTGTCCTCCCCACACACTGGAAAACTACACCGATCAGCCACTCAGAACCAAACTTGGCCATATAGGAAATTTCAAATGGGTTTAAAGCGCATGCAAAAACCTGCTGTTTCTTGGGGGCTGAACGGCTGTATTAGGCTCTTGCCAAAGAAGATCGAGAAGTGACTGTCACTGGGGTAGGATGTGAAAGTACCTTCATGGGGCAAAACTACCTGGTATTTTCAGACGCTAATCTACCAGAGAAAGGCATAATGAGAACCAATGGCTGGAAGCTGCCTCCAGGCAAATTCAAATCTGAAATAAACCTCAATTTTTTTTTTATCTAGTAAATGTGATCAAAAACTGGAACAAACTACCAAGAGAAGCGGTGAATTCTCACACACTTTAAGTCTTCAAATCAAGACTGGATGCCTCCCTGAAGATATGCTTTAGTCAAACAAGTTATTGGGTGATATACAGGAGTTAACGGGATAAATTCTCTGGCCGGGGATATAAAGGAGGTCAGACTGAAAGAATTACCAACACTTTGCTAACAGAACTGCAGCCAGGGATTACTCCCTGCCTCTCTGACAGGCAGCCATTTCTGAAGTCGGACACGGCAGCTATTTAAGAACGCCTCACAGTGCCACACTACAGTTTATTAGGTCGAGTTGTAACAAGAGCTCATCTCAAGTACCTCTTCTACCGCTCGGCGTATTGGAAGGTATCAACTCACCCAGAGCGGTTTGTCACAGCACTTCGCAGCAAGCTAGAAACTTAGAAAGGCCATCAACGGGAGTGTGCCAAACGGTTACAATGAACAACAAGGAGTACTTCCAATAGACTGTCAGGGCTGGAAGGGACCTCAGGAGGTATCTAGTCCAACCCCCTGCTCAAAGCAGGACCAATCCCGAGACAGATTTTTGCCCCAGATCCCTAAATGGCCCCCTCAAGGATTGAACTCACAACTCTGGGTGTAGCAGGTCAATGCTCAAACCACTGAGCTATCCCTCCCCCTATAGACCTAACGGTGGTGAGAAGTACTGACGAGAGCCAGTCAGGCTGTCTGGGTTCATAGGGAGCTTGGGTGAATCTCTGTTTGGGTTCAGGTCATATGGGATCAGATGTCCAGAGTATCACTTGAAATTTCTCTTTTTGATAAAGCTTCAGAAGCCGGGTAAAACTTAACCAAGCCTCCAACTGAGCTGGCTGAGACCCTGCAGAACTGTGGAGTTCTAGGGGCGGGGGTGGGGTGGGGCTTTCCTTCTACAGCTGGATCCTCCACAGAAGTTATAAGGCCAGAGCCAGATTTTGAACCCAACCCTGGAAAACTTCAGGAATGACTGTGGCTGAGTTCTGGAATGGGCCCCAGTTCTAGGTTTCATTCCAGACCAGTCAGGACCAGCTCAGGTTTATTCAAGAGTCAGGTCAAGAAGTTTGCAAACCTTTCGCCAAAGTTGGCCCCCGCGTTGGAAATGAAAATCCCAAACCAGACCTTGCCCTCGAGGTGGGGCTCCCGCGCCTAAAGCCAGGTCAACGCTAAAAAATGAGGCCAAACCAGCTACATGGCTCAGGGGTGAGAAAAATCCACGCCCCCGAGTGACGCAGTTAAACTGATCTAATCCCCTGGATTAACGACAGTGAGAGAAGAACCCCTCCCGTCACTGCAGTGGGTGGATACACGGAAACTCTGCAGTGGTGCTGCTGCTGCAGAGTTTCTAGTGAAGGCAAAGCCTCCGAAACGGTCCTCCCTCAAATCTCATAGGTGGCTTTTTGTGGCACACACTCTACTGCTGAGAAACCGAGCCACGTGGCCAGCGCCTATGATGCTGAATGAGCCTTGAGTTAAGGTCTCATTTCTTTGGAGCCTGGTTCAGGTCGAATTGCCATAGGTCCCCAGAGCCAGGAGGGTTTTCAGGGTCGCAGTTGGCTTCTGCCTTTCCTTTGGTTTTACTGGCCTGGGGGTTTTATCAGATTTCTGTACTCAAGGCAATGCATACAAACGGACGGCTGGCTCTGTGGTAAATCTGGGCTGGAGGCACAGCCCACTGAAGGTAGCGCAAGTCTTTTTATCGACTCCAGCAGGCTTTGGATCAAGCCTTTGAAGCATTACATGCGGCTTTCTCCAACGTGTGCTCCATACAGTATCTGCCTTACCTAGGAGAAGGATGGTCCAGTGTTTACTGTGCTAGTCTAGGGTGTGGGAGGCCTGGGTTCCATTCCTCCGCCACTTACCTCCTGCATGACCTTGGGCAAGTCACTTGGTCTCTTCTGCATTCAGTTCCATCTGTACAATGGGGCTAATAGCACTGTCCTACATCACAGGGGTCTTGTGAGGCACCCAGACATTACAGTAATGGAGGTCACCCACATGCCTAAGACAGACAGAAGCCGGAAAAGCGGTGCTCAACATTCGCAGTGCCCTGGATTTCTCTCTCGCTCGCTTTTTTGTTGTTGTTGTTTTAACCCATAACAAAAATCAGACGCCCACATCAGATTCAACTGACCAAAACACATTCCAGGCCCTTGCCAGACTGTCTCTCATCTGACAATGAGCTGTCAGCACTTGTGTCTGATCTGCCTGTGGGGCTGGTCTCCACTTTCCGCTTGTTGCATTTTCAAAGAAACAGCTTTGTACAGTCTCCCGGGCTGCCTCACGCCCTTGGGAGGCGCTCCCCATACACGCCGACAAAGCTACCTCCTTCTTCACCTTCTCGAGCTCTCTCCTCAGAGCTCTCCTTTGCCGCGATGCCGGCAAACGCTTGCCAACAGTTAGGCAGGTGGTTTGCAGAGACCACTGCCCATCAAGCTGGCCGGTACTCCCTCATTGGTTCCTTGTTCTACCCCCTCGGTTGTCTCTAGTCTTAGACTTAGACTGTAAACCCAGTGCTGAAGTTGTAATGAAAGAGGTGCCAGAGACTCAAGCAACTAGGTGCTCAGGCTCAAGCAATTTTTTTAC
This sequence comes from Mauremys reevesii, assembly GCF_016161935.1. Taxonomy (NCBI): domain Eukaryota; kingdom Metazoa; phylum Chordata; order Testudines; family Geoemydidae; genus Mauremys; species Mauremys reevesii. The sequence goes on from NC_052642.1 coordinate 15,331,172, forward strand.
TTTCATAACGGATGCAGCGAGCCCAGGGGTGCCGGGGCTCTGAACCGCCAAGCCCAGGGGTGCCGGGGCTCTGAACCGCCAAGCCCTGGCTCTAATTAAACACTGTGTAAGCCCCTTGGGGCAAGGACCAACTCAGCGCCTAGTACAACGGGTTCCTGGTCCACAACGGAGGCTTCTAAGCACCACCACTATACAGATTAAACAACAATCAAGAGAAAAAGCTCAACGTCAGACGCTTTGCCAACGCTCCACTTCCCAACAGAAGCAGCAGCAGCTGCTCTCCCCTCCTTTGTGAAAAGGCCCCTGGGACCACAGCAGAAGAACTCCACTGCCTCGCCATCCGGCCCCCTACGCTCATCGTGTTCGGTTACAACGAAGCCTCCACTTACAAGGGAATTCGCGTTCTCTCTCGGCCAGCATCTAAACTGAACTGGATTCTCTACGGCAGGTTCTTGGCACGCAGGCTAGGGGTGGGGATAGATGGAACAAGCTCGTTTACCTGGAACGTGATGTACCCTCCTATTCTTCTGTTGGGGGTGTCAGAAAGGAGGAGAAATGTTAATTGGATAAATGAAAGGACACGGTTTTCACACTTCGTCTTTCAGCTCTTCCTACATCCCAATTAGCTTGAACCATCTGTACGGGCCACTCCCAGTTTCCACTTGTTTACTGCACCAATGTTCCCTTATAAATTGGATTTAAATCTATACAAATACATGTTAAAACCCCCTAGATGGCTTTAAGTATCTCTGGTACAGATGGGACAGGGCACAGCACTGCATTCCCCTACCCTTTTGTGGTGGTGGTGGTGGGGTGTCAGATAAATGAAATTCGTGTGAACAACCAAGAAATCAAAACAGAGACACCCCTCGTCTGGGCTGTCGCTGGGTAGGGATGTGGCTGCATCTCTTTGAAGGACCTGCAAGGCTGGGTCTCAGAAGAGCAGGAGTCACTGGCGTTCCAACAGGCGTGCGGAGGAGAGGAAGTGGGTGGAAAAGGCATGTTGGCGGACATATGTACCCATTACTGAGTCGGTTGGTTCTTTGGAGCAGGGGCCAAATTTCCGTGATATGCATGTACAGTGCCTAGAACAACGGGGTCCCAATCCAGACTGAGGCCTCTCAGAGCCACCATGGCAACAAACAATTCCAAAGCCAATAATGCACAGGGGAAGCCGACCCCAAAACGGGGCAGCCTTCCCCAGTGCTCAGACTGGATGAGCGACGTGCGATCTGCGACGGGACAACACCGTTAACGAAGCCACAAGCTCAGCCCGTGACAGGGCCTCCAAAGCGAACGGGAGGAGCTCAGCTCCGTTACTTCGCTCATGTCACTCGGCTGACAGCAGCTGTCCTAAAATTCATTATCTCCAATCAATTCTGAGGCAGATCCCCTGCAGTACTGAACCAGCTACGGATACGGTTATTGATTTGCAGTCCAAATAATCGCCTCCCCCGTAAGCTTCAAAAAATGTCACCTTTTTATTACATAAACCCAGCCAGACCTTTCTGCACTAGACAAGTGGCTTCATTTTTCTCTCCTTTAGTGAAATCTCGTTGCGGTTTAATGGACTGTATGCTAAGAGAGCTCCGGAGACCAAGGCAGAGGGGTGCAAGATGAGGGACCTCAGAGAGGTTTTTTAATGGAATTCATTTAGCAGATGGATTTTGCTTTAGCTGCAGCTAAATATCTTGTTTTCATGGAAACCGTGCACAGGGAACAGGGTTTGTAAAGCTGAAGTGTGAAAATAAAGAATGAAAGCGAGGGAAGATCAGAGTCAAGCAAACTACACGTCGGCCTGTCTTCAGCGCACAGCACACTGGCAGAGCCGGGCAGCACATGCTGGGAAGATCGATCGGCTGAGGTCAGGGACTGGTCCAGCCCTGAAATCCTCTGCATGCTGGAGCAGAGGGAGCCCCTGGAGAAGTACATATGTTCCATTACACGCAATGGGTCCACACCCTCTGTGCAGGCTGCCAGCAGAGCCGAAGTGTGCCTGTTCTGCTGTGCCCTCCATACCAGCTGGGAGCCCGTGGGTTGGAAGGAGACGATGGATTTGCCCTGTTGGAAAGAAAAGCTGCTACGTTTCAGGGAGCAGGGAAATTGGGTGGGGCGGGACGCTAGATGTCTGCGTAAGGCACCGACCTCGATGAAAATCTGAAAGGAACCCAACACTTTTCCAACAGGCCTCCCTCTGATCGCCCTCAGACCCAAACCTACAACAAGCAACAGGATCAAGACAAGACGGCTCCTCCGTACGGTAGCACAAGGAACCGTTTGCAAACGGAATGGGACCCCCCCCCTGATCGTTTTGAACGCTTGCGTCCCTTGGACCATTTACACCAGGCATCAGCACACGGAGTGGCTGGTTCACGAAATAATTGCAGGTGGCACCGTTCTGCAGAGAGCACAACACTCTGAGATAATAGAGAGGAATGAAGCCAACCCAACAGCACCACAGGCCGAACTCCAGCGAAAGGGGCACGGTTAGCTGACAGTTCTTCCACTTCATCTACATTAATACTTTCAAGACTTCAATACTATTTATTCGTATTACAGTAGCACTTCGAGGCCCACCTGAGATCAGGACCCCATTGTGCTGGGCACTTAGTTAGGGCAGAGACCCTCTTTTTGTTCTGTGTTTGTACGCTGCCACTGCAAAACAAACACCACAGACACAACCCATCACACACACACAGTCAGACACCGTCTCTGTCTTGGCTAGCTTACTGGCCCTCCGAGCCACATACAACAATCTTCAGACGTTCGAGAGTCGGGGCTCACCTGCCGGGAGTTGGGAATTCAGCCCTGCTGAAGCCCTAAGCCCTGGCAGGTGCACCCCACAGGGCTGAAGGCCTAAGACCACCCTCTCCCTGCTGGGCAGAAGCCCCTCCCGCACCACCCAGCTGCAAGGCAGAGGTCCTGAGTTCCCCCCGCCCCCAGTCTGGTAGGTGGAGAATGGGGGACTGTGGGAGGCTCCGTGAGCCGCACTTTAATGATAAAAGAGTCACAGTTTGGCCACCCCTGGTCTATACATACCAGACACACACACACACAAATTATTATTATTCTCATTTTAGCAAAGGGGAAATGACGCACAGAAAGATTAAGTGACTTGCCCAAGGTCACACACAATGAATCTGTAGCACAGCCAAGAACTGAATCTAGAGCTCCTAAGTCCCAGTCCGGTGCCTTAACCACATGCCCAGCCTTCCTGTGAAGGGGACTCCAGGTAAGCGTAAGACCTGCAGCGTCAGACCTCCTAGCTCATGTAGATGAATAGTTATTCTTCTACAGACAAATTATGGAACCAAACGGTGTGTTTAAACGCAACGGCTGAGATTTTCAAAGGTGTCTAAGAGATGTGGATGCCCAGTTCTGATTAAAATGAATGGGGAAAGGGTGTCCAAATCACCTAGGCATCTTTGAACATTCCAGCCACAGGCTTTAACAAACAAACAAGGAAGAAAACCTTAAAAAGAAATGTCCAGTGTGTTTCATGTTATTACAATAACTCCAGGGGGCCCCAGTATTTTTTTCTTCCTTCAAAATGATTTTCCAGTCGCTCCCTTCCGCGGATAAGGCTTTTGAATGGCAGGTTTGTGATTGCAAATAATTTTTAGGGCTACACGCATAAACCTGTGGAGTTGGAATTGAGGCGTTATAGTGTCATCTAGAGGCACGCTTCCGAGGCACGAACAGATTGCTGCGGAGAGTATAAGGGAGAGGGAAGAGAGATTGCAATCAATCCAGTTACATCCCTTCCCCACAATTACCACCTAGAACTAAACCCAATAGCAAATCAGATTTAGTCTAATACAGTCCAGACTTTATCACTCTGCATCTCTTAGCTTTTGTTGCATGCAGCCATTAGCTCTGCTTGTGCGTGGCACTCGCTGGCTGATGTACCATTTCATTAGTTTCAGTTTCCTTAGGAAGGCCTGAGGTATTGTTTCAGCATAAGACTTGGGCCATCTGAGGGCTGGGATTTCATTGCAAGCCCAGTGCACAGATCCTCCTCCTCGGGGCTCCCATCATCAATATTCTCATACCAGGCCGCTTCGAGCACATCTTAGTAAGGCCAGGTCTACACTGAAAAAGTTAGGTTGACTCAGCTTCATCGCTCAGGGGCATGAAAAATCCACACCCCGAGCAATGTAATTAAGCCGACCTAGCTACCGCCTCTCAGGGAGGTGGATTCCCTACGCCAGGGGTTCCCAAACTTGTTCTGCCGCCTGTGCAAGGAAAGCCCCTGGCGGGCCAGGTTGTTTACCTGCCGCATCCTCAGGTTTGGCGGATCGCGGCTCCCAGTGGCCGCGGTTCGCTGCTCCAGGCCCATGGGAGCTGCTGGAAGCGGCGGCCAGTACGTCCCTCGGCCCGCACCACTTCCAGCAGCTCCCATCGGCCTGGAGCGGCGAACCGCGGCCACTGGGAGTTCCGATCAGCCGGACCTGCAGACGCGGCAGGTAAACAAACCGGCCCGGCCCGCCAGGGGCCTTCCCCGAACAAGCGGCGGACCAAGTTTGGGAACCACTGCCCTACGCCAACGGCAGAACCCTTCTCATTGGCATAGGTAGCGTCTACACTGAAGCGCGTTTCAAGTGCAGACAAGCCCTTAGAGAGAGCTAAAGGCATCGTACTTCCTCTGCAGCTTTTAATCTGACCGGTCCGCTGAGAAATCACCACGCCGGCGGTAAATCAGTTGGAAAGGCAAATGCTTTTCAAATGTTTAACTTTGGTTTCATTTCGGAAAGATCTTTATAGCCTCTATTACTTTTTTGTGTTTGTTAAGCATCAGTCTGGCAATCGGTCCATAGCGCACAGAGGGAAATACACTGGTGCTGAGTGCTTTGAGAACACAATTATTTATTGTGTGCATTACAGACGCTCCAAGAAGCCCCAGCTAAAATCACGGTCCCATTGCGCTAGGCCCCGTAAAAACTCATAGCGAGAGAGAGCCCCTGGCTCGACGAGCTTACAGTCCAAATGAGTAAGCCAAACAGTGGGAGAGGAAAGCTGAGCCAGAGGTACGGTGATCTGGCCAAGGTTACAGAACAGGATGGTGGGCAACCAGGAAACAGCCCGCAGGTCTCCTGAGTCCCAGTCGAGTGCCCTGTTCACTAGAGCAAATCGTCTACCAGGGATGGATAAGAAGAAACAGATGGGAAAGGATAAGATAGGACACACTTAAAAAAATACGATTTTGAAAGATACCCTGTTTCTAGCAGAATTCCCCATTATAGTAATACAGGACATGGGACAAGGAGTCTACGAGCTACGTAATAAACGCCTCTCTTTGCCACTGTTCTGTTTATTAAAACGTCACTCCAAATGTTCGCTTAATAGCCTATAGATTTAGCCTTCTCCACCCCCTTTCATTCAAGGGGCTCAAAGTGCTCTGCACAGATTAGCCTCACGAGTGCCTAGCAGGCCGATATTACTACACCCCCTTCACAGAAGGGAAAAACTGACTGTGGCCCAGAGAACTTGTGTGACTCATGGTGACATGGTATTCTTGCCAGCATATGGCTTGGATGAATGGACTATAAAGTGGATAGAAAGCTGGCTAGATCGTCGGGCTCAACGGTAGCGATCAATGGCTCGATGTCTAGCTGGCAGCCGGTATCAAGCGGCCTGCCCCAGGGGTCGGTCCTGGGGCTGGTTTTGTTCAACATCTTCATTAATGATCTGGATGATGGGATGAATTGCACCCTCAGCAAGTTCACGGATGACACTAAACTGGAGGGAGAGGTAGATACGCTGGAGGGTAGGGGTAGGGTCCAGAATGACCTAGACGAATTGGAGAATTGGGCCAAAAGAAATCGGATGAGGTTCAACAAGGACAAGTGCAGAGTCCTACACTTAGGAGGGAAGAATGCCATGCACCGCTACAGGCTGGGGATCGATTGGCTAAGGAGCAGTTCTGCAGAAAAGGACCTGGGACGAGAAGGTGGATATGAGTCAGCAGTGTGCCCTTGTTGCCAAGGAGGCTAACGGCATATTGGGCTGCATTAGTAGGAGCATTGCCAGCAGATCGAGGGAAGTGATTATTCCCCTCTGTTCGGCACTGGTGAGGCCACATCTGGAGTACTGCATCCAGTTTTGGGTCCCCCACTACAGAAAGTATAAGGACAAATTGGAGAGAGTTCAGTGGAGGGCAACGAAAATGATTAGTGGGCTTGGGCACAAGGCTTAAGAGAAGAGGCTGAGGGAACTGGGATTATTTAGTCTGCAGAAGAGAAGAGTGAGGGGGGATTTGATAGCTGCCTTCAACTACCTGGAGGGGGGTTACAAAGAGGATGGAGCTCGGCTGTTCTCAGTGGTGGCAGATGACAGAACAAGGAGCAATGGTCTCAAGTTGCAATGGGGGAGGTCTAGGTTGGATATTAGGAAAAACTATTTCACTAGGAGGGTGGTGAAGCACTGGAATGGGTTACCTAGGGAGGTGGTGGAATCTCCATCCTTAGAGGTTTTTAAGGTCAGGCTTGACAAATCCCTGGCTGGGATGATTTAGTTGGGGATTAGTCCTGCTTTGAGCAGGGGGTTGGACTAGATGACTTCCTGAGGTCCTTTCCAACCCTAATCTTCTATGACATAGTGAGCAACTGGCAGAACTGGCAATAGAACCAGAGTCCTGATTTCAAGACCCACCACGTTCACACTTGCTTTACACAGCTGTAACTCCACTGATGGGACACTAGTAGTTTCAATAGGGGTACATGATAATATTTTCAAGCTCTTATATAGTGCTTTTCATACACACACACAAACAGAAAGCAAAGCATTTATTATCGCAGGGGGGGGGGGGGGGGGGGACTGAGGGACGGTGACGTGACTTGACCCAACTCTAATGGGCTCAGCCAGGGCTGCAAGTCTCTGAGCTCTGAGCTCAGTCCCCAGCTCTATCCACACAGAGTCAGAAATCAGAAAACTTTAACTATCAGAAGGGAGATTTTTGATAGCACATAGGTGCTTAACTCCCACTGATATGAGGAATCAGGTCTGTAATTCCATTAGCCGGCCTAAAGTATCCTACAACAGACTCCCGGAACAACAGATACCCCACCACGCTAAGATTATACATAAGATTTTCAGAGAGAGAGCAGTCTTTTTAGGCACCAAGCAAAAGCCAGAGCCAGATTCCAAAAAAGCTCTCAGCACCTATTTTTGGGGGGCTGGGGCTGAGGAGTCGTGAATGAAAAACTCTAAAAAAGAGATGATGTAGTGCTAATAGGTTGGTTCTTCTGTTGGCAGCAAGGTAATTTCTAGTGATTAGATCACACTGCATGGAATTTGCCTACCCTGCATGGAATGCTGCAAAAAAACTCCTTGGGGTTAATTAAAAAAGCCTCTAAGAAAAGAAAAAGTCCAAAAGAAAAGTCCAAAGAACAAAAAATACACTCACACACTGGAGAGCAAGAACCAGACCAGCAGTCTTAAAGTTTCCATCTAGAGGTTCCCTGCTCTGTAGGGTGAAAATAAAAACTAATAATTAAAAATTAAAATTAAAAAAAAATAATAAAAGAGGCACCTTTCCTGCTTGGATCTGAATCTGGCATGAAATGAAGCATTGTGTTATTAGGTGAGTGTTTTGCCTGTTTTCCACACTGAATTTTTTAAAAATTTTTATGAATTTTTTTATTTTTGTTGATGGTTTTTTGTTTTTGGTAGATTTGTTTTTTGATGCAGAAATAGTTTAAATCAGTTTATGCTTGGCTCCAGTTTTCTAAATGCTGGGCAAGCCAAAGCATTGCCAAGGTGCCAAGGTGTGGCATTTAAGAGCAGAGCTGTGGCTAGCAACGCCCACTCCATGGGTGCTTGCTAGGAGGCACTTACTTGTCTTGGTGGTCAGGGGAGAAGGCGAGAGGAAGGGAGGTGGAAGGGAGATTGGGAATATCTTTTATTGGACCAGAGAGGCTGGAGAGAGTTCTGCTGGGGAGAATTGGTGCAGGGTCATGGTGCTCCGCCAATTCTGCCCGCTCACTCTGTTGGACAGCCAGTCTGCGCTGCTGCAGCCTCGCTGCCAGTAGAAGTCAGTGGCAGTCAAGTCACCAAACAGGCTAGCCAAAGAAGCCTTTTTGACAAAGAAAAGCAGGAAATAAAAAAGAAAAAGAGCAGGGCCTGGGCTAGAAAACTAAACTGATAAAGCTAGCAAACACACACACTACAGCATTTGGCAAATTCTCTTCTACTCATGCTACTCATCATCATAATCATATCTACTCATACTTTTGCTTTTTATTTTGAATTTTGTCTCATAAAAGAGCTCTCTCTGCTCACTTTGCAGGGCTGAAACTCATCCTCTTCTCTTCTGTGAGCTCCTGGAGCTTCCAGATGGCAGGGGGGAGGATCTGGACAGGGAATGACATCTTTCCAGCGGGATTACACAGTGCAGCCATCTTTCTTCTGTCTGCTTAAATGCAGCTTTTCCTAAAGTGATATGGGCTTATGGGTGGGGCCATTGGATCCCCTGCCTCTTTGGTTAACGGGCAGGTTATCCCTGATTTTCATTCAACAGGGACAAAATTCCTTTTCATTCCATTTCAGTTCAAGTTTATAGTTATAGGTCTCTTCTAGTGCTTCTGTCCACATACATCTGCTAATTCCCAAAATTCACTCACTCACAGAACTCTTCTCCAGACACTGCACAACTACGCTACAACACCTACCAGGTCTGCTCACCTGCTTCTCCAGGCTCAGCCTCTTCTCCACCAGGTGGGCTCTCTCTCAGACACAGCAGCACCCAGGGTCACACAGCACGCACCAGCACTCAGGATCCAGGTCACCCTGCAGTGTTAGGGGTTCAGGGTCCGCCAGTGTCATTCAGGGAGTGGCCTTCAGTTCAATCATTTTGTCAGCAGTCTAGCGTGTGATAGCAGCAGCACTCAGCAGCTGCAAAACAATAGCTACATGGGCTGCTAAGCCTTGCAAGCTGATTCTTCAGCTCTTCTCCATTACTCTCTGGCTGTGCTCACTCTGCTCTAGCCTTGGCTTCCCGTGTCACACTGCAGCTCCCGCCGCTGGGAAGGCCCACCCAAAGGGCCCACACGCTTGGCCCAAGACCACACTGGGAAAAGAAAGGAAGGGAAGGGAAGAAGGAGAGGAGGGAGAAGGAAGGGGAAAGAAGAAGAAAAGGGAAAGAGGAAGAGGAGATTAAGGAAAGAAAGAAGAAAAGAAAGAAAAGGAAAGGGAGGAAAAAAAGGGGAAAGGCGAAAGGGAAAGAAAAGTCTACCTGAGGGCCAACTTCAGATCTGTGAGAGTCCTTCCACCAGGCCCTTCGTGCTAGGCACCGTGTGCATGCGGCAGCAGAGGCTGTCCCTACCCCAAAGATCTTATCGAAATAGACACGCTAGGCTAAGAGTGGGAGGGGAAACCACGGTACACAGAGGTGAAGTGACATGCCCAGTGTCACCCAGTGGGTCAGTGGCAGAGCTGGGGATAGTCCCCTGACCCTCACTCTTTAGACAACATTAAAATCATGCTTTGACTGGGAACAGGGAAGCCGATGTTGTTTTCCAGCTCTGGAGTGGCTAACGCTCCTGCTTGTGAGCGCTGTCTCCCTTTGCAGGCTACGCAGGCTGCCCTGATTCGTTTCCAAAAGGTTGGCCAGCATGGGGGTAATATGGAACGGTGTATATTGCCCAGTCGACATCACTCGGCAGCACATCATGCCACCTCGCATTTGAGGTGAGAGGAAATAAAACGGCAACGGTTGGAGTATTTTTTCCTCGTTTTAAATCTCTCTCGGTGATCCATGAAAAAAGTTACTCCGAAAATGCACGTAATTCCCCAACATCAGGCCTAGCCGAGGGTTTTCAATCAGGGGCCTTTCAGGGAACAGTCACGAAGCAAACACCGATCCCGACAACAACCAATGCAAACGGAACCTCATGTCAACACGCACGATTACCCCAGAGCTTCGGGAAACAGGATGGTTTGGTTCCGATGACACGTTCGAGGCTATGACTCAAGTGCTGTCAGGACACCGCTGCATGGGCCCAGCACAGCTACTCCAGAAGTGCTTTCAGCACCCTTAGCCACGGAGGGAGGGCCCTGTCAGGTTTTGCTGACCAGATAAGAGGCAACGGTCCAATTTCCAGTGGAGCCGCCAGTAAGGACGCAGGTGTTCGGGGGGGCGGGGGGAACCACGAAAAAGAAAACTAGAATGGAGGAGGGGAAAAAATGATGTCTAATATCTTGTCTTAAAACTCTCAGAGCTCCGGTCCACACAATGCTGATCAAAATGGTAAGAATTGTTTTTACAGTCCTGTTGGGTGCTACTGAAATCCTCCTTGCCTTAGAATAATCACCGAGCGAGAGAGAGAACAGGTCCCCAGCTCGGTCAGAACAACAGGTTATTATGCATGGGCGCTTTGAGCTCAGCCTGGGAAAGAAAAAGACGTGGGCTGATTCTCTCGGTCTCCCTAGATCTCATCGTGAAAGCTGCATGATGTTCACAACGGTATGTGAAATGTAGCCCACTTTAAAGCAATTATTTCATGATACTGACAAACAAACCCCACAGGTCCGGCTTCATCTGTCTGTTGCTGCAGTTCTAGCCTGAGGCGAGGCCAATGAAGTCATTGTCTCCACTGAAATCCAGACAGTCAGGCCGGCGTAAAACTGGAGGGACGCAGCTGTGGATCAAGTCTGCCCATTTCTTCCATCCAAAGTGCATCCTTTTCTTAGACCTTTATAAAAGTCAGTCGGCATCGACCGGAGACAACGAAACTGCCGTGTCACCTAACACAACCCCCCTGCACCGCAGTGGTGTTAAAGGGTGCGACGCGCTGTGGACAGCGGTCATTGAATGATGCGAACCCGTCGTGCTTTCAGAAGCGCTTTTCACCCGAGATTCTCCATAGCCCTCTCCATAGCCTCACTACGCCCCGAGAGACAGGCAGGAATAGTATCATGATAGCCATTTTACATAGGGGCAAGCCAGATGAGACCCAACTCCTGCTCTCTGACTGCGTTGTGCTCCCCCAACCTGCCAATAATTCCAAAATTTATTCTGAATGCAATACTGGATCTCAAAGGCCCACAAACGAATCAGGCACCACAATGGAACTCAGGAGATGTGCATACAACTACAACAGAGCTCACCAGCTGTCACTGATAGCGCACTTGCCCCGCCCAGACATACCCATGCTTCCTGGGCTGAATATCATTTCAGGGCCCCATTGCGCTAGGTGCTGTACAAACACATGTACTAGGGGACGCCATTTTACAGGCTAAATAGACAAAACAAGGGATAGGAAGGAAAAGATAGCCATAGACAAGTCAAGTGATGTGATCAAGGCCACGCAGTAGGTCAGCAGCAGAGCTGGGACTATAACCCAGGGTTTCCAAATGCTAGTCCAGTGCCCGAGCCTTTAGCCCATGCTGCCAATCCTGTAAGCACTGCGCTGGGTAGTAGGTGTTTGCAGGGACTGGCTCTTTGGCCTTGTCGAAATTTGGAAATGTGCCCCGCTCCCAACAATCAAAGGCCAATTAACACCAGCGCAAACTCTCGGTGTGGACAGGGAAAGCCATGATTTGGAGCAGACCCACTTTCAAAGTTGGATCATACGGGATTCTGGGAGTAAACCGATCCTTGCCAAAACACTGCAATTAAGATTCATCCAAAATGTTAGTTGACAAGATACTGGCTTAGTAGTCGTGATCATGTATCAGATATGGCCCCCCCCAACTGTAGTATCTGAATACCCACAGTCTTTAATGGAGTTATCTTCCCGACACCTCTGTGAGGAAGGCCAATGGCATTATCCCCATTTTACAGATAGAGAACTGAGGCACAGAGAGGTGGTGACTTGCCCAAGGTCACAGAGCAAGATTGTGGTGGAGCAAGGGCTTGACCCCAGGTCTCCAAAACCGTAGGCTAGCTCCCTAACCACCGGACCCTCCGTCTCCCTCTAGCGGCTGACCCTAACAACTACAACAGCCTAGGACGTGGAAGGGGCTCTCTTTTACCTTACCGAGGTAGAGTCCGGGGGTTTTTGGTGCTGAAGTTCCAGCTGATGATTCCCGCTGACGACACGCATGCGTGAGGCAGTGGCAGAGCTCGTTCCAGAAGGACGAGGCTCGTTCCAGCCTCGGCTCCTGGGGTCCATTTCTGATCGCTGGCTGGATATTTAATGGAACGAAGCAGTGCAAAAGGGAAAAAGCCCATTGCGCTGCTGGGCGTTTAACAGGTCCTGGGAAGGGCTGGTTATTCTGGTATTGATTTGGTTTTACCCGGCTGACTAGGTTTCTTATTTTTATTTGAAAAGTGCCTCTGACGTCTGCTGCATGATAATAAACACTGCAGGCGCCGTACAGTGCCTGGGATGCAAATAATCTCATTAATACACCCAACCTGCCAACACACGGTGCCACCGAATGGAGTCCAGTGATGACTGCGGCTAAGCACTAATCATGCATGATTATGAAATAATTGACCGCTTCCAAAAAGCTTAATAAGGAATAAAGGAGCCAAACTCTTGCATGAAACCAAATCAGTCTTCAGTACGGGGAGGGAGGGGAATTCATCATGGCAAAGCGTCGACTCCATTCCGAGCTGCAGCTGCCGGAAGAGGGAATCTATCTGATTCTATGTTTGTACAGCACCTAGCACAGTGGAGTCCTGGTTCGTGACTCGAGCTTCTGGGTGCTACCTCAATACAAATAATAAATAATAATCTGCTGCATGGCATGCTGGCTCTTTGGTCAATGCATGCAGGAGTGCTACTCAGCCCAAAGTAGGAGTGAGCGGCCAGCTGGGCTGAGCGAGGGCCCTGCCCTGTCCTCTTTCCTCAACCTGGGAGCCACAGGTAGATGTGGAGGCAGGGTGGGTCCAATAGTGGCAGGGAGGGGGCGGAGTTGGGGCAGGGACCTTGGGGAAGGGGTTGGAACGGGGACGGGGCAGGGGTGGAGTCAGGGCGGGGCCAGGGGGCGCGAGCACCCACCGGCGCCATGAGACGTTGGCGCCTGTGCCTCAAGCAACCACCTGCCCATGCTGTACGGCCACTCGTCACTTTGTTCCTGCCCCGCAAGGTACTCACATGGGCCCGATCAGCACCGTGCTTCACCAGCAGCAGATGCTGGCCCTCGTCTGCGAAGGCACGGCAGTGTTCTCCGCCTCGGTTTACAGTTAGGGAAACTGAGGCATGGAGACACTAAGTGACTTGCCTGGGGTCACACAGGAAGCCCGCGCAGCACAACCAGGAACAGGACCACGTCCGCCGAGTCCTAGGCCCATGTCTTAAAATAGGCCATCCTCCTTCAGCCTCGCCAGCACCCAGACTGGCCGTTACCGCCCAAGACCACAAGGCTCCGAGAGACGGGAGATGATGGAGGAGCTTGGCACTGGGCAGGAGGAGCATCTTACGCCATAAGGCTGGGAGTCAGTGGCCAAGGTCCCCCTGAAATGGGCAGCTGACTCCATTGGGCTCCTTAGAGAATCCTTGCCTTAATTGCTCAATCCAGGGACCACGTTCTCCTCTCTGCTCTGGCCAGCCCCCAGCACTGACCGTGGATCACGCCGAGCATTGATTTTAGGTCTGATTTAGGATCCACCAAGGCAACCTTCAGTACATGCTAAAGGATCCATCTCCACTCCTTCAGAAAGGATCGTTTTTGGCTTAAAACAGTGCGCACACAATGTCCCTTCCAGGCGATTCAGAACACTGTAAACTTTTTATCAACTAGCGCTCTCTTACGATTACTTGTCCCCGTTATTCCCCCCATCCCACCCCGCCCGTGGCATTCATCCAGTTACATGTTATTCAACTCTTCTTTAAAAAAAATAAAAATAAAAGGCAGTGTCATTTACACTTTGGGTTTGAGCATATTACCATCGGTCTGAAATTTTTCTGGAGATTCCCTTTGAGAAAGCACCTTTACATGCAAGTTTCCAACACCTAAGGTTCGTTTGAAAGGGAAACACAATAGAAATGCACATTAAGCAACTCTTCTTGCATCCGAAGAAGTGGGTATTCACCCACGAAAGCTCATGCTGCAAAACGTCTGTAAGTCTATAAGGTGCCACAGGATTCTTTGCTGCTCTTCTATTTTGCTTTTCTGTAGCATCTCACTCGCAGGATTGGGAAGTATCATTCTCCCCATTTTATAGATGGGGAAACTGAGGCAGAGAGCGGTGTCGTGACTTGCCCGAGGCTACAGAACAAGTCTGTGGCAGTGCCACAAACAGAATTTGAGGGGGAAATCCTGGCCCTCTGAAGTCAACTTGATAGCCTTTCAATGACGGGTGTGTTTCAATTAAAGGCTATTAAGAGTAAATCCAAAACAATGGATGCTTCTTTAAATGATCAGTCTAGAGAAATCTGAGGACCGAGGGCTAGAGTAAAAGATGGTGGATGACAAGTGAAATGCTCTAAATAGTGTGAGAGAACATGACTCACTTCCCATCCGAAACTGTGGGTGCTGTTAAAAAGCTGTTGCATACCACACCAGAAGTGGCTGCATTTCAGTAAAGGGTGAGGGTTTTTCTGCTTTAAGGGAAAAAAAGGTGTGTAAATATGTTACACACACACACACACACACACACACACACACACACACACACACCCCTTTATTTCCCTGAAGCAGAAAAAACTCTCATTTCTGAAGTGCAGCCACCTCTGGCGTGGAATGCCGCAGCTTGCTAATTTATTCAGCTTTCTCATTTGATATATGCCTCGGTCTAATTACAATAGACTCTGGCCTTCTCTTTGGACACATCTGTTTACAAAGTAGACTGTAACGTCTATAACAATTTTACAAGCACTGTCCATCTCTGAAAAGGCTTCATGTTCTTCTTGGCTTTGACCTCTGAACAGCGGGAGCAGTCAGAGAGGGGAATCTTGGTTTGTTTATGTGCATTTTCACAACTAATCCACTGGGCGATTTATTTTTTTGTTTTAAATAAGACTTCAAAAATGCCAAGGTCAGAGAGCCAAAAGGATTAAAAGCAGCCCAATGTCTGGCTAGACAATGGTTATTTACATCTGTCTCTGGCTATATTCTAAAAGTTGACATATTTCTATGGGCTCGATAAAGAGAAACCGACCTCTATTCAATTTTCATTCCTAGCACTATGTTGCCGTTTACAAGCTTTCTGGCACATCTATTTTTAAAAAGACCCCAGCCTCTGTACACAGAGGGTGTGATTTCCAGAGGTGCTGAAATGGATGGGAGTTGAGGATGCTCAGAGTCTTTGAAAATGACACACAGAGTAATTCAAATCTTCAGTGCCTTTTGGTAAACATGATTTTTTTAAACTCTCAGTTACTGTGTTTTAGATTGAGGGACACCCCAGCGGCTATCTAGGCAGAGACCATCCTTTTTCACTTGGCTGTGTTACACAGATCAAATTAAAGACAACTGTGTTGCCATGTCCTGAGATTTTATAGAATCATAGAATATCAGGGTTGGCAGGGACCTCTGGAGGTCATCTAGTCCAACCCCCTGCTCAAAGCAGGACCAATCCCCAGGCAGATTTTTACCCTAGTTCCCTAAATGGCCCCCTCAAGGATTGAACTCACAACCCTGGGTTTAGCAGGCCAATGCTCAAACCACAGAGCTATCCCTCCCCTGCCAGTGATATTTGGATCTTTTTCTTAAAGCCTCAGCTTCTGCAGTCATAGGCTTGAGTGAGAATCTCAGCTTTTTTTTTTTTAATAAATTCCTCTCTTACGTTTGAGAAGTGAACTCTAAAGGCTCAAAACCCAGAAGACAAATCAAAATTCATTTGTTTCAAAATCTGGTGGTTTTAAGCCAAATTCATGATTTTTGGAGGGGTGACACTCATGATTTTTGAAAGCCAGGGGTTGGCAATCATGAAGCTTGGCGACACTGATACTGTTATGGATCTGGGGTCCCTGAAGGTAAAAAACCAGAACACAAGCTTCAGAATCATGCAGTCATAGATTCCTAATTAGATCTTCTCTGTCAAAACATAATTATCTTCCCAGCAGAATTTTTCCCCTTTTTGCACAAAACTAAGTTACATAATTACTGTGGAAAACAGTCCCACGGCTAAACACAACATTTTAGCAGTTAACCCTTAGGTCAAAATAAAGAGGCTACATGAGCATATTGGGGGTCCCCTGTCTAAGACTCCCAGACTCAATCCAAACTATAAAGTGTAGCCAAGAGTCCCCAAAGTGACTCCAGGTGACTTTGAGTGCCCTGTCTGGCACCCCTTAAAAGGGCTTTGTTTTCCGAGGGGGGTGCTCTGCTTTCTGAAAAACCAGACCCCATTTAAGGGGTCTCAGGTTGAGCCCCCCAAAATGGAGGCAGCTAAAATCAATAGTTGCTTCTGACAATCTTTGCAAACAACAACTGCGAGGGATGGTTTTGCAGCTAAAATCCAACTCTTGGAGTCAAGAGGCCTGGGTTCGAATTCCCAGCTCTGCCAGAGCCTCAGACTCACTGCGTATGAGAGTATTGACTCAGGGGGTCAGTAGCTAGCCCGATCTACAATGTCTACACTGCTGCTCATCAACCTGGGCTGGGAAGCATGCTGCCAGCTGCAGTGTAGACAGACCCTCGGTGTCTCCATTTACCTCCCGGCAAAGCTGAGATGATCATTACGTACCTCATTGGGATGTTAAGATTCTTAGTTCAACAATGTTTGTCAAGTGCTTTGACATTCTCAAGGGCAAAGAATTACACAGGGGCTTTGACAATGCTGGTATAGTCAAGGATTTCCATTCTACAAAACCTTGAAAATGATGTTATAATGCAGATATAAATGCAGAATAGTCTCCTCGTTTCCTTTTGCTCTCCCTGTGTTTTATCCACATGCTCGCTATAGTCCTACACTGAAATCGTAAGCTCTTTGGGGCATAGGCTGTCTCTCTGCTGTACTGTAGCTAGTACAATGTAGCCTCTAGATTCTGCAATATAAATCGTGAATAACACCACCTACAACATAATCACTACTACTAATCCATTTGGCAGAGCCCCTTTAAGTGTTTCAGTGGAGCGTATTTGGACTGTTTTGAGCAACAATCACTGAACCAAACCCAAGACAGCTCCCCTTCCACCGGCCCCTGCTCTCCTGACTCCTGGCATTAACAGGGTTAAACAGCCAGGCCCAAATCCTGAAAAGACACGCAGAGGGGCTTCACTTCACACGCCGTGACGTCAACGGGGCTACTCGCAGCGTGCAGACGTCAGGACCTTGGAATTGTAGGCTAGGCCAGCTGCCCTCAGTGGCATTTGCCCAAAATGAAACAAGGTCCAACTGCTGTCAAGAGGTTACGGCGGACTTGCCTGCACCCCCAAATTCGGCCCAGCATCAGCTTGGAGCAGCAGGAAGATTGAGTGCACTGTGAAGTGGTGCGAGTGAACAGCCTGTCCTGTGCGAGGCTGTGATGTACCGCACAGCATGTCTACGGCATCACAGCTATTGAGTTGGGGGGGATCTTTACGACCGGGTCTTCCCTCTGAGATCATCTTCTCTTTGGAGTGGCTCTATATTTTTTTGTTAATTGAATTCAGTGTGTGGTCCCCGGCATAGTTCCTCCCGTTCCACTGTACTTCATTAATTAGCAGCATCACATTAAAGCTTCTTTTAATGAAAGTTAAAGAATTAACCAGGCTGGACTCCCCGCGAAGAGCGTATTGTATAAAACAAAGAAGCAATGAAACCATCATCACTCCTTTAAAACGCTCCAATCAGAAGAGATTGTGGGTCTTGTGTCAACCCAGCAGCACCGTCAACACTCCTGCGCAGGCAGAGGGGACAAAAGCTCTAGGAGTCACAATGTTGAGTCAAACTTTATAGCGAAGAAATGTCAACTTTCCCCTCGCTCCACAGAGGGCCCATCTCTGTCAGTGAAGCTTTAAGGTCGGTGGCCTGTTGAGTACAAGACACTGATTAATGATTACAGTTCGATAATTCTCGGTGAGTACAGAAGTCCTTGCTCCAAGGATTCTCAGTACAAGCACAGCACTGGGAAGGCCTCACAAAAGAGTGAGAAAGCCACTGCTAGACGAGCAGAGGGGGCGGTGTAAAGAGAGGCAATTCTAGGCGGAGAACAAAAAACGACAGAGGGCAATTTAGATCTGGGCCCTTCAATGCCTAGGGACCGGGGCTCTGCTGAGAGCTGTTGGATGACGAGGTCTGTCGCTTGCTTCCAGCCTCTGTTTTGGAGAAGCTGGTCATGGTGGTGGCAGGACGGGGAACCTATCGGGGAGATGTTTTAAACTGGGAACGTGTCAAACGCTGAGCCTGTCGACCGCAGCTGGATGCATCTCATGCCGCCACAGGGCCGGAGGAGGGTATGGAAGCCAGTTCCTGTTTAGGAGCAAGTAGCTGGATTTTGGATGGAGACACTTTGATTGTTAATAGGACAAGTCTGGAAGTATCTAATCAGTCCCGACTCAGGCCAGCTCCGACTGACTTGAGACCGCAGGATTTAGCTCCAAGTCTTTGAAACACAGAAGGGCTCATTATGCCATCTCTCCAGTACCATTATTCACATATAAAGGAGCATTATTTCAATGACTGATTACTAATACGAATCTATTATATCATAGACTCCTGCCTGCCTATTTTGCAGTGATTACACCCCTTTTTGTTAAAAGGATTTCACATGCATGACTAAATGTAGTTACAGCTAATGGATTATTCTATTCCTGCTAAGATTCAGGCTGCTGGCTGCAATCTGCATTGCATCAAAATACATTACTCACTCATTACATTTATTACCGGACAGATCGTAACACTGTTTTTGTTTCTCCCTTTTTTTTTTTTTTTTTATTAAAGTCCTGGACGTTTAGCAGAGATCACAAAGTTACACTACAAAGCAGCACCGGAGCAGTGAGACATAACCCAGGGCCCTCAACAACAAAAGAAATTGGAACCCTCATTAAAAAAAAAAAAAAAGGAATCTATCAGCCTCCAGCAGCTTCATCATTAATAAATCCTCAAACCCCACACAGAAGTAGGATTTTAACCTCCCCTGGACGGATGGCATGAATATACACACACACACACACACACACACACACACAGGAAGATAAAGAACTGCCAGACCAGATCAGAGCAATGGTCTATCTAGACCAGTGGGCAGTCCCAGATGCTACACAGGAAGGTACATGAATGCTGCAGGAGGCAGTTATGGGCTAAAACTGCTCCCCTAGGGAAAGTTTCTCCCTAATCTGCATTAGTTAGAGGTTGTCTTAAGCCCTGAAGCATGTGGGTTTAGATCCCTTTTAGTATTACGGGTCTGGAGGTTCTGGTTATCTGTCGTCTTTCCCCGCCAAAACACTTCCCACAGTTGCTCTCATTAGCACAGCTCCACTGGCCCGAGCAATGGCGGGAATGCTAGCACAGTCCGGCTGCCTGTGTTTTAACCATGTCATCTAACCAAGCCCAGGGCCAGTCTAGAAAGTACAGTGGTTAGAATCCTTACGGGATCCTTTGCTAGAGCTCCTACCATGGCTACCGCAGGTGGGTACTTTTAAAAAGGAAGAGCCTAGTGTACGCAAGGCTTAAGGAGCACCCTGCTTGTGAGCATTTGGCTGCACCGGTGCTAACAAGAGGTGGAAGCTTCGGCGTAGCTATAGCTTGTGTGGCTCAGAACGCACCATAGGATTCACAGATTTTAAGGCCAGAAGGGACTATGAGATGACTAGTCTGACCCGTATAACACTGGCCACAGAATTCCACCTGGCAAGTCCTGCATCAAGCCCATAACTTCTAGTCGATCTACAGCATCTCTCAGTGCCGGAAAGTCACTTACACATTTTCCTAGTGTGAGCAAGGCCACCACATACGTGTTAAGGAGTGTGTCTACACACCCCCGCCCCTCACCGATAAGAAATCCACCTGGAAAGTAGTGGGAAAGGAAACCTGCTCACAAAAAGATTTTGCTTGTTACAAATAGTAACGCTGTTGTCTTACTATAGCTTTTATTAGTTTTCTCTACGATCCCATGATTTGATTTGCAGTAGACCAGAGATTGCCTTTCCTTGGCACTTCGGGCGTAGCATCAATGCAGATGGCGTTCCTCAGGGTTACATAACCCACTAACAATGCCCTGGGGTCAAGGCCTAATGATGTTTTTAGTAAACGAGTTACTTTACAGAAGAAAAATAATTCGCGTCTGATATATCCATTGCCTTCCCCAGTCAGAAGGAGCCTTTGTAAGTCACTGTTTAGAGCAATCCTGTAATTTCTACAATTACTGCCCTGGCTTAATGGCCGACTCGCGGAAAGTGGTAAGCAAGCTCCGTGACAATGCGCAGAAGGAGGTAATTGACGGAGAACGCAGCTCATTTCATCCGCTGATGTGATCTCCACTTTATCAGCATTGTACTACACAATGCCCAGCCTTGGCATCTGGCTTCTTGCTTTGCAGTGGGGATGTGTATTTAGCCGTTAACCGGTGCGTCAAAGAAGAAGTGGTTTCATTTTGCGCTGACAATCATAACGCGCCCCGTTAATAAGCATCTTCATCTGACTGGGTAGGTGCTTCTGGAGATGTCCTGTCTAGATGCGGCGCACGTGACCCCCAGCACAATCCAGGTGGCTGAGCTGAGTTATTTTATCACCTCACTGAGCTTAAGAGGCAGGAAGAGGTAAATAACAGGGAAACTTGAAAGCGGATCTACTTAACAACCTGAAATTGCCTCTGCTGGCAATTCCCTGTTGCCATCGACAGGATCCGTGTCCAAATCAGAGGTTTTCCCACTTCACAGCTGCGACTCAGCTCTGCAGAGAAGTCACAGGACCAGGGGCGGCTCCAGGCCCCAGCACACCAAGCGCGTGCTTGGGGCGGCATGCCGCGGGGGGCGCTCTGCCGGTTGCCGGGAGGGTGGCAGGCGGCTCCGGTGGACCTCCCACAGGCGTGCCCGAGGAGGGTCCGCTGGTCCCGCGGCTTTGGTGGAGCATCCACAGGCACGCCTGCGGGAGGTCCACTGGAGCCGCGGGACCATCCGACCGTCCGCGGGCATGTCTGCGGGAGGTCTACTGGAGCGGCGACCGGCAGAGCGCCCCCCGCGGCGTGCCGCCGTGCTCGGGGCGGCGAAATGGCTAGAGCCGCCCCTGCACAGGATGCAGCGCTAACCCCACACAGAGGGGAGCCAAGGAGAGCCAAGAGGGCAGAGACGCCCCGAAAGACGCCAAGCGGGGAAGGCAGAATGTTTCCCCACATCCTATGAGCCTGCAGAAGCCCTTATCCAGGGGGCGTTCAAGGCCAAAGAGAGGGCAGAAGCCAGGAGCCGTACGCCTGGTGAAAGATCTGTTTGAAAAGCACTGAGCAGTATCAATTCCTGCTCTGCACTTCCTTCAAAACTCAGGCCCCAAAATATCATGGGCTGCTTAAAAATCATGAGATTATTTTTCTTTTTAAGCAATAAATTTTGGGTTCTTTTTCTTCAGCAGCAGCACACAAAGGAAAGTGCAGCAAGTCTCGAGGGTAGACCAGAGGAGCAGTCCCTCTGCACAGGTGCCCCGGGGCCCGCAAGTTCAGAGCTTGATTTCCCAGTGGACCCTCATGGATCGGAGGCAGCACGCTCTCTGCCCGGCCACAGACCTTCCCCCACACAGGGAGACTGCAACTGATCTTGGATCCGTTCCCCTCCTCCCATGGGACTTTCCACGGACTGGCACAATATGGCTCGTAACCCAGTGCTTGCGACAACGCCGTCAGCCTGAACCGAAAAGGATCTGGGACGTCAGCATCAGAACCCCAGGCGGGATCTAGGAGAAGAAAATGGGCTGGAGGGGAGCAGACCCATCTGTGACCCTGCTACACGTTACGGGCCTGCTGCTCTCGAGTGCTGAATCCCCTCAACTCCAGTGCAAGTCAATGGGAACTGCGGGTTCTCAATGGTCGGTAACAGATGGCATGAGAGAACACACAGCGCAGCTCCTGGGTTTGGTAGGCCCAGTAAAACCTCCCGCTGCCGTGCACCTGAAACGGCTTCCTTTGTGCAACTCTTTAAATCAGTTCTCAACACTCAGGAGAGAAGAAATCAAACCCATTTATGTGACATTGCATATGTATTTTACACTCGGTGGCAAGCGTGTTGCGGGGGGAGATACCCTGCGGCATGGTAAATGGATTTCTGTTGTAAGAGGGATAGATTCTCAAGTTTTATTCGGTGAGAAAGACTTTTGAAGTTAGCCATTGGTTTCACCCAGGAGCTAGGTCATCTGCAATTGAAGGGTACATCACAGATCACGTCGGCTCCAAAATTCACAGCCCAGTGATTAGAACCCCGCTCTTGGCTGGCATTTCTCCTGGCAGGCAGGATGGAAGGGCAAGGCTGGTGCCATTTTAAAAAGCAAGTACCCCAAAGGGACCAGCGCGCTCACTGGAAGTGCCTATCTGGGGACATGATGAATGTGTTGAGCGTGACACAGAAGAGCTTAATTGAGTCAATCTGCCCTCGTATGGCTCTCGTACCTCAGCGGCTCAGAACTCAGGTGTCGAGTGACTTGCTTTATGTCCTCACTTTCTGACATTTGCAGTCCTGCAGCTGGGAGTAACAGGATGCGTGAAAGGGCAAAACTAGGGAAATATCCGCGGAGAAAAGCACCCATTGGTGTGATCTATTCCACCCTGGGAATAGTCAACACTGGAGAAGGTAAAGCACTAGAAAAATAGACCACAGGAGAGACTCCTGCACTGGATCCTTGACAATGGGGAGAAAATTGCAAAGGGTCTCCGACCAGCAAAAAGAAAAATATTCAAAATCAATCGGGGTTGCTGAGGGGTACACAGGAAGCACTGTCTTATCAAAGCGGCTGATCCCACATTATTTTTTTTAAAAGACCACTTTAAGTCCTGATCCTACA
Organism: Mauremys reevesii; assembly: GCF_016161935.1. Lineage (NCBI taxonomy): Eukaryota > Metazoa > Chordata > Testudines > Geoemydidae > Mauremys > Mauremys reevesii. The sequence continues at coordinate 15,353,970 of NC_052642.1, forward strand.
GATAGCTTTGATCCCAAAATACATTTTCTCCATCCTGGACTTCTATGATTCACGGCTCGTTTCAGCTTCTAACAAACACTCATCGAGGACCAACTAAGCCAGTTAGAAACAAAGCTGTTTTCTTGTCAGTCACAATGTATTACACAATGGGGCTCCTGTGTTCAGCTTTCAGTTGAATTATCACAGCTCCGCCAGCAGGGTCAAAGCTGCTTAATCAAAGCCAACACGGTGGTCTCAATGGAAATGCATGAGGCAGATCCAAGCTGCCTCAAAGCAGGACACAGAACATGGCATGTCAGCAAACCCAGGATGCGCAGCTGTGCGGATGGGGAAAGAACTTTGCAAAAATACCCTGTGGTGACTTGTTCTGTGCAAGCCGCAGAGACGTTAGCTCAGAAGAGCTGAGTCCGTCAGAACCCTTAAAGCCACAGAAACACCGGCCTGAGCTGTTTGGGAGCGGACACACTGCTCTGCTATTGCACACAGCAGAGGGATCTCTCAAACTCCTCGTTCTTGGCAAGATGGATTGAAAGGTTTCCAGGGATTTCTGACAAGACTGAGCCTTACTGACAGTCCCACTGCTGAGAGAGTTTGTGGGCTGTTATTATTTGTAATGGTTTAGTGCCTAGAGACACCAGCTGAGACTGAGGCCTCATTGTGTTAGCTGCTGCACAAACATAGTGTAAGAATAACTACATACATATACTGATCACCCAGGAATTTTGTGAGAGGATGATATTATTTATATTGGGGTAGGACCTAGAGGCCTTGGTCATGGAGCAGCTGAGCACTTCCCAGGTGTGCAAAACCAAAGTCTGCATGATCAGTTACAATAATACATTGTGATCCGTTCGCAAAAAAGTGGCACATCTGCTCAGGCCTATACATTTTTCCATGACAAGAACATTTCAACATCACAATGCAGGACATGCAGAGAGTTCATCAGCCTGCACCAGTGGAAAGGCTACCAGCAGCTGACCAAGGCATTTACTTCCTAAATTGGGTTCGTTATTAAGAGGTCAGATTTTGAGGACAAGTTGATCCCGAGGGGATCTGGGTCTGGGTCTAAGAAATGATACTTTCGATCCCAAATTTTCTCTTCAGATCTAGGCTACGAAGAGACGACGCCTATTACTTTTGGCACAGTGCAATAAAAGCTCAAATCCTTTTAAATAAATCCCTGTCTCCGGGGATTCCTATTAATGAGCCCGGATCTAATCCTGCGGCTAAGAAGCTGGGATTCATTTAGTATCGAGAGACTCAGAATTGTCCCTTCTGTGAAATAATCTGTAGGGCACTAAGCTGATGTAAAAACAATTATTTGTCGGCCCTTGCAAAAAAGGAATTAGTAGCCAGACTTTGGAAAGAGCGAGGGAATAGCCAGCGAGGCAGCTGTGCCTGCTCCACTCAGCGGACTGGAGCTAGCCGTGTCGATTAGAGAGTAGCATGTAGGCAAGCTGCGGTTTTCAATGTGCTTTTCTTTCCGTTCCAGCGCTGCGGTTTAGATTTTCTGTCTAGTGGGCTCTCAACAGCAATCAAGAGAAGGGTGGGGAGGGGGGGGAGGGATCCTGGAGTTTAAGAACGAATTAAGACGAGGGTTGCTTGGATTCAGTGCCCTATCACCTCTCATTCAGTACTGAAACGCTCCTTAGAACTCTCCTTTGCCACGAAACCTACAGAAAACACGACAACCGTTAGGTCGGTGCTGTGCTGAGATCACAGCATAATCATGCTGAGCAGTATCGTCTCACGGTTTCCTTGTGCTCCTCCGTCGGTCGGTCTGTCTCCATCTGTCATCTCGTCTTCTTGGATTTGGACTCTCCATCGGGTCCGTGTTCGTACAGCGCCTAACACAATGGGGCCCTGGTCCACGAGCTCCTAGGCATGTTGGTAATACAAATAATAAACAGCAACAGGAACTGGGCAGTGTGTTCTTTATTTCTGTATTGAGCCAGCAAAGGCTCCGCTGCAGCAGGGCACAGGAACAGGGAGTGGGGTACATTCACCCCTGGTTTATGCCACTATTAACTAGCGTGTTGAGGCCTGGAAATTCACTGGTGGTTAGGGAAAAGTTGCAATGGCAGGAAGTGGCCACAACCTTTCTTCAGACAGGAGATCCAAAAGGAAGCCAGTCCCGCCCAAAATATCAGGAGAAGAGGTGAACAACGCAACTGGGGAAACACCGTTCGCCGTCCATCCCAATGCAGCCTCCTCTGGCTTCCAAACCGTCCTCCCTTGATATAACCTCAGAGAGTGGGCAGTGAAGGAAACACAGCCTGCCCTGTCTCTCTAAGGGGCGAATCACCCCCTACCCAGACACAGGTCTCAGAGGTTGGTCCAATGTAAAGTTTGAATCCCTGAATAAGGTTTTAAAAAGAAGCCCTGAGAGCACCGTTAAATACCATCCTATGACGCTGACACTTCTGCAATACCAGAATGGAGCTTTTCAATTTATACACGATAGGGATTCTGCATTTTCTAATTAATGGGTTTAATTACCAGCAACAGGTTTATCATTCAGGCAGAAAATAGCTTTTTGTGCAGTTAGTTAGAAGGAAAAGCTTGTTAAAAAAAATAAATCAGATTTTACAGACTTGGACACACACAAAACAGAATAATTTTAACTAATTAACCTCCTGACAACGTAAGAATTACATTTACATTGACAAAAAGCAGATTGGATTTACATCTAAAAAGTCCATTTTTCAGTGCTTAGCTGTTTTCCCCAGTAATCTAGCTGAAATGTAATGTCATTATGTTACAGTAAGAGAATTTAGGATCACGTCACTTAATTTATTTAAAATGCTTGTTATTATTATTATTATTATTATTATTTGTTGAGACAAAGATTAGACAGTATAAACATTCCTCTAAATTACAAGCCACCCAGGAACACATTCCTATCCAACAAACTAAACTGTTTCACTGTAAATGAAACTCAAGTATCCCATTTTCTTTTAAGACACATACAGCAGGTGTTATATGCAACAGGATTCCTGTGTAGCTAACAATAAAGACTTTGAAAAATCAAGTAATAATTATGCCAGTTGCAACAATGTTTGCATGGTTAACTTCAGCGTGGAAAAAACTACCTGTTTCTAGCCAGAGTAGTTATCAATATATCTTAAAAATTAAAAAAAAATAATTAAAAAGACACTTCACATTTAATTATTGTTATTACAGGAGTAGTGCACATTTGGTGGCATTCATCGAGCAGTTCAGAATGTGCACAGTATGGATTGCTTTTTAAAATTTCATTTCTGTTAGGTTCTCTTAAAACATGATTCCATGAATAATAGATACAAATGGAATAGTGAGGATTGGAGATCAGAGACTTATTACAACTCAGCAGATGTAACAAACAAGGAAACTATAAAGTGCATTAAACTAAGGCAGTGAAAGTAAAGGAGAGACTGGAGGGAATAAATATCTCCATATCTACCAGCCAAACGGGTGATTTGGTTGTAAGATGGATCAGATATTATACCTACCTCCTTGTCCTGGTTCAAAACCTTCCTTAAAACTCTTCTTTGCCATGACGCCTACCAAAAACTTGACTGTGGTTAGGCGGTTGATGTACTGAGACCTCGGCTAGTACTGTCTCACTTCCTTGCACTCCTCTGCCGATCTGTCACCATTTGTCTTATCTTGTCGTGCTAAGATTGTAAGCTCTTTAGGGCAGGGGCCATCTTGTTCTGTCTTTGTACAGCATCTAGCGCAATGGGGTCCAGATCCGCAACTGGGGCTCCCAGGCACTACCATGATACAGATAATACTTAATAATAATAATAAATTAGGAAACTCATGCTGCTCTGACACAAACTTGTCCAGACTTGGCGCTCAAAGCACTGGCCTCTCTCCTGTTAAAAACACACGCAGGCTATGCCTACATTATCAGCTACCAGCAATTCCCCGGCTCGTGTCCACATGCTCGTGGTGGCAGAGTCACGGCTGAGCTGTGCCGAGCACAAATGTGCCTAAAACCAAGCGGGGATGTGCGCAGCTGTGGCTCCGACTCCACTGCTATTTATTCTCACCCTAGCTCGACGAGAGGTAGCATGAGGAAGTAGACGCAAGCAGGAGACTCACACCCCTAACACTGAGTGTGGGCACAGCCACACAGAGAAAGCCATCCTGGAAAATCCTGGCCAATGATTCTAAGTCCTTCCCATGTTTCCCAGTGGCCAATCAGAGATCTGTTAAAGGGACTCAATTTTCAGAGACAGGCTGCCCAGTACTTTCTGAAAATCAGATCCCTTTAAAAGGCGTCTTACATTGGGCACCAAAAATCCATGAGCCACAACTGAAAAATCTTGCCCAGTGTCACACCTATTTCCTGATACATTCCACAACTGATTTGTCTGTCGTCTCTCTCCAAAGAGCACAGGAAATCAGAAATACGACCCAGCTTTCTGCAGATCATTAAATAAAATGCCCTCATTTGCTTTCTCTTTTACAACAGTGTCAGGAACCATTATTAGGGCTTAATGGACTGATGCAGAGGAGAGGAAGTCTCCCCCATAGGCACAGCTGATATTTGCTGTAGCCATGGGACGCGATCTCAGAAGCGAGAGCCGCAATCAGATCTCTGAGCAGCATGGCTTCACTTACCCGGATGCCCCCTGCCTATCCCATTTATACATCCAGACGGCGTTATTCATCTTAGCAGAGTCGCGTCTCGTGGCCTCACAGGTGCATAACGTACCTCAGGGACTTCATATCAAACCACCTGGAGCTGTGCAAACATTTCAGTGGAAAGCAGCAGCTCACTGATTCCTAAATGTCAAAGAACAAATGAGACACCAAGTAGCAGGTCACTGTCAGGTTTTCTCACTTCACACCGGGAGGACCTTCCAGTAACTCACAGGTCTGTGTTTCTTGCTGATTTTCCCCGGGAGTTTGGTTAAGAAGCGAGCTAGATTTTCCCTATGCTATTTGCTCAGCATCCCGGAAGCTCAGGCAGTGCAAAGCTCTCCTTGCCGCTTTTAATCAGTAAAAAATATTTGAACACCAAGTTGTTTTTTACACCCAGCATTCCAGACCCCCTTGTCAAGACATCACATCATCTAGCACGGTGGGTTTCAACCTGTGGTGCGTGTGGACCCCTGGGGGTCCGCAGACTGCGGCTAAGATTTCCAAAGGAGTCTGTGAAAACCACTGATCTAGGATCACAGAGGGACCTTTAAGAAGCTACATTACTGGGGACCGGACTGTGCCACCAACAGGGTTGGAAGTGTCAAGGATTGCATAGTATTTTTGGGACTACGGCTGGAAGATTTAAACTTGGATTTCAATGGGGCTGAAGTGCATATCCTAAGTAGGTATCGAACGCCCTTAAATTCCTTTGACAAAAAAAATGTAGCTTCTGATTTAATATAGCACAGAAACAAGGCAGAATGAAAGAACAAGAAAACCTACGAGTAAACCAAAAAGGAAGTAGCATGATCTGCACCACCTGAAGCAGGAGGAGCCTTTGCTGGCTATTTTATAGTAGAGGTGCTGAAATTTAAGCCCACGGATGGGCTGCAGCAGCAGCCTTCCAGAAACCCGAGGGCTAGACAGATTTTAAAAATAAATGAATACAAATACTTGAAAGAATTAAGGGCCTGCTGATTAACACAAATAAGAAATGCCCCAACACCAGCTCTGAGCATCACGCTGATTGTTTAAATTCATAAAACCAAATACTAGTTGTCCTTTGGGGCAGGGACTGTCTTTTTGTTCTGTGCGCCTCGCACCATGGGGCTCTGAGGCACTACTGCAAAATACCCTACCCGCTTTCCACCAAGCAACAGCTCTAAATACCAACCCTGCCCCAGCGTTCCTTGCTCCCCTCCTCAGAGCCCAGATGAAACAAATGGGCCCAGCAGGGAACCCTGGAAACCAGCCGTTCTGAGCTATTTTAGAGCAGGATCGGAGAGTGTTCCCACAGCAAACACCCTGCCTGCAGCCCCCTTTCTATTATAGGAAGGAGGATCTGACCCATTAACATCTTCTCTGGCCCCAGCTGCAGCCATGTGTCATGGAGGGAGATAAAACATACATGTGTGCGCAGACATCAGGGAGGGAAGATCCACATGGACTACAATGGGGTGGGATCAGGCCTTCCTGCCTATAAATTAACTTAGCACCTCCAGTCGCATTATCGCCACGAGAATATTAAGGGAGGTTGCAGATTCAGTAAGGCATCCTTCCAAAAACAAAAGTAACTGCTGTTGTAACACACACACACACAGGCCCATCTCAATGTGACTAGGACCCTAGATGGGTTTGCAAGGACCAGATGCAGAGAGCATCAGCAGCCTCCACCTCCTATGCCTCTGGATGATGCTAGTTACAAGAGCCTCCCTGGCGCGCCTGGATGCGAGAGCTGCAAAAGGTGGGCATGGATACAGGCATTAGCCTCTTCAAAGGGGATTGGTAACATGGAGCCCAGGGGCCCGCCCCTCCTCTGCACCAGGGAATGGAGCCAGGCCACCTGTAGCAGCAAGAGGACAATGATCATGCCAGGATGATGAAAGGTCTGGTGTGGCCTAGCTGAAAAGGAAGCAAACAGGGAGTCAAGAGATCTGGGCTCCCTTCTCGGCTCTGCCACCGACGTATTGTTTGACCTTGGTCAAGTCACTTCAATTCTGTGTCTCTGTTTCCCCTCCCACCCTTTGTCCATCTTGTGTATGTAGACTGTGAGCACCTCAGGGCCGGGGCTGTTTCTCACTATGTCCATGTACAGCACCTGGCACCATGGTCCCTGGGTCACGGGTTAGCTCTTGAGACACGGCTGTAATACAAATAACTAAGGATCATAATTCGAGAGTTAACTCATGGAACAAGCCTGGTTACAGCCCCGCCCTCCTTGTGACCCTTGCAAATTTGCTAGTATGGATAGCGTGAGGGTTCACATGTAGCATCCTTTCGCAAAGCACGGTAGGGTCTGCTCGTCCCCGTGTCCCTGCTGTGCTCTAGTTGAGGAAGGGGCATGTCTACACACGCCTTACCACAGGGCTCTGGCTTAGAAGGCACCACCTGGCCCAGAATATTTGCTACCCTTCAGCATTAAATGAAGTTATAGGCCCCAGACCCCCAGCACAGGGCTGGACAGCAGAGCTCGCTATACGCACATCACATACATTTGCTGCAATGAGACACAGTCCTTTGAATCGTATTAAAATTCTAATTTCAAAAATGCAATTGAAAGCCTCTGAAAGGATTCCTCCCCCCCCCCTTTTTTTTTTTAAAAAGGAAGTTCTTATTATAGCACAATCTGAGCTGGCTTTGTGTATCTGGGGGAAAGAAACTCTTTAATAGGGTATAGTTCAGCTTTCAGTGGAACCTCAGTACATAAAATATAAAGGAATAGATTTAAAAAAAATACCGAGCTAATGAAAGACCTCAGATAGGCAGGGCTTGATGGAGAGACGGCTGTGAGAAAACTAGCCTGGAAAGATTCAGAACATGAGTCACATGCTCGTGAGAGGAGGAAGATGAGTCGTCAAAGGACAAGGACTATTTCCTAGTCTTCAATGTAGATATTATAGGGCTGCATTTGGGTCACGGCAACTTTTTGGAGGCGTCGCACAGGGAATCGTGGATTTCTCACGAGGAAATATCAAAAGCAGAGGGCTATTAGCAGCAGTGGTGGATATTTGCTGAGTGGTCTGGGGGCTGCTGCACACCAGTAGGAGTCAGGAGAGCTGGGTTCTTCTTCCTAACATTACAGTAGCACCCAGAGGTGCCAACCGAGATCTGGGCCCTGTTGGGTTCGACTACATGTTTCTATGGTGCCTAAGACAGCAAAGTTCCAAGGTGCTTGGAGTCTAAATACACAAGTCGGACAACGAGTGTTTAGGGGAATCAGAGGCACTGAAGGGTTTTTGACTCTGGCCCAGGCTTCTAGGGTGAGCCAGGTGTCTGGCTGGTGGGTCCCACATGCTCAGGGTCTAACTGATGAACATATTTGGGGTCAGGAAGGAATTTTCCCTTGTAGTCAATGTGATTGGTGGAGACGCTGTGGGGTTTTCGCCTTCCTGTGCAGCACGGGTCACTTGCAGGCTGAAACGAGAGTCTGTGGTGGATTCTCTGTAACTTCAAGTCTTTAAATCCTGATTTGAGGATGTCAGTAACTCAGCCAGAGGTTAAGGGGTCTATTACAGGAGTGGCTGGGTGAGGTTCTGGGGCCTGCGATGTGCAGGAGGTCAGACTAGATGATCATGATGCTCCCTTCTGGCTTGAAAGTCTCAGATACTTTGTCTACCCGTGTTTCAGTTTCCCCATCTGTCAAACAAGGAAACATCTCACTTCACAGGATGGTTCTGAGACTTACTGAACGGATGTTTGCCAAGTGCTTGGACGCTTTCAGATGGAAGGTGCTAGGAAAAGGGTGAAGTATTAGCGTTCCGGGCAGGAATGACGGCTGGGGGGAAGCACCACCGCCCAATAGCATCCCCGAACTAATCCTCACCACACTCCTGTAAGGCAGGAACAGCAACATCGTTACCGTGTTACAAATGGGGAAACTGCGGCACAAAGCAGCAAAGTGTCATGCCCCCAGGGGGAAGAACAGAACCCAGATCCCCCGACTCCCAGCCCTTCTGCTCTGAACCCTCCCTTTGCATTCCTCTGCCCTTGGCTTTTGCGGAGGCAGCCGCTTATCTCAAGCGGAGAATCCAGCCCTCACACTCGTCCGCCAGGCATTTCCCTTGACGTCTGCAGTCTCTGGCTTGCAGGCAATTTCATCAAGTTGTCAATTCTTCGGTTCCCTCCCTGTGAGCCTGTCAGTTCTAAGGATCCGGCATCCGAGTGGAAACGAGGCTGCTGGTGGCTAGGGACAAGCAAGGCTCAGGCATATTTCACTGAGCTGGAAGCGCCTGCTTATTTATTACTGCGAACCGAGCGCATCTGTATTAGATAATGATGGGCAGGAGACAGGAGCGCTTCTACCGTCCCTTGTTTAGCAGATGGGCAGGCCGGGCGGGCGAGTCTTTCTGAGGAGGACGACAAAATGTTCTTCGTGACTCTCTGAAAGCGGGAGAAAGAAAGGGCGCTGGAGGAAAGGGAGCTGAAAGTGGGGGGTGGGTGGGAGGGGAGCCTTTTCCTCACACTATGGAGAAGACGTTCAGCTCAAGAAGTGAGGCCCAGTCCATACGCGATTAGATCTCAATACCAGTTACTGTTACTAGGGAAACAGCTCCACACAACCCAGGCTGGAAACATCCCCCGATCCAGTCCCCTAAGGGAACACCCATCACAAAAGATGCTATAAAGATCCCTGGAGCTTGCCTGGTTTCATTTTCTGAGGGCTTTTGAGCGAGCCAGTGTAATTATGGGTGCAATCCAGCTAAGCTGCAGAGGAGTCCTTGGAGACTCCTCCATGCTGTCGAACGTAGCGTGCTGGCACCCTTGCACGGGGATGGGGACAGAGGAACCCCGGCTGCCAGGGTAGAGGGTTCCAGGCCAACTCTGAATCTGCCTGCGGGGTATGAGGGCAGGGTGTTGAGGGAGTTTTGCTTGTGCGGGTCTAATGACAGAGGGCAACCAATGAGGGGGTGCAGAGGAACAGCGGCCGCTCCAGAGTGGCTGCGTTGCCCTGGGTCAGGGTGTGTGTGTGTGTGTCCATCATCCCGCCTTAGGCCTGACAGCCGCATAGAGCCTGAGTAACTGGGACTGACGTGGGATTCGAGAATATCTACTCCGGGAGGTTTTCCTCCAGAACAAAAACGTCAAACGTGCTTTAAATAGCCTCATCTTCCCAGAAGGTACGGGCAACCCTATAACCGCAAACCACCATGCACAGCCCAGCTCTTAAGAGCACTCCCACAACAGACCAGTGAGTGCACAGGTCAACAACGGATGAAGGGGTGGGGGAGCCTAAACAGGTAAGAAACACATCTGGTTTCAAGGTTCCATGACCTCGTTATAGGCAGGAGCAGAAGTGGGGGAAGACGCATCGTGTGTACAGTCCGACAGTGCTTTTATCGAATAGGTGTGCTTGAGACACCGGAAAGGCTGTTTAGAAATGGTGCATCCTCAGGGAATTTCCACTCTTGTGCTGCCAAGATCTATGAGATTTCAGGGCTTGCAGCCTCAAAGCCTGGTCCTCCCAGCTGCTGAGCTCCTGAGCGCACTGCATACCCCCGCTTGATGCTGCTGGCTGTCGGGAGATCTTAGCATCTTGCAGGATCACCCTCTAAGCGCCGTCAGTGCAAGCTGCTTTTGGCTTTTCTCCCTGTTGCTCCCCACTTGGTGAATCTCTCTACCTGGGTCCCTTCCAAGCACCAGGGCATCACGGGGCTTTGCAAGGAAGAAGCTCAGGGGTTGAAAAGCAGGATGGGGCGGACAACAAGCCCTGAAAACTCATGTGGGTTAGAGCTCGGGGCAAGGAGGGAACATGGTGAATTAGAGTCATCAGGGACTCTCACAAATATCCTCTGCAGGGAGTTTGCCTCTCTTGAGTTTCCTTTCGAGTTAAGCTTTTAAATGAACCAAACTTAAATCACAACCACCAAGATCCACCTGGTTCCCTGTCTCAACCCTGGGGAGGGGAGGGAGCTGGAGGCCATTTTGGTGCAACGATATCTTTCAGCCCAGGATGTTTTCCAGCCTTTCAACAACCAGGAGTGCAAGGTGATGGGCAGGCTCAGTTCCTGTGGGTTACTGGAAGCATTCAGCGGGACGGGCCCTTGGCTGGAGTCCTTTGGAACAGAACCAGGCTGGCTCTGTCGCCATCATTTGTAGCTCTAACATAGGCACATGAAGCACCGGTGCAATTTTAAAACATCGAGCTAATCTCACAACCCCTCACTCGGTGCAAAGGGCAAATAGAGGCAACAAGCTCAGGTCCTAAGGTAGTTTTATTGAAACTGTTTTACAGCTAATTTCATCCCAGGTACCACTAACTGCTGCTAATCAGCGAGATGTTCCCCCAACACGTTAACTTTGCTGTAACAAGGAGTTTTACCATAACATAGCTCACGTGTGGCAGTGGTAATTATGTTCAGTTATTCGCAGTGACAACCTGTGCTACAGCCCAAATCCCAAGGAACATTTTCCTCTTTTACTCAGACTGACTTGGGGAAGCCAGTGGGATTTCTGCCTGAGTAAGGTCTGCACGGTTTATGGCTATAAATCCCAGTATATACCATAAATCTATGTGTAATTATCATTTAAAGGCACCAGCTTGGTTATTAAGCAAATCCAAGCCCTTTTTTCTATATATACACACAGTGGCTGCAACAGCATCAAACGTGACGGCGTTTAGCCCAGTAATAAGCCATTGATTCAGCTTGCTCTGATGCTGCCAGCACAGACACTGAGCCTTCAGATTCCAAATCTGTTAAACTGGGTTTAGAAATCAAGAGACAGACACGGTCAGTTTTCGCCAATCAAGCTCACAACGTGAAAGCACGTTTGCTGCAGAAGGAAGCAAGCACCAATAACTAACACAATAAGAAACAAACCAAGCTTAAAGGACTGCATGTCTCCGTGCTAACCGAGCCAGATCTTATCGGCTCAGTGTGATGCTTTAAAAGCTAACAGATGAAGGAATAAGACAACTGAATAAAACCTCTACAAGGCAGACAATGGAATGGAAGCTTCGGCTCCACCAAGTGAATATATTTGCTAAGAGTAAAGGTCTGTTCTACCCACAAACGGAATATTTAAAGGCGGGAATAGAGTATTTAAATCCAGGCTGATCATCTTGAAGGTCTCCACGCTACTAACACTGATCCGGACATTCTTGAATTCGTTGCTAGTGAATACAGAACACTCTCTTCCTTTCTTTCCAAAATTACTATGCAAAAAAGTAATAATAATTTTAGCAATTGTGTAAGTGAAGCAGGGCTGGAGATAAGATTTTCCAGCACAGGCAGAGCAACTCCGGAGGTCTGGTTAGGACCTACACTACCAAAAAATACCCACACTTAAACCTACAACACTCAAGAAAAATCTCTCTGCCTAATAGGATTTGGATTACAGGATCAACCAGAGAGCTAGCTTTGAAGCCTCACCACGCTGGGCAGTGTACAGACATCTCCCCGGAGAGCTTTCAGCCTAGGGAGGTTTTCTTAATTCAGCTGCAAAAATGCTACTCAAACTTTCCAGCCGGACTCATTCCCCCGCCACGACATCCTGCAATAGCTCCTGCCAGGGAAAGAGCTGTGGGTGGAGTAAATGCAACCAAACCCTCCCGTGCTGCCATTATTCATTTCTTCCCCACGAATGCAGCTCCGAAGCACTTAGCAGTTCGCTAGCATGGCTTTTGCATCCCTTTAAGAAACACTGTCCCTGTCCTGCTGTGCTCCTCCTCAGGCCACGTTACAGTGTCGGTACAAAGCGTGCTGCTCTCGGAGAGCAAAGTTTTGAGTCATGTAACTGGAGGTCTGAAAATCCGATGTGCTTAAGGAAAAGGGACATCGCTGAGCTATAAATAGGTTTGAAAACACATACATCTACGCCCAGCTTTTTCCACAACAGTGCCTGTGTCAGTGCTGGTTTCCCCTGTTAGTCAGATCACAGAGAAAATCACCACCAGCCACCTCCAAGTGGTATGGGATAGCTCCCTGCTGAATAGCACCCAGGGGAAGGCAACCCCATCACTGGGCTGAAATGTTGGCCGTGGGGAGCTGTCCCTGGTCCTGAATCATAGCATTTCCTTTAGTAACACACAGGAGAACGAACAGGAGTACTTGAGGCACCTTAGAGACTAACAAATTTATTTGAGTGTAAGCTTTCGTGGGCTACAGCCCACTTCATCAGATGCATTGAATGGAACATATATTGAGGCGATACATATACACATACAGAGAGCATGAAAAGGTGGGAGTTGTCTTACCAACTCTGAGAGGCACACAGACTCTCGTAGCCACTCAAGATCTAGGACGACTAGCAGCCTTGCAATTAGCACAGAGCATAACGGGGACCAAAAAGCAATCACGGCGCCTTTAGAGAGGCTCTTGCTAAGCCCAGCTTTGCAGGAGCGTAAAATGATTCACAAGTATTCTATATTTATAAAAAGACTTGTGGCAAGTTACTCACATGCTGAATTTTAAATAGAGGGAGAATAAATCTCCTGGAGAGAGAGAGAGAGAGACAGACAGAGATGGAAAACCCAGAGCAGGGCCCAGCCAGGCACTGCTTAGCCAAGTCTGCCGGAAACACTGTGGTTTCTCTCTTCAATTAGCTAAGGTGATATCAAAACATCCAGCTTCCCCTAGTCCCTGTACAGAGTTAATTATCGTTTCTTCGTACATTCAGAGCAGCAGCCCCGCTTCAAGTCAGAATACTTTCTTAGGCTAATCAAGACTGCCTAGCAACAGCAAGCTGGCTAATGAAGAGTTACTCACTCCTTAGTCCCGACACAATATCACACACTGAGAACAAGAGCCCAGCTGGGGATGGGGGACGGCAACAGGAATTTTTGACAGCGATGCTTAATTTCAGATGAAGGATTTATCAGCTATTAACAGCTGCCTTTTCTCCCCCTTACGCAGACATTACACTGGCTAATATTTCTTTGCAATGCAGGAGTGCAAACTGGGTAGCATACAGTGCAGTCGGGATGGAAAATGAGAGACTGCTTGCGTATTTTATACCGATATCACGTGGCTTTAGCCCTGGCCATACCCCTTTCTATTTTAAACACTCCGTTGAGAGGTGACTGCACACAACCTTTCATGTTCCAGCTGAGATCAGAGCCATATTGCACCATTTTTTCATGCCCCTCGTGATGTTTGGCGCTAACCTTCAAACTCTAGCTTCTGGAGTCAGTGACAAACTTGGTCATCATTTCTAAAAAAAAATTAAGCACATTACTAGCCCTCCTGGCGGCGGAGAAAAGCAAATAAACGTGATCCAAATAAACCCCAACGCAAAAAAAAAACAACCACAAAACCCAACTTTACCTTTTCTAAATGTCATGATTGTTCAGGCCTGGCTCCTGTTTTTTTTAAATGCTTAGGCTTGGCAGTACTGCTACTTGCGAGATGCTGTACGGGTACATAGGCAGAAAAAAGTCCCTCTCCCAGAAAACTTAAAATCTAAAGCCCTGATACTATGACGTGAAACAATGCAGACCACCCACTGAAGTCAGCAGAGGTCTGCCAATGTGGTGCTCTTTGGAGGATCAGGATCTATGCTCACAAGAAAGGCAAAGGGGGAGAAGGGAAGTATTTTTCATCCTGTCTTACAGATGAGGAACTAAAACAGTGTCTAATGGAGCCTCCATTTAAAAAATAAAGACAATTTTTTTAAATGCTGGCACCCACTAAGCAGAGCCTCAAAGAGCAACAGCTGCAAAGCCACCCCCTCCAAAAGACGGTGCTACTGTGCATCAACCACAAACAACAAGAAGAAAGAGGTCCATAAAATATGTAGTATGGGCTAGCTTGGTCCTACTAACTTGGCCAAGTGCAGGGAAGTAGTGGGTGGGTGGAGACAGGGGAAAGATTCATTCCTCTCTCACCAGCCACATTGGAGTTATCACACGGCAATTCACAGCACTTTGGGGAGTTGATGGGAGGAATTTCTCTCCCCCAACCCCCAGCACAAGGGGAGCTTGGGGAGGAATTTCTGAAGAGTGTGTCTGAGTCAGCTGTGTCTTATTCAGGTCTGTGCCTAACGGGACAATTTAGTCCTTAATAAATACTCTGCCACACATGACAAGCTGACCAACTTTTTGACATAAGCATCTTCTGAAGGGCCAGACTACTCTACCCAGTCATCATGAGCTTCAAACCTCAAAAAGGAGATGAGCCAACGTAAGAAGCATCAGCACCAAGTTATGTCAATAGCCCACCATCGCAGACACCGCACAGCGATCATTCCACTGAGACGGTGAGCGAGAGGATCCGGCTGATTTTAAAAAGACAGCTCAGTCCAACCACAACTTTAGAACAGCGCGCACTGACCAGATTTAATCATCTCCACTCCCGGGATCCCACAGGGATCAAAATATCAACTAAACCCTCACCCAGGGGATTAAATGTAGCCAATGACAACTTTATACCATATACATACCATACGGATTTTCAATAACCATCCAGGAAACAGACAAGAATGTGGGGCCCAGCATCAATGTATCCTTACAGAAGTTAGTCACATGGCTTAAAGCAGTGGTTCCCAAACTGGGGTTTGTGAACCCCTGGGGGTTTGCGAAATGTTACAGGGGGTTCTCCGGAAAAAATTCCCTAATGGCGGACAGAGCTGTCCCTAGGGACCCCACCGGGCAGCACGGGGCCAGCAGCACGGAGCCCCTGGACTTCCAAGAGCTGAGCAGATCAAAGCAACCGTATCTATCACACTGAGGAGATTTCAACTTCAAGATTCCTTATAAGAAATGGAAAGGGAGGTGGACATTTTTTGCTGTTTTTAAAATTAAATAGGCAGCTAATATTGTTTTTAAAATGATTATGAAGAACAAGTTTAAGCTTTGTTGTAACGTGTGTTGTTTGCCTGGACTGCTCAAGACCTGAATGCTTGTGTAGGGGGAACTCTTTGAGTTGGCTTCTTAAATACCTTCCTGCTGTGTCACATCTGATGCTCCTTGACAAAACATAGGAGCCTTGTCTTATAACAGGCTTATTCAAAGTGATACAAGCTACAAAAGTGAGATCTTGGAAGAGTGTTGCCGTTTTCATAACGTAATAAAAATACTGTAATGATTAATAATAAATAGTGTGTAATAAGCATGTCACAAAAACAAATTTTATATTTCTAAGATTGCTGCTTTTATAATTCATACTCAGGTAAAGTAGAAAATCCCTGGAAAGATTCATTTTTAAGAGGGGGGTTCGCGAGACTTGACATTTTAGTGAAAGGGGTTCACAGGTTGTTAAGGTTTGGGAACCACTGGCTTAATGCATTACTGGAAGGTGCTCTGATACTGAGGCAGGCATAAAGACTTTAGGTGCGTATCTGGCCACCATTACCACAGTATCTGAGCACCTCAGAATCTTTAATGTATTTATCCTCTCAACACCCCTGGGAGATAGGGCAGTGCTATTATCCCTTGAGGCACTGAGAGAATAAGTGACTTGACCAAGGTCAAATGGGAATAGGCAGCAGGATTAATTAATAGGCAGCAGGTTTAGTTAACAGGCAGCAGGTTTAAAACAAATAAAAAAGTATTTCTTCACACAAGGCACAGTCTACCAGTGGAACTCCTTACCAGAGGAGGTTGTGAAGGCCAAGACCATAACAGGGTTCAACAAGAACTAGGTAAGTTCATGGAGGACAGGTCCATCAATGGCTATTAGCCAGGGTGGTGTCCCTAGCCTCTGTTTGCCAGAAGCTGGGAATGAGTAACAGGGGATGGATAACTTGTTCTGTTCATTCCCTGTGGAGCACCTGGCACGGACCACGGACAGGATACGGGGCTAGACCAGGGCCGCCCAGAGGATTCCGGGGGCCCGGGGTCTTCGGCGGCGGGGGGCCCTGCTTCGGCGGTAAGTCGGCGGCGGGGGGTCCCTCCGTTCCGGGACCCGCTGCCAAAGTGCCCCAAAGACCCACAGCGGGGACCCCCCGCCGTCGAATTACTGCCGAAGCGGGACCTGCCGCCGAAGTGCAGCCCCCACCGCGGGTGGGGCAGGTCTCGGAAGGGAAGGACCCCCCGCTCCCGCCGCCGAATTACCGCCAAAGACCCAGCTGCACTCCAGCGGCGGGTCCCGCTTCAGCAGTAATACGGCCGGGGGTGGGGGGGTGTCCTTCTGTCCCGGAGAGGAAGGACCCCCGGCCAGCGAAGACCGGGAGCGAAGAAGCTCCAGGGGCCCGGGCCCTGCGAGAGTTTTCCGGGGCCTCCGGAGCGTGTGAAGGACCCTGCTCCAGGGGCCCCGAAAAACTCTTGTGGGGGCCCCTGCTGGGCCGGGGCAAATTGCCCCACTCGCCCCCCCATCTGGGCGGCCCTGGGCTAGACAGACCTTTGATACGATCCAGTAGGGCCATTCTTATGAAGCATGTGGCAGAACAGGGATTTGAACTTAGGGAACTAGCCTGGGACTTGGAAAACCCAACAACTGGGCTATCCTTCCTATTAATATAGTATAAGCATATAGTTACTATGGGGAATAATACATGTAACACACACACCGTCTCCCATTCACTCATATCGCTACATCCTAAACAGGGGACACAATGTGTGATAAAGACCCCAAATTAGAGGGATACACCTATTATTCATGCCGGACTTTGTGGGATTCCTTCCTGTCGCTTTCATCACTTAATCATGAATTTGCCATTGCAGAGAATTTCCAACGGAAGTCATTTTCAACAAGAAAAGCAAGAGGACCCTCAATATCAATGTATGAAATGTAGGCCCTCTGTGACTGAAATGAATGAAGTCACTATATGCGAGGGGCAGCTGAGAGCCCATGCACACAGAGCTGCAAAGCTCCCACCATCTCTGTTTACCTAAATCCAATACGAGATTGAAGCCATTTTGTTTACTTAATCTCAGCTGATAAATCCTCACAACGCCTCACAGTGGATTTGACCTGCTGAGTCTACGGCTGGGATTTTTAGTCGTCTTATGGAATTTTGTTGCACAATTTCCACTGAAATCCAATGGAAATTGGGCACTCAACTCCCTTTAGGTGCCTCGAGGGGGAGGAAAAAAAATCAGTCCCATGCTACATCTGCACGTCTGGAAACGTGCACATCTGTTACCTGAAACTGGAGCCAATTTATCCTCGGCACACAATAACCATAGACACCCCAGGAAGCCATGTTTGCAGAGGAGAATCACCCTCTCTCATATGTTAATGGGCAGGCACAAAAGTGAAAGTGGGAATGAGAATCTTGCTTTCCAGACATGAAGCTGGAAGTGAAAAGAAATTGTGATCCTTAGCACTCTGCATTCAAGGTCGGCCATCAATAGTTATTTCTTCAAACAACCCCACGGCTTTTAAAGCCAGCTTCAGCTTCCACTACTTGAACCTCTGCACCACTCTCAATACTTGGTTAGATATTTTTAGCCACAGGACCTGAGTGCCATGAAATCCGAGAGAGGAATTTAGATGGATATTCTCCATAGGCTAGTGAGTATCTCCCACAGCTAAAGCTGATCGTACGTCAAAGAGTATTTAAAGTATCAGTAGAGGGGAGGCAAGGATCTATGGGCAGACATTCCTTTGCAATTTAAATAAGTTTTAATTCCCAGCAAAGTGTGGTCAGTGTAGGGGGGTGCGGGTCTGGGGCAGAGGGTGTATCCAATACTGGTGAATAGTGCCAGATTTTTGCAAGTGTGGGCTGGATATTCAAAAGGGCCCAGAACCCAACAGCACCCATTTTAGCCACCTGAATGAAGGGACTGGAGTTTATCACCCCACAACTCTTCTTCTCAACGGGAGTTGAGCTCTTTTGAGAAGCTATTTATCCACCAGCACAAGTAGTGTAAGTTTCACCCCACCGCCACAGGCATGGACCTCAACCCAAACCCGAAGCAACCACTCTCCAGAGGCGGGAGGGGAGTTTTCTCTCTGCTGAGGGGGCAGGAGTTTTTCCTGGCCCTTGTTATGCACGGGATTAACTACAGCTGTCTCCCCCTCTGCTCAGGTGCCTTTGGGAAGACGGCCATCCATACCCACAGGAGTGAGATGGGCATTCCGCTGAGGAGTTTTCCTGATTATGTTAAACTATTTTTTTTTCTTGTAAACTCTTGCCTTTAAGTCTCAAGAATAGAGGACAAGTTCATGGAGGATATTCCATCAATAACTATTAGCCAAGATGCTCTGGGTGCCCCATAACCTCTAACTGCCAGAAGCTGGGACTGGACGACAGGGGATGGATCACTCCATAACTGCCCTGTTCTGTTCATTCCTTCTGAATTATCTGGCATTGGCCACCGTCAGAGGACAGGATACTGGGCTAGATGGAGCATAGGCCTGACCCAGTATGGCCGTTTTTATGTTCTTGAGGAAGAATCTCCAGTGGGACTAAGCATGTGTCTAAGTGTCTGCCTTCAATCGTGACCAGCTGCACAGATACATCATACTGCACTTGGCTAACACTGCCGTGGAAAGCAAAATGTGCCAAAGAAGATTTGAAACATCCTGTAGCCAAATGGATGGCGTAGGCATCAAAAACCCTACCTGATTTTTACGATTTCTATTCTTGAAAGACCACACCCTTTGGAAAGGCATTTTGGGCGAGACTCTGCCATCCTTACTCATACCGAATAGCACCTCATTCCTCAAACAGTGCCAGTGAAGCCAGTGGGACTACTCAGGGATGAAGGTACTTCTTATTGGGAATATAGGTGGCTGAATCGGACCCTTTGCTGCAGCGGGAGGATCACAGAGGGTGATCCCCCCTCCAAGCTGAACTTTGATACTCCCAAGTGCGTCAAAGTATCTCAACTTTGCTTGCCAATATTGACACCGCTTTGTTGACTAGCACTTTACTCAGCTCGGATAATTGTAGCTATGGTCAGTATCTCTCTCTGGTTTTCGGGAACTAGCTCAACGCCGTTACGTTTGGGTCTGTAACGCAGGAAAGGGAGGCTGACACCCTCGCGTGCACAATTCTGAACGGAAATCTCTCACCTTCCACCACCTCTTGTAAAAAGTTAAGTCCCTTCAAACTGTCAAATGCATCTTGGCTATAACACAGCTAGAATCAACAGTGTTATGACAAGGCTTAATTTGACCCAGAGGAACTCTAAATGAGAAGGTATTAGAATTACTCCGTGGGAGCCTTGATTAGGTTTCACGGGTCCATTTTTAATTACGTACATGTGTGCTGTGTTCATGAGGGACGGTGCAAGATGGCAAAGAGCAGTCAAAGGTGGTAATTAAAGTGTTGTCACCCAGCCCAGGCTACCTATTCATTAAGTTAGTCAGTTTTGCCGGGAGAATCGATGTTAGCAATGCAAAGAGGAATGAGTCTTCTGAAGGAGGAACTTTAGATGGAGAAATCAATGCACCCTTCCAATTAGAGAGCTCTGTGACCTGAAGCATGTGGCTTGACGCATACTATTGTGTGTCACCTTTAGATGTGGACAACTGCGTTACATATACAAAAGGCCAAGAGTGACATTTTCAAAGCTGCCCAGGAGATTTGAACACCCTGGAAATGGATGGAAAATGGACAGCCAAATCTCACAGGTGCAAAAATATCACCCAGGACAAAGCTGTACGAGTCCTGGTTATTAGTACAGATACAACTCCCTAGCTATCCCAATCTCCCAAATCCAGAGGGTCATTTTTCAAGGCACCTACTAAACTCTCTTCACAGGCTACTTCTAAGAAAGCTAGGCTGCTTACAAACAATATTTAGCCCACATCTAGCATTTTTGTACTCTCAAAGCGCTGAACAAGCAGGCCGTCTTCATAGCAGTCGTATGAAGGGGAGGTGGCTATCCCGATTTTAATGATGGAGAAACTAGCACACATAGGTTAAATGACTTGTCCAAGAATTATTTCCTGTTCCCAGACCTCTGCTCAGCCCACTAACCCACACTGCCGCCCCCAGGAATGCTCTGATTATTGGGGGCCTCACTGTGCTAGGCACAGTACAAACGTATAGCGAAGAGATCACCGCTGCCACCAAGAGTTTACAGTCTAAATAGACAACTCAGACAAAGGATGGGGGGATAGCGGAAAGAGAGAGAGAAGTGACTTGCGGCGGGAATAGAATGAAGATTTTTCTTGTCCAACCCCAGAGCCCCATGCACTGGACCACGCCACCTCTCAGATGCCGGGATATGTGATCATTGTCCTGAGAACGTAAAAGGAGCTAAATGTGAGGTAGCTGGGTGGAGGAAGGGGCTGAATTCTGAATTTCCTAACTTCTGTAACTTTCAGATCTCTGCTTTCGCAATGCAACAGTGGTGCACTTACACCCAGCAGGGAACAAACATTGATTTTATAAGGAAACTAAGACAGACAGACAACCGGTTAGCTGCGCCGGTTTGCAAATGGATCATTTACCACATAAGGCGATGATGTGACTGCTGTCTTCATGCACAAATTTCCTGGTGACGGCTTCTTCCATTATCTGTTTTACCTGAAAGAAAAGACAAAGCATATTGATAGGGAGACTTTACAAGTCGGTTCCATCAGCTCTGTGGAAGGAGAGTCCGAGGCAGATAATTTCCCCTTTTGCTCCCCTCCAAATTCAGACCTTTACATTTACTTGAATTGTTTGTGCTTTTGTTACTCCAGTCATCACTCAAGGATTCATTTCTATGCCCCAGTACAACTGAAATGCCCTGAAATGCGCCACCCCGGCTACACAGCAGCAGCAAGCAGCAGGGTAGGAGGCAGGACAGACTAAGAAGCCAGGTGCGGTCCTGCAGAGGTGTTGTGGATGTAACCAACTTTAAACTATGGAATATGGTTCCTCAGTGGTATCACTGCACTGCAGAACTAAACACTATCTTCAGCCTGGCTCCTTAGGTTAGTGAATGACAGGAACGCAGGCCAATGAGCAGCTTCTTACTACACCATCACGCTACATGAAGACATCGGCTAGCAGCATATTTGTATTAGATACAACGGTGGCTGCTTCCGTGGCTTGCTGGCAGTCAGAAGACCATTAGCAGTGACTGGGACACTGAGGGTTAACAACCCCACACTGATCTCTTGTGCTCCTGCTCCTCACCAGAACACAGAAGAAGGATGGCCCCGTGGCTAGGACTAGCCTTGGCGTCGGGAACCCAGGTTAAGCTCCCTGCTTGGCCACAGCTTGACAACTCACTGAGGGGACAGGTCTACGCTGCACTCAGAAGTGTGACTGCAGCATACCCGACCCAGCTAGCTCCAAGAACAATAGCAGCAATGCCACGGCAGCACGGGCTAGCCGCTCACTTGAGTACATACCCAGGGTCCCGGGCTTCATTGTTATTGGCGTGAGCTAGATTAAATCCAGGGTGGGTACGTCTACACATGCTCTGGTCACACTTCCGACAGTGGGACGGACCAACCCGTCGCCTCAGATTCAGAGTCACATCCGCTCACATGAGTGACAGAAACAAAGTTTGGCCGCTGCAGGAGTGAAATGCAGCCAGCACAGCTCAGCAAGCGAGCTGGATTCCACTCCCTCTTGTGTTTACTAAGCTCCAGGCACGGACACCTGTGCAAACCCACCAAAAGCAGGTGTTGCCGAGAGCTCCATCTGCAAACAATGAAGTAGCAGAGGTGCAACTGAGAGCAGTGTTTGGCCTCTGGAGCCTTTATTACAACAGACAACGAATGAGAAGAAAAGGACTCAGCTTGACTCTCAGATCCCAGGTTGAGTTAGCAGGGCTGTGAAGTTAGAAGAGACTTTTTTTTTTTTTTTTAAATAATCACATTCCTTAGGGAAGCCACAGAGAGATCAACACGGGACTCGTGATTCTGTTTGTACCGATCCTCGTTGAAGAGGAGAAACACACTTTAAAGTGTCCAGTGGGTCCATCGGAAGGTAAAGTCCTTAATGCAAGATTCAATGTACTGCACAAACCCTTTGGAATGATGCATGCATTTGCCTTCCTGTGCATAGCTACTTCAGTCCATTCAATGAGATAATTCTACCCTTGTTTCTCTCCACTGGGCGCATTCTGCTGTTTTTCAAACCCACAGACTCTCCCAGTGCTATAATGAGACAAGCGTCCTCAGAGAGGTTTCTAGTGACCTTTCAAGCGAATTAAGCAGAGAGAAAAACCCAAGATCAGGCTGATTGCAAATGGCTTATGGTGAGGGTGCAAGGCAGTGACATTTCGTAGCAGACAAATGCTTCCTGACACCGGATCTCTTTGCAGGTGGGTTGAATCGACAGAAGCAAGTCTATTTTCAAGGGAGGCCTGCAGGGTTTTAACTGTGCCGCTCCCACAGATTCAGAGAAAAAAAACAGGTGCTGCAAAGCAAACACCCACACACGCTGCTTTGAAATTCTTTCCCCCAGATCTGTTAAAAACAGATTCAGGAGAAGATTTCGTTCTAAATGCAGGGAGTCTGAAATAAAGTGATCAAGCAGGGTAACATTTGTTCATGGCTACATACAGACATAAAATCTTATGTTTATACATAAAGGGAGGCAGCATGGCCTAGTGGATAGAGCACTAGACTGGGACTAAGGAGACCTGGGTTCTATTCCCATTAGCCTGCTGGGTGAGCTTGGGCAAGTCCCTCCCCATGCCTCAGTTTCCCCCTCTGCAGAGAAGTCCCTCCTTTGTAAAGTGCTTTGAGGTCTACGCATGGAAAGCCCTGTAGGAGAGCTAAGTATTGCTACAGACTGACGAAAGGTAAACACTTGGAATGGAAAACTTGTTCACGTGTTGCTATAGTGCCGTGTAGTCTTATTGTAGCACCGAGGGGCTGGCACTGAAACCAAGGCCCCTTTGTGCTGTGGAAACACAGAGTAGCTGACAGTCCCTGCCCCCAAGACCTGCCAGTCTCCGCAGAGAAGACGAACGGTGGAAGAAAGCATGAGCATCATCTCCAGTTTAGAGAAGAGAAACTGAGGCTCCCGGTGATGCAGCGATTGTCTCGAGGCGATGCAGGGAGTCTGCCACAGAATTCAACCCAGATCTCCCGAGTCCCAGTCTAATGCATTAACCACAGCACCATCCTTTTTCAGTGTAAACAGCCATGGGAGAGTTAAATGGGCAAGACCACCTCCCCTCAGCGCCTTTAATATTATACCCTGGTCGCCTTTTATTTATGTATTTCTACTACTTTACACATACTTATGCTTCTATCCCCATGTGAACAATTTCTCCCCTTAACAGCCAGGCAGCAGCCCATAATTTCCTCTTAAGTACATCTCACTTCACTTCTAGGAGGTGCAATCACCTTCCACGTATTCAAAGAGTCATAAAACCACTTAACTGCCATTATTGCTCGGCGGCGGAAAGGGATGAAATGGTTTAATGATAGGCCTTCACGTCTGCCGGAACATATGTTAGCTCGCTTAAATGCCAGTAATAAAAAGAGGAAGATGTCAGGTCAGAAAAACCTGATGTCACCAGGGATCGAACACCTGGAATTTTAGATCCAAGGAAGAGGTGCTGTTCCGCTCAGCATCCTGGCCACCAACTCAAACTCCTCTTTGTTTTCGGAGTCTGCAAAAAACTCAGCTTTTGCTGTTTGCGTGATCCTGTCCCCTCCCTTTCTCACCGTATCTCAAAGCCATACATAATTCCATAGGAATTCCATATTCTTGGAACTCCAGGTCAGCCAAGCCTCCTCCATTTCCCAGATTGGGGCAAGGACTGGCTCTTTGTTATGACTTTGTACAGCACCTAGCACAATGAGGTTCTGGTCCCTGACTGGGGCTACTAAATGCTACCACAATACCACCGATAAACAACATGCTATGGGAAGCCCGTACAGCGGCGCTGTTACTTCTACAACAGAAGTTTGTTTCCAGCACTGCAAAACTTTCCAGCAACTAAGCGACGCAGAGAACACAACATGCTCCTGTCCTCCCCTCTGTGAGTGAGGAATAATCTGTTAACCATGGCAGGAGAGGGGCAGCCATTAACACAGCTCAAGGTCCAGCTTTGGAGGGAAAAAGATCGCTCCTGGGTCAAGCAAAAAATTAAACTCGGCTTTGGTGTGCGGCTTGTTCCTGGCGGAATGTTAGACGAATTTTACAACTGATTAAATTGACCTTCTGCCTGGAGGAGCCGGGTTCTACCAGGAAAGAAACATTTTGCCCGCACTAGGGTAGGGGTATGTTGGGGGGGGGGAAGGTTTGAGAGGAGGAAGAGAAATGCAGGTCAGCTAGATATTGGGAGGTTCCTGAGCGCTGGGCTTATAAAATGCAGAGGTGATGTAGCATATACCAGAGGATTAGAATCTATAGATTTATCATCCTTGTTAGCTGTATTGCAGTAGTGCCAAGGAGTCCCAGCCACGGACCCAGACTCCATTGTGCTAGGGACGGTAAAACTACAGACCAAAAAGACGGCCCCAACCCCAGACGACGGACAAGCTACGAAGCACTTTCCTTAATCCAGCATGCGTTTTGGAGAGCGTAATCTCTTTGGAGCAAGGACGTTGTTCTGGGTTTATAGCGCCAACCCATGTGCTCAGCACAAAGACAAAAATAATCCCAAATCCAATAGGATCGGAGCAGGTTTAAAATAAATAAAAGGAAGTTCTTCTTCACACAGCGCACAACATGTGGAACTCCTTGCCTGAGGAGGTTGTGAAGGCTAGGACTATAACAGCGTTGAAAAGAGAACTGGATAAATTCATGGTGGTTAAGTCCGTAAATGGCTATTAGCCAGGACAGGTAAGGAATGGTGTCCCTAGCCTCTGTTTGTCCTAAAACGGATCGGGGATTAATGCGAGGGAGAAAGGACTCTTGATCGATTTCCTTAGAGTTCTTATGGGTGCAGCACCCTGCATGAATTACCAGTAGATAAGCCTGGATTTGCCCAGCTGACTCTCTCAAACATTTTTGAAGCCATGTGTTCAGTAATCCGCATTGTGTCATTGTTTGTAGCACAGCAGTACCTGCTCCTAGGGATCAATCATAGACCAGGGCTCTTATAATCTAGAACTTATATCACCCTAGGCAGAAAACAGTTTCAGAGGAATATTTAACCCAGGTTTTATATAATAACCCCAAGCTCGAGCTGGCAGCAGCGGCGGACCCCAGGGTCTCCAGAGCTAAAAGCATGCGCCCTGGCTGATTATACTACAGGCGTAACTCCGTTCGCTGGCGCAACCCGCACTATTCCAGGGTGGTTCTCTGTCCCCACCGTAGTGGCTGGTCCATGTAAAGTGATTTAAGAGTCTTCAAGCAAATGGACCGAGCCCTTTAGCTCAAGCAACTGAGGCAGGCAATCCCGGGTTGAAGCCCTGAAGACAATTCCGATTGTAAGCTCTTTGGAGCAGGGACCATCATTTTGCTCTGTGTTCATACAGCGCTTAGTGCCACAGGGACCTGGTCCATGATGAGGGCTCTCAGGCACTACAGAACTAGTCACCACCTCCTATCCACAGGCATTGTTAGACTGTCAGCTATAGTAGGCGTTTATCTTCTTTTGTGGACAAGCCCCTCCGGGGCAACCAGGACCCAGGTTGTGCCAGTGCAGATTCCGCTTTCTGGATCTTTAAGTGAATTTTTTGTATCCCCAATTCTCTGCCATTGCATTTCCTTCAAAAGGAGAGTTTCAGTGGCAATGGAAAACCAAAGAACACAGCTGATTGTATGTGATCAGATGTGGCTGTGAAGATGAAAAGGGTCCTGTAAGTGCAACCGACTTTCAGGATGATGACGGGGGTATATTTTTGCATGATCGCTCAAAACAATAAAAACTCCCTTACAAAAGGTCCCCAGAGGCAGGCCCTGCCGCTCTGAAGATTCCCCCAGGAGATGTAACAGCCAGAAACAATTAGTATTAGATGCTGAATATAAAGGAGATTGCTACATTTTGGTTTCCCAGCAACCCCTCGCTTAGGAAACAGAGTAGCGAAGGTTTTCATTTCAACCCCTGGTTAGCTTTACAATGATAGATCGGATCATAAAATGTATTGAGCTGCATTCTTCAGTCTCCCCGCTCTGAAAGTGATAGCCACAGAGGCCGAGTCATGGTTTTAGGAGATGAGCAAGAGCCAGGGAAGATGGCGAAATCAAGTCACCTTCTATTATGTTAAATACTGTAGGGAAGAGACGGCATTAGATGGAGAGAGGACTCATCAGAGCAAGTGTCAATACACCTCAAGGTGGACAAGAAAAAAGGGGGAAGAACAGAATGAATCAGGGAGTTTTAAGAGAGGAGGGACTCCAGATCCTCTAGTGGGAGAAGGGAACAGTAGGAATTTGATTATTTGAATGGCTGTCGCATGCAGAGGTCCCAATCAGCGGACAGTGCCAAGCTCTGCATGCACTGAAAAGCCTTCGCCTCCGCCCTAAAGAGCTTTCAATACCAAAGGGGCGGGGAGAGGTGCCCCTCCCTCGGCCTGGCCCTAGCATGGACCTGCCACGGCCGGGGAGAGGTGCCCCTCCCTCGGCCTGGCCCTAGCATGGACCTGCCACTGCCGGGGGAGAGGTGCCCCTCCCTCAGCCCGGCCCAGCCCGAGTTGCTGCGGTGAGAGAGGGCTGGGGGCAGTCCTCTCTCTCCACCACAGCCCCAGGGCAGCCTGCATCCCAAACCCCTCATCCCTGGCCCCACCCCAGAGCCTGCACACACCCCAGAGCCCGAATCCCTGGCCTACAGCATCGGGCTGAGCAGCAGGCGATTTGGGTTTGATTCCTGGCACGACGACAGATGCCCTGGGGGTATGTCTACAGTGCATTATAAACCCAGGTCTGTGGGACCCAGGACAGTGGTCTGGGGCTTGAGCTGGGTCCGCACTGCAAAATGACAGGGCTTGGACCAGTCACAGCAGGACTTGGGCTCTGACCCACCTCCGCAGCAGGGGCCTAGAAGCCTGGTCCTGAGTGCTGGCCGAGTCGGGTCAGATCGATGTACGTGGGGACAGAAGCGGGAGCTTGGACTCAAAGTGAGTCAGAGTGTGCAGTGCAGATATATCCTGTGTGACCCTGAGCAGGTCACGTCATCTCAGTGCCTCCTCTGTAAAACAGGGATAATGCTTTAACCTCACCACAGTAACGTTTGTTAGCGCTGACGGACTCCGGTGATGACAGCAGAAAGGGACCAGGCACCGGCAATGACAGCTTTGGCTTCCTGTGACTGCTACTGACTCAGAGGGTCACTGCAGGCAGATCATTCCAAGGCTGAGCACCCACAACAGCAGCTAAATCAAGGGGAGCTGAGGCACTCAGTCCTCGTGCCTCCATTTCCCCATTCACAAAATGGGAATGTTACTTCCTGTTACAGGGGGGTAGCATGGCTCAGCAAACAGAGTCCAGGACTAGAAGTCAGGAGACCTGGGTTCCCCTTCCACGTCTGCCACTGACTTGCAGTTCGCCCTTGGGCAAGTCACCTAAACTCTTTATGCATAAGTTTCACCAGCTAGTAGATAATGAGGATGCTTATAACTTTCCTGCTTGAGTATAGGACTTTGTAATCCGGGGGTGAAAAATATTACACAGATGCTCTGTAACAGGAATATTAGCACTCACCTCTGAACAGGGAGTTTAGATCCCTGGATGAAATGTGTGTGTGAGTGCCCTGTAAAATTATTATGATACATCATTGCTCTAATCCACCCCACTATCTAACCCTCTGTCTAGCTCTGTATCCTACTTCCTGCAGTGGCCAGGTTCTTCAGAGGTAAGTGAACACTCAACACAGGTCTAAAGAATGGTTTTAAAGAAGCGTTTACTAAACCAGCCCTGGGTTTTGCTTTTAAATCCAACAACAAAACAACTCTGGAAAAAACTTGCAACCAAGGTAGCCATCCCAGCCCCTGCTAGTGCACAAGATCCAGACTAAGAGTGAAACTGACCAATGAGGCGCTATCTGACGGACCTTTAAAACTGCTAAGCGTAGACATTCCTTGACTTCTAAGGGCTGGACTCCGCATGCACGTTCACACGTGAGTGCACGAGCGGTCTCGCTGGCACGACTAACTGTTTGCAGGATCAGGGCCGACATTAGGGGAAGTCAGACATAGCTAACCTGCCGCTTTGTCTCCCAGAAACAGAAGTCTGGATTTTTAACCCTCTGCACCATGTTCTATGCTGTTTTCTCTCCCCCTTTTAATCCCTTCCTCTTTTCGTCCTGCCTTCGGGTCTCTCCCACTCAGCATTAGTGCCTATCCCGACTGATACGCCACGGCAGCGGGTGCTGCTTTGGGCCAAAGTCTGTGACCCAGTACGATGCCCACTGAGGACAACCAGACCACCCAGGTGCTCTAAGTTTGGCATGTGCTTCAGTATCTTGCTGAGTGAAAGCTGACAAGAGCTCACCCGGTCCCTTCTGCGACCCGGCCAGTGGGTTGTTTTTATACCGACTCCACCCAATGTTTGTAGTCAGGTCCCACTGGCTTCAGGTCGGGTTGCAAGGGTCTGGATCAGGGCCTTACTTAGATAATTACTTAGCACTGTCGGCAGCCCTATAAACAGGCCTGGTGCCAGTAGGGTGCCATGCACCCCGCACGTGTGGTTGTATCACTAAGACTGACTATTAACACAGCGTACGACAAAGTTACTCGTCTTGTTTCCCGCAGCTGTGACAAGTGTGCTTCTAAGAGCAATGCCGCAGAAATTCCACTCACACTAGGCGAGTTATAAGCAGGCTAGTGCTCGGCTCAGAGGCCTCCGAAGATCGCTGAGGTGCTGCAAGCAATGGGCTTGCTGATTCAGTAGGGGACACTCCCCCTATACATCACACCAGGGTGGAGGGGTATCACAGTCCGCAGCAGCGT
This sequence comes from Mauremys reevesii, assembly GCF_016161935.1. Lineage (NCBI taxonomy): Eukaryota > Metazoa > Chordata > Testudines > Geoemydidae > Mauremys > Mauremys reevesii. The sequence continues at coordinate 15,383,228 of NC_052642.1, forward strand.
TGGGGGTGCTTGAGACAACACCTAGACCTGGGGTTCTGGTCACTTGCTGTTGTCTAAAATCCACAGCATTTTTCTTTCAAGAAGAGGCATCCTGGCCAGGTTCAGCTGGGTAATTACTGAATACTCCATCAGTTTCAGTTGGACCAATTCTTCATTTCCTCTGCGCAAGAGCAGCGTGGCACTGCTGCGGGATATTAAACAGAACCCATGGTTCATCCTAGAAGCAGCTGCATTTCAGTGGCAGGAAAAACAATTCCAGTTGCTAAAGTGTTCTGGGATCTTTCAGAATGAAAGCTGCTAAGGTTATCCTGCTTATATTCGTTTCCCAGCTAGAACGAGAGCTTTGTTCGAGTACAGTAATGGCAAAAGCACCATTTCAGTAAGCAGGAAATAAAGAGCTGGAAAAAGCCTGCTTTATGAGCCTACTTGTCACAATAGATTTTCCTGCAGAGAGAGATGTTTGAAACACAGACATATAGCCAGCCTCGGCATGAAGCCCAGCTGAGTCAAATCTTCAAAACATATTACTTATCTCGCTCTCTCTATTAGAGTCAACAAAATAAATTCTTTACCAGTGGAAACACCCGTGAAAAAAAGCAAATACATTATTAAGCATTTCCAAAGGCTTCAACTGAAAAGTTTTTTGGGAAATAAAATATAAATATATATATTTCAAGCCACGTGGTGCAAATTCTAACCAACTTATTCCTGGAAAGAGAACTGAATTTCAATAAAGTCAGTATAAGCAGTGAAAAAATATTATAAAATTAGAAGATCATTAAAGATTGAGGTGCTTTGGAAATAATGCGCCATGGGAAACGGACACTGCTTTAAGGAGCGAGTGAAGGGAAGCAGCCTTTGAGAACGCCCCCATGGAGATGGGTAACCACATTATTTAAGACTGGAGAGGAGAATACAAGAGCAACGTGTGATGTAACAGTCAGGCATTAGCAGCGATACTGCAAGCTGCATGAAGTGAGGCTGCGAGGTTGGAAATCCTGCATCTGTACCGTTGTTGAAAGGCAGCACAATCTAGTGGAAAGAGCACTGGACTGGGAGCCAGGAGATCGGGGGTCACTCCTGGCTCTGCCACTGACCGGCTGGTTTGACTTTGGGCAAGTCAGCGCTTGTCTGCACATGCTTTAGTGAGGTGTAAGTTTTAATCCACACTAGCATGTTGCACACTAATTGGCCCGTGCAGACCCTGCTGACATGCACTAAAAGTTCCCCGGTGCACCTGTGGAATGACATTGACATGCACTAGGGAACATTTAGTGAACTATAATTTACACCCCTCTGGGGTAGATTAAAGCACCATGTAGACACACCCTCACTTTACGTCCCTGTGTATCTGTTCCCCCTCTCACTCTTTGTCTGTCTCTGCAGACTATGAAATCTTCAGGGGAGAGGCTGTCTCTTACTCGGTGTACGTTCAGTGCCAATGCTCTGGTTGGAGCCTCTACACCGAGTGCAATTAATGATTGTACCCACAAAGAACATTATTTAGGTTGCAAAGTCGAGCATTCCAAAGCTAGAACACACCAGATTTAAGGCCGTCTTTGCCACCTTAATTCTGCCCCCTTGTGCACCCATTCTGTGACTGAATGAAGCAGAGTTCCTTTGGGGAAAAAAATAGTAAATGATAATGTAATTAACGACTGGACCATAATGCATATGCACAAGGGGGCAGAATTAAAGCTATATTTAAGGATGTCCCCCCCCCCCCCCAGCCCAAATTTCATGAAAGATTCATCCTGTTTTCTGGCTTTAGCCAAAATTCTCTCAAGGAATGCAGTCAGAGAATAGACATGGTGATTTGTTTGAGTTTCTCTCTCAGCAAAACCTAAATGGAATTTCTCGGGACAAAGAAAAGGCACTTCTCTAGCCAAAGGCTTCCCCCACACTGAATTTCCTAGGCTGCAAACAATGGAGGTGCTAGAGCTTTTTAAAAAAAATACTGCAAGATTCTTTTATAATGGTAAGTGCTCAGCAACCCATCTACCGGGGTCACTACCGGCTTCCCCTATAATAATATAAACTGAAGTGGATTAAAAACAAGGCTTAAAAAAAAAAAAAAAAAAAAAACCAGAAAAACAATAGGTGGAATTTCAAAGGCACCTAGATGACTTAGGAGCAAATTTTTGTCCGGCCTCATGTACGAATGGGCTAAAAATAGGTAAGCACTGGAATGGGCTTTCAAGGAGATTGTGGAATCCCCGTTACTGAAGGTTTTTAAGAACAGGTTATACCATGACCTCTCAGGGACAATCTGGATTTACCCGGTGCTGCCTCAGTGCAGGGGGGCTGGACTGGGTGACCCCTTCCAGCCCTACATTTCTATGATTCTATGACTTCATGCTGGGACTGAATTCATACAAAAAGAACAGTCTCTAAGGTGCCACAAGGACTCCTGTTCTTTTTGTGGATACAGACTCACACAGCTGCTACTCTGAAACCTGAATTCAATACGTATGAACCAGGATCTTTTTGTTTTAATTCAGAGACTTTGCTGGGCACAGGGTGTTCCGGGCGGTGGGCAATGGAGGATGGTGTGGGCCCAGATGTCCGGAGACGTGGGGCCTATTGCTTTTCTCTGAGCTTTGTTCATGTGACTTAAGCACTTGAACAGTTGAGAAACGTTACAGGAGAGTAAAGTTGCATGCAGCAGACTCAACAAGCCGGCTTCGAAATCACTAACGTCGTGCTCTCCCCCACAATACACTGACACGCCCTTTGTCTGGGATTCACGTATAATGACACCTAGCTCCTGTACAGCGCGTCACATCAGGAGATCTCAAGGCGGTTTACAAAGGGGATCAGTATCATTATTCCTATTTTTATATAACAGCCAGTGCGCTTTGCCGCCTCCTGTTAAATGTGAGCATGGTGGTATAACAACACGCTTCACCGTAACGCTCCAAGTATTGTACAAAGCAGCTAATCACCATTATCTTCCCACCCCTCGTCACAGATGGGGAAAGCGAGGGACAGAGAGATCGGACTTGGCCAAGGTCAGAAAGCAAGTTAACGGTACAGCAGGCGCCTGAGTCTGAGACCGGTGCCTCGCGATATATCAATAGCGCATCTCAAGCAGAGCAAGCTTGCCTACATGGTGTGGTTTGATTGGGAGTGAGTAGGTGGGGAAAGAAGCTCAAAGGATGGCCAGTGTTTGAAAACCAGCATGGCGCCCATGGCTTTAACTTTCATGTCACAAAACGACCCAGTGTATTTCCAGATGACACTGCCGTACGACGAGCGTCGTAGGTTGGCCATTGACATGGCAGTGATGACTATAGTTCAGCTGCCACATAGTCCAGATTTTGGGTTTAAAGAGAGACAGCCGGGAAGTTTAAGGCAAAACTGGGTTTTGTTCATAAGTGTGTGTGTGTGTATGAGTTTATATAAATATAATCACTTTTGTATACTGAACAAAGAAATCAGTGACATGCTTTTCTTAACCCATTGTCCTATTGACCTACTGCGTGAGAGTCTGAAAGTGAAACTGACTAGTTCATTTTTATGGTCCAAGCCACACTGAAGTGAGGAAGGTAGATAGCGTGTAGGAGTTTAAAACGGGCAGGGTGGGGCTTTCAAAAGTACCTAAGTAACTTTCAGTGAATCACAAAGAGCTCGATATACTTGTGCTTAATTCTGCCTGGAATCAGATTCTAGGGCAGAGCTTTGGACGTCTTTCTCCCTTGACTTCAACGCGCCTTGCAGACACTTGCCCACAATTGTGTTTTGTGCAGACATGGGCATTACGTCAGAGGCATTCCAAAGGGCCTTTAAGAAGGTGGGCAAGTATTGGGATGAATGGGTTAATGTGTACCACCACTGGCCTCTAGGGGATGGAATCGGAATTGCTCAACTGTGCAATAGGCCTTATACCGCTATCGGTGAATGGGGAGTCTCTTTTAGCTCAAGTGGTAGAAGTCTATGATTGAGGCTAAGTGACATTGCCTAGTGGATAGGGCACTGGGCTGGGAATCACGATATCTGAGCTCTGGCAGTGTTGTGGCTCCTTGCTCAAGTTACATCCAGTTTTGTGCCTCGGTTTCCCCATCTGTAAAATGGGGATAATAAATACTTACTCTTCTTTATAAGGCACTTGGAGATCTCTAGATGTGATCAGAGCTAAGCATTATTGTTAGAATGCTGCTGGCCTTTTCCCCACTCCTGAGTATGCAGTGAACCCAATATCATCTCAGCAGAACACCTGTGCATTAAAGATGGGCTCCAGTCGAGAGATTCAGATCTGGGTTTCAAACAACCCAAATTTTTGTGGGTGTTCAGAAGCGGGGATTTTTTTGGCCTCGTCTAATGGCAGGGGCCCACCCGCATGTTACAAACCAGCCCAGGGGGAGGGTTGGATTCCATCCACAAATCCCTGCCCTTCTGCTCCGCTGTGCCACCTGACCTCCACCCCTTTTCATTCCTTCCCCCGGCCTTTCCCCCATGTCCATGTAACAGCTGAACAGCTTGGGGTGTGCTGCCCTTTGTGACGCTACAGACTGCCGGGATATTTGCCTTGCCGCTGGCACCAGTGCCAATTCCCAGGCGAGGTATCAAGTCTGCGCGGAGAGAGTTCTGTGCTCAGGAACCCAGCTCTGGGTCTTTTGCAAATACAGAACAACACAAACGACGATGTATAAAGCTAAAAACTCCCCCCGCAGCACTGGCTACAGCAGCTCCTGTCCCACGGGGCTGGATCCGACTCCCCGCTTTGGGCATCTTTAGCCTCCCCCTCGCTCTGCCCAGCCCATCATCATGACAAAGGGGAGGCCAGGCCAAACCTGGGCGGTGCTGTGACCTTGCACCAGGTTGCAAAGGGCGGAGCAGAGCCCAGCCGGGCGCAGCAGGTGCCACCACTGCAGGATGAATGCAGGGCAGGCTTGCTCAGCCACCCACTCCCCCAGCACCTCCCGCCCCCTCCAGGGCAGAAACTGATCCGCGACTCCCCCCTCCCGGGATAAAAAGAAACAACACGAAATTCCCAAAACATAGCATGAAAAGTTACACAAAATAGAAGGCATTTCATGGGGCTCTACTCAAGAGCGGGCCAGGCTGCAGGCATTATTGGGAGGGGGGACATGAACCCCCAGAGGAACGTCCAGGAGCCATAATAGGTGGCACTTAGACCAGTAATCCCTGGCACCTTCAAAGCACTTTACATAACCTGACGCTAAGTGTGCCTGGAGGACCAATGCTACCATCCCTCTTTAGCCACGGGGGTTAAGTGATTTGCCCAAGGGCACGGAGGGAGGATGGGTCTGAGCTGACAGCAGAACTCAGGCATTCCTGGCTCCCAGTTCTGCACTCTACATCCACATTCTAAGATAGGCTTAGCACAAAGGAGGTAAAAGCAGGGTATTTAGATGGCATTTGACATGCGTCATGCACAGGCGAGGAGAATGGAAAAATCAGCACCAAAGCCAGGCTGAGGGAAACAAGCAGAGAAGCCAGGTACAGGGCAAGATATGGGTGTGGCCCAACAACGCGGACCAGGTTGGCCAAGACCAGTTATGCTCAGAGTTTTCTTACTGGCTTTCTTCCCAAACCACAAATATGCCATTGTGCTCCACCCAGCGGGAGCTGCTGCTCACAGGTCAGCTGACCGGATAGGTCCTTTCCATCTCCAATGTACAGCTGGCAGAAAACATTATGTCCCAAATGTCCCGATTAATTATGCACAGAGGAGTTTGGGCATCTGTCCAGCTCAGCAGGACAGGGTTTCCTGGACCCAACACAAGTTAGACGTGCCACAAACAGGCTGTGTCTTAAGACACCGGTTTGTTTAATACAACCGACTGTTGTACAACTGGCAAAACTAGCACCCCGGGGAGGACTGGTTTGGAAGTGAAAAGAAAAAAGCACGAAGCAGGAACCTTGCAAATCCAGCCCCACTAAGATTCTTAATTAGTTACAACGAGCAAACTGACTTCAGCTCAGCCATGGCTTTATCACTGAGCCTTGTTCAACGCCCAGTTCTGTCTCCATATCGACAGAGCCGTTTGTCTGGCCTGTCAAGACAAGACATTGCTGAAACCTCTCTTATCTCTGCTGTCATCATCTTACTGTGATTTTGTTCTTGACTTTAATCGGCTGAAGAGACCATAAGAGTTTTGAAATGGGATATAAAACCTCATGCTTCAGGCCTTAATTCAACCTCTTACTAATGTGGTCAGGAGGAAATCTTCCCTGTGGGCAGGTTATCCCATAATTGCCTCCTGCAGGGTGTCTTGCAAGTGCCTCTGAAGCAACTGGTACAGGCCTCTGCTAGAGACTGGATACTGGATTAACAGGACCTTGGGTCTGATCCAGTCTGCTAGCTCCTAAATTCTTATAGATATTTTAATTTAGTTAGTGACAGTACTGATAAATGCAAAGGATGACCAATCCTGTGACAGATTGTTGCCTTTGATAATGCAATATTGTCTATTCCCCACCACTTCATGATGATGCAATTCTGATTCATGCTGGTTTAATGTATCTTTCTTAGGGCTGTCAAGCGATTAAAAAAAATTAATTGTGATTAATCGCACTGTTAAACAATAATAGAATACCATTTATTTAAATATTTTTGGATGTTTTCTACATTTTCAAATATACTGATTTCAATTACAACACAGAATACAAAATGTACAGTGCTCACTTCATATTTATTTCTGATTACAAGTATTTACACTGTAAAAACCAAGAAACAGTATTTTTCAATTCACCTAATACAAGTACTGTAGTGCAATCTCTTTATCATGGAAGTTGAACTTACAAATGTAGAATTATGTACAAAAAAAACTGCATTCAAAAATAAAAATGTAAAATTGTAGAGCCTGCAAGTCCACTCAGTTCTACTACTTCTTCAGCCAATCGCTCAGACAAACAAGTTTGTTTACATTTGCAGGAGATAATGCTGCCCGCTTCTTGGTTACAATGTCACCTGAAAATGAGAACAGACATTCTCATTGTACAATTGTAGCCAGCGTAGCAAGATAATTACGTGCCAGATGTACTAAAGATTCATATGTCCCTTCATGCTTTAACCACCATTCCAGAGAATGTGTGTCCATGCTGATGACGGGTTCTGCTCGATAACAATCCAAAGCAGTGCGGACCGATGCACGTTCATTTTCATTATCTGAGTCAGATGCCACTAGCAGAAGATTGGTTTTATAAGGTAATAAAGGTGGTTCGAGTTTCACTAGCAGGACCAATTTTTCCAGATCCCTAAGTGGCCTCCTCAAGACTCACAACCCTGGGTTTAGCAAGCCAATGCTCCAAACCACTGAGCTATCCCTCCCCCTTTTGGAAGGTACTTCAGATTCTTAAACCTTGGGTCGAGTGCTGTATCTATCTTTAGAAATCTCACATTGGTACCTTCTTTGTGTTTTGTCAAATCTGCAGTGAAAGTGTTCTTAAAATGAACATGTGCTGGGTCATCACTCGAGACTGCTATAACATGAAATATATGGCAGAATGCAGGTAAAACACAGAGCAGGGGACATACAATTTTCCCCCAAGGAGTTCAGTCACAAATTTAATTAACACATAATTTTTTTAACGAGCATCATCAGCATGGAAGCATGTCCTCTGGAATGGTGGCTGAAGCATGAACGGGTACATGAACGTTTAGCATACCTGGCACATAAATGCCTTGCAATGCAGGCTACAAACGTGCCCCACAAATGCCTGTTCTCACTTTCAGGTGACATTGTAAATAAGAAGAGGGCAGCATTACCTCCTGTAAATGTAAACAAATTTGTTTGTCTTAGCAATTGGCTGAATGTGAAGTAGGACTGAGTGGACTTGTAGGCTGCGAGGTTTTATATTGTTTTGAGTGCAGTTATGTAACAAAAAACCCCTACATTTCAGGACAAAGAGATTGCACTACAGTACTTGTATGTGGTGAATTGAAAAATACTTTTTTTTGTTTATCACTTTTACAGTGCAAATATTTGTAATAAAAAATAATATGCACTTTGATTTCAATTACAACACAGAATACAATATATACAAAAAATGTAGAAAAACATCCAAATATTTAATGGATTTCAATTGGTATTCTATTGTTTAACAGGGTGATTTAAACTGCGATAAATTGCCACTACTTTTTTTTTTAATCGCGATTAATTTTTTTTTTTAATCATGTGAGTTCACTGCGATTAATCAACAGCCCTAATGTTTTTGCATTTCACTTTCCGAATGATAAACACAAACAGATTTGATTTATGGACGGCCCACCACAGAATACAGGGGTAATTAACCTCTGGCTCCTCAGATTCCTAAACTGGCTTTTTTTAACCTTTCCCCAAACAAACCCCTTCCCTAGTGGTCAGGAGTTGGATCCAATCCTTGCACAGACGCTGAAAGAGCAGGGAACTATGGGTGCCCGAGGAATGCAGGATCAAGCCTTCTTAATTTAATTTAAGCAAGATCTGATCACGACCATACAAATGTTTAGTCAAAACACCACATAACAATAAGCAGCATCATTACGAGAAGTGAATATCCAAAAACACTGTTCCTAAACACAGAAAAAAAACCACATGATATTTTTGTAATATCACAAAGGAGTCAAGAGATTTATAAAAGCGTTATCTATATAAAAGAGTGAGTTAAGGCCAGATTCATAGTTTCATAGAGCTTAAGGACAAACCTTAAGGACAAACTAGTGTGACCTCCTGTATATCACAGACCATTAAATTTCACCCAGATACCCCTATACGAGACCCAGTTAAGACTAAACTCTGCCACAGGCGCAGAACAGGAGAGACGGAGGTGCCACCAATGCCCAAGGCCATTACAACAGCAGGGAATTTATTAGATGAGATATGCCCATATGATCTCAGCAAGTGATCCATGCCCCATGCTGCAGAGGAAGGCAACCCTCTCCTTATTCCCCCCTGCACCACACACATACATGCACATGGACACAGCCAATCTGACCTGTAGGAAAAATCCCTTCCTAATCTCAGATCTGATGATCAGTTGGACCCTGGCCACATGAACAAGACACAGCAGACAAGCGTTTGAGAAAGAAGAGGGTGAAAAAGCCCAGAATAGATCAGGCCGATAGTGCATTGGGGAAAAATTTTTCCTTCCTGACCTTGACAGGCACCTACCTGAGCCCTGAAGCATGAGATTTGATTTCATTATAGTCACTATTTTAAAGCAGAGTTATGAGCACATTGAGAGCAACACAGAGCTTCCTGTTTTCACCCTGGCCCATAAAGGAAGGGAACGAACAGGACTCCTCTCAGATGCCAAGACCAGAACAGACCATACGACCATCCAGTCAGAGTTTCTGCACACACAGGCTGCAGAATCTCCCCCCGAAGCTGGATTAAAACACACGTTCTAGGAAGATATCTCATCTCATTTTAAAGACTCTAAGTGATGGTGAGTTCACCATCTCACCTGATTAAACTGTTCCAATGTTTAGCTACCCTCACTGCTCGGAAATTGTCTTATTTCAAGGTTGAATTTGTCTAAGATTCATCTTCCAGCCACTGTACCCCAAAATGACCCCCTATGAAATTCATTAGAAACTTTCTTATTGCTACTGATTTTACACAGAAGGGTCTCAGACACTGCAGCAGTATAAAACCAATAGATTAGATCAGATGCAAATATCCAAAATTTTCTTTCTTGAAGTGGAGGGGCAGCTCAGTAAAGTTTTTGCTAAGAACTGCAGCCGTGCTTTGGCAGCACCACTGCCACCTTTCGGAACACAATTATGAAGTTAACTTCAGTAATTTGGCTGGGCAGATCTGATAGATTCTTCGATTGCTTATTTTGCTAAATCACAGAGGCACAGAAAGGGTTAAACAATTGCAGCTGAACAAAGCCTCTGTTTCCCATTCATTGCCTCCTGGAGGGAAATTAGATTTTAATTCAATCTAGCCAAAGCTTTATTTTATTTACTCTAAGCAAACTCTTAACTCTATCAGCCTTATTGGCAAATAGATTAAACAAATTCATCACATCAGAAGCGTCATTTTTTGTTGCAACGTTAAACCTGTCACTTAAGAGACCAAAAATCCAGCAGCGACATCCTGATTTTTCACTTGCGACAAAAGACTGAGTGTTTGGCCTAAGTGTTTACTTAGATTGTAAAGTCTTTGGGGCAGGGACCGTCTTTTTGTTCTGTGTTTGCACAATGCCTAGATCAACAGGGCGCTGGGTCTATAAAGAATAAATATAACTCGCAGGGTGCTATTTCTCACAAACAGGGTCCTGGATCATACTCTCGACCTCAGACAGTGACATCGTATGCTCTCTAAGGCCTGGTCTACACTAGGAAATTAGGTCGGCATAACTACGTCGCTCAGGGGTGTGAAAGATCCACACCTCTGAGCAGTGTCGTGAAGCCAACCAAAGTCCCCATGGAGACAGCACTAGGCTGATGGAAGAATTCTGCCATTGACGGAGCTACTGCCTCTCGGGGAAGTGGAGTACCTACGCTCCCGCTGGCGTAGACCGCGTCTACACTGAAGCGCTACAGCATTTTAAGTGTAGACTCTTAAATCCACAGGAAACTTCATTCATGGGTGGGCGCCCTTCAAGTCAACGGGACAACTCCCGTGATCAAGGCTAGGCATGTGTCAGTAGCGGCAATTCAGACATTTTGTGGGGGTTAGGGGCAAGGGCAAATTCCAGTCCCTGCTACCAGCCCCGCACTCCCAGCAGGGACCCTGTTCTCATCCCCGGTCCAGGGACCCTGGGTCTCCCAGGCTAGGGAGTTTCCCCTCTTTTACCCGCAGTGTGTCGGCAGACTCCCATGAGCTCCTGTACGGGAACAGGCTCCCCTCGTGTGCCAGGTCACAACACCGTTTGCGCCGGCCACCCATCCGTCTGTATAGAGGGCCAGCCAGGCGCCGCAGCCGTGCAGCCAGAGCGATTTCATACGTGACCCCTGCCTAAAGCAGTCCTGTGCTCAATCAGCCCAGCAGCTGCTATCGCAGTCTGAGGTCACGGCCTGCCCCGGCTCCGCGGCACACGGAACCTTAAGCAAGTGCAAAAACCTTGGGGGCTAAGGGGCGTTCGCCCCTCCAGTGCCTCCCAATTGGCTCGTGCGTCATTTGCAGGATTGGAGCCTCAGGACATCGTTCTCAGGCCTGGCCTTGCTCCGCGACTGAGAGCCTGACTAGGGGCTTCTCTGAGCTCAACATCCCATCCCAGACGCCAGCATCTGCAGCTCCATGGAAGTGAATTGACATTACAGATGCTGCACTTTAGATCTGACCCACAGCAGGCGGCACAAGTGGAGGAACAACTAAAGCCACGCACGACAAAAGCGCCCCCGCACACGACTCCTGGGACCGGCTGCCCGTTAGATGCTCCCTAACTCCATTTCCTCCTTTGTAATTTAAATACCATGGGGCGCGAGATGTATCCAGCACCGATTAATCCACCCCCAGCACGAGCCAGTCCCTGCCCTGAAGCGCCTACAGAGGACCAGGTCGAAACGCTGCTGGAAGGATGTGGAAGCAGCACCACTCTGGGCACGTCTCCATCTTTTTTTTTTTTTTATGAATGAGCCTGTCTCTGATTCCCCCACTACCGTGTGTCACTGGAAGCAAGGTGGATGGAGGGGGTGGGGGGATTTCCCCTTCCGGCTGAGCCGGGGCTGCCCCCTGAGCTAACCAGGCACGTCTCCCCCAACCCAGCTCTCTCCTCTCAGTGCCCAGGCTCACCCCCCAGCCACCCTAGTTCAAGGAGCTGTTTGGGGGGGGGGGAGCCCCTTGCTTCACTCCACTGACACTCCCCAGGGCAGACAGGCACTGGGAGGGGGGTGTTGTGCCTCTTCGTCCCCCAGCCACTGGGGGAGCAGCCTGGGGGGGTCACCGATCCCCTAAAGGCGCTGAAAGGGGTGGGGGTGACTGGACATGGCCACAGCCCCCTTGTGCACTGACCCCCCCCCGCGCCAGCAGGAATCTCTTCCCTCTCCGCTACCCATGGGGGCTGGCACTGGGAGGAGGGGAGAGGCTGGGGGCAGCCCCCGATCTCCAACTGGGGGGCAACTTTCACTGCTCCCCGTTACGCCCCCTCCTCCGCAAGGCTCCGGCGCAGGGGAACCCCGCCGCCCCCCCGGCCGGCGAACCCCCTGCCCCAGGCGAACTCCGCCCGGCGAACCCCCCCGCCTCCCCCAGGGGGAACCCCCCCGCCGGAGACCCCCCCGGCGAACCCCGCATCCCCCCCCCCCGGGCTCTCACCTCCTTCTTGACGTTCCAGAGCAATTTCTCCTTCGCCGCCTCCCCCATGGCTGGGGGCTGCAGCCGGGGGCAGAAGCGGCCCCGGGGGCTCAGCGCGCTCCGGCCGGGGCCCCCCGGGGACACAGCCGCGCACCCCGCAGCCCAGCAAAGCAACGCTGCTGCCGCCGCACTGGGCGCCGCTCCGCAGCCATCTTCCGAGCCTCCTGCCTGACGTCAGACTCCTGGCCCGGCCCCCTCCCGCGGGGGAAGATTATTTGGCAACAATACAGTGTGATGAGGCCGGGGGAGGGGGTTGCACCTGCCTGCAAAGGGGGCGAGCTGCGTGCAAACGCCCGGAGCCCCGGCCGCACCCTAGCACCCCGGATCCGCCCCGCTCCCGGGGATTGGCCACCCCCCGGGAAGGGTCCGCAGCAGCAGCAGCAGAGCAGCGGGTCTGGGAGCAGGAGAACATCAGAGCCGAAGCGGGTTGCACGGGGGGTATCAAGACCGGAATAAACCCCGGGGACTCGGTGAATTACCCTTCCCATGGGTGAACTGCGAGCCTGCAAGAGAAGGCTGGGAACAGTACCCAGGGCGGAGGGGTGTTTTTAAACCAGTGGCTGCCCCTGCAAGACACAAGCGATGGGTTACAGTCACACTGTGCTCCGGGGGGGGGAAAGTATTTTATTTTTAAACTCCTGAAGAGTGTTGCAAACTAAAAACTCAGGAACAACACGCGTCGGTGACTTGCTAAGCCAGGTGCAGCTGAGCAGACTCTGCCCTGCGCGGAGAAAGCTACTGACATTTCCTGCTGCTGGAGTCTCTAGCCGGCGGCATTAGCACGACAGGCAGCTCCCCCCAAGAAATTCTATCTCCAGGAGGCGCTTGGCCCTCCCACCGGAAGCTAGTGACACAACGTTCTCCCGTAGAACTCCGAGTTAGGGAGCGTTCCATGGTAACTACGGCAACTAATTATGTGGCGGGTTAGAAGCCCGGCGTGAAACGTGCCAGCCAGGTTTGTACATTGTGTTCTAAGGGCATTGCCTCTGCCCCTCCAGTTCGTGTTAGGTTTCCGAGATGGGATTTGTTCTCCCTTAACAGCTGCTTACTCTGCTTCTGGGTCTGTCAGGAACCGCAGCCCACGAAGTCCTCGTTGTTCAGTCCCACTGCAAAATCAAATCTGGGCCCTTGAGTGAAATTAGCAGATTTACCAACTCCCAGCAGGGAGGCAGAGCAGGATGTACTATACCCGCTACACAATTCATACAAACGGCTGTGTGCTCGCAACAGAAATTATACCTGTTGTCCTCTTGCGTTTTATTCTCGTGGCCAGAAACAGTTGCTTCACCCCACCTCCTCCTCGTAAAATTGCCAAGGAAGCTGGCGCCACCTGTTTGCAATGAACGCTCGGCCTAGCTTCAAACAAATCGTGCTACCAGGGCCTTAACAGCTCAACTGAGGCTTCTTGAATGAGTCAAAACAATCTGTACATTGAAGCTTCGGTTTCCATAACGTTTCTTACCCTTCAAAATAGCCAAAAAGCTATTGCTAACTAATTGCCGGAAATGAGCTGTACTCATTCCAAAAGAAGCCAGTGAGCAGATCTGGACCTGAGGACAGGCCATGACAGAGAAAAATTAAAGGAAGCTTAAATATTCACCATAGGCTACAAGGGCAGATATTATATATATATATATATATATATATTTAAAGGGCAGTTTATTAGGGTAAAAAAAATTACCTATCTTGCTAACACTTTAGATTTAATTGAAATTTTACAAATCTACATTTAAAAAAAAGTTTATATATGTGTTTTAATGTCCTCTTGGCCACTTACAAAGGACTAGTCCATTTCACTTTGATTCATGGTCAATTTTCACTTTCAAATGGTGGTAGAACATTTTGATCACAAAACTGCCCAGAATATTTGTTTTTAAGTGATTGACGTCTTTTTTAAATGGAAATATTTCTACTGAACTCGTTTTAGAAAAGCTTGCCTTTCTAAAGCTGAAATTAGGAATCTGTGCAGCAGGACCATCTCTGAAAATGTATAGTGCCTAGCGCAATGGGGCCAAATCTGTGAAGGTCTCTAGTTATTACCGGAATGTGCATAATATATCATGCCTACTTACCGCCTTATTCGAGACAACTAGCTACAGTATACAATATTCAGGAGAATGGAAGAGTCTTAAGGGAAGCATGTAGAAAGGACATAACGTTGGAAGCAACTTGATCTGGACTGCATAGAGGAGCAGAGCACGTGACAGATGGAAACCCTATTGGCATAGGTGGAAGAGGTAACAAATAGCAGCTTCCCAATCTGTGCGGCAAATTACACAACTCTATGGAAGCTTGGTGATGACAAAGTAGATGTAGAGTAACACACATCCCCCAATCACGAGGAACAACAGTCCCACCCAACAAGTGGAAAAGTGGGCCACAGGACAGAGAGCATGAATTCTTACAGTGCTTCATGCCATCATGCTCTTGAGTTTTATAATGTCCAAGGCCGCCTAGTAAAGCCGGGTGGAAGCTGCCAAAACATGGATGAGTAAGTTCTCCATGAGGACTATAGGAACCAATGGTAGTTTGTGGCCGAGGTTGGAACCAATGGCACAGTAGCGGTAGGGGGAGTCTGAAGTTGTAGCAAACCCAGACTGCTGGCGTTAGAAGGAAAGGAAGAACAAAACAGTTGAAGCGAGGAAAGGCTCCTTCCTATGCCCACCACACTAAATAGACTAGAAAGCTCAACTAGGTGGCTACAAAAAAAAACAACAACATACAGGTGCCAGCAGCAGAGGCAGCAGCTAAATTAAGATGAATGAATACATGCCCAAGAAGGTTACGACAGCTGCCAAAAAGGATGCACAATTCTAGACATTCTCAGTACAAGTTACAGTAGTAGCTGTGAAAAATCTCACTTGTTTCACCCTTTGTTGAAAAGAACCACTGAATTGTTGATCAGCTAGAGATTATAAATTGTTACAGTGAAGGTGAAAAGTACTGAAACCAGTACAGATAAAAACAGCCATATCAGCCTCTGGATAGATAGAAATAAAAGTCCAGAAAAATCGTAACATAGTGATGTAGGGAAATAGCTAACATGTCCTTATAAAATGGCAGGCTGCACACAAATAGGGAGAATTTCATCTGCTAGACACATTAGTCTAGCCTGTATTTGTAAGGGGATGGACTTAATCAAATGGGTGAAAGGTAAGCAGTCTTAACAGTGCACAGCAACACAACCTGTGGATCAAGAACTGGCATTACATGTCTGTGGTGCAATGTACGAGATAGATTGTGTACTCTGGTGTTAGAGATTTTTTCGAACTGGCTTGTGTAAACCCAATGAAAATTCACGAGCCACTTAAAATATAACACAGTTTATTAAAAATTAGTGATCCATTTCCATTTAATGCACTGCAGAAAGTCAGAGAAAAATACTGTATTATTGGTTAATAAGTTTACTCCATCAACTTATTTCCCTTGCAAGACTTAAGAGATTTAGAATCCAGAACAAAATGAAAGCTCCTGTGGTCAGAAAGCAGCTTGTTCACAGAATGTCAGCTAAATTATCAACAGTCACCATAATCTGATGTCTCTGGTAAAAACAATTACAGTAGTCCAAGGTGCTTTATAAACATTAATGAATTAAGCCTCAAGACCCCTCTGAGGTAGGGAGTGTCTCACCCCAATTTTCACTGATGAGGAAAATGAGGCTCACCAAGGTTAAGTGACTTGTCTGAGGTCACACAGCGAGTCAGTGGCAGATGCTGGGATTAGGGCCCAGGTCTCCAAGTCTCTCAGTAAAACCTCCATTTTCCCAATAGAAGGGGTTTGGCATGCCATTTGGTTATACAGAAGACTTTTTTTTTTAAACGCGCAAAGGATTGTCAGAAAACATGATTCAGTTTTGGATTGTTTGGTCAGAAGTGTTCAGAAGAACCAAACTTACTCTGGTTTCCGGGTGTTTGAAGACCAGAACAAGCATTTTCTACGCCAGCCAGAATGCAGCTCTCAGAAACAGCATAGCGTCAGTCACTCCCGTCCCTCACCGGTCCGGATTATTTATTTATTGTTCATCATTTAGTACAAGAGAAAAAGTCAGTGAAATGGAACGTTACCATGGGATAAATGTCTCCCGTTCTGAAGCTTAAATGTCAAGGCGAAGGTTAAACATTTAGTTTTGTCTCGGCATTTATCGAGCAGTGGGAGACGGCTACCCTGCAACGCTATCCCAACTGATGTTATCACCTAATTAAAACCGATATTAAAGTGCTGCTTAATATAAGACATTCGTTTGGAAAGCTCCAAGCCCCCTTCCCTGTAGAAAGGAGGCAGGTATTTGCAATTCATTAGGACCCCATTTCAGAGAATGCAGCTTTCCCAGCACAGACGCCATATAAACAGTCCCCTGTCAAAAGGGTCACGTACAGATGTCAGTTAATATTTCCCATTCATCCCCTTAGTCTACTGTCATAATCTGAATACATAAAGTTCACTTAAACACAAATGTGCAGACGATAGCAGGGCTTCAAAAAGATTGCACCAGCTAATGATTGCTTGCTGGTGTAGTTAAAATTCACACGCTGCAAATGAGGCAAAGAGGTTTTCTTTTCTTTTCCTCCAAAAGGCTATTTTAGAGTCACAGGCACATCAATAGAATGCAAACGTAGGTGATTATGGTCTTTGTAGGAAGTTATTACGGATTTCTTAATGTGCAGCTGCGAATGCCTCAAATTAAAAATCTACGCTGTCATAATGGGGGGGATCATAATATGTGCTATTTAAAAACAGGAGAGAAAGTATTCTCAGCAAGAATGGCTGCTTTGTCAACCCTGCAAAGGGGATTTTACTATAGATAAGCAAAGATTGTGCTTAGAACAATGACTATTTCAAAGCTGCATTATCCTTCACAATGGTACTTGTTCTCAATTATATAAATGTCAAAAACATAACCTAGGATTCAATAACATCTAAGCAATTTACATCCTTTAAGTAAATAAAGAATGGTTAAAATGATAATACAGAGCACAAGTTACATCAAAACTACTAATATTAAATATAAGCAAAATCTAGGTAGTCATACTGTACAATCAACAGGTCATGGTTTAGGTGCAATAACATTCTGTAGAACATTCAATTAACATTCTGTATTGAAATATGCAGAAAGCTTTTTTTAAAAATCATTAGAACCTTAAACCCTTTTGGTAAAAAAAAAAAAGTGTCCAATGATTTAATATGGAAACAATGAAACTGCCCATTCCTGCATTTGGATTTAGTGAGACTATGTAAAATTGTCCAATGAGGTAATCACACGGGCCAGAAACACCTAGTATGTTCTATGTTCTGTATAGATACCGTACTGTCTTACTTAGCAAGTCTAATACTGCAATCATTTAACACTGTGAAGATTTGTTTATTAGCACAGGGTCCATACCTTTCTCTACGAATGCTGAGGATCTTCTGACATTCTCCCACCATGGGTCTATCCCTGGGGCAGGTGCACCACTGCTTGTAACAATGGGAGTGCTAGTTTTGATCAGCCACAGGCATTTTAACCTGTCACCTAACCAGGCCCTGATCAGCTCTGATTGCTCCCGTTAGTTCCCTAGAAAAAAAGGCATAAATCATCCCAAGAGTCCCTGGCTTCACAGAACTCACATTTCAGAAGTTATATAGTATGGGGAAATTGACGTTTTTTAAAATAACCAGAAATCAGAGATCTCAAAAGCCTTAGTCAAAACAAATCTCAGCAGCTGTGTTTCTGCTGGCATGATATCAAAACCGTCTGAAAAACAAAACATCACAGAAAGCAATAAAAAGCAGGTTATTGATTTTTATAGTGTTTTAAAGAGGCCTTTCAGAAAAAGGCAGGTGCAGTTGCATTACTGTGGCAACACTCACTGCTGGATGTGAGGAAAATTAAGAGATCACTTTCCACATGCAGGCGGCATGGTCAGACAATAAGGATAGAGAATCTGTGGCAACTAATGCTCTGTAAAGAGGCACATACAATCTTGTTTTTAAAAGACAAAAATCTAATCGAGGCCGATCCCCCATTCTTTCCAAATATCTATTCCCTCCAAAATACCCAACCGGCCCCATGCATGTTACAGCTTCACGCTGTGAATTGAAAGACTTTGCAGGAAAATAATCCCACGGGATTTTGCTTTTAAATTTGCACACAAGTGGAGTGCTGTGCAAAGAGCCCCACCCTATTGGTCTTGAAGACTGGCGTCTCTCATTTATCTAAAGAACAGGTACAGAATGGGCAGTGGCACAGCATGCTTACCACAATGCTCTCCCCATCTACCTTACACCTGGTGTGGAAGGGGCAAAGGGGAGTTCGGTCTCCATGGTCCTTTCCATCCTTGGCCATTCTGCCAACAAGTCACTTGTTGCCAGTTGTGGTGGTGGTATGATACGGAGCCCTGGCTACCCAGAACTAGACTGAGACCCCTCAATTAATATCAAATACATGCCACTAAACAGCCATCAGAGGGTAACAGCTTGTGGTCACAACTAGAGGAGGACAAAGTTTTTGGGTGAATAGAAATATTGCCAAAAAAATACACAGAGGGAGGGCTCTGAAACTATTGGTGAATTTGGGTCACAAATAGTTTGGCCAAAAAAACTTGGAAAAAAAACATTTGGAAATATCAAAATGTTTTGAAGTGTTGCTTTGAAATAACATTCAAAATGTTTTGTTTGACCCAAACAATAGTTTTTCATTTTGTTGAGAAAAAACAAAAAAAGATTCCATCTTGGTTTGAAATAATTTTTTTTTCCAGATTTTTTGTTTCAATCACCAAACAAACAAACAAAAAATCGTTTGCTCAGCTCTAATTAGAGGTGATCTGAATCTGAGCTGGTGACCTAGAGATGAAAGATCTTATGACCAAGATTTTCAAACACGATTAATGACTTTGCATGCCCAGCTTGAGACTCCTTCAAGGGAACTGGTCTGCAGAATGCGCCAACCAACCAGCCTCTAAAAATCAAGCTCATTTAAGAGGTCTCAAGTTGGGCACCCAAAATAATTAGGCCAATTTTTCAAATGTGACTAGATTTTTCCCCATTACCAAAGTTTATGCATTTTATCTCCTAATTAATAAATAAAACAATTCACTATCTTACTCAGTTTATAGCTTAAATACATCTAGGAAAATATACACTTAACACTGTAACCTGAAAGCATTATTTTTTAAACACCACATTCCATGGGCCATTTAATGAATTTTCAAAGAAAAAGCTCTATGTAGTTGAAGTATTCAAAATCTTTTGTCTAACCAGACTGCTGTAGATTGGGATCTTTGTCTTGAGAGAGGGAGAGCACTAAATGCGCTGAGTCGCCCGGCTTTTTAAATGGTTTAGGATGCTGGGAGGCTAGGCCAGTCTAGCATCCGAACCACATTTCTCTCCCCGTAGACTACTCTGAAGGCAATAAAACCCCCACACCTGCTGCAGCCTATTCACATATTTTAAAAAGCCTCGGAAACAATCCGTATTTTTCCTTTGAGACAGTAAGTCAGCCAGTTTGATCATTAACAAAAGGTCAAACCCTGAGAAACTGGAGCTTACTTGCTTGAACTGGAACTTGCTTGGATTTGGTCCCAAAACATCATTTCTAAATCGAGACCTTGTCTACACGTGGGACAAGCCCCAACTCAGCCTTTGGTGCCTAGCAACCAACGCAGCTGCACCACTGCTGATGCCTAAGCGTAAGCCGGGGCAGGCTGTGCTTTGCACCTATTACGAGTAGAGGTCAGTCTTGGTCAGACAAATTGGTACAAACCCAGGCATGCGCTTGTCTATGCTTTGCACTCAGCACCAGTCCAGTTACATCAGGATGTTCCTGAGCAGTGATTCTCACCCCCATCCCCACACACTAAGCCCAAATTCTCCTATGAATAGAAAAAAATAATTTCTCATGAAAGCAATGGAACGTGAATCTCGAAAAAATCCTAACATCCAGCACCGCCGGGCAAGCAACAAGCCAGTCTAGACGGGTGGCAATTAATTCCTGGCTGCTAGACAAACTGCTGCCCTTGCATGAAAACAATCCTAGATGAAATATTGAACCAGGGCACACGGCTAATTGCACATTATACAGTCATCTCCTGTGTGCAGTAGGGCTGCCCCTCTTCCCCCCAAACCACCACCAAACACTGAGATCAAGGCCAGTTCTTATTTGAAGCCTAAAGTTGGTTGCCTTGGTTAGCCAGCAAACCCAGATGTTTGAAGTGCCAGCTGGGGTCACCAGCTGTCCTCAAGGGGGAGAGCGACAGGAAAACTTTGGGCCTGATTTCCAGAGGTGCTGAACACCTGCAGCTCCCACTGGTTTCAGCTGGAGTTGTGGGGGCTCAGAACTTCAGAAAAACCAAGCCCTTAAGTTTTCACCTGGGCTACCAAATAAGTTGAGACCATCACGGTCTCTCACTGGATAGTCACGTTTACGATCAAAGCTCAAGTCCAAAAACCCCTACGCCCAAAGAGAGTTGACACTATAAGACCAAGAGAGGAGGAGTACACACTTGACAGATCATCTCTCTTTTTTAAAATATATGTTTTAAAAAAACATTTGTCTCTCAAAAGATTTAAAAAAAAAAAGTCAGCTGAAGAAATGGTTTAAAATTCAATATAAAAAGTCCCTCTCCTGGGGCTGTGCAGAGACAGAGCTCCACTGTATAACAAGGTGCAATGGCCACTATCCCTCCACTCCCATCTCCTGGCCTCAGAGGGGACTTAGAGCAGAGACAGATGGACAACCCCAACTGTGCTAGAGTGAATGCGCTAAGCAGCTTTCTTTGGTTTACACTTGAGTTATTTTCCCTCAATCACCCTGTTTTTTCCTAGCGTGAGGAAAGATGACACCAAGCAGTGCTTAGGGGCCCTCTTGATCTAGTGACTAATTCTAGAGAGATTCCCTCAATTCTTCAGTATCTATTAACACAGGGCTCCCACCCCACCCAAAGCCCCAGAGGGTAAGGGTCTCACCATGCCCATGATTTCACCAGGGCTCTGTTTTCTTGTAAGCTTCACCACACCCACACCCTCACCGCTAGGATTTTTTTTTCTTAATAATCACGTCATTTAATATTTACTCTCTAAACTTCCCCCATTTGGACCATTTGTTAGCTTGAGTCCTAAAAACTCGGCTTAAAGTGAGACAGGCTAAGCAGTTTCAGCACAAAAGGGGAAACACACCCTCTCTCATGCCATGGGAATCTAACTACTTGCTCCATAAGGAAAGAGTAGCTTGGCCAGCGAGAGGTAGCGTTTGCTAAATGTGCTAGTGTTCGAATCCCACAGGACATCCTTTGTAATAGAATTTAAAAACTAAGCAATTCCAGGGCACACAGCTCTTACGATGTCTCTGGCAATGTGTTTTCAAACAAATGGAAAAATACATCGCTTCTCACAAGACAGACAATGCCTCATGGCTGCAACCTATATCAGAACAGATGAGCTCCACAGGCAGGTTCTTGGGATCCCCGCCCATCCGCAGCACATGAAGAACTGCTCTATTTACACCACATGGTGCACAAGTAACATGTCACAATGACTCTAAAAGCCTCTGGCCTTAAGTGTTGTCTTTGGTTTGCACGCACAGATGCCGAGCTGCCTCTCTAGGAAGCACTGAAACCATTTGAGGATCAATCCCCCGCTTCCTGGACTAACTCCGCATATTCGTTAAGCTCTATGAACAAAGCAAACCGTTTCTCCTCTGCCAGCAGGCTAGTGGCCAAGCTGCCGGTCGTCGTAAGTGCTGTATCTCTTCACGTGGATGCGGCGCACTCGGTCACGCAGTTCAAAGCCCTCATCGTCCTCGCTGTGAGATGCCTGGCTTCGGCTCCTGCTCGTCGCCTCCAGCAGGGAGTTGTCAGGTACACGTGGAGTTTCATAAAGTAAAACGTTTAGTGTCTCCTCGTAGATACGCGCTTCAGGGAACTCAACCTAGGGAAGAGACAGCATGCTTTTTCCTGATGCAGACTGGGTAACATGAGAGGAGCCCCTCTACTGCTTATTGGTGAAGGAATTTCAAATGCGAATGCACATGAGGATGGATGTAAAGGCAGTAAAACTGTTCTAAGCAGAAGAGACTTGTGAGATAATCTCATCGCATCCCCCAGGGTACGATTTTACTTTATGTTCTCTAGCGCTTTCACTAGCCTAGGTTTTGATGGCCCATCTGCCACTTCTCCTGAGAGACTCCTGCAGAATCTACCACATCTCACTGTCAGGATTGTCATTTCTGATACTGAACTGCAAAGTCTGGTCTCATTCTAGTCTCACCGGCACACGTGTAAATCAGGAGTACCTCTGTTGAGGCCAGGGGAATTACTCTAGATTTATCATGCTGTAATTAACAAAGAAACACATTTTTCTTCTGTAACAGTTAATATTCAGCCCAAAGTTCCCTTTTGTCAGTTTTATCCTACCCCACTTTTATTTATACTGACATGTTCCCCTCTGAACAATTCTCCTCTTTTGACATTTGCATCTTCCAACCTTTTGGAGACGGTTATGCCCCCATCACACATCATCATTTAGTCAAGCCACACATAGGGTCAAATTCTGCTCCCAGTTATATAGTGCAAGTCTGGTGTAATTCAACTGAAAGTCATTTACACCAGTGTAACTAGGAGAAGAATTAGATCCTTCATTCAAGGGGGGTGGATTTTTTAAAAGCTCTTATGTGACTTAGGAGCACCAAGTCCTATTGACTTTCAGTGGGATTGTTTTCCTAAAAATTATTTAAGTGCTGTTGAAATTCCCTCTCTGAATCTTTATTCCTTATTTATTCCTTCCACTGACCTAACCATATTTTGCTCTTCTCTGAATTCTGTTCAATCTGCCAGCATCTTTTGGATACTGATATGCCCAGGACTGAATGCAGCTTGCTAGCCAAGTGTTTTCCAAGCAGCGGGTCCCAACCCACCAGTGAGTCACAGGAAAGGTCTGAGTGGGTCACACATGCCCCAGAGGCAGTCCCTCCCCTCCCATGCTCTCGCTTCCCCTGGGCAGTGGCCAGGGAGCAGGATCTGGACAGCAGTAGCACGGAAGAAGTAGCTTGAGTCAGCGCGCAGACAGATAGCAGCCTGGTAGACACCGCAGCCTGGCTGAGGCTGCAGAAGAGGCAGGGCTGGGAGAGTGAGAATCAGGGGACTGGAGGGTTGAGACAGTTGGAGAGAGAAAGAGAGCAAGGATAATGCAGACAAAAAGCAACTGAGTGGGTCACCAATAAAAAGTTGGGAGACCACAGAGCTAGCCAATGAGTGGCCCCGGTCATTTGGATTTCATTGACCATCAATGGCACTCAGTCAGCGAGCTGAGGCCACCCATGACCATACCTTCTCTTACTGACCTCAGAGATCTCACATGGATGTGCAAAGCGCTACCAACTTTGTTACTTAACCACAGGATTCAAGGAGGACAATTCCAAGTACCTTGGTTTGTTTCTTTTCCGTGGCGTACACTATCGAGGTGCAACAGACCTCAGCGAGCTTCCGCCCCTGTCCGTAGAAAGACCAGCAGCAGATTTCATCCCCTATAACATCCTTAATGAAGAGGACTCGGCCGTTGAAGCGGAGAGAAAGTTTATCAAACAGTTCTATGTTCTTCAGTAAGTTATCGTCCGAGTTACTGAAACACAGCGGCAAAGGCAGTGAAAAGGTATTTATGGTTTAGCAATTGGCCTGCACCGTAAACTGCGCAGGCTTAGCATTCCTACTCCACCACGGCTGCAAGCATTAATCTACTGGAGGATACAGCTAGTGGCTCATTGCTATGCACTGGAGAACAGCCAACTTGGAACACAAATAGGATGCTCTGCTCCCCTGAGCAAATGCTCCTTTAGAGGTCAAATGGTGTAATTAATATAATGGTAGCAGTTTCCTATGTCATTATAGCAACAATGTAAACCTACATCCTGACCAACGCCAGAGCTGATTAAATCATATGCTTACTATGGTTCTACTTAGCCAGGCAACAGGAAATGACTCCAGAGAGCCAACGCAAGGGTCAGCAGAACGAGTCCAAGCGTGAGTAGAACTGTCACTTTACAGAGTCCTCCTTGTACCTAGAATGATACAGGGCACAATTTTCAAAAGCATCTAAGTGACATAACTGCTCTTGAAAACTTTGCCCACTGTATCGCTTAAATATATTTGAGTTTAATAAAGATGTCAAGTGATCCTGAGCCTATCTTGATAATGACGCAATGTAATTCACATTGTAAGGCATGTAAACGACATGGTCAAACTCTAAAAGACAGGCCCCTACTACTCTGGCATTGACTTCGGCCCAATTCAGCCAAACGTATGTAACCCACTCGGAGGGGTGCTCTGTCCCCCTCATGTATGGTTGGCCACACAGAGGGATATTAGCCTGCAGCAGCCTTGGCTAACAGACATGGTCTTTTAGCTCAAGGAGTAAAGGCTCGTGCTTTTGGGTCCAGAGCCCCAGATTCAGTCCAGATGCTGGTGCCTCACCTGTGGTACTCCACGAGGGCCACATCTACATTACAAACCTATATTGGTAGAACTACATCACTCAGAAGTGTGAAAAGTCCACACCCCTGAGCAACAGTTATACAGACTTAACCCTCTGTGTAGACAGCGCTTTGTTGACTGGAGAGCTTCTCCGGTCAACATAGCTACCCCGCCTCTCAGGGAGGTGGATTAACTACGCCTATGGGCGAAGCTGTCCCATCAGCATACTAACATCTTCATGAGTGCACTACAGCACTGGTGCAGTTGTAGCACAGTACATGAAGATAAGCCCTAGTATCCCTCCTGAGGCCAGTGGGGCTAGCTGAGAAGTGAGGCAGTCACCATGAGACGGGTGGCAAGCAGGTTCTAAGGCAGCGAGTATTCACTTTAGAGGCTTGAGAAACATTTGTGATCAAAGCTGAGGACGGGTGGAATAGAGCAGGCCAAAGGCTTCCGCTCTCTGGGGTGTGAGACTGATTGGCCCCGAATCCTAGAAGTGTCGAAGTTCAGCATTTAGTATTGGGATGATTTGGTCTGGCATTCAGCTAACTGTCTTCAGACGTACTGTGGCAAAACCAAGCCACTGCATCATCCCGGGCCAAACTAACTTGGGCAAACTTCAGAGGCCTCCAAACCTGGAGGGGGAGGGAGAGGTAACCAGGCGAGAAAAAGAGCTGTAGAAGCAACATAGTAAAATGGACAAGCCTTAAAACCCTAGAAAAATCATACTTTGTGCTTATTCAGCACCTTGGAGATTCCTCTGTAGGTATTTTCCATGATGACGGGTAATTGTCACCATTTTATACGTGGGGAAACAGAGGCTTTAAGTGTTTTGCCAAGGTAACAGTGCAAGTGGCAGAGCTGGGCAAAGAACCCAGGAGTCCTAGCTCCTAAAACATTCTGTCACATTATCTCCTTACTGATACAGTAAGTGAGCAAGCGGTCTTCACTGATGAGGAATGGGAAGAATTGGCGGGGCAGGGGAGAATATTTTTTATCCTGGTAAGATGTAGTGTCTATAAAGAGATGCCTCAGACAGCTGCCATCAAGGCATAAAAAGCCACGCAAAAGGAGTAATTAGAAGCTCAAGTTAACTGAGCTGTCCCTGCATACTGTCGCTCTCATCAGTGCCTCTCCGACTTCAGACCCCTTCTGACTAATATGCTATTTTGTCCTTAGCGCAGCATTGTCGCTGGGTAATAAAGGGAAGCATGGCCAGGAGCACTGCGGAAAACACAGACCCCAGCTGGATGATGAATGTGCTGCTCTCTAGCATTCCCTAGTGGCCACCTGCAGTGACACGTTTGCTAGAATCCGTCTCTCTGGCAGACGGACGGCACATGTCTAGAGACTCAAGGAGGTTGAAAAAACCTCCATGACTGTCTCAGAACAAACAGGCAAATGTGCCCTCCCCCCCACTCTTAGGGCTGGCTGTGTTGCTTCAAGCTCCTGATCTGGGAAAACCAGGAGCCACTTTGGCAGTGGTGTGGCACTGGGGGCGGGGGGTGTTACAAGAGTTACACCACAGAACCCAAACCACACTTTGTTTCTTCCCTCAGTGACACACAAGGAGAGCCACTATCCTTAATGCTAGAGCCTTACAGGGGCAGTTCCTGCTCTGATACGTTTCACATCTCTGCCTTTTACGTCCCCTTTACGACTATGTAATTAATTGATTTCAAAAGGGGTGGGGCTGGAATAACTAGGTGTGCTGTAGGTCAGGACCGAGGTGGGTTAGCAGGGCTGCATGGGAGCTCAGGAATTGAACGGCAGAGGGAGGTACAGGTCACAAGTGCATTCGCATTGCAGCAGGGGGGTGGAAGTTTACCCTGCATTGCCTTACTCTACCTGGCTTCAGCCAGTGTTAATAGTAGTCATGCTTCTCTGAGCATTTTGAGACAGCGCCACCTCTGCTACCCACACGCTGAGCTCTAACAGGCTGCATTCCCCCTGCAACCCAAGGAGCCTGATCATCCTCTGTCAATCACGAGTAACTGCACTCAGGTGCACGGAGAAACGCTCCTGGAAGAGGAGAATCAGGCCCATGCACACCCAGCCCCAGTAGCCTACGAGGAACTTTTACCGTCCGCGTGGAACACTCAAGACATACCTGGTGTAGGAATATTTGTTGTTGCTCCTGTTATAAAGCAGCTTGACAACAGGCTGTGAGGAGAGAAAAGAACAAAGGCAGGGCAGGTGAGTGGTGGACTGTAAAGAGGTTGGCAGAAATGCAGTGAGTGGTGATGGAAAAGCAGTTACTTTCATGGAGGATTCGATGAGCCTCTCTTCTTCCTTTGGAGACGTGATGATGGGGATGTTACAGACGGGCTCGTATGAGTCTTTCTTGTCCTGGTTCAAATAAAATAAGAGATATAATTAACATGGGCACCTCAGCCATGTTCCCAAGCCCGCCAATGCAGAGAAAGAGCACAAAGTTGCTATAGTAACTCCACCATATTACCGTGATCTGCAACCCAGAAATACAGCAGAGCTGTTTCTTAGCCCCGAAAGGCCGTGATCACTGAAACATTCGGATGCAAATGGATGTCATTCCTACCCACGGCAACGACTCCGAGCCTGCTGTGGGTTTGTGTTCGGGGGCTGGGATGTTCTAGCCCCTTTGACAAAGGGGGCAGGGGAAAATGTTTGGGCCAGTTTTATCAACTGCCCACGGTAGATCAGTCATCACGAATCACACATTTGCTGGAGAGAAATGCACCTCACTGAAATGGACCCAAACCCTTTCTTGTACAAGCAACAAGCTATTGCTGGTAGCAGACGCTAACTCCAGCTTCCTTACGCAATGAGCTATAGCGCCAACTACTGGTTTCTTGAGTAGAAAATATAGACAACAGATTTTGATTTTTTTTTTATATCTACTTACATGGCCCCTTTACTGTAGTATTGGAGCATCTCACTGTGACGCTGTACCCCATAATGCTTTATGGAAACATGACATAACTGGAACAGGTTTTGGGCTGCCTGTGCCATGTAACATATCTCTGTAAAGGTTATGGTCTACTATATCTATTCATCTTATTTGTACACATATATTTTGTACTTGAGGTTAAGAATATTGGCTGTAAACTTGCTTGATTTCTAAGTAAGCTTTGTGAGGCATTTAGTCAGCTTCTTTCGGAAGGAATTTGCAAGGTACCCAGTCAGGAAGCACTAGGGGAACAATGCATCTTGGAATGCTCCAATCCACATAAGAAGTCTTCCTGAAGACATACAAGATACCATGTGGACAATGGCTTCTGCCTGTAAAGACTGAGTCATGCATGGACATGTGACTTGCCCAGGTTACTCCAGGACTCCATCTTGGAGCTGGACTTTGCATAGGAGTGAGGAGAGGGTCTCCACCCACAAGAGAAAGTCTATTTAAACCCCTGGGAGACCCCTCCATGTGGTCTTCAGCTGGCTAAAGAGAGAGCTTCTCCAAGATACTTGAAAGAAACTGGAACAACGCACAGTAACTACAGGGGGTATGAGTGATTGCTAGACCCAGGCTAAAAGGAGATTAGTCTGTAAAAGGGAGCATTCTGGAACCGGTGAGGATCTTATCTGTAGTCAGTCTGATTAGACATAGATTTGCGCATTTTATTTTATTTTGCTTGGTGACCTACTTTGTTCTGTCTGTTACTTGGAACCACTTCGATCCTACTTTCTGTATTTAATAAAATCACTTTTTACTTATTAACTCAGAGTCTGTATTAATACCTGGGGGAGCAAACAGCTGTGCATCTCTCTCTATCCGTGTTATAGAGGGCGAACAATTTATGAGTTTACCCTGCATAAGCTTTATACAGGGTAAAATGGGTTTATTTGGGTTTAGACCCCATTGGGAGTTGGGCATCTGAGTGTTAAAGACAAGCACACTTCTGTTAGCTGCTTTCAGGTAAACCCACAGTTTTGGGGCAAGTAATTCAGACCCTGGGTCTTTGTTGGAGCAGACGGGAGTGTCTGGCTCAGCAAGACAGGGTGCTGGAGTCCTGAGCTGGCAGGGAAAACAAGAGCAGAGGTAGTCTTGGCACATCAGTTGGCAGCTCCCAGGGGGGTTTCTGTGATCCAACCCGTCACACTCACAATCTTTAATTCTCTCAACACCCCTAGGAGGCAGGGAAATGCTACTATCTCCAGTTTACAGAACGGAGGCCCAGAGAAGCTGTGACTTGCCCAAGGTCACACAGGGAGTTTGTGGCACGGCAAGGACTTGAACTCAGGTCTCCCAAGTCATAAGCTCTAATCACTGGACCATCCTGCCTCTCTTTAGGCTGCAATAGCACCTTATTCCCGAAGTGCTTCATGAGCCACATACACACTCAGCACGGCTACACTTCCGCCCCCTCTCAGGTGGAAGCCAGAAGCAAACAGTGGGATTAGCTGGGGATAGTTTGCCCAAGTGATCATTCCAAATCCCTTCTCTAACAAGAAGCATCACAGAACACTTCGTGTCCAGGCAGAGCAGAGAACAACATGGTTTTAAGCTCGTATCCAAAAAAGCAAGAGGTCTGTCGCTCAGTTTATCTGCCTTGGAAAGAGACCCAGAGGGGATCAAAACTGATTTTAGACATTTCAGACTTGATATCAGACATCCTCTGGAGTTGCACCAGTACCTCATTTAAACACAAGCATTTTTAAAAGCACGTACAACAAAAGGTAGGTCCCCAATAATTTTTAGAAATGAAAAAACTTCAGGCTGCTGCCACATCTTACCTGGAGAGCTGCCTGGCACATGTCTACTAAGCCCTGAATTAGGTAATATTTCGCTTCTGCCATCAGCTCTTTGATCTCCTGCCTGTTTTTTGGAAGCGCGATAGTGTCGTCTCGGAGGTAATTTAAAATCACACCAAAGTGTTTCCCACAACGGTCTATAAGGATCCACCCTGAAAGACAAACACCACAATATTTGAGTGCAGCGTTGTACCAAAGGAGGCAAGCAGCAGCTCGGCAAGGAGGCAAAACATGGAATCTCAGTGCAACAGCTCTCAGGCCTCATCTGTGGATAATCCATCTTCCTAGTGTCTCTTGCAATGGAGCTTGACCAAATTCCCAAGGTAGTCAGTGGGAGTCTTTTTTGACTTTAGGGGAGCTAGATCTGGCCCACAGAAGGGAAACTGACAGAGGAATTGCTCTTCTCAATGGTCCAACCACCAACCTCTCCAAAAGGAAAGATTCCACGCAGATTCCAAAGCCTAATAAGGCCTAGATGAAAGAATCTGAAAACAATCAGGCTTTCACTGTGAGGGACAAAACACCCGTAAGAAGCCTAGTGCATTGTTTTCTAGCGCACTGATCACACACTTTCATCCCAGAACTGTTTTCTGTGCCTTGTCTTGTCTACATTAGATTCCAATCAACTGGCGACATGGATCCATTTAAATATTATTGGAAGTTACCAGTTGGCACTATTACAGTAGTTCTGTTTAACTGACCTTTTAGGCAGCTAGATCTTAGAAAAATGCTTATTGTTAAATGTGGGACAATGTTTTTAAGAAGCTCAGCGCTATACCAGTGAAGTTGGTTCTTACCGCCTTCACGTCTAAGTCATTTCTGTTGCCTACAGGTTGTGTGGGCAAACAGGACCATTGCATGGTGCCAGAACAGTACAGCCATGTGAAATGCAGTGAACACTGGAACCCAAACTCCAAAACAATAGGCATGAGAGTGAGTTTGGGGTAGGAAGGCTTTTCAGGAGTCCTATTTGATTTTTTTTTTTTTTAACTTGTTGGAATGAATTTTGTGATTTTTAACTTTTGCCCATAGAGAACATGATAAGCTCAAAAACATGAATATATATCAAGATCTAGGTGTTCAGCAATAAGAGAGATCTATTGGATTGGTGTAATAACAAATATTTTAAAGCAATTAAATATTCTTCAAGTGTTTACAACAAATATGCATAATTCAATAATAAAAGCTAAGTGAAAATACATGACTCTTCCCATAACCCTCTACAAGGGATGGGTAGACTCCTACCAATGTGCACTGCCATGCAAAGAAGCAGATGCAGTATTGCCAGGCAGCTTAGTAATAAAAAAGTATCAGAAAAACTAGAGGCCACTTGCCAAAAGCGTTTGCAAATTCTAAATGGATTTGAGTCTAAGTTCTGCACACCACCTGCTGGCATTTGGCAGAGGTTTCACCAGTCCTCTTTCCCAGTTCTTGAGAGAGAAATCAAAGCAGCATTCCACAGATGCCAAGATATAGAACAAGCCAGTGAAACCAGTGAGGGAAAGGCCAATCTGTATAAGCAGGGAGAAATGCAGGAAAGCCACTCAACAGGAAAACTCAGCACAGGTGCTTCATTTGTTGTGGAGAAGGGATGCAGAACTTGCCATCGGACAACGCTAGCATAGGCTGCACGCAGCAGCAGGAAGCATCTGCCTGAACCGTCTTACGTAACAGGCGTTCTAATGTGGAGTTAACATGCAAGGAGGGCAAGATTTTGCAATGAGTCAATATCTGACATTAACAGGGGATGAACAACAACGACGATACTTTGCATTTCTACAGTGTCGTCCGTACCTGGATCTCACAGAGCTTTACAAACATTAGCAGATTTGTGTCCCTGCACACTTAGGGTGGTATCACTCTCCCCTTTTCAGATCTGGTCTAACACACTAACGATATGCTATCACGCCGATTTAGTTAAACCGAGTATTTGACAGGCACGCTACACTGATATACACCAGCTTCAATCCAAATTACAATATTCATACACAAAGCTGAACTGAGTTAGTTTAAACCTGGTGCAACATCGACCCTTTAGTTTAACCAGTGCAACCTCTATGTGTAAATGAACAATATGAAATACCAAGAGGTTGAGCGACTTTTCCAAAGTCACAATAAATACATGGCACAGCAGGGGCTAGAATCCAGATCCCCACGTTCCCAAGCCCACACTCAACACCCAAGATCATTCTTCCCTGGGATGCGTAAATACATTTTTTCCTGCTTTTGCTTATATTTGTATTGTGTGAGTGTATTTAGAGGGCCCCAATCAGGGACATATTCTCTCTCTCTCTCAACATAATTCCACAACTCTAGTGAGCCCACATTTTTTCTACTCCAAAACACGTAGTTTTGCTAGGCGGCATGTGAAAGCATTCATGGCCACTGCTCATACGGATGCTCTTCCTTGTTCTCCTATTTAAATAAAGCTGCCGAGTTAAATTTGTTTAGACTGTAAACTCATTGGGGCATCGACTACCTTTTTTATTATCCATGTGCACAGTACAATATTGCCCTGATCCCTGACTGTGGCCTTTAAATGCTACTCCAATTCAATTATATGAATATCAGAATCAACAAGTAGCACATGCCACAGAGACCAAAAAACAGCACCTGGGTTTGGCAACACGGGTCAGAGCTTAAAACAATAAAAAGTGCTGCCACTTGTCTGCCCCTTCCCACATTTCAACTGATGCCTCTACACAAGATCATACAAGTGCCAACCCACACGCATATGTTCAGTCCTGACAGCAGCGTAAGCCATCCACATACCAGCTGCGACAGAAGTAGAGCAAATGATTCCTTGCTCCAACTAATGTTGGTAACGAAGGGGGAAGTTTACTCTCGGTGCCTTTGAAAAGAAATCTCCGCCTATATCCCATGCATTGACAGAGTCCTGGGCAAGTCTTCACTACCCGCCGGATCAGTGGGCAGTGATCGATTTATCAGGGGTCAATTTATCGCATCTAGTGTAAAATCAATCCCCAATCACACTCCCCGTCGACTCCGGAACTCCAGCTCGCAAGAGACAGAAGTGGAGTCAACAGGGGAGCGGCAGCGGTCAACTCACCGCCGTCCTCACAGCCAGGTAAGTCGACCCAAGACGCGCCGACTTCAGCTACGCTATTCGTGCAGCTGAAGCTGCGTATGTTAGGTCGACCCCCCCCCAGCTAGTGTAGACCTGAGCCTAGTCTCAGACATGCATGCGGCTCCTGTCGGTGCTCCCTTACCTTCCTTGTCAGTCAGCACTTCCATCCTGCCACTGAACATGGCCTTCAGCATGGTGTCGTGCCTGGTCAGCACCTGCACTGTGGTGTAGTACAAGGAGCCCCCAACGTTGAGCCGCACGTACTTGTTTCCCAGGCTACCCTCTCTGAAGCTGCAGGTTTTGGGCTTGGCTCCTGAAGACCGGCAGATGGTGGTCAGGCACGTGTCCCCAGACATCTTCTGCAAGTAGATGACGACTCTGCAGAGGGTTGGTTTGATTGATTCCACCGTGGTTGGTGAGGGGTCACGAATTGCCAGATGGGGAGGGCAGGGTAGGAATGGTCATAAGTCGCTCGAGTCCTGGGTGGAGTTAGAAACAAAGAAGAGGATGAGATCAAGGAGGAAGCCTAGAATTGCTGGATAGCTTCCAGTTCTGAGGGACTCTTCATCGGTTTTTATTAGCCAAGCGCTACAGTTTTTGACCGCACTCAGCGTTGGTCTGGCACTGTTACTGTTCTCACTGAAGCCAATAACAACTCCCATTGACTTCAATGGGAGCAGAGCTAAGGCACTTTTAAAAATCCCACCTAAGATGTTTAAAAGAAAGGGGAAAAAGGAGGACGGAGATAAACAGACAGAATTTGGACTTTATTTTAGTAGCCAGCCCGGAACATTGCTGGTCTTAATGTATGTTTATAAACCACTGTGATAAGAAAGGCAAGTATTACTAGCAGACATAACTGAAAGCCTGAATGAAGGATTGGAATAGGGAAACTGTAGAAGAATTTGCTGAGTTTCAACGTCAAGGTTTGAGTGCATGCCTAACTACAAATGTGTCGGGAAATTAGCTCTTTCCTCACAACAGTCATGAGAAAATAATCAGGCCTGGCGTTTGGTAAGTGTTTAACAAAGGAGCCTGCGCCAAAAAAATTTGGTTTTGATTCTCTTTTCAATATGAGACAAAACTCTGCATCTTATTTCAAATGATTAATTGAAAATAATAGCACTTCCACCCCATTTAGTCAAATAAAGCTTTTCTGGACTATGCAAAGCTTAGCCATCAACCAAACCTGAACTCACTGGGAAATACTGCAGTCTGAATGTATCTGTGCAGTGGCAGGAACTCTGCTCTCCCTCAGCTTCCCAGAAGGATATTACACATCTTGCTCAGACCCTATCCTACACAATAGGAGAGTTTCCTGCACTTCCGCTAGCTGTAATAACAGCTTGTAGATCTTTTCTTTTAACTGGAAATCTGTACAGCAGCTGTGGCAGTCGCCCTTTACTGGGTTTAATTGTAATCATTGAAATCACTGCTTGGGCCATTCCATTTCTCCATCCATCCACCATTTCTTGGTACATCCTTACACAGACATAGTTGTTCCTGCTGTACCCTAGCAGGTAGGGTAGCTGATGCTGTATTAGAGTTCTAATATGGAGAAAACTGTTTGGGATCTGTTTGCTAGAACATCCCTTACTGATGAGCGCAGATGAGAAACTAAGCTAACCTGTCACTAATCCAGTCTGAGCCCCACCCTTGCCTCTGCTCTCCTCTCTCATCCCAACACAAGGTAAACAAGAAATAGAACCAAAAGAATAAAAGCAAAGATGGGCCAATTCTAACATGTCAGATCCAAAATCCTCTAACTGGAAAAATTTGAAACTAGATTTCATGGGCACTGCACTGTGTTCTGCTCCTGGGTTCAGCTATTTCACTTTGCTCCCAGTGCTGACATCTTTTTTCCTTCCCTCCCACTATGCCATAGTCTACTTATGTGTCCATTCCGGATTGCAAGCTCCTCCTTGTCATCTCACTTCTCTGTAGCATCAGTGGCCTTGTACAAATAACCTGCTATCCAATAGTGCCGTTCTTTACCACCATCCAGACAGCATGAAAGAGCTAAGCATCCATCTGGTATAGAAAAACCTCTTGATAGCTACAGACGGCATCTTATTAATTGTAAGAGATTTGAAGAACTCCTGACTTTACAGGCATAGAAGAATGCTCTTATAGCGTCACTTCCCATCTTGATTGTTGTATCTGGGTAATCAGTACAGGCGGGCTCTATTAATCCACAGTGAGTAGGTAGCAAACTCTGTAGCTTGCAAGGACACAGCAAATTCCACAAAGCATTTTTTAGGCCAAGGCAGGTCAGTCAGGTTATAACTGGCTCTAATTGGCACCCCTATGCGCTGTCAACATTCTTAACCTTGAGCTGAACAGTCCTAGAAAACAAAGCATAAGTTCTTTTCTACCTCTAAACACAGCGAAGTTGCTTCTTAGCTGATCACGTTAACCAAGCATCCCAGAGATCACTATGAATCACAGGCAGTCACATATCTCAATTGTTGATCTACAGGTGATTAATCACTATAGGCTGTGATCACCAAGACCTGGTTGTGTGAGTACTGTCACACGACAAGATCACTGAACAAAATAATACCTTTCATTTCTCTGGGCCCTTTTATCAAGGTCACTTAAAAAAATCTGTCATAGGAATGGGATGGGAATAAAGCCCAGGTCTCCTATCTTATTTCAGATACTCTGACCTGTGCTTTCGCTGCTATATAATCCATCCGCCATTATTTCGGTGCTTTGTATTTCTTATCTTGGGGGGAGGGGGGAAAATCAGTTAAGTCAGGTTTATTTTTGTTTACCGGCATTTTCACTTGTAGGTTTAAATATACTCATTTAAACTCAACTGGCTTCATTTGGATTTTTTTTAAATAATTAAAGTACTGCTAGGTTTTTACACAAAGTGTGTTTTTACAAACTTTAATTTTGAAGCCCAGTTAATGTAGGGAGTGTCCCTCTAAATAAAAACACCTTTAAAGACCTTCAGACTGAGTGATGATAAAGGTTTTGAAAAGGACAGAATTCAAGTGTCTGATCCTGCAATGAGTGGCAGATCTCCACACCCAGTCAAGACTCCCATGAACCCTACATGGGTCTTCCTGACTGCATCTCATTGCAGAATCAGGGTCTCAGTTAGTGCTATTATTTTCCCCCAACGAAGCAGAGAGTAGAGTAAAATGGGGGAAACCTTTTTGCCAACCAATCAACCACGTAAGAGCAAATACCATTGATTTAACATGTTATTAAAGACATAGGCTAGGAGACTTCACCCATACTCAGCAAGGAAACCCTCAATTACTGTCTTTACTGTAAGAGGAAAAGTTTATTCTGTCCTTCTTTCCTGCCTGGTGAGAGAGGAGAGGCGCAGGATTGTACACACAATAATACAACATTTCATAGCTCATATCTGGAAATAGTCCCAGTTAAGAAATCCCAGCCTACATCATAAACAGCTCAAGAGAAGCATTCAAACAGCATCATTTGCAAACTAAGCATTATAAAGGATACTCCCCATTTCTTGGTCCAGTCCAGGAGGGAACTGGAAGATAGAGACAAACTGGTGTATTAGTTTTCCCTTGTATTACAATAGCACCTAGAGGCTCTAGCTGACATCAGGGCTCCATTGTGATAGGCCCTGTACAAACACGTAAGAAGAGACAGCACCTCCACCAAAGAGTTTACAATCTAAATAGACAACAAACACCACCACTCTGCTCTTACATAGCGCCTTTCATCAGATCTCAAAGCGCTTTACAAAGGAGGGGGAGATAATATATTTAATTGGACCAATTTCTGCTGGTGAAAGAGACAAGCTTTCAAGCGATAATGGAGAGCAGTATCGTTCTCTCCATTTTACACAGCGGGAAAACTACCCACAGGAAAGAGAAGTAACTTGTCCAAAGTCAGTGGCAGAGCCAGGAACTGAAACCACATCTCCTATTCGTATTAAGAATTAATTTGTAGGAAAGAATACTTATTGGCAGGCAGTGCGGCCCAGTCAATAGAGCACTGGACTGGAACTCAGGAGATTGGCCTTCAATTCCTGGCTCTACCACAGACCTATTGGCTGACCTTATGCAAGTCATTTTCACCTCCGTGCCTCAGTTTCCCCACCTGTAAAGTGTGAATAATGCTGCTGACCTCCTTTGTAAAGCATGTTGAGATCTCTGGATGAAATGCGCTATATAAGCGCTAGGTAGTACTACTAGTAATAGTTTGACCAGAGAATGAAATCAGTACATTGCTGGAGGAAGTTCTGCTGGGTACTGCTGACAATATTTAACAGTATGTTTCAGCAACTATGTTATTGCATATTCGTAGGGTGGCAAAAAAGAGACCTTTCCCCAGGTTCGGCTACAGATTGCAGAGAAAATCATGACTGAACAATCAGGAATTTATTTGCAGGGTAAGAGGTGTGGGAGAGAGTGAAGAGGGAATCTAACAATTCCCTGCTCTAAATAAAAAGAGAGCGCGAGCACTTTCCGTCTTCAGGGCATCCTCAGAACCCCCATGAGAAGTACCTGCTGCAGGGGGCCTGCTTTACAGAGAAATACAATATTTCTGTTTATGGGTGCCTCTGTGCTTTTACATTTACAAACATTAGGTCACCCTCACTACACCTTGGAGGTAGGGAACACTAAGAATTCTTAGCCCCACTTCACAGGGGGAGAGAAACATGGCCCTGGCCCCAACGAGCTAACTGTTGGGTAGGACACATCCCCTGAAAACACTGTAAAACTCTTTGGGGAAGGGACCATCTTTTTTGTTCCAGGTGTTTACAGCTTAGCAACACGGGGCCCTGGTCCAGGAGTGGGACTCCTAGCCACTACTGCAATCCAGATAATGAACAAGGACGACAAACAATGAGGGGAAGCGGGGAGAAGGGCTGCCAACTCTCATGAAGTTACCGTAAGTCTAATCATACGTAGCGTGTTCCTTAACACACTTTGTGAAGCACTTTGAGACCAAAAGTGCTACTGATGAAAAGTGCTGGATAAGAGATGGGTGTTGTACTTATTAAAGCCCTGGCTCTGGGAATGAAACACAAGAATCTCGGCCCATCCAACCCCCCAGTTTTTTCCCCATTACAATGAGAAGGCTGGAAACGGGAACCCAAAAGACTCCAACTTAGGAAAGCAAATAAAAAGAACCCAACATTTAATATTAAGTCCCATTAATTTTTGGCCAATCTCATTAATCCTTTTGGCCAGACTAATGATATCAGCATGCTTGGGGCCAGCAATATCAGCTACAAAACCATCACGTGGACGGATGCTTTAGTTACTTACGTATATTCCTTGAGGGTAAATACATAGGGGATGGGGTGGGTGCATGGCCCCCCCCAGCCCCAGGGTATTTACCCGGCTCCTCGCCCGCCCCCCCGGACCCCCGGGTATTTACCCGGCTCCTCGCCCGCCCCCCCCAGCCCCAGGGTATTTACCTGGCTCCTCACCGCCCCCCCCAGCCCCCAGGGGTATTTACCCAGGATATTTACCTGGCCCCAGGATATTTACCCGGCTCCTCGCCCCCCCCGGCCCCAGGGTATTTACCCGGCTCCTCGCCGGCTCCTCGCCCGCCCCAGCCCCAGGGTATTTACCCGGCTCCTCGCCCGCCCCAGCCCCAGGGTATTTACCCGGCTCCTCGCCGGCCCCGCCCGGCCCCCGGGTATTTACCCGGCTCCTCGCCCGGCCCCCGGGTATTTACCCGGCTCCTCGCCGCCCCCCCGGCCCCCGGGTATTTACCCGGCTCCCCCCAGGTACTTACCCGGCTGTGGGACCGTCGCGCTCCGAGGGCTGCCGGCGACGCTGCCTCGCAGACCCCGCTCCAGGAGGCCCCGGGCCCAGACCTCAGCCCTGCTCGGGGCACAGCCTCCAACCGCAGCTTCCCCGGCCTGGGCTGGGCCGAGCTTCCCCCGCAGCCCCGGACCGCTCCCTGCCCCTAGGACTACAGGCTCCAGCATGCACCGCGACCGCCTGCCCTTAAAGACTACAGCCCCCAGCATGCAACGGGGCCACCGTCCCCTGGGGACTACAGCCCCCAGCATGCAACGGGGCCACCGTCCCCTGGGGACTACAGCCCCCAGCATGCAACGGGCCACCGTCCCCTGGGGACTACAGCCCCCAGCATGCAACGGGCCACCGTCCCCTGGGGACTACAGCCCCCAGCATGCAACGGGGCCATTATGTTTTAATGATTTACAGCCCCAGCATGCAGCGCCCCGCCCCACCCCCCGTGGCGCCTGTAGCCCGCCCCACCCGGGCACCGCTCCCCGGGCTTGGCCAATGGAACGTGTCCGGGGTGAGGGGCTGCACGCAGCCCGGGATACAGCCCCAGCCCCCTGTACGGACCGCAGTTCCCAGCGTGCCGAGGGGCGCCTCCCGTTTCTTCCCCGCCCACCCCAGGGCTGCTGGAGCCGCCCCTGGGTGGGGGGTGTAACCCGTCCCGGAGCAACGTCCCCACGCCCGGGGCTCGCTCCGCAGCGCTGGCCCGCGGGCGGCTGGGCTAGGCGGGGCAGGGCGAGTCCCCGAGCTGGGCACCACAAACCCTGCGGCTGCAGCGCGCCCCACCCCCCTGCCATGTGCTGTCCCGCTGGTGGGACTACAGCTCCCAGGATGCACCGAGCCACCCCCCCCACCCCCTCCGCGAATGGTACGTTCCGCGGGGCGGCGGGTGAGACCCGGGCTGTCGCCGTGGCAGCCAGAGCCCGCAGTGGGGGGAGGGGGGAGGGGGGAGCGCGGCGCGAGCGCAGGAATCTGGCAGGTAAATACCAGCCGCGCGGCCCAGGGGGGTGATTCCCGGACGCCTGGGTTCTACTTCCACCGGGTTAGGACGCTCCACAGCGCCCCCCGCCCAGAGCCAGGTAGGGGGGCAGGGTGGCCTTGACCCCCCCCCCAGCCAGCCCCAGAAGCAGCCCCGGATGGGTGGGGAAACTGAGGCAGGGCGCAAGGGACTTGGCAGCTGTCAGGCAGCCGGTCATTGGCGGAGCCGGGGCTAGAAGCCAGGAGTCCTGGTGCCAGGCCACTTCCCCCCTCCCCCGCCGTCCTGCTCGCTGGGGGGAGCAGGGTGGGAGTCAGCCCCCCCCCCCCGGCTGCATCTACCCCCAGGCTTTTCTGCAATTCTCCCACTGCTGCTCTTCAACGTGGGCTGGGACGGGGCAGCCCCCCACCGGCCATCTCAGCCCCGTGCAATGGGGTGGACACACCCTCACGGGGTTGACATCAGTGCTACCGAGGCTGGGGGCATTGCAGAAAGTCATTGGTGGAGGGAAGGGCCCAGAGCTGCCTCTGATGTTTTCTTCAAGATTCCCAACCCTGCGTGGAAAGTCTAACGTTGGGGCAGCAGGTCTGCCCACGAAGGAAGCCCAGAGGTGAGTTGACAGGTGGGGGTAGTTAGAAAGTGAGGTGAAGTTCTGCCCTGGGGCACACTCCCCGTTACAGCTTTGCACGCAGGAACATTTCTTGGCCTTGCTCTGTAAATCTGTGACACCTCCTCTACTCCTACAGGTACCAGGTTCTGCTCAGCGTCACCACCTCTGCCCTGTAGGGATCAATTCATCACACGCATCTCCTAGAGACAGTCAGTCCTTGGTCTGTCAGCTGGTTTTCACAGAGTGGCACAAGGACGGATTAAGTGCCGATTGTTGGCCTGGCTCAAACTCCCACTCCGGGAGAGCAGCAGCTTTGTAATTTATAGAGCCAGGGCCCAGGCAGCTGTTTCTCATTACATCATGTTTCAGTTTCCCCATTTTCCCCTGTAAACAACCAGCTCCTGGGGCTCCAGTGAAGAGCATCTTACTGCCATTCTCCCTGGGCATTGGGATGGACCTATATAATTTTGTGTTTTTAAGGTTCTGTCTCACTCTGGGGTCTCTGAGTATCAGCTGAGAATCTTAGGACTGAAAGTAACTTAAAAAAAAAAAACAACAAAAACACCTTGTTTAAGTGTTACAAATAAGAAGTTGTGGTTCAGCCAGTCCAAGGAGAGGACAGGCTGGGACTAGTAACTGCTGCACTTTTGTTCGGGTAGTTCTAAGGGACACCTTGAATCATATCATAGATGTTTGTCCTCACGCTTCATGGGATTGGGGCAAAAGATGTTTCTATGTGTGGCTGCTGTGACTTTAATGCTCTTCTTTGCATGCTGTTCACTTTTTCCCCCTTTATATGTTTAGTGCAACCAGCTTATTCTATGTTGTATCCTGAAGCGAGGCAGAGATGGCCAAAGGCATTCTAGGAGAGGCCAGTCTTCACTTTGATGAGCTGAATAAACTACGAATTTTGGACCCTGAGGTTGCACAGCAAACAATTGAACTCAAAGAAGAATGCAAAGCTTTCGTGGACAGTAAGTTCTTTCCCTTTTATTGGTTCTGCCTAAGTGAAGCTCTCAGCAATACTAAACATCAGGTCTAAATACTGCTTGTGCTGCTGGGTGGCCTTTTACCATCTTTAAAAAAGTTCATCTACTGATAAAACTGGAAATAGTTACAGATGGAATTTTGAAACAATACCATCCGTCCATCCTTAGCTTGCCTCAGTTAGTTTTGTCATCAGATTGCTTGAAACGAGCACCCAATAAAGAGTAAGAGCAGTGGAAAGAAGAAAGGATGCATTCACGGAGTCTAAGCCAAGGGTCTGCTTTCATTTTTAGAAGTCTTTTTGTGAATTGATAGTGTTAAGCTGTAGCTTAGGTTAGCTTGTTCCTTCTGGCTTTTTGCATCAGTCACACCCGTAACATCAGACAACTGGACTAGATGACCTCTCGAGGTCCCTTCCAAACCTGTGATTCTATCAATGCTCTTTAGCAGTAGTTCCCTGTAGAGGGAACGGGACCTGGAGCTCAGTTTCTGCCTGCCAAGCTGCTTCCCACAATATATGAAACACCTGATGATATTGATATTTTCCCCAATACACAACCTTTGACACAATTTACAAACATTTTCTGAAGGTGACAAGTCAGTACAGGCAGCGACTACTATGCAGACCCTGTTGCATTGTCTTCTATCAGTCTTGTTAACAGGGTGAAAAAAACCTATTACAGTTTTAGAGCAACTTCTTTGTTGTGAATTTTAATGTCTGACCTGTGCTTATTGATAATAGGCTAATGAAGGCAGAGAATCTGATAATTAAATGTGCTATTATTGTAACAAATTCCTGTCTCCATCACCTGTAATAATTTTTCTGATACAGGAAAAGAGGGTTTCTTGGTAGGTGGCTCGTTGAGTTTCTATTTGCAATGATTATTTTTGCAGCTGGGATTTTATGGTATGTTAGGGCACCTATCCTTGTATGGGCATCTCTTTTTAAATTTAGATCTGAATCAAGAAGAATATGGAGAAGTTAGACTAAGATTAGATATCCTAATAGGACACAAGAACTCTGAACCTCATCAGTGCTTAACAGCCTTTCATTATATTTTCCTCTTCTCTATCTTAAGTTTAGTAGCAATGAAGATCTTAAACTAAACATATCCTGATGTAGTCAATTTCAAAATGGTTAAGAATATGAAACATTAAGAGATCCAGGTTAAAAAGCACTCAAACGCTATAGAAAAAGGTGTCATTTTGAATACTTGTAGCTTAAACACCACCATTTTTTCCTTTGCAGAAATTGCCGAGTTTCAGAAAATAGTGGGCAGCTTAATAGAACTTGTTGATCAACTAGCAAAAGCAGCTGAAAATGAGAAGATGAAGGTACTGTACATTTAATTATTGGCCCATGGAGTACTCTGTCCTGTACAATACACAGACAGCCCCTGCCCTACCGACTGTACGATCTAAGCAATCTAGCTATTTATTCCATCGGTATGATAGAGATTGTTTTAGGGATCTTTTAGGTGGTAGAGCGGTAACACCTGTCTTTGGATTAACATCATAGTTGTTCGTTACCAAGGGTTTAAAGGACTAGTACTAGCCAGTAGCACACAAACAAGCAAGCTCATTAAAGTGCCATGTCATTCCAGGTGCTTGATAAGCTGTAGGGCTGGGAAAAAAACAATTATGTTTGCATGTAAATAGCAGATTCCTTCTTTCTAATCAGTATTTTCCTTCCACCAGTTCATTCGATAGGGCCAAAATTGAGTGCATGGGACATTATGCGTCAGCTCTTGATGTGTTGCAGTGGGCAGTGCCATCACCGAATGCACCTGGCAGAAGGAAGCGGCTGATTAGAAAACAAAGAGCTTTTATTTATACACCTCTTGCTAGCTACTTTGTGAATGTTCTTGTTGATGCACATGTAGAAATACATGCCACTAAGATCTGTGTTTTATAGGTCAGTCTAGAAACAAGCTTGGACATTTAGTGTGTTTCAAAAAACTCCCACAAACTTGTATTGGAAAAAGTTCTGAACTAATGGTCAGTTCTGAGTTTACTTGTCCCTTCCTTGCCCCAATCATCCAGTGGGCAAGTAATAGTTCTAGGCCTGGCTTTGCCTTTGGTCTTGCGCAGGTTACTAACCTGAGTCAGTCAGAGCAGTGAATATTTGAAGGGAAACGCTACAAAGATGGTATCTTCCTTGAAGTCTAATGATTAAAGCCACTTGGAAAGTTGACTGGTTTGAAATGACAGTAGTAAGCAATGATACAGCTCTATTACTAAAACCCCGTCTTGGTTCCATAGGCAATTGGAGCCCGAAACTTGCTGAAGTCTATAGCGAAGCAAAGAGATGCGCAGCAGCAGCAGCTACAGGCTTTAATAACCGAGAAGAAAATGCAGTTGGAAAGGTAACCTAAGCTGTTACATGAAGCCAAGGACGATAGTTTTCCAGGAGTTTGGTTTAATAGTTTGAAAGGATAGATAGTAACAGAACAAACGGAACTAACTTTATTAATATCACTGGTTGTGTGGACTAGAAATTCAGTTCTAATATTTAAACTCTAAGTACAGGTTGTAACCATTCTCTCTCTCTCTTCAGATACCGAGTAGAGTACGAGACCCTGTGTAAAATAGAAGCTGACCAGAACGAATTCATTG
Organism: Mauremys reevesii; assembly: GCF_016161935.1. Lineage (NCBI taxonomy): Eukaryota > Metazoa > Chordata > Testudines > Geoemydidae > Mauremys > Mauremys reevesii. Next base: position 15,426,683 of record NC_052642.1, read on the forward strand.
ACCAATTCATTTTTCAGAAATAAAGGATTTCAGACCAACGTCCGCTGACTGGGCCAACTTGTACCTTTCCAGTATCCTGATGATTCTAAAATATGCAGTTTTGGATTGTGTACCAGTGAGCAAAGCAATATGTATAAAGGCCACAAAAAAAAATTTAACACTATGTGAACTTGCATTAAAATGGCAAAAGGTTTTCCAGTAATGTGTAAATAAGAAGAGTTCTAACCTGTCTGATTTTAAAAAAAATCTGCATGGTCCCCGTAGTTTGATTTCATTTAATCTTTGTATGGACACTACTGTTATTACATGGACCCTTCCCCCACTTTTTTTTTAAGTTTACAATACTTTTGAGAAAGCAGGAAATAAATTATTGTTTTTAGAAGTTGCTTTATTTTCAGATTTTTTTGACTGCCAGAATCAGCTGCTCATGTTATTTATATAATTAAGAGACTGTTTTCCTTAGATTTAACTAGTTCACTGGATTGTCACATTAATTTACTGAATACAGCTTTTCATGTCTATACAGACAAAACACAACACTATGAAGAAGCACCAACAGCCTGTTTTTATTTGGACTGATCAGAAGAGAATTGCTACCCAGTTAAAAAAAAATGCACAAGTTTGTAACTAACAGAACCCCCAAATGACAATCCAAAATTGGAAAACATACAGCAGAATTTAAGACAGATTATGCCTAAGGCTCACAGGAGTTTCCTGGGAATTTTTAACAGTGACCTAAGCTGCCAATTAATAAGACCAACCATCCTGAAGTCTTTGTGGCATGAGCGGATGTTAACTAAACGGATTGAAACAATGAATGTTTACAGTTAGGTTCCAAAATCCACATTTAGAGAGCTGAGTCTGAATGGCCTGATTTCCAGAAGAGCTGAGCACCCACAAATCCCATTAAGGTCAACAGAAATTGCAGGTGGTCAGCACCTGAAATAGAAGTCAGGCTGCTTGTAAAGTGCTTAGAGGTGGAGTTGTACACCTAACTGTAGGCACCAGGAAACTGTTGGCCTTTGGAACTGAGACCACGGCAGGCGGATAAGGATTCCAACGTACTTTCAATGACAGAATAGTCCTTGACATCAAACAACTGATGTCACCGCAATTTCGAGGTTAATGCTCAACTTTTTAGAAGGGATTTGGAACAGAAGCCCAGACCGCTTGCCCTTCTGTGCCTAGCTGGAATGAATTTGTACATTTCATCCCAGGTGTGGCTGCAGCTTCTCAACATTTCAAGTGGCTGAAAGGAGGCCGTAGCGCCACTCAGGTTCGGCCCTTCTGCAGCTGGAAATGAAGGGGTGGGCAGGCAAGGCCGTGCACCTGTCACCCCACCACTAGGTTTGGGAGCCCTCTCAAACAGGGGACCTCTCCCGAGGCAGTTCTGAATGTGGGAAATGTTCGCTCCAACTGAGACGGGCTTAGGGTCAAAGTGGGATAGCCCCATGAAACCCAGGGCTGCTGGGAGGTACACTGCAGGTCAGAAGTGGGGGAAAAGGTCCCTGCTCATACACAATTAGGAAAATACTTTAGGACCCGTTGGGAAGAAAGGAGCTATACAGAAAGCAGCCGTATACCAAAGTAGGTTACATTTTAGCATTCGGAAATCCACTTTAGAGGCAGGTCTTGAAATATACTCTAGCCCGTGATTCCACTTCATAATCAAAAATGGAGCTGGGACCAGCAGACTCTTTAACAAAGGCTCATACTGTACTTCCAGATGGTTAGGCAATGGTATAAGGGGGTGGCTGCAGGGGCTTGGAGGCAGCCTGGCAGGTGTGGCCAGGCACAAGATCAAAAATACATAATTAAAGTTTTGGCCCACAAGTTCAGAGTTGTGAAATCTTAAGACTTACCCAGCTACGTGACTTGGCTGTATCCGCATATATTCAGTAAGACTCTTAACTTTACAGGGCCAGGTTCTGCCCCCAGCCATCCCTAAGCCAATGGGATTGTGCATATGTATTGGGGGGGGCAGAACCAGACCCTGGTTTTACTTCTAATAAAAATGATACAGAAAAACATTTCCTCCCTCACAGCCTCTCTCTACTCCCCAGCTGCTTGTAGTTAATTAAGTCCTAACACTGTGCAATTATGCAGCCTCCAGCATGTCTTATTTTTAAACAGACGGGGGATCCATGGTCTTTTGGGGGAAGAGAGCAGCTGAAAGGGAGGCAGAAGGCAAGTGCAATGCTCTATTTTCAGTATTGTACCTCAAAGGCTTTACATGTGTGTTTTGTTCGCACTGATGAAACACACCAGTTTGCTAGCACCAGAGAAGTCAGGTCCCTCTAGCCACAGCAGAAAGTACAGCAAGGGGAATTGCTACTTGTTTTGGGAAGAGCAGTGACTTCTCTTTGAGACTCATACTAGGGTGAATTGGGGCAGCAGACTGCGCTAGACAGGACCTGGACGGAGGAGATTCAGAGAACAAATGGGGCTAGATATTTACCATTCACCATTATTTCTTTTTCCTTTTCTCCACCTGGTTGTATTGGGGGCTGAACAACATGGTAAGCAGGAGCAGCACGGGAATCAGCAAATACGGCGCGTAGAAGGATAGCAGAGTAAGGCGTTCCTGCACTGTCTCTGGACCCTGATGCTTGGCCGCCGAGAAGTCTTCGAACAGGATGTGTGCCAGGATAGGAAACACAGTTGTAGCTACGTGACTGGAGTAGATAAGTGCTGGAGTCCGTATCCATTTGCAGCCACCTGTATTCAAGGCAGAAGAGTGTAACATTTGTTTGAAATAAGAGGGCAGCATTCAATAGCCTTAGGATAAATACATTAAAGAGGGTGGAAGCATGTTGAGAGCTAAAGTGCGATAAGAGAGTTAGGTATTAGCAGAAAATTAACCCAGACTGCGCGAGCCTCAGTTGCAAGGAGTATATGGAAGCAGGAAAGCCAATCTGTTTTGATTAGGTGGAAGAGTGGCAACACAAGGCACGCCAACTGGAAGCTTAGAAAGACAGGATTCCTGGGACCTCTCTTCAAAGCAAGCTGATAAAGTATTTTCATCCTCAAAAAAATAGACACATGGTCACATAAGAAGTCTGTGGCAGAGCCTGGAATAAATACCCCATGTCCTAACAGGGCTGCTCTCTCCCCACTGGGCCCCATTACCGAGGCTTTTTGGTTTAAGATAAGGGTCTCTGTTGTGGGAACGAAGTGCATTGTGCCAGGCTTGACAAGCATCAGCAAAAGAATAATTTGTCCTGTTTTTATTTGAATTATTTTCCTACAGGCTCTATTCTACACTCCTTACTGAGTAAAAAATTCCTAGTGAAAAAACAGGACACCTCCCCCCCCGCACTTGATGTATTTGTAATGGCTTAAGTGTAATGAACAAGCTTTCTATACCACCTACAATGAATATCTGCAAGCAGACTGCATGCACAATATTATTCTTTCATTCCTTCTGTACCAACCTTTTAAGAATGCATAGGCCGCAAAGGGAAAGAAGGGCAGTTGTAGGGCGGCTTCACAACATATAAACGACTTAAACCAGGGAGGGGGCTCCAGCATCATGGAATCTTTAAAGGTAACCGCATACCATTTTAACAACCCCGTCAGCTTAAGAAAAAAAAACACAACAGATTAACGCACTTAATGTTAGCTGCAATGAGAAACAACAAGGCATTTCACAGGACCCATTAGATGGAGCCATCATTACAGCAAGAGGAGAAATCTTTTTCAAGATACCGTCTCATCTTGGTATGCAAGGCTTCAGCTGTGAAACTATTAGAGTTAATGGGAATTACGCTGCGAAGGTGGTGAAAGCGCTCCTGTCAGGGTTCCCTCCCCACTCTGAATTCTAGGGTACAGATGTGGGGACCCACATGAAAGACCCCCTAAGCTTATCTCTAGTAGCTTAGGTTAAAAACTTCCCCAAGGCACAAATTCTTCCTTGTCCTTGGAACGGTATCGCTGCCACCACCAAGTGAGTTAGACAAAGATTTAGGAAAAGGACCACTTGGAGTTCTGTTTCCCCAAAATATCCCCCCAAGCCCCTTCACCCCCTTTCCTGGGCAGGCTTGAGAGTAACCAAGGTGAGCGCAGACCAGCCCCTTGGGTTTTTAGGACACTAAAAACCAATCAGGTTCTTAAAAACAGAACTTTATAATAAAGAAAAAAGTAAAAGAAGCACCTCTGTAAAATCAGGATGGAAGGTAATTTTACAGGGTAAATCAGATTCAAAACACAGAGGATTCCCCTCCAGGCAAAACTTTAAAGTTACAAACAAAAAATCAGGAATAAACCTCCCTCTTAGCCTAGGGAAAATTCACAAGCTAAAATAAAAGATATTTTAATGCATTTCCTTCTTACTTACAATTTGTAATCTTAGGTGCTTAGTTCAGGTATGGCTTTAGGCGATGTATTTTCCTTGCCCTGGTTCCTCACTGACCCAGAGAAAACAACAAAGAGACAAAACAAAAACCTCCCCCCACAGGTTTGAAAGCATCTTCTCCCCTCATTGGTCCCTTTGGTCAGGGGCCAACCAGGTTATTTGAGCTTCTTAATCCTTTACCGTAAAGGAGGGATTTTATGCTACCCGTAGCTGTATGTTTATGACAGCGCCGTAAGCATACATTCGATTCCGCAGCGTTTTGTTCCACACGTTCTCAGAGTTATCACAACCTTACACAGAGCCTGCTGCTTCAGAGGTGAACGGCCACAGACCATTCCTGATCCCTTTTTCCACATAGGGAGCACATCAGGTTTCGTGGAGAGACGAAAGATCCCTGAATTCCACTTTGAGGACACGTGGGGCCAGATTTACAAAGGTGTTTAGGCACTCCAAGAGGCAGACAGATGCCCAGCAGAATTCACAAAAGTGAGGATGTTTTGTACTGTGCCTAGCTCAGTGTCCCAGTTCACCGCTGGGTTTTTATCATAGAATATCAGGGTTGGAAGGAACCTCAGGAGATCATCTAGTCCAACCCCCTGCTCAAAGCAGGACCAATCCCCAAATCGCCCCCTCAAGGATTGAACTCACAACCCTGGGTTTAGCAGGCCAATGCTCAAACCACTGAATAACAGGAGTTCAGCGCCTAATTCACTTAGGTGCTTTTGGAATTCCCACTAGGCCCCTATCTGCATCTTTAGGCATCTAAATACCTTTATACTGCGGGCCCATGGTGTTTAATCAGTCCTATACAAAGGCTTTTGTCCCAGCTCACAGTGCAATGAGCTAAACGTTAAATGAGTCTGAATGACTGAAAAATCAATTGAAATGTGGTTTCGTTAGGAGGCCTTTAGTTGAAAGTCCCTTGAGATTTGCTAGTTAATTTTTAATTTAAATATTGCTTCTAAAATAGAAGCCTCCTGACTGGCCAAGAGAAGGCAGAAATCAAATTCACTAAGGAAGCTTCTGTATAGCCACTCCTGATCTCATTCAGGTAACAATCAAAAGTTAAACTGCTTGAGCTCAATGACCTCATGTCCCGGTCTAAAGTCGTTGGCTATAGATTATATTTACAGTTTTCTATCAGACTGATCAAACCCTGGTGACAAAAAATGAATTAGTATAAATAACTCATGTTGTACCTTGATTGGTCATATTTTGGGAACCAGTTCTCTCTGCCTCTCACACATTCATGGTGGGGTTTTGCACAGAAAACAAATGCACTGGATCAGGAGGCCAGTGTTACAGAAGTCACTCAGTGAACAACAGTATTTTGCTCTGAACTCCTCCAGTCTCTCTCTCAGACGGGATTAACTTTTTAAAGACAAGAAGTAACACGTAGTGCTTTCCATATGCAGAAGAAATCTACTGTCAACCAGATAGTCAGGTATTTCTAGGCTGGTTAGTTAGACGTCTGCAATAGCTTAGCAGGCTGGGAAGATAAAAGTAGGAGAGATTTTAGCAAGGAGGTTGCTTGCTCTTATCTGACTTGTTTAGATTTAACTGGCAGAGGAAGCTTGCACAGATTTCATTTGATGTTTTGAACCACTTTGGAAGCCAGTTGATTTGTGCCCTCGTGAACTAATCAAAAGTGAAATTTCTCCTAGTGACCCCAAACTAATGAGCTTGGCACAAGAGAGACGATCTCTATTTATAGATGATACTACAGTTTATAAAAGCTAAGTGGTATTGTAAAAAACTGACTCAATTTAGGACTGTAAATTAATAGCCATCTAGTGAACAATGACTCATTATTAACACTGTAGAACGAGAGCGGAGACTTTTCTCAAAGATGCAGCAAGATCAGGTTTTTCAAGCTAAAGGCTAGGCACAAAGTCACTGCTATTCAAACCCTTGTATCGGACAGTCCCTACAGATTTTGCACAGAGCTGCAAACACGCACAAATCACAATGTCACCGAGAGACCCCTGGCAGCTACTTACACTCTGAGGGTAGATGCCAGCTCCATGCAGAAGCGGTTGCAGGTCTATTATTAAAGTGATGGGAATATGAGCGAGGAAGTACAGGGCAAAAACCCACTCCAGAAAGCCTGTAACAGCAGCCATCCCTTCCCTGGTGCAGTGCAGAGGCAGCAGGAAGTCAGCTTGTAAGCAACAGACAGCAACATGCCACCTTTCTCCTGCTCCCATTGGCTGCAGTCTCAGTAGGCTGGGTTTCCTGCTGGGACAACTCACAATTTAAAGGGCTACTCGTTTTGCTGAAGTCAACCCATGTGCAGTGCCTTCCCTTAAGGAAGATTCCATACAACTTAACAAGAGGAGAACATACTATATTTGTGCGACAATCTATTTTCAAGACTAAAAACATTTTCATAGCTTGGTTAGGAAAAAAAAGTATTGGCTCGATCTTTAGTACTCAGCTCAACAAATTAGACTGTATTCAAGGCATCATCCAGCAACACAGCACAGGATTTAGCAGGCTGCCTTTGAAGCCGGTAGGTCAGAAGTCCTCTGTGCGCACATGCACACTATTATGGATTCCCAAAAGCATCTAAGGGACTCAGGAGAATAAGTGCCATTGACTTTCAACGGGATCTGTGCAGTTAAGTAGCTTAAGGGGTGAGCTTTTCAAAAGCACCCAATAGGTAAGAATTTCTGGTTAGCAGAAGAATCACATGTTTTGAGAAGATGCTCATATACTCCTGCTCACATTCGTTTCTTTTCTTTTACCAGACCTCAGGCTGAGTCCGATCACTAACAAACCTTACGCTTTCTGGTTGTCCCACTAGTTAACTTCCTCCTGGATACGAATTTTCAGCAGGCTGAAGAGTTTTGGCAAGATCCCAGCAGTAAGAGGGGAAAATGTGTCTAAATGTCTTAAGCGTTCTCCACTTGTGAGCTAACTCTCTTCTCTTCACGGGTCATTGTATAATGCCTGCAGTTGTAATTCTCACTCCATGCATCTGAAGAAGTGGGTTTTTTACCCACAAAAGCTTATGCCCAAATAAATGTTAGTCTTTAAGGTGCCACCGGACTCCTTGTTGTTTTTGTGGATACAGACTAACACGGCGACCCTCTGATACTTAATGAAGCAGGAGTTTCTGCGTTAGTACCAATGCACTTCCCAGTAGCAGGTTGTGTTCCTGTCTCAAACATAAGTAGTTTTCTTTAAAAACTATTAATAAAGGTTTACTTCAAATCACTGAGCCAGTCTCATTCCCTTCTAGGAACGGGAAGTTGACTATGGTTAAAGATCCAGTTTTTGTATCCGTTTATTATTGTGCAGCGGCTGTACACATCTTTCCTTAATACAGATAGTAAACAAAGCTTTCAAGAATAAAAATACTACCTGATTGACACCCGTGCCAGGCACAGGCTTTTCACAAGGAAGTGACAGCTGACAGCAAAGATCTATCATATAAAAATCGATAATTGAAGAAAAGGTGCATTTCAAGGATCTCAAGATATTCTAGTACTACAAGAAATATAAAGTGTAAGGGAATAAGACCGGGAAAGTCGCTACACAATGGATTGAACATATGGTTTTAATATTTGTTGAAAATTCAAGTCCTGTTAGCAGTTCAAATGGGATACTAGATTTGGATACACTTGCCTTATGCTCTGGAGGTGTTGTCTACCTGAAGTTGTGCCAACATTTCTATTGGAAAGCCCTGAACTTTTAGGGGGTCTACATTTTAAACCTTTTCTCCCTGTTCAAATGCTACATTGGACCACATCTTCTGCTGGTATGTCTTCATGGGACTACACTGACACCAACTAAGGATCAGCTCATATAGGGTGAAATACTGGCTCCAGGGAGATCAGTAGGACCAAGGTTTCATTCTAGTGCTGTCTGATTTATAACCAATACTAACCTAATTGTAACTTACTACCAAGTGTCCTGTATAGTCTCCCACACACAACATTCTTTAATGTAAGGGACTGTGTCCTCCTGTGTGTGAGAGAGGTTCATACCTTGCTGGGGGCACTGAAAACCAAGCAATAAGCATTGTGTGTCAGTTTTAGTCTCTGCTTGTGTCTTCCAGCTGCCGTCTCAGTTTGGGAAGATCCCACTCCATCTCCAGCTCAGAAGACTAAATTCTTTAATGGCAGTGGAGATTTAAATGCAGTCAAACGCAAACATTCAAATTAAGCCGAGTTGTTGATGCAAATACAGAAAGCGCATTCATTACATAAGAACAGCCATGCTAGGTCAGAATAATGGTCCATCTAGCCCAGTGTCCTGTCTTCCGACAGTGGCCAATGCCAGATGCTTCAGAGGGAATAAACTGAACAGGGAAATTTATTGAGTGATCCAGCCTGTCCTCCACTCCCAGCTTCTGACAATTAGAAGCTTAGGACACCCAGAGCATGGAGTTGCATCCATCATCATCTTGGTTAACAGCCATTGATAGACCTGTCCTCCATGAACTTACCCAATTCTTTGTTGAAACTAGTTAGTTTTGGATTTCATAACATCCCCTGGCAACAAGTTCCACAGGTTGATTGTGTGTTGTGTGAAGAAATCAACTCCTACGCAGTTGATCTTGTGTCTTCAATGCTGTTCTCTGCCACTGGCTTGCCTTCAACCAAAGTACCTGCTGGTCGTATGTGTATTGTGAGCATAGTGCTTGTAATATTTACGTCCAGTTTTGCATCTTTTCCTGCCCTTGTTTTCTCCCTTCGTGCCCCCAAGAAACCACCCCATGCAGTATATTTGTCAAGTAGCATATTCGTGGTAACTGAAAGCCAGTTGTTTTAAAATTATTTTTCCACACTTGCTAATTCTGCACCTATTATCAGTGCAAATCTAATAAAGGGAAAGCATGAGCTAAAGCCCAAAAGCTTACAGATCAGTAGTGACAACATTGTTTAACTCCTTGTACAAGAGGATTTTAAGCTGCTTAAAATGCAGCCCAGAAAATTCAAAATTGCTGTCAATGCATAGGCTAAATTTTAGCCTTGTTGGATGCAAAGAGGGTGCAAAGAGGTATTTCAATAGGACTTCCCATTTTTAATTAGTAGTCAGAGTAAGATCTATGCAGAATAGCTAATTATAGATTAATGCTCCTCATTTTAGTCCTAGAATTACTATCTTTGTCCCACAGACACAGCACCTGATGCTGCTCTCATTTAATTGTAATTTATGTACAGAACCAAGAAACTGAGGCTACAGAAAACGTTGACGTCATCACACATTTTAAAACTCTTGCCCTGGTGCGCGCATACTCATTCTTCAGGGTGCCCGTCCCACATTTGGGCCAATGCAGCTATAGAGATACAGACGATATCGGTATCAACACGATTTCGTTCCTGTGTGTTTACTGAGGAGACCTACACAGGAAGCTCTGGCAATTGGCTCCAACAGGCTTTGTACTGATGCACAATGTGGACATTACTATTCATAACGTTATGAAATAAACCCTTTACAATCCTATGTATTTAAGGAGAGAGCAGTTCTAGCAGCAATCCATTTCATATCTGCATTTAAAATAACCAGGCTCAGGAAAAACACAAGCCCTACGCTGAAGCAGAATTGAGTGAGTAGCGCTGGCTAAACAAAAGTATCAAATAAATTAACTGACACCAGTTTAGTGAGCTCGATACATAAAACAGGAATGTGACACCACCAACAACTTGATGTTGAAATTTAGCTCATCATCATAATATGAAGAAATTGAGGCAGAGAGGTTACACGAATTGCCTGAAATCACTGAGGAAGCCCATGTCAGAGCTGGGAACAGAACCCAGACGTTCCGACGACTCCCAGTCTTACATTCAAGCCAGGACACCATCCTTCCCCATCTATAAGACTATTCAATTTCTTATGGGTTCTAGCAGCTGTAACTATGTAAGTTCCTTGCCTGATTCTCTGAAAGGTTCATAACCATGAAATGTGTGAAATGCTTTCCATTCTGGTTTCTTAATGTAGCACTGCTGAATACCGGGCTACTTACATTAGTTGTTTAGAAAATCCATTAAAGCTTTTGCTTTGAAAGAAAGAATTATGTGGATTCTGCAAACAAAGAAAAAAGAAAGTAGCACCAACCATCCTTGAGTGCATATCTTTAATCCCGCCCATCTAAATGTAAACCATTTTCTTATTTCTCTTCGGTTAACCTCTGGTTCTCAGCTTCATCCACGAGCTAACGTTGCAATAAGGTTCAGAAAATAATTAGAGTAACTGGATGCTTCATAAAAAGTAAATATATCAACCAAACCGCCCCCAACAAATCAAGATGCTTTAAAGTCGTCTCACTTTAAATTATTTCTGACAGCATGAAATCAAGTTTAGAATAACTGAAAAGCTAGCAAACTTTTGGGGGGAGGTGGAGTGAGTCAGGAAATGAAAAGATAACACCACTTCTTTTTCAAATGTCACATTTAATGTTTTCACCACTGTACTTCAAATCTACATTTTACAAAGTGACCAGCAAGTGTGCCACATTAACTGTCCAACCTCTGAGATTTTACCTTTCATACCAGTGTCTTCTTGGGCTCTTTTAATTAAACACGTTTCTCATTCAAGTGAATTGAAATGTTTCAGTTGGTTTTATTCTCAAGAGCCTCATAAAAAACAAAGATATTGCACCATCTTTGTTTAGTAATTCAATGTTTGTTTCTTTCACAGCAAATAATTACTTCATTGAAGTTAAAACTTCCAAACATAACTTACTAATAGTCTCCAATTTCAGCTCAGATCACTCTTGTTGAAAATACTCTGCTAAATACAGATAACTTACAATAACTTTAACAGTTAATTGTCCATAACAAACACCAAGGTTTTTCCCCAGACCAATGCTCAAAATTTAAGACCATCCATTAGTATTTCTTTGTACAGGTGAAAAACAGTCTTCAATTTTCTTGTCTTGTTTTAAATATAAAAGTTGGAAGGGACATTCAAGTTTCAAGTCTCCACACTGAACTTAAAAAAAAAAATAATCATGTGGAGGTAAACAAACCAAGTTGTATACTCCAGGAGGTAGAGGCCTTCAATTTGTGTTCATATATACATATGCACAGAATAATTCAGTGTTCCAACAGAAAAAAAATTAGCCAAAAAGAAATAAAAGTTATTTACTACTGTGACATTTCAAGACTTCCACAGCTTTGCCTAAAGACACAAACACAATTAACATAATTCCCTATGTGCTGTTTTTTTTTTTTCCTTTTCTTTCTCTTTTTTTTTTCTCAACTGTCCAGTGCAGGAAAAAATTCTCACAAAATTTCACAGACCTAAAATGTGCAAGCTAGTTTCTCTCTATACAGCAATGATGTCAGGATTCTTTGAAATTAGCCCGTAAATGGAATTATTTACACACATAGAAGATGCATGCTTGGGGGTTTTATGTAAGAAAGAGCAGAAAAACTTCTAATAAAAATAGATTAAATATATATATATATATTTATACCGGGTAAGGAAACAGAAGTTTATTCTCTCCTAGTCACAAACTCATTCTCTCTACTCACAACAGTTGATTTTAGAACAGCACACATTACCATCACAGCTCTAGTGAGAAGCTATTTATAGGATTTGATCATCAGGTGACATGTCCATTCATAGTCTGGTCACTGTCATCTGATGTGACTTCATGATTGGTCGCAATCAAGTTCTCTGTATTCCTTAATTTTAGAAAACCCCAAATCTTCAGGAATGGCTCAATATCAAAATGTACGTCTATCCTTTTTACAATCTCACCTCAATTAAAAAAATCAAAACAAAAAAAACAACCTCCCCAAATTTGGTTCAATTCTCTGTTTGTTCCGAGCTGAGCCATCACAGCTGCCCCAGAATTCATAAAACATGTGCAACTCTGGGTAAAATATTTTCTTCTAAAAGCACAACCACTTTACAAGATTAAAAGTCTAGTACATCTCTAAATATTATTCGTATCATACAAGTAGTGGTTGTTAATTTAAAACTTCATTAGTAAAATTACAGTACAAGCATGATTAACCTCCAGAATTGCAAATCCCAGACTCCAGTGGAAAGCTACATTACATCTTCAGTAGTATATCATCTTCTACTTTTATTCCCAAACCAGTGGAGATGGCGGCATCTCAGATGGCTGAGCAACAGTGGAACTAGAATACAACAAGAACAGAAAATCAGTGTTCATTAACAATGGGTAACAGACAAGCAGCACAAGAAATGTGAGGTTTGATTGGTAAAACCAACATTTACCTCAAACTCAGATCAATAACCTTTTATATTAAAGCATACGCTGTCATTACCCTTAATTGCTCATTTTTGTAATGGTTCTCCATTCATCATTTTATTTAAATTGTAATTTTTTTCAGTGCAATTTTAAAATTAGAATCTCTCCTGCGTACACAAATCTCTCAAGGTTAAACTTTACATGCTGTCACACTTTTATCTGTTCACAAACAGACGATCTATTACGTGAACTTGCTACATGTTTTACTGAAGTTCAGCGTCACCTACATAAAAGTACTTTTAAGTTTAATCATAAATGTTTATACTATTCTTAGCAGAAGGCAGTTATATGGAACATTTCCCCCATTCCCCTTAATTCAAAATTTTAAAACATTTCAAATGTATCATAAATGCTGTACAACTAAGAAATGTGAATTAGTATCAGATGTGATTACATACAGTTACCTAATAAAGCTCTTAAAAGCAGCAGACTGAGGGTTGATGCAGAGAGGTACTCGGTTTCCTTTCTGCTGTTCCAAAATGAACTGATGAATTATTTCTGTACAAGAAACAATTGACACCATTAGGTTAGCACTTTTTGCTTTGATTAGATGCAATGCGGAGTAGAAGCAAACATGGTTTTCTTTGGTGAGAGTACATACAATAAGATTACTGGGGACAAGAGTGGAAAATAAGCCACCCGGTTTTCCCATCACTAATGTGATGTATCCTACTAAATACCACAAATGCCCATGGTACTTTCATATATACACATTGAAATAAAGTAAGCAAAATAAATACCCATCCCCTACTAAAACACAAAGTGATGACAGACTAAGGCTTGAATATGAAAATGTAAAGGCAATTTCTTGAAGTGCATAAAACTCTCAAGAGCGTAAACTGGAGTTAGAAGCATGGAGAACACAACCCTAACATCTACTATAGTTTATTAGTATATAAAGAGCTGAAACTAGAAACTTCTGCATCCAGATTCGCTGATCAGTCCAGTCTGGTACTTAAATACACAGCACTTGCAGCTATTAAATTCATGAAGGAAGCCTATAGTACCTACTTGGCGAGGTGAAAATCAATCATCACGGAGCAAGGGGAACTCTGCATACATTACCTGCCTGTGTATTTTTTACTTCATACATCTGATGAAGTGGGTTCTAGCACACGAAAAGTTTATGCCCAAATAAATTTGTTAGCCTCTAAGGTGCCACAAGGACTCCTCGTTATTTTTGTCTTTGATGTAAATGCTTGCGGGATATACTGATTACTAGATCAGTGACACCACGTGGTGAAGTAATACCTTTTACTGGACCAATTTCTGTTGGTGAAAGAGAAGCCGTAAGCTCGAACGCTTGTCTCTTTCACCAGCAGAAGTTTGCCCAATAAAATATATTACCTCACGCATCATGTCTTTCTAATATCCTGGGACCAACATGGCCATCACACGGCAAACATACAGGATATGTGACAGGGCCATTGACGCTGGCAGTGTGATGGGGCTCTCTCACATCATTGACAGCTTTAAGCAGCAGGATCTGACATTACAAATGTGGCTCTGCCACAGGAAGTCCTGTGCACACATATCATGCAGCAGAGGGAAAAGGGGCTAGGTGTTTATATAGGTAAAATGTTTTAGCTATAGGAGGTTGTTTTTTTGTTTTAAATAACGCAAGGTATTTGCCAGGAGTTACGATACTGCTAACTGGCTATTGCTTCATCACACGTGGGAGGAATCTGCTATTCTCACCTACGAAGGATCCCTTCCAGGCGCATGCTATACTCCTCCCAGATTTGCATGCACAACTTCACTGGGAGGAGGAGGATGGAAGTTACGTGGCCTATAATGGAGTAGATATTTCTTTCTCCCTTGCAGCAGTTTGAGAGTGCAGATCTTTTACATGTCAGTGAACTGCAGGGCTTTTGAGAGCACAGTAAAATTAAAGATGGGTAAAAGAAAGACCCAATTTGGTACCAGCGTACAAGATAGGATCTGCAGCTGCATGCCACAATAGATACACAAGTTAGGAAAAAGAATGCCTACTCCAATTGCCATTTTTGCATGGGCCCTGGGGGTTTGTGGCATTTTTTTTTAATCCTTGAATAGATTGGCATTATTTCATTAGGAACAGTACACAGTGGCCTTGCTTCGTGAGATGTACAGCTGACATTGCTTGCATCTTAGCACCAAACTAGGCACAAAGTAGTATATTCATTTGTTCCCTAGTTAATAAAAAAGATATTAATGTTCACGAAAATCCTTAATAAAAATCTATTTTGGAAACCTCGCTCTCTATAGACACATATAAAGTAGTACATTAGCATATACCTCTCTACTGAGGTATTAAAATAGAAAGTTAAATGAAATTAAAATTAGACACATTGTGCTTATGGCACATAGTAGGAATTTTTAAAATCAACATTTTAATGGAAATGTTCTCATTTTAGTATTTCAAGTTCCCAATCTAACAAGCCTTATAGCCGTATATCTATTTTTTTTGTTAGCATCCTAGTAATTAAATTAAGAGGCGTGAGAACAGTTCTCTCTAGCTTGATTTTTGACTGCGCACGAGATTACGTAAAGCACAGCAGAAGGATGCACGTTACTGAAAAGGGCTGGACAGTGAGGTAACAGAAGGGCAGAGTGACTGGATCAAAGAAAGTTCTATAAATTCACACAAGCAACAATTTTGAACATTTCAGAAACATGGTACCCATCAGGGCAGATAACTCAAGGTGTCATGGCAGTACTGTGGGTATTTTTTTTTTTGAGTGAGAGAGAAATGAACTTCTCTTAAAATGATTATTCTTGAATCATTTGTTACTTATGAATCATGAAAAAAAACCCTCAGAAATGTATATGCTATTCCATCTATATTTTGTCTGAAAGAAATGTATTGAGGATAACTCTTGTAAAACGAAATCCCTATTCATTCTGTGTTCCTCCTCTGTCCCCATTCGTTCTCCCAAGGCAATGATATACTGCTGGGTCATGCTTAAAAAAACCAACATTTATATTGTGGCTTGTTTGTTATGTTGGGATTGGACTCCGAGTCTCTAGTGGCACAGAACAACGTCTAATTTTAGTAACCTTCCAAACCAGTAGTTCCTTCTTTCAAGCATCAAAATTAATTTCCCTCATCATGGCATGTCAAGACTCGGAGCGAGCCCCTTGTACCACTGCCAGATCCATGGAATGGCACCAGCAAACGAGCTTAAGATGGCAGCTGCTTTTAAGGCATTTGACATGACAGTATCAATGTGAACAGAAAGCGATAGAATTAAGTGGGAGGACTATGAAACTACCCAGCTTCTGCAAACTACTTGTTGATGAAGGCAGACTCTTCTATGGAGCACAGTCATCATTGATCCACACTCTTTTCCTTACATTGGTTGTGGAATTTTGTTTTTTTTAATACAATTCCCTGCTAAAACACCATCTTTCCCACACACCATTCTCCAATATGGATTGTCAACTCAGGAGAAAATACCAGCAGGGACGGAACTCAATATGCCAACTATTTTATGGCATTCTCTCTATCAAAACTGTAAGAAAATAAAGTTATCTGGTAGAGAAACTACCACTACAACTCCACAGGCAAACACCTAATGGGTCAGGGTGGCTGGTTCACTACATACAGTGGAGATTCCAGATTCCAACTAGGTACTGACCAGGATAGAGCAGGGAGATACAAACCTAAGCATGAAAAGTGCACGATACTCACCTTTCACCTGACGAACAGAACTGAGGTTCTTTTCAAAAGTGTCATCAAATTTGGGATTAGTGATGGGTTCAAAGTCACTGGTATAAACTCTTCCAGTAGAGGTGGAAAAACAACATTTACACATACAAGTGTGATATCGCAATCGCCCTTCATCAAGATACGGATGAGCTAAGGCATCCTTAGCGGATATTCTTTTGGACTGAAATATTAAATTAAAAACAGTTAGTGTGTTTGGAAATATTTTCAGTGCCTCGTTTTATACACAGAATGTTTTCCCACAGATTCACCTCTGACGTTTTCTAAATCCCATATTAAACATACTTGACATTTACACCACTAGGGGGAGTATCTTACTAAAAAACAAGCAGAATTTTTTATATCTATATAGTGCGTTTGTGTGTGTATACATATACATACATATATACATATACATACGTACATATACATATAATATATTAACCTTTCTATACAGCATCCAGTATCAGAAAGTTATGCTATAAAAATGTTTCCGAAATACGTTTCACAATAATTACTATAATAAATTTAAATGTAAAAAGTAAGTGCTACAATAACCAAAAAGTATTCCCCAATACTTTTAACAGTAGCAAAGAATCCTTTGTGCTAGTACAGGCATCTATTCAGCAAATCATTTCAACACATGCTTAAGTTTAAGCCTTTATTGAGCAAAGCATTTAAGCACATGCGAAAAGTTAAGTACATGCTTACAACCCATGAAAGTCAATCGACTTAAGCATGTGCATCTGAGGTCATTAGGAGCACTTATACATTAAGTTTCACAGTACCCTTGTTGAAGGAAGTACAGTAAAGTAGCTAGGATGATGCAGAGGTTAGAGCAGTGGACTTTGATTATACAATCTACATTTTATTTCCAACTTGTTGAAATCGGCTCTTATGTGACAAAGCAAGCCACTTAATCTTTCCATGTCTCTGATTCCCCACATCTGTAAAATAAGGAATAATTCCCATGTCTGTAAAATGCTTTGAGATATCTTTTGATGGAAGCTGCTATTGCAAATGCAAAGCATAATTAAATTCTCACCTCACAGATGAGTAAAAAAAAACTGCAGAAAGGTTAAGTGACTTGCCCAAAATTACTGAGCAAGTCAGTGGCAAAGCTAGAAATAGAACTCAAGCATCCTGGCTACCTGTTTTAGCCACTAGACTACACTGTCTCCCCTCTTGAAATATCAGAGTATACAGCACCTGTTCTTAAGACTGTGGGCTTGATTTTCAAAGTAGCTGAGCTCCCGCAGCTTCCATTGACTTCAATGTGATGTTTGGGTGTCAGTGCTCTGAGAATCAGGCCATATGTAAATAAGTTACTATTCAACATTTGATTTGTTTGTTTTTTAAATGTCCCTGTTTGTTTGCCAAAAGCTTTTACAGTATTTTCAGTTAAAAGCAAAGATACCACCTGAACACTCTGATGATTGGCTGCTGGCTTCCTGCTACTCAGCACTGTGCTACTCAGCACAGTCATCACTGGCTTGTCTTATCTTATTCAATTGCAATTTTATGGATTTTCCTCTCAAGGTGCAAGTGCAGAAATGACTACAAATTTAGATATCAAATTTTTAAATGACAAAGTTGCAGAGTAAGCCCACAGCAGCAAGGGCTTGATTCCAATTAGAAAGACAGGTGCATGCCGAAAAATCCCCTATGTGATGGTATGTATAATACAGAAGGAAATGTTCATGCTACACGACTATGCATGCCCACGCATCACAGATTAGAATTGAATCAAAGTATCTAACACTCTGCTACCTACACCTAACCAAACTAGGGAGAAAAATGGAATGATTCACAAACACCCTCATATGCCACATTTCCATGCCTTCTTTCTTTAAAAGGGAGCCTATTATTTGTAGGCGAACTCCAGATTGTTCAGTGTATTCCATGCCCACAGGACCACTTATATGGACTTTGCAGAATAGAAGGGACAAAAATGGTGGTATAGAAGAAACGCAAGGAAAAACAATCCTTTATTCACAATGTTCATCTATGCAAAAATATAACAGGATGTGTCATTTAAATAGTGGTGTATATAAAAAAAATAATAATAAACACTTACTGGATCAAAGACCAACATCCTGCAAAGGAGATGAACTGCTTCATGTGTAGCTTGGCTGGAAAGTGTATATAGGACAGGCAGGGATGGCTGTAAGAGGGAGGGAAAAGTATTCATTCAAGTCATGTCATATCAATCCTGTATAATATAACAGTGTAAAAAAAGTGCTTATTACAACAATTACCAAGATATACATTTTGCTGAAAGGGAAATACACCTTTTCTGCCACCTACAATGGGGAACAAATATTTGATAATAGGCTCTTCAGTCTAGCAGACAAAGGTATATAACAAGATCCAATGGCTGGAAGTTGAAGCTGGATAAATTCAATCTGAAAATAAGGAGCAAATTTTTAACAGTGAGGGTAACTAATCAGTGCAACACTTTAGCAAGAATCACGGTAGATTCTCCATCACTGGCAATTTTTAAATCAAGATGGCTGTGTCTAGTTCAAAAGGAATTATTTGGGGAAATTCTACCACATGTGCTATACAGATCAGACTAGATAATGACAATGGTCCCTTCTGGCCTTGGAATCGATGAACCTCAAACATGATGATCATTGCTATGGCTCGACTCAGCAAATCTGAATGTAAGGTAATCAATGATTTTTCCTTAATAAAGAATTTAGACTGAGTTGCAATTTTATTTTCATTTTCCCCACAAGTAAATTTATATAGTGGTGGCCATTCAAAAGTCAACTTTTTATCACCAGCTACCACACAGAATCAGCAGTCTTGCCCTATAGTTCATATTCTAGTTATCTGGGGTACCTAAGATACCACTGTGTAGCATCTATGAGTACATGTAGATTTTTGGTGGATCACCACAGCATCTGTTGCTGAAAGATTTTGAGTTGTTCCTAATGGCCTATTGCAGCACCACTACTACTACAGAACATCGTGATGCTCTATTTTTTTTAAAATGGGTCATTTGACAATATAGCATACTCTAGATTATCCAGATAGCACGGGGGTGCATGGATTTTATTTGGATAATCAGAGGTTTGGAAAAATCGAGAGGGCTGGAGCCATTCAGCAGCAGGGTGAACTTCCTTGCAGCCAAGGGCTCGTCCTCCTCTGTCCCACACACTCCCTCCCAAAACAGAGTGCTCCCTGTGCTGAGGTGGGGCAGGTGACACCTCATTCCTTCAGACGCAAGGTTCAGGGCAGAAAAGAGATCTCCAGCCAGGACTCTGCTCTGCCCTGCCAGGGCCACACCTGCATTTGCAGGGATTAGGGTGTCACAGGTCCTGTGGCAGCAAAAGGAGCCTTCTGCAGCTCCACTGACACAGCCCTGCTTAGTCTCTCCTGAGATCCCCGGAGGATAGGAAAGGGATTCCGATAATACAGTGTTTGGATAAACAGGAGACTACTGTGGAGTACGCACACACACACACACACACACACTCTCCCCCTCTCCCTCTCCCTCTCTCCCCCCCCCCCCAAGGGGCAGAGGTTTGGCTTCATGGTTCACTCTGCACCAGAATATTACATTCATGACAACTTTTTACTCCCATTAGCCACATATTTTCAGTTATTTCAGACTGTCAGTACCTACACAAAATACTGACTTTAAAACCTTGAAAGTCAGATGTCTTTGTAAGATCAGAAACAGCTCAATGCAACCAGTCCCATTTGACTGTATCAAAAACTTTTTCCCTCTACTACAACAAAATTACTTAATCCACTTATCTGGAAATTAAGGAACAAATGTTTTATGTTTGCAATATTTAAGACAACAAACTTCTCAGGAGATGAATATTCACTTTATTCTGCATGACAATCATGCCTTGCTGCCTTAATGATTCTCCCTGTCCATGCTGGAAAGAAGGCAGAGGGGACCCCCAAACAGCAAAAAGGACTAAAACAGCTAAAATGATCTACAACTTTTTTGAATAACTAGAGTTACAGAAGAAAGAGCTTCAAGGACACTGGAGTGTTCTGTCGCAGACCGTGCACAGGTCAGAAAGAACTGGAGAGGCAGGCGGTCCACTCCACCCCTTACCCTCACTTTAGAGCACGAGGAAAGAAACTGCACCGCATGGACCAACAGGCACTCAAAGAGCCAATTTTAGCTATTTATGAAAATTTCCTTTCAAATGGCACAACAGTTTTGATGCATTCCCCCGCCCCCCCCCCGCCCCTTTTCTCCATAGGTGGCATTTGTCTACTAATGTATCTAAGGCCAGATACGTTGTACAGGACAAGATAATACACGGCATGCTTTTGTGATAACCTTGTCCTCTGAGACGTGTACATGAGCTACATACTTTTAGGTCTGCATTTACTAAAGACAGTAACTTGCATGTCAAGTATGAGGAAACAAGAGTTTCTGATAGACTTTACATACATGTATATATTTAAAATATTCACATCACAAACTCCCATTCATTTTTCTAAGAAGTATGTCCCCAGCCTTTTATCCTCTTACCCAGTGATTTGACACAAAGTTCAAAGGTTTGAGGATACGGCATGTTAATCTTCTCTTAGTTAGATATTAACCATTTGAAAGACACCAAAAACTGTTTATTAGCTGTTAAGACTGGCATTGTTCATCATTTTTTAGTTTATATGGATTTTGTAATTTACAGCATCGCTGAAGTTAATTGACTGTACTGATAAAAAACATAAAAACCCATTTGAATTGTATTCTGACCATTGCTTCTTAATTCTACCCTATTCTGGACATATTTTTGTGAGGATATCTAGGTCCTATGTGCATTTGCTTGACTATTCAACAGGGCCATTGCTTGCTTGTTCTTCAAGGTAATCTACCAAACAACATAGTACAAAACACTATTAATTTTAAAGCAACAGCATCTGTACAACATTGGTGACCTATCAACTGGCTGTCCACTGTATTATGTATTGCACACAAAACAACAGGTTTGAAGAATGAAAAGGCTGCAAAGTCAAGGATTCAAAAGTTACGGAATGACAGAGTTAAGGTTGCCTGTGCAACACAAATCCATCCCCCTTGTGCATATGCGTTATAATACAGTCTTTAATGACATGATCGCTGAGGCTAAGATTATGTCATGGAGGCCGTGGAAGTCACGGAATCATGTGACATAGAGGGCCCTGCAGATGACCAGCTGCTGCCAGCAGTGGGGGGCCCTGCAGCAGCCCAAGCTCTGCAGGTGGCAGGGGCCCCTCCCACAGCTGCCCAGGAGCTGCGGGTGGGGGACCCCCTGCAACTGACTGGCCACTGCCATTGGTGGCGACCCCTGAGCTGCTCAGCCACCGCTGCTGGCAGGGGTCCCTCATGCAGCGGCTCAGCCACCGCGAGCAGCCGCCCTCCCCTCTGCAGCTCTCAGTCACCACTGGTGGCAGCAGAGGGACCCCGGAGCTGCTCAGTGGGCTGGGGGGGACCCCAGAGCTCCCCAGCTGCTGCTGCTGGCAGGGCCCCTCCTGCAGCTGTTCAACCACCACAAGCAGCTGTCCGCCCCCCCCCCCCCCAATCTCCCGCCGCGGCAGCTCCCAGCCGCTGGCAGCAGCTGAGGGACCCTGGAGCTGCTCAGTGGTAGCAGGCAGGGGGATCCCCCCTGTAGCTCCCAGCTTACTGCAGCAGAGGGACCCCAGAGCTGCTCAGTACTGGCAGGAGGTCCCCCGCAGCTCCAAGCCCCGCAGAGCAGTGCGGGGACCCTCCCCAAATCTAGCCCCACAGGGTGGCAGAGGGACCCCTCACAGCCACTAGGCCATGGGTCCCTGCAGCTTCCAGTATTCATTAATCTTGGGTGCCCAATTGGAGATGTCTACAATCTGACTTTTATGAGTAGTTAGCATTATAAAGAACTTTATATATTTAAGCACAGCTCCCACTGGCTTCAGCTGCAGCTGAGAGTGCTCAGCATTTCTGCAAATCAAACGGCAGGGTCTCAAGCTGGTGGAAAACGAGGAACACACAATTAGTGACCACCTGTGAAAAAAGTTTGGTTTAAGTGACTTGCATTAGCATCACAAAAGGAACTGTGCGCCACAAGCAAGGATAGAATTCAGTTCTTGGGGGTAGTGTTCAACTGCCTAAACTGAGACCCTCCTGCAATCCCTGCCTCATTTACCACACCCCTTCGATTTCTGCTGGGGCCCTTCTGACTACAGCCTCCTTCACTACACACCCTGGTTCATCCCCAGAGCAGGTTCATCCTGTGCACCGAATGAAGCAGGGGCCCTAACAATTAAGTCTGGTTGTTCTAAGTTACCTTGCTGATGTGGTCTGCGTTTGTTTAATGATGTTCTATTTCATTAAGTTTGTTTTTTTCAAATTATAAATATTAATGTTGTCAACTTGTTTTGTGACTTTTTACTCCTCATAATACTCTATGTATTATTAGACTCTCTTAGTTATTTGTTGTTTTTCCAAAAGCTCCCAAATCTTATGCTGGCACTTAAGCATTTCAGACAGGGAGGACATCTTTTTGTTTGTACCCTAACAACCAGCACACTTTGGAGCACTGGAAAAATAAATACTAGCAGTTCTTTTATGGTTAAATTATTTAGGTACCATGGTGTTCTGAGCCAGGATAGAAATCAAAAAGATCATGTCCCAAGACTATCAAAAAATTCCCTCCTACAGAATATACAAGAAGTTCTATAGACTGAATCCATTAATATAATTTACTTCCATAGCTCTGCTGCAGTCTATAAACTGTTTGAGCTTCTCTCTCTAGTTTATAACACTGGAGCTTCCGAAAGGAACCACAGCTTTCATTTACTGTTTAATGCTCCTTTGTAGAAATTCTTGATGTCATTAATCTCAATACCAGTGGCAACCAAACCTATACGGTACATTTGCCTACAGACTTTGAGAGTATTTTTCTAAAAGCTTCTTGATTCATTTATTTTATGAACATTTGTGCAAGTTCAAACCTGCACCTACAGCTGAAGTTTAGTAAACTGCATCATTTCCTACACTGTTCTAATCTCTGTGTTTTTCTGTTTTCCCTTCTAAATCCACATCCAGCCCAACACAATCAAATCTCCAGGCATACAGTGGTTTTACAGTAGTTAGAAATAAGCAGGCCAAGAATCACAGTTTAAGGAACTCTGAATTATATTTTTTCAGCAAGCTCCACCTTGTGCTGTAGTGAAGTACAGCCAGGAGTAGCATGTCAAAGGTAGTTACAATAACTCAGCAGCTGATCTGCACTCCAAAAGAAGACACTCAAATACTAGTGGTGCTAGAAAGTGGTATTCGTTCCAGTTATTAAATGGAGAGAACTGTCAGGCTCATAATTTCTTTAAATTGTAGGAAGAGAGCGCCCTGCAGATACTCCCACATGCTTCCTCATCTTGTACAAAGAAATGGGGGAGGGGGGGAGAATCTAAAGTTAGAGCAAACTGTATTTTAAAAACTAGCTAATTCAACTACGATCCTTCTAAGAAAGGCTTAAATACTTTTGTTTAAAAAAAACAACAGGAAAAGGAATGTAAAATGTTTCAAGAATTCAAAGGCTCTAACCATGTGGGTATTTGAAATAGGCAATATTTGACAGAATTCTTTAGAAGAATATAAAACCCCCAAACATGATTCTACAGATTATACCATGGCAGTGATAAAATAAGGGATAGTTTGCCAACTCCAGACTCTTAGGTCAATCCAACGGAAATCTTCAAGTCACATAGCTTCAGGACATTTTTCTTCCTCAATGTGCATTCAGAAAGCTTAACAACAAACAACGAAAGATCTTCTGACTCCCAGTTCAGATGCAGCCTTATCTGTATCCTGTCTCACATTGCCATCATCCAGATTTTTTTAAATTCATTGTTTCCTCTGTATATTTAGTAGTTTAATACAATAGAAGCCAGTTTTGCCTCCCATCAAACATATTAGCTCATAGCTATGTAATTCACTTCTGTCTGTTTTCATACAAGCCTTTTTTTTTTCTTTTTTTTTTTTTTAACACTTTAATCCTACAGGGTTTTGGCACTTCTCGTGTGTTCATTTACTGGACAGCAAGTAACCTTCCCTACATCAGGGATCTGAAGGAAAGTAAAAATCTTCTTAGTGATAAGTGCTTTAAGCAAACTGATTACACAGATCGAAGTTCACGGTCAACATTTTCTTCAGTCTCTGCATTATACCTAGTCTCTGCCACACTGATATCTAGATACCAATTTAGTAAGATTTACTTAAACTTCCTGATGGGTGCCATTTGAGAACAACTTTTTACCCTCAGACATTCCCTGCCCCATAAGCCTCCCTTAACTTTTAAACGTAGTCTCTGGTAACACCAATAAGATTTAACTGCAATTACTTATGTTTTCAAATATTTAGTAGTTCCCTCCCCACAGACAGATTGCTTATCTCCTCTTCGCTTTTCTAAAATCCTGGCAGAAATACTGCCCTAATGTTTTTAAAAACAAAGTATTATGATTCTGTATAATGTCAATTTTAAACAGTTAGCCACTCACTAGATACACTGAAATGGGCTGCCAACTAACTATTGTCTCTCTCTCTCTTTCTTTAATTACACAGCCATATCAGTCTCCCATATCAAGTACTAAACTTCTGTACCTTAAAACACATTATTCCTATCATCAGATCTATGCATGGAAAATAGATTTTTGGACCACACTCATTTCCTTTTTCTTAATGCACATTAAATTTGATTCATAGAGGGTCAGTTTCAATTCTCTTATGCCAGTCTTCCTGAAAAGGTATCAATAATTCAGTTAAGAAAGTGTTCCCTCTCTGGTTGAAAGTGGAGGAAAGCCTGTACTTGGAATCAGTTATTCAAGACCCATTTTTTCTCCCCTCACCAGTAGAAATTAATGAAATTCTCGTGAAATGGGTAAAGAGTAACTCCTCTAACGTGTAGTGGAATTTTAAATTAGGAAGATGAAGGTAGAGAGAAAAGCAGCTTCTTAATTAATTTTCACAGATAAAAATAGAACTGACCCCTTTATGCAAATCTAAAAAGCTGTATTTTCTTTAGAAAACTGCATAGACTAAAATTCCTTCTTTGAAGTTTGTTGCTCTCAAAGCTTCATACACTATCATTTTCCTCCTTTTTAAATAGTACCTGTACATCTGTTTACTTCCCATGCAAATTCAAAAAGCACTCTCATTGCAGGAGACCTAGTGAGTGCAGGTGTTGGGAAGAGCCATTAGGACAGGAAGGGTTATAAAGAATGCTCCATTAATGTGTATGATTAATTGCTATTGAGATGTGGGAGGAATATACTATTCTGCTGACAGAGAGGACTAAAATATTCTGCCTAGAATATAACCAAGCAATTGAAAGCCAGCTACTGTATTTCTGGGACAATATTAACTGAAAGGGTTAGACTCCAGAGTAGGTGTGAATGAGTTAAAAGGATTTACAGGATTGTAATAGAACTGCACCAATGGTTAATTGATATACTAATGCAATTCTAATGCTTTGCATGAATCTGTCACAAGTTGCTTTTTCCTCTTTAGCAAACACAAATAGATGTATGCACACAGGTCAGATTTTGTGACACTATCTTTTTATATATGGAAATGTTGTTAGTATCATATTAAATGCACAACTGAATTGTTCTAAACCTACCCATTAGGGTCACTAGACATAGATTTCAGTACTTCTCAGATATAAAAATAACTTGTTCAAATGGAGCCTATGCTACAATTAAGTTTTGTATGACCGTAGCCTCTCAGGGACCTAGTCATAGAAAGGCCCTTATTGTGCTAGGTGCTGTACAAACAGTGGTGATGTGGTTACCATTCCATAGTATTTGGTGTTCTCAATTCATATGCAAGTGTCCATTACACAAAAAACAATATCACCAGTGGCATCAAGTGTAACTAGTTTGACCCATTCATTTAGGGCAGAAAATAAACTAAAACGACACTCCTTCACTCCAGAAAAGACTGTGTAACACACAAGTGAAGAGTGTGCTCTCTCTCCCCACACCCTACTCGCTCCCCCACTCCAGGCAGACTGTAGTAGCAATTTGTCTTTCTCCTTCTTCTCCCCGCCCCACCAAAGAGTCTGGCTGTCTCCCACATCTGGTGCCTCAACAAATCACGTAGTGATATGTAATGAGCACAATGGTCAGAGACCAGGAAGAGTCCTAAACAGAGGTGCCGTGGCAGGAAGAATTTGGTAGGAACAGAACTTCTTTGGTGTTGGTCACCAGGGGGTCAAAATCCAGGCCCCTTCAGTAAAGAAAGAGGTTGAAGCCATCACTGAAACCCTTTTCTTGCTAAAAGAAAGCTCAAGGATGAACTGGGCATAGAGAAGGAACTCCTGGACTCTTACTTCTAGAAGTAAGAGGGTCAAAGCTAATGCACATTACTGACAGTGAGCATTGTGAGCAGGCTTATACTGCCACTGACTACGTTCTGTGTATGAAGAGAGGACTTTATTCCAGTGCTGTTGGTCAATCACCTTCGGTTAGCAGTAAATTCACTTTTAACATTGTTAAGAAGAAGAACGGACTATAAATGTGTGACTTTCTTCCATACTGAAGGAATTATATAAATTTATATTTAATCCAGAAGATGGCCCCTGGATGTTTTATTACATAAAGCAGTTAAGTCTTTTCCCATTTATCATGTATGCTGATTAAAAGCAATGTATGTCACAAAGTAATTGCTAATTTCCAACAGAATTTCTTAGTTTTGCTATCTTGTAAGACTAATTAAGAAACTGGTACAATTTAACCCTTTAAAATTAGCATCACCACCTTTTTCTAAAACCAAATTTTACAAATTTAAACTTAAACCTGAAATGTACTTGAAGTTCTAAATATAGCTAGAAGAATCATCTTATCAGAACCTTATCAGACACAATATAATCCCTCCAGTTTTCACACGGCAAAAGCTCACACCAGCACCAGAGTCAAGAGTGAGTTTTGAGAACCTGTATAGTTTTTCATGGAAACTAGATGGTATTTTTCCTGACTGACACTTAATTGCCTTTTTCCCCCCCTCAAAGGACTTTTTTTGGGGGAGTGCATGGAGGGGGACTTAGGGGGCAGAAAAATCTGAGATTTTAAAAAGCTGCATCCAGTACCATTAAAGATATTCAAACACATTTTGAGGACTAAAACTCATCTGGTTCTGTAGTGTCTAGACTGGTTTAAAAAAAACAATTCCAAACTCCTTCACAAGTTTGGTGATATCTTGTGTTTTGAACACTTATTTATACAGCATTTTTTTAAAACTGAATTCCTGAAAGGATTCACACGGGTTGTTTTGGGACAATTCTTTGCTGCTACCAAGTGAGCCTCACTCAAATATTTAATTAGAACTATTTAAAATTTATACCACTTGCTAATTTATGCAGAAGTATTATTTCCATAACATATTGGTGTTAAGTGTACTTGCAGTGTTTATTTTCAATATAGTGCCAGGGATCTTCATGGCCTCTTTTACAATATGAGTTAATACAACAGGTGCGAGTAGTCTACTTTACAAAACCCATCTGTGGCAATGTGCAACCATGTATTTAAGAAACCGGTGAAAATTAGGGCAAAACTAACTCGATTTGATTTAAGCCCCCTGAAATGGAAGGTGCTACAGAAGTGCACAAGTATTTTTAGTACACATGGAATTTGCTGATACAAAATAATATAAAGGCAGCTCCTAAGGCATTCAAACCAGAATATCAGAAAAGCTATCATTTACACTATATAGACAGCAGGTGGTGATGTGTCTATTTAGGTATTTATACTGCACACATTCATGTCAGAGCATAGGATCTGATGGCTATCAAGTCCCCCATATCCACGTCTTAGTTACCGGCATTAATGTCTGTATCCATTCTGCATCAATGTCACAAGGACAACAGCTAGCACAGTACATTACACATACCTATAATATTTAACTTACTACATCACATTGAACATGCAGGCAACACAGCAATAAATCTCCCTATTCTGTTGCTATTATGCAGTTCTTCTGATGTAAAATATCAGACAGGCAGATTCTGCTGAGGTGCAGAAACTTTTCTCTGAGAGTGGGGTGGCACTGCTATGCTTGGCATTTACTATTCTCAGTATTAGCTACCTTCAACTAGACAGAAGTGGTACTAGCTTGTAGTTAAACATGTAAATAGAAGTTCAATTCCTACAGAGGCTGTTAAATTTTATTTAGCTCCCATCACTCTGTGTCCAACATTATCCCCTGAAAAGCAAAGTTCATGGATACAGAACCTCTCCCACACCATAAAACTCATTCCAAGAACAGGTTTTGCTGTATCTAACTTTCTATGTACCACTGCTCTCAAATTATGTTTTATAGTTAAGTACATATCAATGAAGCATAGCAATTGTTACTATGAAAGTTTGGAGAAAATGACAAACACGTATTCATGAGGAACTTATCTTCCTCAGTCCTTAGAACTTAGATATGGATTCATGGAATTCCTTAAACAAATTATGAGCCTGATACTACAAAGAATTAAGCACATATGCTTAGCTTTACTCATGTGCAAGCCATACCAGGGGTTCAACAAGAATTGAAGAGCCCATAAACTCTCTCTTGTATTATTCATAACCCACACACATCCCCGTCCCCTTTTTTTTAAACCCTAGAAATACTCTCATTTTTTCTATCAGTTTTGAAATTGGTAATTTTGGTTTTAAAGCATTTGAGGAATGTCCTTGATCTTTTAAAGTGTACAGTCCTGTACATTTTAAAAAAAATGGATATTAGACAGTGTCTGAAACAGTAGTTTATTTTCAGTATTTTGCTTACAGATACCTTCCTGAGATTCAATGTATGTACAAATCCAGACAAAGCACAAGAAATGTTCTAGAATTAACATCACTTTATAATCTCAAAGTGCTGTACAAGAACTAGTCAAGCCTCTTACCCTTCCTGTTACTACCCCATCGTACAGATGGTATAAAGAGACAGATTAAGTGGCTTGTCCAAGACCAGTATCAGCACTGGGCTTAGAACTCAGGAGATATTTATCTACATAACACCACACTGGTGAAGCATCTTGGTGTCGTGGATTGTACATGATTTGCACGCAAGAGCTCCTGAGTTCTGATCCCAGTGCTCATATGAAGCCTGACCAGTGCTTGTACAGCACTTGGAAACTGTGACACAAGGGATATAAATGCTTAGGACTTAAAACTATTTTATTTTTAAAAGGTCTGCATTTAGAATGCTGGGTATAGGTTTGCTCATAACTTCTTGTGATCCGGTGCATCTGTAAGCAAAACATAGAAAATAAATACTCCTGTTTCAGACCTGCAAAATAGGCAGTCTAATATTCATTTAAAAAATATATATATTTTAGAAGACTAATGGACATTCGCCTGAGCTGTTTTAAAATAAGCCATTTTAGTTTGCAAACTGATAGAGAAGACCCTGAGAGCATTTCTACAGTAAATATAAAAAATATCCCACAATAGTGTAGCGGCAACTTGGATTGAACATGGTTAGGAGATAGGAACTCCTGAGTTACAATTATGTAGCAGTGTATCCACGAAACACTAATTTCTTTAGTATTATTGTTATTGTGGTATGAACTAGGCTCTTCACATTTATACAAAGAAAGAACAAAGAAACATACATATATCAAATTTTTCAGTGATATAAAGTATACATGCCATGTTTTTTGTTCATTTTTACTATCTGTCAGTCAACTGATGGCGTGTTCTGTTTCCACAGAACCCGATATTACAGGAGGAAAAGACCTACTGATCTAACCTCCTATCAATATAGAAGCGTCTCAGCAGCTTTCTGAACTATACTATTGATTTTAATCCATGCCTCTCCTTACATCCTCCTTTAAAGTAACTGTCATGATGTGGCCTGTCCTCCTAAAATTGGAAGATTTTTGCCCATGCCAGTCAGAGAAATATTTGTGAGGTTGCAGCCGCAAGTGCAATTTACAGATGAAAAACTGCTTTGTCTCAACAGCATTTTGACTAGCTGCAATTTTGATCAGTGCTAATCCAAGAGCCATCTTGGGTAAATTCAGGATTGGTTAACAGGCAGAGGCAACATGTTAACAGATCATGTTAATGAATACAGATGGGTGAGATGCTTACATAAATTATTTATAAAAGTACAGGTGACAAATAGGAACCACAGGGAAGAATGGCAGGTGGTGTTTTTAAACTTCCGATAACGCCTTGCATAAAAGTTACGTTAATTATTTTTGGTTTTCCCCATGAACTTCTTAGACAGGTTTATCTTAATAAAACAGGGAATTTCACAGAGATGAAGCTAATACTTTTACTGTACACGATGTGTACAAAATAATGGATCCATCTTTTACTGTATTGTACGGCGTCTGGCTTTTTTGTTGGCCTGTTAGTTACCAAGATGGAAAGTTTGAGGGGGGAAAATCCCACACAGAGGAAACACTAAATTTATAAACTCCGAATGAATGACAGTTTTGAAGAGGGCAAGAGCAGGTTCAGTAGACTGTGCATGTGTGCACACACACCAATGAATTTTATATCTCTATAAAAATTCATTCATATATGTAATGCGTGTGTGTATGTGTATAAAATGAATGAATGAATGAATGAATGAAGTGCAACTCATACCTGTTTATGAGGACCCCTGAGTATGTGCGCCTTGGCGCCTTCACAAGCCGTCCTCATTGCTTCCAGTGACGGTGTTCCCAATAGATCTGTGATCAAATCCAACTGTAGGTGTAGAATACGTACATTACAGATTAATTTCAGAGATATGCTTATCTTTGAATTCACACAAAGCTGGAACAATGGATTTGTAAAGTCTGATTCAGTCCGAAATAAGCTTCTAAAGTTAAATTTTACTTTTAATAAACTACGTAAGTGCAATCAGTTTTAAATAGACACTAAAATAAAACTAGATTAATGGCAAAGACAAAAACTATTCACTACCATGTTTGGGAGTATTTAGTGTAGGTTTATGGAAATGTTTTATTGTAATTTAAAAAAACTAGATTTACTCTGTTATAATTTTTGAAAATACCATTTAAAATCTGTTATGCATACTACAAACTGAATGTCTAGTTTTGTTTGAATGTCAACAGTACACCTCAAAGCAGAGCAACGAAAGATAGGTAAAAACAGCCACATACAAATGCACATAGATGGCAAAATATTTTTCAGTGATAAAACAACTTATGATCAGAACTACTATGCAAAGTATTATATAAAGTCAAATTCCAGTGCGCTCAAGTGTGAGAAATTCTTATGTGAACAAGAGTGCTTAGGCGTTTAATGTTACTTTAGAGCAAAGAATCAAAACATGAAAAATGTCTTTAACAGAATCTGCTTTAGTTTTCTTTTTAGATTAAAGGTTCATCAGTAGATATTTAGGCTATGTGTATTCAATTTTGTGTAGCCTTTTCAAATTAGATGTTCTTGAACTTAAATTGTCCATTAGATAAAGAATGATTTCATCTCCTTTGTAGAACTGCTGATGTAAAGAAATGGTGTTCAATTACCTGAGTGGTGAATTTGTTTGGGAGGCAAGCATAAGTAAAAGTAAAAGGCCTGCCCAGGACCCAGGGAAGAGTAGTCTGGTTTTGGGTAGTGGGAAAGCAAGTTAATTGTATGGGAGTAGTTGTTAGTATTATTGTAGTGTCAAGGAGCCCCAGTCATGGACCAGGACCCTATTGTGATAGGCACTGAACAAAAACAGAACAAAAAGATATTCACTACCTTATACACCTTAGATAATGCCTTGTTTTGAGTTTGTCTTGTTAAGTTTGTTTTGTTTACATGTCTTTATTTGTGTAAGCAATAAATACTTATAGTAGGATTTTTTTTTACTCTTATTGCCCACAAGAGTGTGCCTGTACATGCATATTTATGGTGGGAAAAAAAGACATTGCCAAATGCCAGGTAAAACTTCTTAGAAAAAGTCAGTGGGCAGATTAGAACCCAAGTGTCAAATGTACCTATATGACCATTATGCACTTCAGCTAATGGATCAACTGCAAAGCTTTCCCTGCAGAGTAAAGCCATTATCATTGTACAGGCTAATATGGATGACAACCCACTTTGACTGGCAGTACAAAATAGGGAAGTGTGATTATTGCTTACACACCACCAAAGCATTTGTTGCTGTTAAAGCTGCCAGTCCCCTGCAAATATGAGATCATTTCCTACTCTCCAGCAGAGATCCCAATCTATAAAGGTGCCTCTTTGCACACACAACACTTTTGCTTGGTGTTGAGTATATGTCTAGCCCCACCCCAACAACAAATGATCTTTAAGTATAGTACTGAAGCAGTAAAACAAATACCTATAAACATAACCAGATGGGGGAAACAAGATAGCTCGTGCATTAGGGTTTTCTTCTTTTTGAAATTGGGGAAGTATATATTGTAAATTACCCAAACATAAGGGTGAATATGAAACCAGCAATACCACTGTGGAATTAACTGATCAAATCCTTAACAGGTGTAAACTGATGTAACTATCGGCTTCAATGGAGCAATGCCAATTTACATCAACTGAGGATCTGGCCCATGTCTGTAGTTTCCCATATCGTTAATATTTAACTATAACTTTCTCCCCTTAACCATATTTAACAGCTCAGGGGACACAACTGTCAGACTTTCATCTTTAAGCCACTGGGTTGCATTCCTATAACATCCATAGGTACGCTGACGTTTCAGTGGCCGATTTTAAATAAGTTGATGGTCTCAGTATAGTTCCTACAGGACAGCTGTTCACACCACGGAAGTCACCACTACAGATGAAACCCTTGTTGATGTGTTGCATCTGAGACTATCACCCTCATCTTGAGAATTGCTTCTTCCAGAACAAGGCTGAGGAACACCAAAAGGCTTATAAGGCTTTGTTTGTTTAAAAATCTTATGTTTAACGATCTGAAGGTTTCAGTGTTGGGGGAGTATTCTGATCTACTGTTTAAATTCTTTTTAAAATCATGAATTATATAACAGATCAAAATATTGTTTAAATTCATGTATTCTGAACTCTGCTAAAACAATCCTGAAGCAAACTGACCATTAATCATACTAATTGCCAATTTTATTTTTTCTAAATTAAGTTGAAATGCAGCAGTGTGTACATAGTATCAGCATGTAAATATCAACTGAAACCCAATAGTTTTTTTTCCTTTTTGCTAAATGTTGAAATCTGTTGGTCTCAGTTAGATCACATTCACCTTATTTCAACACAGACCAAATTGGAAATTTTTTTGCCTACG
Organism: Mauremys reevesii; assembly: GCF_016161935.1. Taxonomy (NCBI): domain Eukaryota; kingdom Metazoa; phylum Chordata; order Testudines; family Geoemydidae; genus Mauremys; species Mauremys reevesii. Next base: position 15,460,161 of record NC_052642.1, read on the forward strand.
TGTAAAGCAGGTGATACAAAAGCAGGTTTGAGGTTCAAAGGTGGTGATTTCAAGGAATTCTGTAGGACACTCTAGTGAAGACTTTTACCGTGAAGTTTAGTTATACCTGCTGAATGGGACTTTGGGCCTGAAACAATATTCTTCGGCCAAGTAGTTCTGCAAAGATACAGCCCACAGACCAAATATCAATCGCATTGCTGTAGTGACGGCTGCCCATCAGGATTTCCGGAGCCCGATAATACTGAGTGACAACTTCCTGAGTCATGTGACGAGATTCATCTAATTCTTCCACCCTGGCCAATCCAAAATCACAAATCTAAATTGAAAAGGTAAATAAATAAAAAAAAATTACCAAAATACTTAGTGCATTTCACACAGATATGTCTTTAGTAACAACGTATAAAATCCCAAACCAGCATTAATTGTTTTTAAAAATCTGCATATTGCAATAACTGCATAAGCAAGCTTTACTTTTTCTTTTTTTTTTTTAAATTAAGTGTTTGTTTTGGGAGGGCCTATTATGTTATTTAGTTGCATAAATATTTAAATACCTAAAATATCTAAAATAATTATTTAGATTTTCTTGAAGTGAAGTGACAATATATTTTTCAGCTGGCATTACGCTGTTATTGTTATTGTTCATTCCAATACACATTTCCTTTTTTGATAGTGCTCCTTAAAGATGTCAGCAGTGAGATTTGGCCTTTCCTGTGACTACAGAGTGCGGCTATTCTTAATTTTTTTTAGTTTATTTTTTTTTATTAGGGTAAAGGAAAAAGTAGCCAGCCAAGATTTTCAAAATAAGGACCTAATTAAATTAAAAACAAAGAAAGCTGGTTTAATTACAGTAGGGCACATTTGCTTATCCTTAAAAGTATAAAAATAAATTAAAGGAGAAATCTCCAGCATTCACTGCCACCTTCATGGTGGCAATGTGTTACTGACAGTGCTGTAGCAACATGTTACAGGCTTTTCAAAACGGCTAAGCACACAACAGTTCCCACTGAAGTCAATGGAAAAAAAATTCTGTCCATATAGCTTTACTCTTGTGGTATTTTTTGGGGGGTGGGGGGGGAGGTGTGGGGCTACTTTTACTTATGAAAACACTTAACTGGGGAAAGATTCTATTAACCGACAAATCTTTTTGACCATGACCCCTGATATATAATGAACTGTACAAATTTTAAATAAATAAATGTAGATACCACCTTAAGAACACAGTTGCTGTTCACAAGTAGGTTCCCTGGTTTAATGTCTCGATGTAAAATCCCAGCTGAATGTAGATATTTCAGACCTGAAATATTAAACAAAGTAAATATATTCTCTACTATAATCTATGACTGAGGACATATTTTCCTGAAAGGCATCATAAATCCTGAACCTGCAAAGACTTATGCATCTGCTTAACTTTACACACTGCTAGTAGTCCCATTGACTTTAACTCACTACTTTACTACTCAAGAATGAAGTTAAACTTATAAATAAGTCTTTGCAGGATCCAGGTCATAGAGAGCAAATTATTTAAGCAGACATACTTTTCAACATACTTTCTTCCTCTGTTTTCCTATAAAAGTACCCATATTACTGTATAAAAATTATTATATTATAAACAGTTCTTATAAATCAATATATCTATTTCAATTACATAATTTCTGAAGCACTAACATGTAATTGAAGTATAACTAGAAGCTTTTAAGAGGAGTGTTCAAGAGGAAGTAGCGTGAGGCAGTACAATATACAACACAGGTTTTAGTTCAATGTAATTATTTTACAGCTCACAGTGCTGTGATGATTTTCTGTTGTTTATTACCTTGTAAACTGGTGGGCAGATACACCAGCCGTGGAATGTAAAATAAAGTTCCAAACTACAGTTTAGCCCAAGGCTCTTTATTCAGGGCTAACTTTATTACTACAAAAAATTTCAAAACAAAACAAAGCAACCCAGAGCATTTGGTCACTGCCACTAGAGGCCTTTCAACTTTCATCAGGCTGGGAGGGGAGAGGACAAACCATTCCCATGAGTTATCCCCCTCGCAGCTGCTTCCCCTGTGCTTTTAAAGTCTCCATGGTCGCAACTCTGGTCCATTTTAACAAAACAAACAATTCAGGAAGCACCTCACTAAAGCTCATCATGGAGTAAGCGTCCATGAAAGGAATGATGTCAGTGTGAAGTTCACAAGGTACTGGAAATGTAGCGGACAAAATGGGTAGTGCTGGTCAAAGGTCAAGTGACCAGGGCAGATAGAATCCAAAATTATTCACAGAGCTCTCTGAAGAGGCTCCAATTGGCAGCATTACATCGTCATCTTGACGGAAATTAAAGTTGATGTATACTACCACTTACTCTAAAGCCAACTCACGACAGGCACAAACACAATTTGTCCTTCAGAGGGATAAACCTTTCCTCTGGTTCTACAGGCTTGGCTGGGGGACAGTACCGCCTTTGGATGTGCTTTACACCTCCTTGTTCTGACATTGCTGAATATAACCCAATAACTATTTTTAATCAAGAAAAAATGGCTTCTGTTTATTGTCACCTGATTTTCATTGCGGGTGGGGAAAACAAAAAGAACACATGGAAAGTGAGGCAGTTTAGAACTGATTACAAGTCAGAAGTCCAGCTCATTAACCTGAATCAGTAATTTCCGAATCCACTGAAAGATCTAAATTTATAATCAGTATCATAAGATTATTTGTACTGAGTCAATTTTCGCGGCCATTTCTACAACTATTTCAGTTATGTCGTTGTACAATATAGCATCCTATTTAGTTCTGGCTAAAATGTATTCACCAGATAGGATGGCCTCAGGTGTCTTTTCTGCACCCTAATTCAAAAGGCACTTTACTTCACAAGATCCATCGTTTAAAAAAAATCAGTGTTGTGCTTCATTTTTTCAGTAACCATTAGAAAAGTCATTCAGGTTAAAACACAAGGATGGCCACCTTTATACATACAGTATGCTAAAAAAGCAGCAAGGCCAAGAGCTTCTTGTATACATTTGCTATTTTTTCAAAGACAACATTAAGTAACAAAACAATTTATTAAATATATCTTGTTCTACACATTAGTGAGGCAAGTCTTGGGAGTAAAAGCTCAGAAACTACGAAGAGAAAATTACCAAGTAAGAATACACCACTTAGTTCAATATTGTTTCATCAATTTTAAACAAAAGTTTACCTCTTAAAATCTGGTAAAGAAAAACTTTGACATGATCCGAGCTGAGTGGTTGAGGAGAGACGATAATCTTATGGAGGTCACTCTGCATCAATTCGGTGACAACGTATCTTCAAGTTATTAGTTAAGGAAAGTACAGAAAGTGAAGCATATAATCCATTTGAAACAGTTACTCTTGCTCACAAGAATTTTAAGTCTTATAGCTCAAAGCCGTAGAATAACAAAAGAATAAAGCTTCTTGACTGATATAATAGAGGTCAAATCTCCAGACTTCCACAAGAATTACTTGACAGTTTAGTTACAAGAGAAAACTTAATTACTGAACAAAGCCACATTTATGCTTATGTGTATACATTACAAAACTATTTGAAAGCCAAAACATGGTTCATGAAGGAGAAGATGCCCAGTATTAATTTAATCATATTTTAAAGCCTGTAATTTTGGGCTCAAAATTCTTATTAAATAATAAATTACATGCGATTCTGGTGGCCTCATCTTAACCCTTAGTGGAAATTTATCCACATCACATAACCAGACCAATTGATAGAGGTCAATACAGTTGGAAAATACAGCCCAAGCAGGGGTATTGTAGGTCAGTAGTGCATTGCTCTTATAGGAAGTTTCTACAGTGCATTGTGCCAGCTCTACCTGTAGTATCAATATTTCACTTACACAAGCTCCAAATCTCCTTCCATGCACACACATACAAATCACTGGTTGTAAATCTCTTTCAAAGTTCTAATTTTAAAAAATAGCACCTCTAAGCCACCAATTGGTGTGCTGTCACACACACAAAGCAACAGGTGTAGGAGCCTGCTGGTGATTTACAACACTAGCTGAACATTCCAAGTGCTGTTATTCTTGCTGACATCAATGTAGAGATGTAAATTAAGAAGGGGGACATGTCTGCTCAAAAATCGCAAAATACTGTCTTTCACAAATGGAGACATACAGCAGAGGGACCACAGAAACAACATTGTCAGGAAATTGATGAAGTTGTCAATTTCCTGAACATGGGGGTTATGGAGAAAAAAGTAACTCCTAAAAACCCCCAAAAAGGGTACCTTGGCTGCTGAGGATAGCTGCTCACCACATCAGATATATCTGCTTACTTTACTGACACATTTTTGCTCACGTGAGCAGCAAAGAGCAAACAACTGAAAAGCAAGTTGTATTTTATTCTGCCTCCTGCATCAACAAAATTGCCAGCTAAGAACTGATTTGCATTCTTTATTATTGATGAGCATCTGCAATGACGGACAGTCTGAAGCAGAGCCAGTATGTCTTGATTTTCAAGTAACAAGTTGAATTTCTAATGCTGACGGTTCCGAAAAATCTTATTTTGATGTATAAACTGAGCAAGTTTGATAAGAGAATAAAGAAACATACTATGTTTACCCAGCTGCTTTTCAGGGGACAGCCACATTCAAAATGAAAAGGGAAATTCTGGGATTTTCTTTACTAATATACAAGTAACTTAATGTACTCACTGTTGCAGATGATCAGTCAAATATTGTGGCCTTATTTTCAATACATTATTATTATTTATATTATAATAATGTCGAGAGCCCCAGCTGTGGTTAGATAGTAGTGGTGGGCAGAGTACAAACACACATTTAAGAGATATTCCTTGGCCCAAAGAATATACAATCCACATAGTCAAAAAAGGTTAGGAGGGGAAACAAAGGCACAGAGAGGAAGTGCCTTGCCAAGGCCACACATCAGGTCAACTGCAGAGCCAGAAATAGAGCATAGGTCTCTCAAGTCCCAGTCCAGTGTCTTCTGCAGTGAGTCACACTGTCTCATTTGCAATTCAAGCTAAGAGAATTGCAATCAGCTCTCCTGTGCTTCGAGGTATAAGCTGATGCTCTGCAGGGGACAGGAACAGCTCAACTTCCACCCACCAGAATTCAGCACTGCACAATTGTGAGGGGCATAATATTTTTCCTGCCTTCTTCTGAAGCATCGGGCCACTGCCAGAAGCAGGTTAACAAAATGTATGGACTAATCCAGAAGAGAAAATTCTATCTTTCACACTTGACACTTTGACTTTTGGAAACAAAAATCCTTATGAACGAGACATAATCCAGTAGCATTCCTATCTGCTGTGCACCAGCCATGGCAATTCTGTCAACTCTGCACCTTTCACAGTGGGATTTTCAAAAGTGTTGACCCTAACTCTGCAGCCACTGAAGTCGATAGGAGTTTTACCAGTGATTTCAGTGGGAACACCATTAAAGTCAATGCTGAGTTGAGTGCTTTTTAAAAATCCCACCTTTAACCTGTAAAGCCACTAGATCGTCTGTGCATCCACTACCTTAATACTTACAGCTAGACTAAATCCTCTGCTAAATAACTCTGCAAATGACAGCAAACTAACTGTGAGATAGAGTTCAGAAAGATATCTAAGCCAGTAAACTGATAAACAGACAAGCCTGGTCAGGAATTTCCACCCCTTCTTCTTACCACTCCTTGGTTAGTGAATCAGCACAGTTAAAACCTCATGTAAGATGAGAATGACCCAGTAAGATCCTTTCTTCCCCAGCCAAATGATTGCTTACCCCACCAACCCTATCTGTTGCTTCATATAAATTACCATTCACTTCATTCCTTTCGAGTATCAAATTTTTTAGGTCCTCTATCTAACCAGGTTTTAGACATCATCTAAAAATGCATTCAAATTTTTTAACTGGTACAGTACTAAAACCTACCAAGTTATATTTAATAAATTAATGACATCTCACATAATTTTCTAACAAAAACTTCCCTAGAACTTCTCTCATAAATGTAACCCAAAGAGAAGTTCAGCAACATTGCAATACAATAATTTTTAGTTTAATAAAGCAGTTTCCACTTTGCAAAGGCCTCCTTTTAATAGTTATGCCAGCTTTTTTACATTTCATTTTACCTGCTGGCTGCAACTTATCCTGAAATTCTACAGTTTCCAATAAAATATTCAAAAACCCAAAAGCAATACTGTGCACTTTATTATAAGATTTCTGTTTTGCTATACCACAAATCCTCCTAAATCTCAATCCCTAGCATAATGTCTCCCAGATGTCTCAACTAGTTGCCATGCCAACTAAAGCCGCTTAAATTAAATGAGGGCCTGAAATGGCACCTGCACCACTCCAGGTCTGTTGCGCATTAAATAAAGCTCTCTTGACAGGGGCTCAGAGGTGCCATTAACTTGAACAGCAGCTATCTGATTATTGTGTCTGGATAATTTAATGAGGATCTCTAAACAAGAGTGAAAGCAGGACTTGCTCAGTGTATCTGTCTTTTGCAAATGTGGCAGCCTCTTAAACAGCTGGTGTCCAACCAGGTCAATGTCTTTGCTTAGGCCTGTTAATATTTAGCTAAAATAACAGGCTGTGTCTAAAGTTATGGGATTTCAATAAAATATTTTAACTGATACTTGCATTTTTCCTATTTAAATTGATCTATAATATATGCTGGCCAGTAGGAGGTCACTGGCGCTATATTACACAGCTAAACTGAACATTACAACCAGATGAAAATTGCTACTGACAGCTGTAATTAGTTAAGTAGCCGTATAAAATTAGAACTACAAAGTGTACCAGTTCGCTTCAGACAATTATAAAGGAAAATGCAGAGCACAATAGACCTTCACTAATTCACACCAACTCGGAGACCCACCAAAATTAGTAAATTTTGCAAATTGAGAAGAAAGCAAACAAAAACCAACAATATTGCATGAAAGTGTACTTTGTTCCTTAGATGTATTAACTTAATTTCAATAATGTATAAACATATCTCATGTCCTATAGTGAAGGCTATGTTTTAGTCACAGGTATTTTTAGTAAAAGTCATGAACAGGTTACAGGCAGTAAACAAAAATTCACAGCCCGTGACCTGTCCATGACTTGTACTATATACTTCTGACTAAATCTTGGGGAGGGTGGTGGCCTAGGGGTGCTCTAGGTGCTTGAGGGGGAGGGGCGGCCCAGGGGGCCCTGCGGCTGCGAGCAGTGGCACATGGCCTGGGACCTGCGCTGGTGCTGATGTGGGGGGTTTGGCAGGGCTGGCAGGCTCCCTACTCAGCTCTGCACCTCCCTGGAAGTAGCAACATCCCTCAGCTCCTAAGCGGAGGCACAGCCATACAGCTCTGGCACCCTGCCTCCTTCCTAAGCACTGGCTCCACAACTCCCTTTTGCCAGGAACTGCGGCCAATGGGAGCTGTGGGGGCGGTGCCCGCAGGCAAAGGCAGCACGCAGTGCCCCCTGGCCATGCCTCTCCTTTAGAAACGAGGGATGTCACTGCTTCCAGGGAGCCCCCCTGAGGTAAGCACCGCCCAGAGTGCTCACCTCCTCCTGTGCCCCAACCCCCTACCCTGAGCCCCCCTCCCAAACTCCTGCCGGAGGGGGAGGGGAGAGAGACAGTGGCCTGAGACTGCCCCAGCAGTGGCTGGGGCAGCCCCTGGGCGAGCCGCACAAGTTGCTCAGGCAACCCCCAGGTCAGCCGTACCAGAAGTTATGGAAAAAAATCACAGAATCCATGACTTCTGTGACCAACTCGCAGCCTTACCTATAGTATATTGACAAGAAATCTCACATTTAGGTTGGGATGAGACGACCATACTTTGGCCAAGTTATGGGGTATGTGGATTAGCAGACTATGAATTAGCAAGGTCCTGAGGAAGTAAATGGTGAAAGATGTGTTCAGCTGCTATGTTACCATGGGAAAAGGTTTCAACAGTTTATTTCTAACCAGAGAAGTTCTTATAATTTTTACATTTCAGGATGCCCTTTGAAACAGAGATGGGAATTCTCTCATTCAGCCACTTTAGCACATTAGGATCACACTAGCCCAATCTGTGGTGCCATATCTGTTTCTTCTTGCCACTTCCCAAATGCAATAACCCATTCATCATAATTCTCCTGTAATACACTTGTTTCATATTAATATCAAAGTAAGAAAAGGCTGGCCTGGTTAAGAATAGTATTAGAATTAATGGAATAAAATCTCATGAAACTTATTTCTATATATCCTCATTTATAGTTAAAAATATGCTGGCATTTCCTCTCAACCCATGTTAATTATTAACTGGCAGTGGAATCACCATCTACTACGTAAGGGGTGTTGTGGGCTCTGTTCTTCTAGTTGGCAAGACTAAAATGTTCAGGACTCTGTGATGCTCAGTAAAAACCACTAGTTTGAAAACCTCCTATTTAACTAGTGGTATAATGAGTGAAGATTCACTCCCTGAAGGCATGGGAAAGGACGAGATAACAGAACATGGCCTGTGGTACTGCGATAAATTACACCAACTATTTTAAGATTTTCTAAATCCTCTCAATTATATAATTATTTGGACTCAAGATTAAATTAATTTGATGTTTAAATGGGAAATTCTTCAAGTGCTTGTATTACTATGCACGTGTTGCAGTTTACAGCTTTGATACAGCACAGTATGCATGTAAGGCTTCAGTACAACTATTAAATGAAGCCATGCATAAAAGAGGAAGCAATGTAAGAAGCAGTACAAATTAAGGGGAGAAGTATTTTTATGGATGACCTACTGATACACCAGTTACTACTGATTTTTTAAAAAAATAAATACCTGCAGACATTTGGAATACAGAACATATGATATTGAGAAAGTGACAAAATATTGTCAAGTATTTCTATACAAAGCTAACATTAAGACTTTCCACATTATGTAATTTGTATTTGCTCAATAACAAAGTCAATCTTGTAGTCACGATTTAAGTCAAAGAAGTGATTAATGATAAATGATGCAATAAGCATGGACCTTGTGTGCGCGCGCGCGCGTGTGTCGGGGGGACTTATGGTCAAATAAGTACTTGATGAAACAATTGACTAAATAAAACTACACTCATTGTATACATAATCTGCAACAGGAATAATGATCCAATATTATGCACATTAAAAATAAACTTCAAGGTTAAAGAAAGAAAAATCTGTGTTTAGTACTTATTCAGGTGATGGAAACAGGACTCCTGGGTTCTGTATGAATGGCTTGTGTGGGCAAGTCAATTAAGAGTACTTTGGATTAGCCTGTAAAATGGGTATATCATCATCCACCTCATAGGGATATAATGAGGATAATTTGTAAAGTACTCAGACCCTGAGATCAAAGGGACTATATAAGTGGCAAGTATTATTTAACTTATCACAAAACTGTCTCTTATTTTTAAAGCATATATATTTTTAACACTTTCAGGAAATTTTAGGTGGCTCCAAGGTGGCTGCTAATGAATCACCGTTTTGTAAAAATTGACAGGGGTTACTGTGACTAATGTTCATGTAATTGATAAGTTAAAGCAAAGAAAAATGTTGAAGCTGTTTTGCTTGATATTTTTCAGCATGTATACAAATCTCCCTAACTTTAGGCACATTTTCTAGACAGAAGCAGTTTCATATTCAGACAATACTAAGGAAAAACCTCACAAAACCAGTATTTGGCTATAGTAAAATAAAATCCCAATAAGTAGATTGTTTCTATAAAATGAAAATTACATAGAAAAAGATACAATTTTGTTCTGCTAACCTATTTTTATTTTTGAAAAACTATGTGCCATTAGCCAGTGCTTGCTCCTGTACGAACCCGTCACTTAGCCATTTTCAGTGGTGTCAGTGACATTCCTGCTGTAACATTCATGCAGGTGTGAACTGATATCACTGATCAACAAGAGGCCTGGTCAGCGGAAACAACTTCTATGGGAGGCTGACAAAAATTTTATGATGTCCATGTCTCAGAAATCTTAGTGCTTGATCACAATGCAAAAAGCAATACAAAATGCCTCTTTCTTGCATCATACTGCTGAATTTGATTACTGTCCCTTCTGAGTTTATGTCAGATCATTAAAACATGCTTCCCTTATGCCCATATAACTAATACGATGACAGAAGTCTGAAAATGGAAATTGTTTTCAACTCACGTGTCTGAGAACATATATTTTAAAAGCTGTACCCATTTGAAATTCTGTCACGATACTTCAAACGTCAACTTCAGGGTGGTCATAGATAAAAAGGTATATTTACTCTTACTGTTGGTTCAGCTATATAAACTTAGATACTTTACTAATTAGTAAATGACTGTATAATTGATCAGACAGGGCAAAAAAAACCCACACGACTTTGGTTTATCATTTAGGGTTAGACTCCTGGCTATGAATGTATACTTTTATCTGGCCTCAAACGATAACTCCTTTGTCAGTGTGGTGCGTTTGTGCACATAGACAGGAGGTTATGTTCAGTTCCACGTGACATTATCCAACTGGTATTCCAGCATTTGGAACAAAGGTATTTCAGTTTTCCTGACGCATAAAACAGATTTTCAGTCCATAGCAAAGGCCCTTCAAAAAATACAAAGGGGGGAAAAGGCAGACCTTACTCAGAAAATACAAAGGGTGGGGGAAGGCAGACCTTAGTTTATTGGTTTGGAAATATCACATTTTCAACAGGTGCAAGCAGAATGTCTATGAAAGAGGGGGAAGAAAGAAGGCTGAGTAACAATGAGGGAAGGAGAAGATAGAAATTCAAAAAACAAAAGACTACTGTATAACATTTTGAAAAGGTCTTGTGAAAGAATGAGAGGTCAGTGTACTCTAATAGGCACTCTGATAGTGTGACCAGTCATCCTTCTCATTGGGAGCTTGAATAATATTTTAAATGATGCATTTGTCCAGGTCATGTCTCATGAAACACTGTCAGAGAGCTCTTAAGACAGAATGGGAAAGTCTGCTGCACATCTCTTCCTGCAGTGCATCAATTCAGGTTGACACATGTGATTGACAAAAAGTGACAATATTGTTAATCTTCAGCTGCTTCTGGCATAAGCTTTAATCGGGAAAATCTTCAGAGAAAGAGTGACTAGAGAAGCCTGCAATAATTATTGGCGAAGAAGGAGAACATCTGTCTTTCTCCAGTTGCAGAATTCAATACTACAAAAGATTAGAAAGCAATATTCTGGACTGATACTAGAAAAGTGCTGTACTATTAATTCAGATGTTCCAATAACCCTTCAGTACTATACGGAGGGTATACAACTTCTTATTAAGACATTAGATCTCCATCTTCTTGACTTATAATTTGAGCTGTTATGTTGTCAAGATGGATTGTTCAACATTTGGAATCTTATGACTAAATATTTCACTCAACTATCTGGTATTTATTGTAGAGGACAGATTCTTGCTCCATATTTTCCATGGGGATTGAGTATTTTATTAGTAGATTCCTAGGTTTGTTATTTATATTATCTTTACATATATTCTTGTTTTGTTTTTATTTCTATAAATGTTATGCCACTTTCAGTAAAGTTTTTTAAACATAAAAAAGTGAAACAAAATTAAGTAATTCGTCAATGCAATAACATCCACTAAAATTAATGGTCATGAATCCTTGTAAAAAAGTTCATATTTAGACTGCTTTAACCAGGTAACTGACTGGCACCTGTGCATATTTTAAACGGATAAACATTTTATAAATGGGTATCTATGTCACCCTAACAGTTGGCTATGAGTTTAGGCATATCATACCACCAGAATACATATCTAAGCTTGGTAACAGCGGTTGGATTTCTGCACAACCTTTTTTTGTATACCATTTCCATGCCTATGGTTATGGGGATATGCCATCAACTCCAGCTCAGAAATGGATTAACGTTGAACAATCAAACATTGCTTCTACACCTGTGTAAAGTAAATTGTTACTGCTTACGTATGAGCCTTGGTGGTCTGTTGGAGGTTAGGTATGTGTAAAGTGGAGCAATATGATGAAGTCCGTAAAAAGCTTATGCTTAGGACGGCAAAGAGCACCTGCAGATCATGGCAAAAATGCTAAGTTTCCCAGTCAATAGCTTGGAGAGGCGTGCAAGGCACACATGTAACTTACCACAGAAGCCCATGTATAATTTCTCACAGGTAAGAGCTTTGAGTGGTACTTGCAGCAAAAACAAAAGCACAGTTCAAATTTTTATCCATGTATAGATGCTACAACATGGAAATAAACTGTGTAATGTTAGGAAGGTATTTTTGGTGCTATTTTCTCTATAAAAATATAGAGACTGGCAAATGCCTCAACCATTACCTAATGATGTCTTTATATCTGACTCCTCAGTAGGTTAAACTCGGACAATTATATCAATAAACAGGTAAGATATATTGAATGTTCATCAGAGATTTTAAAATGCAAAAACTTGCTTGTTACAAATTTAGGTAATTTAGAATATACAAAAATTAGAATTGTGTGTTATAAATAACTTATAAAAGTTAAACCTCACTAGATTCTATGTAATAAGAGGGGAACATCAAGATTATCCCATCTATTTGGCAGACCTCTTAAGAGAGGAGAAGTTTTCATGCTGCCAAACTACCTTTAGTCTAAGGATTTACATTTACATGGGACAAAGAGCCATCTCCCTAGAATCCTCTTTAGATACGAAGTACATGCTTCACAAGCAGTCACATTAGATTACTCTCATCCATAATATTTGATTACTATTAAATTAAATAAAGCATCTTCCACTAGCTAGAGGTAGATGGTTAATAAATGGGTTACATATAAAAGTAGAAAAGATTTGAATCAGACATGAAAGAATGAGAGTTTTCTAAAATAAACACTAAACTATATACATCAAGTCCAAATTACATATAATTAGTGTGTACTTAACTGCACTCCTGTACTAGGGTTCCTCTCAGCCTTCCTACTTTTAATCTTATGACACTACTTGTTTAATTGGAATCCAAATAGCTAAATCAACACATATCACTTAAGTTTTTAATAGCTATATCAAAATAGGACATTCAAACTGAAATAAGTATTAACACACAAATATGCCCTAAAATAACAGAAGTTGTGATTATAATTCATTTCATTATTGTGTTATACTTAGTTCTGTGTAGACCAGACAAATCCTTGGTTTTCAGAATTGTAAGGCTCCCCCCGACCAACAGTTCTGTAGTCAAACCCACAGCCTGACCTTCTATTCATTCCTTTAGAGGAGCAATCCAGTCTTTAAGTATTCAGGCCTTAAATTCACTCACCAGATGAGCTTGGGATTTTGCTTATTCACCAAGGAAATAAAAAGATTCATCCAGATTGTTTTCACCGACATCTCCCTTTCCCAGAAAAGCTTCTAGGTTCCGCATCTTAGAAGTTTCCTTGGCAAATGGAACGCATTTAGCATAACATTCAATGACATCTGCTCATTAAACTTCACGTTCAGCAGCACAGGTACACATCTGCAATGTGTGCTGTTACTGTACTTGGCAACAGTGAAGCAATTAATTCTACAAAACCTCAAAGGAAATTCATATACAGACATTAAAACAACATTCCATATTAAACAGAGTGCAACTAAAAATGGGTTATTAGGGATTCTAGTCCTAATAACCCATTTTTAGTTGCACTCTGTTTAAAAGAGAGCTTTAAAAAAAAAAAAAGATTGGAATGTTTCCTTTTACAAGAGATGTACAGAGGTTTAAAGGTGCATGCTAAAGTAGAGGGGATGATGATTCTGCTTTTTTCCTTTTTTAAACTTTAGAAATATAAAAAATGCCAAGTCTGGTCTTCCTTAGTTTTGCTGGCAGACTTCTTTTGGGGAGGCGGGGGGATTGGAACATGTGGACTGTGAAGTCTTACATCTTAAAAGGTAGGATGTTGAACCTTCAAAAGTTCTACAAGACAAGGAACCATTTTGTGAAGAGATTTTTACCCTCATTTTCATTATATGCAATACATAACAAGGGAAATACGGTACCTGTTAGTTTTCTCCCCTTGTGTCTATTAGCAAAGCCAAATACTTAGGTACGGCTCCTCCTTACCAGCAGATGGAATTTTTCAATGACATTCCAGATGTTTAGTATGGGCTTGCCAACGTGAAATCCTAAGTGGAAAACCACTGTAACAAGTCACTAAACTAATGACCAACCAACCTCTTGAACGAAATCTATGAGTATCAAATTCAGGTTGGACTGGCAATAAGTAAAGAAGTTACCATCTGGAAAAATGTATGGTGATATAAGGGAAAAGAATTGGCAGTCCCTGTCATTATTTGTTAATTTTTCACAAGGTCAAACACTTCTTAAAAAAATTCAAGTTCAATAAAAATGTATTACTGTTTCCCTGAATTGGACATTGTATGAATAGTAACGACAATAACTTCTAGAGCTATTTTCTTAAAAATAAACTGTTAAAACTTAAATGGACAACTTCAAGTTCACTTACCATTAGTAGAAACAGAAACAAGGAAAAAACAATCAACATATACATTGAAGCTCTCATACATTAATTTCACTTCAGTACCTCTATGGTGAGGGTCCTCAGTGTTCAATTGTTGCAATGGTTTGTGTCAGGAAGTTGACTCCCAGAACAAACGGGTTAAAATAATAAACTTCCTAAGCACCCAGAAATAATGAATTAACAGAATCTATGTGAATAAATAAATAAATAAAAATACTACTTTTATGTGCACTAAATCTATCTAAAAATTAAAACAAACCCATTAAAAGGTGTGATTTTAAAAAGCAAATATGAACTGGTGCATTGATTGTAACAGATTTTAACCAAGTATGCCACTTGTCGCCTCTGTAGGACAATCATTTCCCTGGAAAGGAGCAATCAGACCACAAGACAAAATAGTTTCATATGAACAATACAATCCAAACGTCAAAAAACTAAAATCAAAACTCCTATGCAGAGTTTTATAAAACACTGTCAAAATACACTATCCTTAAAATCAGTTTCATTTATGAAAAAATGAATGCCTCTGTTCTTTTACATATAGAATTGTTCAAAAACATCTATATAAAAGATTATGGTTACCCAATTTAAATATTCTTGATAGTACAGTCCCACAGAGGAAGCAATCCTTAACCTAGATCTGATTTATAACTCATATGACGCATAATAAAATGAGGGCATTTAACTAGTGCAGATAACTGAAATCCAATTTATGAAGATTATTTGTCTCAGACACTGCTGTCCACATGAAAGAAATAGCTATGCACACTGATGGGAGTATTATCTATCGTTCATATGAAAGAGCCAGCCGCAAAGTATATCCAATCTTTGCAACCAGTAACTTGGTAAGAAACGGAAAATCTGCATGCACTTCGGTGAGAATCATTGACCTTGAAATGTGTTCATATTTTTCTTCAGCAATCAGTATAGGGTATTATACAAAACAAAATAGTTTATTTCCCAAGCAAAGATTATCTAAATATAAAAACTGAATTTTCAGCTGGTCAAAAAAATTGTTAAATTGGTCAAAAATAGAAAAATAACTATAACCTGATCAACCAGTAAAAACAGCCTTCCAAAAGCCTAGCAATACGCCACAAAATTCCAAAGAGCTCAGTTAGAGGTTGAAACTAAATACACTAAAGCTTCCTGTAGGATAAGCAGAATGTATAATGAGCAAGTGTGGGATACTGAATTAATCAGTTTCAACTTTAGCACTACCATGTATGCAGGATAACATTGCAGAAAAATATCGGTACACCTAGTTCTGAATACTCATGGATGTTATTTTGTGTAGAAATTTAAGGGTTTTTTTTAATACAGAAATATAGGAAATACAATCATTTCCCCGACAAAAGTTGTGTGTGTGTGTGTGTGTGTGTGTGTGTGTGTGTGTGTGTGTGTGTGTGTGTGTGTGTGTGTGTGTGTGTGTGTGTGTGTCTACACATACACCCTTCTTTTTAAAAACTTCTGGAAATAGTTTGCAGCCATCATATTGCTGGAAGTTTAGAATGGCTGTTTCAATATCATGGACTGCCCTCGAGTTGCCCAGCAGGATTTGGTGGTGTAATTTCTGTCTCTAGTCAGTTTATAATTCACAACAAAGTGGTATAAATAAAAACTGGAAATAGAAAGCTAACAAAGGGCTGCAGTATGATGGCAAGAAATGCTTGAACAAGCCAAGTCACAGGAGTTTTCTTTCAACTCTTCTGCATTTGGTTTAAATCCTTAACTTTTGCTTTTGTTTAGAATAAAAAGACGAAAGTTAAATGCTAAGCAGCACAGGCCAGAACACAGCCTGAAAATGCTACCTAAGGAAAAGCTTTTGGCTCCTTCTGAAAGATGGTCACTTGAGCAACCTCTCAGGCAACTGGAGCATCATCCAACCCTATCTGCTCAGAAGGGCTCAGCCTACCTCAGGGGTTCTCAAAACAGGGAGCTGGGACCCCTGAAGGGGCTACAAGGTTATTACATGGGGGGGGGGGGGAGTGAGCTGTCAGCCTCCACCCAAAACCCCACTTTGTCTCCAGCATTTGTAATGGCGTTAAATATATTAAAAAGTGTTTTTTATATATATGTGGGGGGTTGCACTCAGAGGCTTGCTATGTGAAAGGGGTCACCAGTACAAAAGTTTGAGAACCACCACCCAGCTCAACGCAGTCTTTTTTTTTTATTATTATTATTTTTATTATATAAAGACATTGCATGAAATTATCACCAACTCCACAATTTCAACCAGGAAAGGCATTAAAACTAAAGAGAAGAGGTTATACTGTTCAGTTTAAGATTTCTGCACAATAGCTGAGTTAACACAATTTAGACACGTTACACACTGCAAAATGACCCCTGTAATCACGGTATTACCAATAAGATGCAAAGATAGTTCTAATTTTTGTACAGATATAAAATAAATACATGCTGTAAATAAACCAAAATTATTTAAACTTTAAATGCTACAGAAGGTCCTTAAAAAAAATCTGACTACTTCAAGCAATATATTTATCTTCGCACTCTTTCTCTCACACACAAAACTGACTGGCCTATCCAAAGTTCAATTAAAAATTATCCCCAAATCTTGCATACAAGACGAAGGTGTAAAACCACCACAGGCATTACAAGCGTAATATAGGTCATTCTCCCTTACATGACCAAGTTTGAATCTGATTAGCCGTACCAAATTTCAGTACTATAAGCATCACTTTCTTAAGGTTCTGCAAGTTGAAAATGTTAGATTTCTTAGGATAATAGAAAAAGAAAAAACTTTTACTAGAATGTATTAGTTCATTCTTGAACGCCTTTTCTGTTTCTGTAATTAACAATTGCTATTCTACTCAGATTCTCTAAATGAAAAGACTGTTTTCATAGCCCTATTCCAGCCCACAACACACCACTTTCTAACTGAAGGCAGCACTTTGTATTCTTGATAACATGACGGAAATGCCTGAGTGACCATTTAGTTTTATGCCACCTTGAGATGTAGGATCTGGCCACTTATGCAAGCTGAGAAATATTTAATGAATTACACAACCTTGAGAGTTGCACAGAGGAAAAGTACTGCATTCCACGTTGTAATTATATGGAAAATCCTGTGGAAATAGTCAATCCTATTTGATGAACTGGGTACTCTTAACCCACAAATAAATCCTGTAAAGATTTTTATGCTTGACTCAGACAAATAAACAATCCCTTGCTTTATACAAGTATGTGTTATCAAATCATTACTTACAAAGCTTTTATTTTTATATTCTGAATCTACTGCACAAATGCTTTTAAAATCAGCAGTTTATTGTGAAGCTACAAATTAGCTTGCAGTTTTCTTAGCCCTGAAAGGCGTTTGGGGAAGTAACATATCAACATACAATAAGTGTACAGAAAACTCATCTCAATCCAGACTAGTCTAATGAAACATTCAATATTTTGGGTAAGCAATTTCTAAGCACCAATTCCAAGATTGACTTCATCTCTAATTCCAGACACAGAGAAAAATATACATTGCAATGGTAGCTTTGCAAGATGGGTGTACAATACAGGTTTTTAACGACAAATGATTTTTCCAGTCTAATAAAAATAACCTGTTTTTTCCATTTCTCCCTCCCTGCCTCAAGTATCAGAGTGAAACATAACAAAGCAATGGTCAAACTAAAACAACTCTGATAAAATAAACCAGACTGAACAAGGACACTGACAACTAACTTAACAGATGCTATAACATAAAGTTATTGCTTGGTGTTTGGTCGCATGTTATAGCAATGCTGATGGGAAAAATAAACGTATTTGGCTTGCAACATTTAAGGAACAATCATCTTTTGGTAATTTTTTGCAAATATTTAAATTAATCAGAAAAATAACTGCTGCAATTTTCGCTTAGATTTCCTCCTACTATAATTTTGAAATGAATAATGACTATAATCTTGTATCTGCTATAAGTCTATAATTTATATCAATTCAATGAGAACTGCTGTGATGGATATGAGGAATCCTTACAACATATTACCACAACTAACTTGCCTAAGAGCACATCATTCCAAATGGTGACAGAGGCAGGAATGGAACCCAGATTCTTCTTCCTACCAGCCTTTTGCCACATGCGCTGAACTTGCTATTTCACGAATCAGGTGCTGAATGAACCCACAGATGTAGTTTTAATAAAACAAACATACGGTATTGCAATTCATAACATGGTGTCATATCTTTACACAATACCCAGTCTCAAACCCTTAAATAATTAAAAGCTATAGTTAGTGCATGATGAGGGAAAAAAGCAAATTAAGCTTTTTCCACAGACCGTATCGAATACTATGCCACTACTGGTTGACAAATTAGATTCAATGGTGTGAAAACATAAAAGCAAGAAGATACCATGGTCTCCATGGAATTTGTTATTATTTCCGTCCGACTGACTTTTTCCTCAGCTAAAACTACATGTGCCCTACAGGCACATACTGTATACTAACAGTACAGAGATTCTCGTTCTTCTTCGGCTGCCTTAGGGAGACATTTATCTAAATATTTCCCTACCAAAAAGATACATAATTTGTAAAATCAGCCTAAAAATTCCATTTGGCATTTAAGATGCACCTTCTGAGTTATCTATTCTAGCAGAAAAGAACTCTATTCCAATATAAGGGCCAAGCCCAGGTAGCCAACAATCAGATGCACAAGCTGAGATGAGTCCTACAGTTGGGTTGGGAGCTTTGACTAATCTTACATTTGGCCTAACTGAAGACAGTTTGGCACCAGACTCCTGCTTTGCACGAGAGAACAGGCACACAGTTGGGTGCAGGGAGCTGTACATGCACCTTTCTATGACAGGCTATCCCCCTGAGGTGGAGCCCATCTGTTGGCAGCATTTTCCTTCCATCTTCAATGCACCTGGAGAACAAGGTGCAGCAACCCGGCACTCTTCCCCCCCCCCCCGCCGCCTTTGCATTCCCATGCCATTTGTTCCACCTCAGCAAAACAGTCTGATCCTACAAGATGTGAGAGCTACTGAAATGTTCAGTAATGTAAAATATTTTTAGCCGCCAATATTAGAGCTTGTTGAAAAATATGGGGAATTTCAAAATTCTGAGCGGATAGACAGTTGGTCAAAAAACTGGAACCATTTTTCACAAAAAAAAAGTCATCTTTATTTTTCCAATTTTATTTTATTGAAAAATTTAAGAACTTCAATTTGATCTAATATATTCCAGAGTTCAAGTGAAACAGAATTATTTATTTTTGAATATTGACCTCTGAAGAGGAAATCTCCGCAGCTCAAGAGACAGAGAAATAGGCTGGCTCTTCAGTGAGTGCCCACAAGTTTGTCCCTGCCTCAAAAAGCAGCAGAGAAGGCTGAAGGCCTACTATCAAAATATGGAGGCCTGTATGCAAGAAAGAATATCCTGCAGATTCTTAATTTTACAATATATACACACAAAAACCCAAGCATACATACCTGTGCGTGTGTGTGCACGCGCACACACATGCACTCCTCCCCCATACGTCTATAAAATCTTCTGTTCACTGGGAAATATTTGAAATACAGCACTTAATGCAGGCCTCTGCAATATTTTTCTGCGGGGGAGGAGGAAGCTAAAAGTTAACAAATAAAGCTTATTCCAAAAATTGATGACCTCTTCAATTATGATTTTGGCAAATAAGAAAGTAACAGAATAATCAAAATTAGAGACATCCTGGATTGTGCACTATGAAAAGCAAGGAGAGGGTGAGGACGTCTGTATGCCAAACAGACAAACCTGATATTATTTTCACACTTCTGAGGATATTAGGAACTAAGAAGAAAGCTAACCTCTGGAAAACTATATTTAAAATCTTGGCACACAAAACTAGCCACTCGTAGTTTTAATTTATCAGAAAATCTGATAGGTTTATATCACATACAGAAAAAAGTCTGAGGATATTCCCCACTAGCATGTAATTTAAATAGAATCTGTGTTTTTACCCTAAGCAGTTTTTCAGCAACTTTCAGTCTTTCACTTAATTGGTTTAAGACCAAAATTTTAACAGTTAGTTTCATGTAGTTTGCCCACGTTAATTGTCTTATTATTCATTTTAAAATAAAACAGCTCTGGGGTTGACCTTGGATTCCTCTATCTTCCACCACTATGAACTTTGTTTCTTATATAACAAGCTTCAGTTAGTAAGCCTGTAAGTTTATAGTTCTTGAAAAAAAGCCAAACATAAAATGGTGTTTCTCTCACAACTACAAGGACTTAACTGTATCTAAAAGTTAGCACCATTTAGCTAAGATTTATTTATTACAAGACCAAAGGATTCCACTGGAAAATAGAGAATTAAAAAGGGAACAAAACCCAGAAATGTTTCAGATTTCTCCTCAGCATTTCTCGCCATTAAAATTATGGTAATATAGCTGTGACCTGCTTTTTGGTTCTATAGATTTAAAATATTTTAATAAGAGGGTACACAGGTGAGCAGACATTCATTCTGAACTCTCAGTTCGGATAAACTTTTGATTAAACTTAAAGACGTCATTACTATAGCTTGCATGTTATAATTTTACAAACTATTCTATTATGCTTTAATCCTATCTAATACAGGTATAGTATTTATAACTGATATATACATAATGTATGTTGCATAGAGAATAACTTTTAAAAACAATGTATTTATTAAACAGTTCATTTACTTGACAAATTCTAACTTACATTTCCCTGACCACAACTGAAAACAATAAAACGATCTAAAACAGGACCTGTTTTCAGGACACACACAGAATACTGAACTTGGACGTTGACAATCCATTAACGACAAATTTATTTGCATCTTTTAATAAAGTTCTATTACTTTATTTACAAGCCTTATGTTGATGTTTGTTATGGTGATATACTGTAAGAAACTGAAAGTGAGTTAAGTAAATTATTTAGATAGTCTCTAAAACCTAAGTTCCATAAAAAGGGAAAAGGACAAACACACTCCTGCATTAAAAAGCTCACTGAGTACATACCCTTTCTATATATTCTTCAGTATGAAACATTAACCAAGTATCTTAATAAAAATAACTTTTACATTACTTAACTTATCTGCTCCTTAAAATACCCTTTTCCTTTTAAGTCTGCAAAAAATATTCTGCTACTTATTTGGGTTCTTAAAACATTTTAAAATGTTTGTAAAGTTTTGCAGTTTACTTTAAATATCAGTCATGGAAAGGAGTCTGATGAATTATTTTCCACTGGAAATATGTCTATAACCAAATAATCCCAGTGTACACTGATTATCTGGTTTATTTCCCTATTAAGAACTGTTTAAAAAAAACTTTCCTAAACATTTCCAATAAATTAACATTTTGTGTATTAAATGTGTAAATTAGCTCTAAAAATAGTAATCGATTAGTGAGATCAGGGTAGGCATAACATTTTATTGGGATCTCTAGATCTGTAAGATGGTAAAGTCTTGCTAAGAGGAACAAAACGATTCTTATTTTAATCACAGCCCTTGATGCTGAAACCAGAATCATAATATTCCTATGTACTTTTTGTATAACTCACTACTTATATATTGTGGTGATGGGCGCTATACAAAAGGCTAAAAATATTCTAGAATTATATTTCTATTAAAGCAAGTGAGCTCTAGCCATAATATTGCCTAATTATTTATATTTCTCTATAATATATAAGAACGTGCAACTAACAGGTCACAGATAATCAATCACTAAATATGTTCCCAGTACACTTTTTAACTTCATCTCCCTCAAAAAACAAAACCGGCCAACATAAATAATAATACACAATACATATGTATTTTTTCATAGTTGTCAAATATTGTTTTTTGGAATGAATCAACACTCTTCCAGTGATCTGAGAAATATCTTAATGTTAGGCCATCTATCATGGTTTCTCAAAAAATTATCCACAACAGCACATGGGCTCTTTTGTGAAAATGCTATGGTAAACAATGTATAATTCCATGTGGCATCTGTTTTTGACTTCAATACGAGGCCTGAATAATAGATGCCACACATCACTAGTTGCATAAGAATATCCCTAGAAATTCCATATCCTGGTATGTGTCATCACCATTCACGGGTGAGCATGAGAAGATGGGCACTTTTAGGAATTGTTTTAGAGTGTTACCTAATAAACACAGACCAACAAAGAAATAATTCTTGGAAGTAATTTTCAAGACAGTATTTGGGGGAATAGTAACTACAAGTGGTGCCTGCTGGTAAGCAGCACTATACCCCACTTGCCTGTTGGCACTCATGAAGTCAAAGCTTCACGATCAATCCTGAACCTGTTCATCTCTAATGATAGCATGAACAAACTGCTCTTGCATGAGCAGTCCCCTTGATGTCAACAAAACTATTCACGTAAAGGCTATGAAAACTGGGCCCAAGTTCTTTCCAATTTGCTATATAGAGATCACAGATTAAATCAAACACTTGCAATTCTCTAAAGTCAATCACACCTACCTCAATTAAAATTATTTTATATTTAGGATACATTTCTTCAAAGTAGTCAATGTGTGGAGGCTGGAGTATGTCAAGGGCGGAGAGCACCTATGGAACAACAGGCAAGACAATTTTACCAGAGAGAAAACAGAAATCTTAGTCAAATCAAAGCAAATACTTACTACAAAGGCAAGGTCAGGCTATACTTTTTTAACACTTTGTTTGCCTCCTGTTTAAAATATTTGAGATGTCCTATTAATAGATTTGACAAACAGAACATAATTTTTAACTGGCTGGTGAATTAAGATTTGACTGTTTAACCTTGGCCTGGCCGATGACTAAGTCCTACTTTACGGCTGGCATAATTTACTTGTTATTTATTAATTTCAAACACCTAAGTAGACTTTCTGTATCCTACCTACCAACATCTCTGTCTGTAAACAGACTCATTTTTCTACTAGGACTTAGCCTTATTCTGCCCCACAAACTAAGATTAGGCTGGTCTTCACATTTGGAGAACAACTCTTTAAAAGGTGAAAGAGTAGCTGGCTTCCAAATATTTGTAAAGTTGACATCACTGCATGTTATATTGTATGGCAACACTGTCACACAGGCTGTATTCTGTCAACACAGGACACAAGGAAAAATTTTGCACTCGCATGACAATGCCAGCCCCACTGACTTCAGGAAGTTTGCACAGCATGCAGGTGAGCGTAGAATTTAGCCCGTGTCTTTGTTTCTCCCAACAAAATAAGGAGAGTTAGGATAAGATGTTCAGAGGGCAAGATTTTCAAAATGGATGCCTAAACCCAAGCTCCTGAATCCACAATTAGACGCCTGAGTAAGTGGTCTGATTTTCAAAAGTACTAAGCGCCCAGCGGCTCTAAGTCAATGCAAGGTGCTAGCTGTTCAGCGCTTTTTAAAAAATAAAGCTATATTTCAGGTGCCTGTATACTAGCTTAAAAGCACAAGTTTAAGGCACCCATTTTAAAATATCTTGGCCCTAGTATCACAAATGTAAAAATACGACCACAAAACCTCTGAAAGAAGTTTGAAGTCAATTTTAAATGTAAAATATACTAAGTATACAAACAAAAAGGGGATTGATTTTGTCTTGCAATTTATCTTTTTAACAACATCCCAACATATCGCTCCATTTCCATAAAGGCATTTACAACAGACATTAAAGTTATTCACTTTTTGAACCAACAGCCCAGATAGTCACTTAAGTTGTGTCCCTACAGTGACATCTTTGAGAAAGCAATTGCACAGAATTTAAATCCTCACAAGACTAGAAAACTACTTTGGTGTGGGGAATATAATCTATGGCATTTAAGTGCATTTGCACAAACTGCTTCTGTTGTTATCAGACTCCGCTTCAGATCACCTGCCAAAGCAATTTATTACTTCTTACTTCATAACACAAGTTAACCTGTAATGAAGCTGCTGCACAGAAATGATTTAATGTATTACCCCATGGAAATCTTCAGTAAAAAAACAAAACAAAGATTTTCTTAGACTCGGGTGTCACAGCATTTTTATAAAGAGTATAAAAAAAAAAATCTCCCCTACTGTCATGAGCTTTATTTCCACCAAGGGTCTGCGCATCCTGTGGGAACTTTGGAAAAGTATACAGTTATCAGGAAGGGGCGGCGGGATGGGGGAGGCACCCAATGGCTATGAATCAGTGTAAAGACAAAGAAAAATGTTTGCTCGTGTAGAAGTCTGTTACACAGTACCTATTCTACCTTGGAGTACTGTTTTGCAGAAATTTGAGTATGATTTGTAGGTCACCCCTGGAAGCTGCAGCTTTGTTACAGTGTTTTAGTTAGTTACCATCTGGCTTATTTCTAGAGTCCAGTTTGTGTTTTTTCTGCAATCTCCTCAGTCTGAGATTGGCTCTTCGCTCTAATTAAGGGCTGTCTTTATAAAGAGAGTCTCTAAGCAAATAAATCAATGCAGAATTATTAAGTTCTACTTACAGTACAACAGACATATCTGCCAGAACAGAAACTGCAAGTAAAACCTGAACTGCTACCAATAGTATACAAATCGGTCAGCTCTTTGAATTAGAAGAGACACCACCTCTGGGTCCACACTCCTGTTACTTAATGTATGAAAAACTCCTCCATTCCCCACACTAACAACTTTTTAGCCATTTCTCCAACTGATTCCTCAGTTTATGCTTCTCTACAATTTATACACAGATTTCTGAGCAGAATCTGGACTGCTGAAATAATCACAGAGTGAGTTTATGGGTAGAATTCTTTTTCTGCTGATCAGATTATCATCACAGGTTAATGGGTTGTACTTTAGTGATATCCATGACCAAATTGGGTTGGAAGAGGACTGAAAAAATAAGACTCATTTAAATCAGATGATAGAGTGGAGTAGGGATTGCTGGCCAAACAGAGATTCATGTATACTTCAAAAGCCTTCTTATGTCTAGGAAAAAAAAGTCTTAAAGCTTCCATGAATCTGCTTTGCTTTCCCCTCACTCCCATTTATTAAGGCAGATGCAAGAATAAAAGTACACCAACAATTCAGTACTGCCACCACTGATGTGAATTCAGCATTTAACCACATACAAGAAAATCATTTTTAGAATCTGAAACCCTCAGATGAACTGGATATAAAGAGGAGGGAGAAGACAAGACAAGATAGTGAAATAAAGGACATTTAGGCAGAGATTCCACTATGTCAGTCATTTCAGATCAGGATGAATAAGTGGGTGCAAGCACCCATAAGCCAGGAATTTAATCCTTTCACTGTGTACAACCTCTGGATTTTTAGAGAATCCTAAAGCAAATGGATTTTTAAAGTTGATTTAAAGAATCCAAATTTTAAATCTTTTCTTCAAACTTCTATTAGTATACTAAGAACACAAACTTTACTCACATTGTCATGCTTAAAAAAACACAACATCTTCAATTCCCGGAAGACCCTTTTGCAAGAGACCAGATTTTGGAAGACATTGGGCATCTTTTTGAGTGCAACTCTCTTTCCATCTCGTGGATCTGTTACTGACCTAGAGAATACAAAACCGGAAAGGTTAAAAACTAGTTCAAGTAAACTTTTCTAGAACAGAAAAAAAAAATGTTTCAAGGTTACAGTACTTTTCAAACAGGAAGGTGGTTCAAGACACTTATGGGGGGGGGGGGAATCATGTAAGCAAGGGCAACACAGCGTAAATTTACTGTCCTTTATTAAGTAAATTCCAATCATTCTTTGGTTAGATTATATATCTACACATATTCAACTCCTCCTGGTTATTTAAGTGGCTGAGCACGTCTTGCAGTAGTGAATTTACCCCTAACATACACTACTATTTGAAGTCAGAGATCAATAACTGGAACCATAACTCATGTCAGACCACAAACATTTTCTTCAGCCTCCCACTAAACAGTCTATTAATAGGAGAACATTTTTCGGTTATACAAAAGAACAGAGTTAACTACTGCATGGTGATATAATAGAGGTGAATACAACAAAGATGAATCCACTAACCCACACTGTCAATCAGACTTGGGAACTCTGTTCTGATCTTGGATCTGCGACCAAGCATCTTTGTGTGGTGTTTTGAAACCTGTGTTAAAATTACAAGCGATCATTTTAAATTCTAAGGGAATTCCTGGTCCCGCTTGTGGCCTAGGGGGCTCTGAAAGAAACATGATCTGGTTCCTCAGCAATTAGCCTGCAAAAGAGCCAGTCATCAAGGTGCGTTGAGTTGTGCCTCTCTGCTTTAGGTAGCACCTGCTATGTATGTCTGTCTGTTTCTTTCCCCCTTTATTGGGTTGTTGCATGTTAGATTTCTGGATTCTAAGAAAGAAAAGAGTTTTCACTGCAAATTTTCTAACTCTAAGCACACCACTTCGGATAAATCACTCCAACTGGTGTCTGAGTTTCCTGATCCGTAATGTGAGTATGATGTTTACTTTTCTCATAAGGGTTTTATGAGGATGTATATACAGAAGTTACAAGGAGCCCTCCAAGTGTTAAGTATTTTATTCTAAAGTTACTGGCCTCTGAAAATAGAGAACTCTGAGAGCTTTCAAGTCAGAGAGATGGGACTCTGATGCCTCAGCTCCACAGTCATAAGATTTTAAAGCAAGAAGGGACCAATACAGTGCTTAATTTGTGCTAGGACTTGCCAGTTCATAGACCCGGCACCTCTGGGCTTGCAGCATAAGTTATGTAAAAAAAATTGATTGTGCCCCTGCACCTCTTTTGTTACAAATTAAGCACTGGACCAACATTTTGACCACCTGCTTAACATAGGCCAAAGAATTGTACCCATTAATTCCTCCATCAGTCCCATAACTTCTGGCTGAGCCACAGCATATCTTTTAGAAAGACATTCGACCCTTATTTAAGGTATTAAAGTGATGGAAAATTCTTCAATCCAACAGTTAAGTACTCTCACTGTTAAATATTTGTGCCCTATTTCCAGTCTGAATTTCTCTTAACCTCCTCTTTGATAAGCTAAATATATCAATCAAGATTCTTATCATCATAAGGCAGGTTTTCAGACCTCAAATCAGTCTTGTAGCTCCATTCTGAAGCCCCTGCAATTTTTCCAAATCCTCTCTGAAGTGTTCACATCAAAACTGGACATAGTACCGGATAAACAGCATTGCACCAGGAGTTCACAATCAGCTATCCACCATAACACCTAAATCCTTTCCAGAGTCACTCCTTTACAGGACACATTACCCTATCTGGTAAAAGAGATCTACGCTGTTTGCTCCTAGATGTAACACCTTGCATTTAGCTATAATAAAAAGGCACATTCTTTTAATGAGCCTAGCTTACCAAGCAATCCAGATCGCTTTGTATAATCAACTTCTCATTTACCACTCCACCAAGCAGGTTGTCATATGCACACTGTATAAACAATGATTTTATATTTTCTTCCAAATCACTGATAAAGACACTGAATAATATTAGGACAAAACCAGATCCTGTAGAACCCCACTATTTAGCCATTTGATGACTATTCCCATTACGATTTCAGAAAGTTAATTGTTAGTCAGTTTTTAAATTAGTTTAATATGTGCTACATTGATTTTGTATCATGATAATTTTTAATCATAATACTGGGAGGCATTAAATCAAATGCCTTATAGAAGTTCAAGTAGATTATGACACCAGTTACTTTCATCAACCAAACTAGATATCTCATTGAAAAACAATATCAAGTTTGTTTGACAAGACCTTTTTTCCCTGAAGTCATTTATGATGCTGTCATCTTAATTCTTTACTGATCGCTTTGAGAGATTTCCTCATATCACTCATCCACCCAGCAAAAAAAAAAGAAAAGAAAACTACACAATAACATGTCATTGTGAGTTTACTTGTGGCAATATTATACTATGTGGACAAAATTAATGTTGTACTAATTAAGAAATGTTGCCTTATGAATTGTTTTGATCATGAAAATTTTCTTATAGTAAAACAAAATATTCTCCTGGTTTAAGTTTCTAGTATCAAAATAAATGAGACTGAGGAGGTGAAGATGGAACATGAAGTGAAAGGCAAGATGTCAGAAAGAGGCGGCAGCAGAAGACAGACGGGAAGGATAGGAGTAGTGAACAGGAAAAAGTCAGAACAATTCACTCGCAAAGAGACTGAGTGAGGACTGGGAAAGTCACTGGCTCGCACTATTTATCAAAGAGCAAACTTTAGACTGACTTTTTCTTGTCTCCCAAGAGAAAGTGCATTATGGCTTCGGGGGAGGGTGCGGGGGGACCCACCTGTCACATCTCCAAGCATCAGGTCCGACAAAATTTAAGTTAGAGTCCAATGACATTGGGTGGGAAGGGCTGCAGTGTCCCTTTGCACCAGTTTCCACTGGTTCAGAGTTCAGGTAAAATGCCCCTAGCATCCTTTAAGAAGAATACAACGGGCAGGAGAAAGCCCCATGGCAGTTAAATTTGACTAGGCTTTTACCTGAGAAGGATTCAACTTTATGCCCATACATTACTCAAGAATCCTGTCTTCTAGAGAAAAATGTCGGCTTTAGAAGTATCCATTGACAGTGCCATTGCTTTCTGTTAGAGAAACTAGATTCAAGAATCTTTGTGGATAGAAGCCCAAAACAGATGACTGCAAAGCAATATTTGCAATCTGCATTTTCTGTCCTTTTCCCCCCTAACACACCAAACCCACAGGTCTCACTTCAGAACAGACACGGGGGGTTGAGGGGGGGACACAAACTTTTTTTTTTTGGGCTGTGTGTCTATATATGAAGAAGTACAGAAAGAGCATGTTTTTAAATGAATAAAATTTGCTTACAACCAGGCAATCAATAGCTGATAAAACGCTTCCTTGAGGACAAACTGGCAAAAAAGGAGGGATGATATGGCAGTCAGACAGAGAGAGTCAAAGAAAGTTCATTGTCTGCACAAATCAGTGCTTATTTCTGCAGAGATTACAACACCTCTTCTTATGTTTACCATACTCCACACATTGCCACTGACTTCAATGAAACTATTTTCAAAACAGGCTACTAAATGTGACTAAGGGGTTCACAATTTGGCCCTACAGCTTAAGTATTACACCAAGGAACAGACTTCCCGTATCCATCATTAATTTGGAATAATTTATATGAATTGTAGAAACCGAACATTAAGAGGATACAAGTTGTTGTAGTCTCAAACATTTTTCAAAAAAAGAACCATCTCCTGTAACAATTTTCTATTTCACCATGGAGTCTAATAAATTTTGCTACCCCTATTTTAAGCATTGTAATATGTAGTATGAGCAAAAATATATATACTCTAACCCACAGCGTAAAGATGTAATAACCTATGGGTTTTAAATTCTACATGACTGAACAGCCAGAATTGTTCTTTAGAGTCCTGATCCTTGTGCCAATCACCACACTTATGCACAGTCCCACTGAAGTGAACAGGGCTTTGTCTAGGTCCTGGAGAGCATGCTACTGTAGCCTGATGCAGGACTGGGTCTTTATGACCAATCCCACAGTGAGATGCATGCAGGTGGAACTCTGTGTTTGCTGACAGAGTCCCACTGAACACCAACAGCACTTCACACAGGTGCAGGAGTCCAACAGCAGGATCTAGTTGCTGTCTAGCTTAGAGTGGCCACTCACAGAGTCCCAGAATACTGGACATTCCATCACTTCCAGAAGTTGCATGAAACAGCCCTGGCCGGTGTGACCTTGCACACACTGTGTATGCAAGGTCATGCCAGTGCAGATGAAGCTGCACACTCTTCAAAATGGCAGACAAAACGATGTCTGGTTTTGTCTCAGCACTAGACAGAAGACAAACCACCCAAAAAGAGGCCCATCTGTCGTAAAACCGGAAGAATGGCTTGCATAGCCTAGATATTATGTGGCCTCCATCACAGCAACATGCAAGTGTCTCCGTTGCATCTGAGCACCTTCCACATACCAAAAGACTTCATTCAGTGTTGCAATTAAATTAACTAATATTTAAATTGTCGAGTGATGATTTTTAGACATAATTAATTTCATTATTTTCAAGTAAATGCATAATTACAAATCTCACAACATCCAAGATATCCACAATGAGCAGTTCACTAAATAGCTATGCTAGGTCTGAAGTTGGAATTAATTTCGGTAATCTAAGCATTAAGGTCTCAAAGTATTTTAAATGCGTGAGTTTCAATGTCTGTGGATGACACATATATAAGTAACTGTACACCCTGACAGAATCAGTATTCCGCTTTTCTCAACCTACTGCAGAACAAGGACCTGTTCACCTATTGATTCTAATATGGCATACAAGCTACGGTAGCACATGTTGTACATATGGATAAACATACAGTTACCAGCTTAGCTTCACATTTCATGGGGACATCAACACATTTCAGGGGAAAAAAAGGGTAGAAAATGAAAAGATAGAAGTGCACGTACAGTAAGTGTGGTTACGTTTCTAAATAAATTATCCAATTGAACCAAGCTGCATCTTAACTTACACTTTAAATACCAAGTTATTTTCAAGGAAGCAGCCCAGTTTGACTAAAAAACCCCAAAACCCTTAAATTAAGTGAGACTGATCTCTCTCTCTCTCAAATATACCCAATCCACTTTCACAGTGGCACAATGAGCTGCATTAAGTAGAATCAGCTAACAACTGAAATTTGAGAATTTTTTTTTTAAATTTGATAGTACACAATATCAAAATTTTTGCATGGGCAAAATCTGAGATGTTTACAAATTAGATTCTTGTACTATTTGAAAATAGAGTTAAAATGACTACTTACAGAAAAATTACTCATTTAGGTACCACTTATACATTTTCAATTCATATTCATCTACCTTGTACATTTCTACCTAACATACCTGAAAATGTTCTTCATAAATACTTTAGGTAACTACCTCCTCTCCCCACCTCACTAAAGTAATACCATAAGAAATAAACTCTACAGACAAATGCTCAGGCACAGATTCAGAAAAATAACTGAAGATAACTCATGCTCTCCCCCCATTAGCAAAATGCCACATTTCACAGAGGGTCTTCATTCTTCCTCTTATGATGAAAATGACGACAGAACAGGTCAAGTAGTGAGTGTTTGGAAGGCTTATTTATTTGCTAATCTGTGTACAGTGGTAGGTTGTATCATCTCTGGAAGCTGAACCATTGTTTAATAAAATAGGGAAAGGTTTAAGAGGAATACTATGCCAGGATTAGTATCCAAATCCAGTTGGTTTTTATTCTATGTTTATAATCATTAAAGCAATTACATGAAATGCATGCTAGTGGTTTAAATCCCTACCTTCATCCAAATGTCACTGCCATGTACTACATAATGGGCTTTTAGCCCAAACAATTCCACAAGGGAAAAAAGTGGACTTCAGCTTCTATTGAAGATAACAGGCTGCTCATTTATTTTAGCACATGTTGAGTAATCTCACTAAAAGACACTCAGAATGCAAAATTCATAATAGCTGAATATTCAACCAAAAGGCCAATTTCTGCTTCTAATAAATATACCTTTCTTTTTAACAGTGGGTATTTCTACTACAGTACAGTAAACTGTTACTCTGATTGTGAAAGTTATTCAGTATGAAATGAAAATATCCCAATATTTCACCACA
This sequence comes from Mauremys reevesii, assembly GCF_016161935.1. Taxonomy (NCBI): domain Eukaryota; kingdom Metazoa; phylum Chordata; order Testudines; family Geoemydidae; genus Mauremys; species Mauremys reevesii. Next base: position 15,492,063 of record NC_052642.1, read on the forward strand.
TTGTATTTTATTTCTGGGAAAACCAAATAGCCAATCTTAGGAGGACTAACTACTGGACAAAAATCATTTATAATATCATGTGAATCTGGTTCAACTAAGGTCCCAAAATACTGCAACAGTCTGCAAACTTCTTTGATTGAGGGAATGGAATGATTACAGTATATGTCCTAGTTTAGTTATTTTACCAGAAGGATCTAATGAGAAATGAATATAATCAGCCTTAAATTATAGTGAATAACGGCAAACAAAATTCAGCTTCATTATCTGTCCATACAAATACTTTGATAAACTAAAGAAAATACCGGTCTTTCTTGAAGTTGTTTCAAAGGGTTCTTACAGAGCAACTGGAACAGCAGCAATAATCACTGATCTACATCAAGACAGCATGTAAGCTCACTCGCAAACACGTGTTTCTACAGTTTCCAGTCATATGATCTGCACTGAATTAGTGCTGTAATCAGAATGGGATTAATCTGTAAATAGACTACAGACAAATTGCCTTGGGTCACTTTTTTCCATCCTGAGGAGTGGAGGGAAGACACAGATGGGTGTCATAAAACAAGGATGCAATCTAAAGATGATTCGTCTGTAGTCAGATTTCACTGAAGGAAACAACTGCAGTTTCACAGCTTCCATACGTTTCCTTTTACCTAAAAAACACTCCTTACTATTAACCATCAAAAACTTTTACAGATAACCTATAAACAGGTCCATACACGCACCTATTTCTAGGTTTAGGTCATGTCCTTAAATAATTCAGTATTAGTAACTTAGTCACAAACATGAATCTGTATGTCTAAAAGGGACATATCAACTTCGCTGGAAAACAATCATGATAGAAAAAAATTCTCTAGTTTTTCAGTTTGTTTTTTCATGCAATGGACAGCATGCCATGCACTCTGTATCACTTTTTCTCTTTAAGGAAAGCTTCCCGATTGTCCCAACAACATGGGAAAGAAATGTTTTTAAAATAGGAATATGTAATTGTAAAACAACAAAAATTGGCAGGATGACTTGGGGGCTGCTGTATCACCTGAAAGTATTTTGCTACAAGCCTACCATAATCTCTATCCACTCAATTCTCAACCTTATCTATGTTAATATTAGCACATTATAAATTGTCTCTCTTTAAAATAAAGTATTTGCTACAATATATAATTCTAATATTGTTGTTATTCCTTGGCCACAGTATTTTTTTCAGGGAAGTCAGGATGGAATACCTACAGACATGCTCAGAAATGCCATGTTTGTTCATGAATCTTTTTCATTAATCTGATTCTTTGAAAATGGGATTAAGGTGCACCATACTTCTGAAAGAACTAGTTAGTATAAAAACCATGTCAATATACATGAGATCAGGTGCCCAAAAGCAAATGTAATTAGGGTAATTTCCCAACCCCCAGCTCTGACCCGCCTCCCGGAGCCAGCACCCTGTACCCCCTCCGGCACTCCAATACTCTGCCTCAACCCAGAGCCCCCTCCTGCACCCAAACTCCCTCCTAGAGCTTGCACCCCTCACCCCCTCCTGCATCCCAACCCCCTGCCCCAGGCTTAGCCCAGAGCCCCCTCCCACACTGTGAAGCCCTGCACCCCCTGCCCGAGCCTGTGAAAGTGAGTGAGAGCGAGCAACAGGGGAGGGGGGGGAATGGAGTGGGGCGTGGCTTTGGGGAAGGGGTGGGGGCAGATCCTAGGTTGCCCTTAGATTCAAAAAGTTATCTTGAGCATAAAAAAGTTGGATACCACTGGTATACAGAGAGTAGTAAGAGTACACTGATTACCAAGCGACTGCTTGAGGACAAATGCATTATGTACTCATCTCTTCTCCACCATTTTTTTTTTTTAGGTTGTGAACTCTGTAGAGGGGACCATGTCTTCTTGAATGTACAGCACCTAGAACAATCAGGTCTTGAACTTGATTGGGGCCTTTGGGTGCTACCACAATTGAAATAAATAGGCACAGAAGTCATGGTAGAAAGATCCTCCACTTCTATGTTAACAGGTAATGTAAAAAAAAGGTCAGTCTATCATTTATGCACCATGCCAGAATCAACTTAGACACCTTAGATTGTTTTAAGATTGTGAAATTTCATAAAGTGAATTGCACTACGTGTTTGGCCTTGTCTAAGCGAGGCAGGTACCCAAAATTTTAAAAAGTTACTTCTATGAAGAGTTTGAGCAAAAAAAGAATAATGTGGCTTTGCGATTGGTTTAGAGCCTGGTAAAATACGAAAGATTTTATTCACAAGACCAGTGGAGTGAGAGCCCCTCTGGACTGTAAAATTAAACAGAAAGCTAACAAATGTCTTGTCACTCTCCAGGAGTTGCTTTATTAATTCACCTCCTGGAAAGAGTTTCCTTTGGCTTTCAGGTTAGTGGTGATTGGACTGCACAAAGGTAAACGCCATCTTGGAAAAACTATGCATGTGGAGCATTTGCAGCCATTCTTAAAAGTCTCTTGCAATCTCATAACTGCAGTACTAGCAAAATACTCAAACTGGAGACAGACTGAAAAGTTGTGTCTGAAATTAAACGTATCCCTGCTAGAGGAGGAATAAATAAGAGCTGAGAGTCTCTGGTGTATCATTAGGTCATTTCTAATTGAACAAGAGGAAAAGAACCTTTTTAGTGTCATGGATTTGTGTGAGATTTGCTTCCCCTATGAAAAGACTCTATCTGAAGTCTATTGGAGCTGAATATTTTGGCAGCAGAAACAATTATAGGAACACATACCAAGAAACTTCTCCACATGTATTTACCATGTTTTCTTCTGCATGCTTCAAACCTGCATTTTTCAAGTCTCATAACTATGAACCCTCTTCCAACATTGGACAGGACAGTTGCTGTAAAATTAACCCAGATGTGGTGATACTATACAGCAGAACCTCAGAGTTACGAACACCAGAGTTATGAACTGACTGGTCAACCAAACACCTCACTTGGAACCAGAAGTACGCAATCAGGCAGCAGAAGAGACAAAAAAATGCAAAGCCACTGCAGTACTATGCTAAACATGAACTACTAAAAAAATAAAGGGAAAGTTTAAAAAAGATTTGACAAGGCAAGGAAACTGTTTCTTTGCTTGTTTCATTTAAATTAACAGGGTTAAAAGCAGCATTTTTCTTCTGCATAGAAAAGTTTCAAAGCTGTATAAAGTCAATGTTCAGTTGTAAATTTCTGAAGAACAACCATAAGGTTTTGTTCAGAATTACAAACATTTCAGAATTACGAACCTCCACTCCCGAGGCATTGGTCACTCTGAGGGTCTACTATATATGGTTTCAAGGTTAGTGTTGTGGCTTGCCAGTGTTCTAAGGTAGAACTCACAAAGTAGCATTTCATTTTATTATTCATGCAAAGACCAGTCATGCTTGTAGCTGGTAACAATATAACTCTAATGAATGTGAATGGTAGTGCAGTAATTTCACACCATGTTGAGTTTGTTCTCTCTTAACTCGGAGGAGCAGCTGCTTTGGTACAGCACAAACAGTACCAGAGAACAGAGATAAGTGCTGAAGCCTGTTACACAGGAATGCTTTTATTTTCTTTGTTGCTGAAAGGCTTGCTGTGCTGAGTCTTCTGGTGCTGAGACACACTGGTTATCCCATCTGTATTAGCTAATGAATCTCAGGCTGTAAAGATAATGAACAGCTCTGAAGGCAGTGTCCGTTATCTCTAGTGAAAATGACCCTCTTCATGAGAGAGAGCTGATGTGTTAGTGACCAGTTACTTTTTACATTAAAAAAAATTACGGTGTAAAGTTTAAGTATTAAGTGCTTTAATGACATTAAGTTCTGATTTATATAGTGTGTTAAATGACACAATGTATACCTGATTTTTATACAAAACCATAAATTAAACTTCGTTTTACTGGTAAAGGTGTGTTACATTTATTTAGATGGACTATATAGGCCCAACTACTCAAAGGTGTTAACATGACCCTGTCACTGCCCAACATTAAACAGTTTCAAGCTAAGTTCAAGGTTTGGTATACTGAGATCCTGGCCTGCTTAGTACCACGGCAAACACACCGATAAAAATTGTAACCTTTTATTAAACACATAGAAAAGGAAAATCAGGTAAAGCCTTCGAAATTGAAAGTAAAGCTTTCATTTTAACAACATTCCTTGTTTCTTTTCCTTCTAGCTGGAGAAACTTTTCTAAAAAGAATCCTCCTTTCTGTCCTCATTTTCACAGTATTTTAGATGGAAATAATGATGGTAATTGTCATTTTGGGGAAAAGAGAAGAAATTAGTTGGAAGGGGCTGGAGCGATTGCTGCTGCTGAGGTCCAATCCCATTTACTAAAAGACAAACACAAGAGGGGAGAGAAGAACAGCAAAGATAGAAAATGCAGCTTCTGTCTCTGGGGTTGGTTCCTATTTACCGTCTCTCTGCTGGAGAAACTCAGACATGGCACATGGTCTTATTAGTCACTGTGAGACCTGGCAATCTGTACCAGCATTGGGCTGTTTAGGGCTTTGCTATTAGCTGCCATTTTCAGGTCACAGGCTTAGAGCGGTGTTTCAAAATACACATAATCTTGGCCAGCTACGCCGGTCTCTTATTAAAACAGAAGGCAAAAGGAGAGACGGAATACAAGAGAAGAAATAAGGATGAGAAGGAGGAGGACACACAAGGCAGTGGGGGTTAGGCAAAAAAAAATGCCACATCCCAGCTGGAGTTTGGGATTTAGCCAAAGTTGGGGGAGGTGGCAATCCCAATGTCATTTGGGTCCCTCTTTCTAGCCCGGTCCAGATCTCTCTCAGGACAACGAAGGCCCCTCAGTGTTATGATAGATCTCAGGTTCACAGAAGACGGCAGGGGTGACAGCTATGATGGTAAAACCCACTGCAACAGTTGTTAAATGACAGCTGCTGCTTCTTGACTATTTCCCCCCCCAAAAAACTTTTCTTTTCAGGACATCCAGAAGGAGAGAGGGGTAGAATAGCCCATCCCCTCATTATTTTGTTCACCAATTAGGCCTAATTTCTGATACACCAATTTTGGCCCACTGATTCGCGGTCCCACACTTGTCTTATTTAACAGGCATGATCTCCTGTTATGACTCAAGGATTGTGTTAAGGCCTTTCTGTTTGGATTAATTCAGTCTGTTTCGCTTTCGCACCTTTTTCCATCAACAGTTATTATTCTAGGTGATTGTGACATTTTATAAACTTTCGCTTATTTCTTACATTTGAGCTCGCAATTAGGGTAAATTTATAGGCCTAATTATTACAAGAGATATTATATAAACTTAAGTCAATTTACTTAGAAAATTTGATATTTTTAAAAAACATTAAAGTGCAAGTCATTAAGAATAATAATTAAATCTACACTGTACTTTTCAACTATACATTTCAAAGCTCTTTTTAAGAAGAGGATGGGGAAACAGGTACCGAGAGCAGAAGTGACTTGACTAAGATCTCACAGTAAATCAAAGAGAGCTAAGTACAAAGCCCAGGTCTTCCTGGCTCTCAATCCAGTACTCTGTCCACTAGAAAACACTGCCTCCCTTTAACTATAAAAATCTGTAAAAGTTTTAGATTTACCTGAATGCAAAGACACAGATGGTAAATGGGGTTACTGTATTAATATACTTGCTCAAAGCTCAAGTCTTGCTAAAGTCATAAGTAAATACATTAGAGAATGTCAGTTTAGTGCACATTTGTCAAATCTGTCAAAAAATAAGTTATTACAATTAGTAACATACAACCTGGAACAGCAGAAGTTTTACAAATGAGAAGAACACCATAGCACAAAGTCAGTATGGTAGTGTTTGCCTGTACACTAATGCCCAGTGAGTGCTACTAATCCATTGTAAGTGGTTAAAAACTACCCCCCCACACACACACACACACTTGCTCTTCAGACAAGAGTACGACTAGACACAGGTGGAAATTACTAAATTAACTAAAAGAATTTCGTAGATTGAAGAAATGCCATTCCCGATTCTCATAAAACATGAAAACTCAATGGAAAACACCTATTGTTTTAAATTACTAATCCCAGAGATATCAAGCAAAATGTTAAATTTGAGAGATTAATGTAACAACAAGAATACTCAATCCAAACTGTCCAAAATTTTAAACCTTTTAACATACAGTGATCAACACTGTGAACTTAGTTACTTACAACTAGAGTTACCCATCTATACTGCCTCCATGGCTGTACACGTGGATTATTTTATTTTATTTTTTGGTAAAGCTTTATATCATTTTGGTGTTCAGTGGCTTGATTCCACCAAAATAACCCTAATAGTATTGACATATTGAAGTAACATCCCTACACATACCTCATTTTTGTCCACTTGTCCGTAAAGAGCTTCAAAGACAAGTGGTGAGGGAATGAATGTGGGTTTTGTGGAGACAGTGTAGTCAAAGCTTTAAGACTGAAGCCCAGATGTAAATTTGACTAAAGTAGTGTGGCAACAGGCAAACGGAACATAAGAAATTGCAAGAGCATGACACAGTGGAGAGAAAAAAGATGTTTAGTGCCTACTTACAACATGCTAATGCAGTTGGATTTCTCTAGCAGCAGATTTGGAGCATTACATTCCTTCAGCTATACTGCCATAAAAACAAGCCGATTCTGTGCAACACATCGCAAGAGTTCAGGACTGCCAATTTGTGGAAGCATTTTCAAGTTGGAGAAAAAAGACGTTAATCTATGAAAAATTTGTTTATGCAGATTAACAGCTTCTGCTACACAGCAAGGCACAGAGCTGTTAGAGTTTATAGTTACATAATTGATAGTTCTGATAAAACATTAAATTTATATGCTCAATAATAAAACAAATGGACAATATATTATTTTTATGGGCACTAAATATTTAGTTTTTCAGTTATGTAATCACACTCCATTTCCCCTTTCCTATTCCAAAAATACAATTAAAATCAGGAATGCTTTCCCTGCTTTTAAACACAAAATTAAAACACAGTTGTTTTAAAAAATAAGCTACAGATATCGCATCTAGAGCTAAATTCTTAAATCTGTTCCCTCCTATTAGCCATAAAATTATTTAAACACTTGCTTATATTGAAGAAATTATGTAAAAAAGACAGGAAAAGAGAAGGAAAACAGATTGAACAGATTTCTCCGCCTTCTTTCTCATTCATTCTAGTTTTATCCATAAGGGCTGTAGAGGCCATGTATTTAATTTGAACGTAGACAGATGGAATCACAGAAATGTAGGGCTGGAAGGGACCTCGAGAGGTCATCAAAGTCCAGACTCCTGGGCTGAGCAGGACCAAGTAAACCTAAACCATCCCTGACAGATATTTCATAGCTGTCAAAAATGCTGTCAGGCTCTCAGTGCTGTTCAATAAGGTAATTAACATTTCGCTACAAAAAAATTAGATTTTGTATGATAATATAAAATAAGACTCAACTGCACTCAAAAGTGTTGGCTATAAGCATACTAAAGGAAAACTAAAGACTTGCAACTACTACTTAGAGCAGTATCTTATACTTGCCCCTATATGGCATCTTGGAAGCAGTTTACAAACAACCGTTAAACCTCAATATCTCTATAAGTGAAGCTTCCCTATGATATCATTAGTGTTCATGGAAAAGCATAGTTAGAGCATTCGAACAATCTTAACTCTGCTCCCGCAATGACATCATGCAATAACCAGACATTTATGATGAATGCATACTAGTGTGTGTAGTCCCAGATTAAGTTAAACTGATTTTTAAAGGAAGAGATTTTTTTCCCCCTCTTCGTAGTGCCTCTACAGGGCAAAGTTAAAGTTGTTCGGGTGCTTAACTGTGTATTTCCATGCCACAACATGTTTTATTTCTTTGACATTTAACTTTAACTCTGAATTTCTTGGGTTTTTATGCTGCTTATTCTGTGGATAGTTACAACATCCATGTAATCTTTTTTACCCTAAATTTTTCATATATACTCAACCTTAAATCCATCTCAACTTACTTATTAAAAAAGCATTTAATACATGAACAGTGAACAGGAAACCCAAATAGAATGTGATATCTAATAATAATGATGATATGCATTATCAATCTTTTTAATGAAATTCATGTTATACAAAATACACACACACACACACACAAATAAAAACTGAAATTTAAGGTCAGATTCACTGAGATGTGTTGATTAGTTTATACCACTTTGGAGCAGCAAAAAGTAGTCAGAGTATAAAAGTTCAGTTTTCCATACTTCCTGACTTACAGGGAACTTGGGGTGTGTGGGTATTTTCCACATTCCCCAACACATCAGTTCCCCTCAAATTAAAAAACTATAATTGTGAATCCTCAGAAATGTCATGGTGTATCCAATGAGTCAGTGCTGTAATTTTGGAGCGTACACATATTTTTCCTACACAGTAGAATCCTTACTTTACATACAAAACCCCCTCAGTTTTAACAATGGAGTAGCAACCCAGGCCACCATTATACTTTAACCCTATATCGTGGTAATGCCTATTTAACAGCAAGGAAAAGGTCTGCGTGTGTTTAGATGACAGTGAAAAATATGTCAGCGAATGCCACTTATGCTTGTTACTTACACAGTTACCACTGGTGTCACTGCCCAATAGTAACAGTGGAAGATTTCCTGGGAAAGGGGCTTGTGAAGACAAGGCCGGTGATCAAGCCATAAAATGGTCTGATCTAGCTTATATTGACTACCAGAGTTATCATAAATTTCTAAATCTGATTATGCACATTTCTCAGGTGCGGGCCCCATCCTCAGTGGGCCAGATGCGCTGATCAGTTACAACTGTTAAACTCCATCATGGCTGAATAAGCATGATCTAAAGTGACCTCTGCTCTCATCTTGTTTTTTGAAGGCCTGTTCTTTCCAAAAGTAGGTTTTACACAGTAGCCTTTTCCTGACTATCCTGTTCCAGAGTGTGGAGTGAAATGGATCACTGCAGCATATGTATAAAGGAGCCAGTTTTTCCTAATCATACCCCACAATACAACCAATGATCACCAAAATGTTTAACTATCAACCTGATCTCCCCAAAATAACTGCAAATTAATTTCACACTGCTCTCCACATCCTCACCTCTGCTGGTGAGCTCTGCACCACTCATTGTCAATTTCACTTCAGGGAGCAGCGGGAAACTAACCACTGGAGTCATGAAGATGGGAAGTAACAAGACTGAATCCCCTCCACCCCCCCAAAAAAGCTTGCCTGAAAACAAGTGCTATTTACAGCATCTAATAGAGATGCTGAAAAGTGTCACTTGCCTTTTGTATACAGTACATACTTTGATACTGGCAAAATAATTATTTATAGCAATATGTTATCAGGTCACAAATTCCCAAGAGAAACTAGCTAAAGCATGAAAGTCTCCTAGGAGCTAATTGAGAGAATAGCTAGAAAGGCAGCTTTACTTACTGCTGTTCTCAGAAGAACACATTTCAATTCCCTGCTCTGCTTTGTTAGGATATTGCACCCTAGGTGAATCTAGCAGTAAAGTGAACAGCAGGCAGGGAATCTATCCATCACTCAGCACAGAGTCAGTGGGGTGCTCTTTCAAGCCACTACAGAAGTCTGCAAAGGTCTCACTTATTAAGCATCAAGAGTAGCTGGAGATAGATAAGAGACTAAGAGGATTTAAACTAAAAATAACCTAAGAAAAATGATGTCAGTATTGGAAAAAAATTAAATAGGTAAATACAGCCTCACAGTGAGTTCATGAAGGTCTAGTTTATATGTAACCAAGTCTTTAATAACTATTGAATTCTAGATATTACTATGAGAATTCAAAACAATGCATCTTACTTGCACCATCTTTAGGATTTCATATTATATTGTACATATTAAAGGAAAAATACATCTGTAATACAAATAGTTTACATTTAGGGCAAAATGTTTGGCTCAAGCTACTTACAGTCATATTGTAAATTTCTTACTTACACTAGTGAACTTTTATTCACATATGTCATTCTGCTAATGTTACTGGAACTAGCTGTATGAGTAAGTACTCAGTATTGACACTGAGAGGTTCACAATCTGATCCACTGTAAAAACATTTGTACACAGCTTGTTAACGTGACTCAGTCATCTTCCACAAACTCTCAACCTCTATGTATCTAATAATGGTAGCACACAATGCTGTATATTTTGTAAAATTTATTATGAAAGACAACACAAGTTTATTGAGATATTCTCTTCCCTTATTATTCCTGCTCATTTATTTTGCATTTGCATATTCGCCGAGCCAAACAATAGTGTTCTCAGTAGCCAAGTGGAGCTCTCGGAGCCCACTGCTGAATTTGGTTAGCGGGCACTCCTTGACAATGGGCATCACCGTTTGATCTTCGCTGCAGCGTGTATTGCCTCCAAGACCCCAACGGTGCTGCTTGGCTGTACAGAGGCATTGTCCAGTCCGGAACTGGTTAAGAAGGGCCACTGACGACATGATAGGTCAAAGTCAGGCGGACAAGCAATAGGATCTGTGACAAGCAACTGATTGGTGGTTGATGTTAAGCACTCCAACTTAAAAATAACTAATTATTTTTCATCATCTATTGTCACAAGCAACACCTAAGATTACGATACCCAAAAAATTACAGAAAGTTATTTCTCTATTGTTTGTTTACATCATGCATTTGATAGCATTTTGTTAATTTTAACCATTTCACTGTTCTTGGTAGTGTCAACTTAGTTGTGCATGTCTGTGTCTATCTGTTACATGGAGCGGTGTATAGGAAAGAAGGGTCTTTCATGTATCAAAGGAGAGAAAATATTTAATTGATTACTAACTCACAAAAAAAAGATATTAAAGGGCAGGTAAATTAGGGAAACTACTTTTAAACTCATTTTGGGAAATTGGCACCTTGAAATATAGTCAATTTCTCTTTAAAATATTTAGTGACTATCTCAAAGAGGTCCCATTGAATGTTTAATCTGAAAAAAATGCTGAATACAAACATCTGCAAAAACTTTATATTAGAAATTTTCAGAGTTCAGCAAATAAGCTTGTGTCAAATGTGTATTAAAGAAGTCAATTCTGTAAATGCTAGGAGGAATACAAAATAAGTTTCTAAACCCATAATTTAAAGCTAATGGCAGTGCAATATAAATCTATGCAATCCCCTCCAAGATGTGCACAATATTTCCAGGATGACTCTTTTGGGGACTGTTTTTCCACCTGCCCTCATCAAGATGTGCATTCACACGTGAAGCAGATAGAGGTCTGAAAATAAAGGACAAAATTATTAACACAGACAGACATGCACTCAACAGATGGGAATAGTGGGGGTAATGTTGCCGAAGTCTTCATGGATTGCATAGCTACTGTCTATAGTGCAGATGGCAGGGACTTTACTCTGAGGCAGCACTAGTGAAAGAGACAAAGACCAGCTGCACTCAATGGAATGGTCCTCAGAGAGAAAAATATAGTTAGAAATTCTACCCAAGACTTTTGTGCATGTTCTGACACAAGAAAAGCATAGTTCCTTTCCACAGAAAGTGTGCCCAGTATTTACTAACAAGACAAAAACTGAACATGTGATCAAAATTATTGGTAAACAATTTTTTTTAAATTATGATAACCCCGGGCAACTCATGAGCATATTTAGGAAGAAGTCATGTGGATGAAGCTTCAGAACCAATGACCACCGGTTGATCCAAAACAATTTCCCCCCCAATTTTTTGGAACTGAAACAAAAAAATCAGTTATTCACACAGCTCTACTTATGAGTCCCTGGATTAAACAGTAAAACGTACAGTACATTTATTTTCCAAGAGCCAGTAAAAACTTACAACTTGACTTGAGAACTCCTGGATTAAACTAAACTGTACAGTACCTCTATATTTTAATAGTCAATAAGGACTCCCACATACATACAGAGAGCTGTAATAAATAAAAAGAAAGCCTCTCTAGCTGTAACTATGGCCACACAACTTTTTGGACAAGACCTGAGATGCTGCCGTCAGAATACTACCAAACACAAGCGGAATACAGTACAATCACATTCCTTAACCTAAGTTAGCTTTGAAGGACAATTAATTTTTCAGATCCAAAATGTATGCAAATTCCATTGTGGAAAACTGCAGGGTATTAATAGAAGTCTTGTTATCCAGCAGATCTCTCAAGATATTGGCAGGCTAGACCAAGCCAAATAATCAAAAGCTATAAAGAAAGTTGCTACAGATTCAACTTCGCATTGAAGTTAAAAAAAACGTAGAGAACTACATTTCTAAGGAGAGAAACAATAGCACTTTGAATCAAACTCAAACAGAATGTTTATGATAAAAATTGTCAGATCAATTATAAACACGTTAATATTTTGACTAGTTATAATTTTAAATACTTAGCTTGACAGACTTTACATATAAAAAATGTTTACAGCCACAATGCATCTTGAACTCAACACATTAAACTAAACTGCATCCATAAGGAAATCCAAAGTCAACATTAGTTCTGGAAATAGCCCTGAACAACACGACATGGTACAAAAGGGAATATACAATTTATCAGACATTAAGTATGGTCAATCAAATAGCCTGATGAAAACTAGAACATAAGGTAAATTTCAAAGAGTGCATCCTGTTACCTATTCAACTACACAAATTTAACTGAATTAGGTTCAGTTATCTACTCAGGTGATCAATAGTTTGATACTCTTGTTTTTGTAATGAAAGATTAGTTAAAATTGAGATTTTAGGTAGCCTAACACTTACAAAAGTAGAGTTTAAAGAGAACCTGTTAGAGAGTTTAAGGAACACTTTAGATTGGGAATCTTATGTTACAAGTGGCAGCGTCTTTGTTGCTAGAAAAAAAAGTGTTCCATGAGCTGCCTGGGAAACAGCTTGCTTGACATCCTCAGCTGAGTTCAAAGTTCATCTTTTTAGAAACATTGGTTTTGCAATATTTTATCTAAACTTGGAGGAACAATCTTGCCAAGAAAGAAATGCTTATTTCTGAAATTCAAGCCCTCTCTTAAAATCCACCCATTTTGTCTTCACTCTTGTTCATTTAGTTACATTATTTATTCACTACTACATTAAAAATATTGCATAGTACCCAAGAATCATAGTCCTGTAACAAGGTTTCCTCAACCAGCTTTCTGGGATTGACTAATTTAAACAGAATATAGGCAAAAGACATACTGGATGCTTTTTTCTAGCATAAAAACGACCATTTGTTCTAATAAACACTACGAACAATGATTTAGACATTCATATTACAGTTCTCACTTTCCTTCAATGATTGTTTTTCAAAAAGTTATTAGCCCAAGATTTGGCTTGATGTTGCCTTAACCTAATTCATACAAAGCACTGCTAAACATGAAGGCTTATTTTCATTTTCTTCCCCCAAAAGTGCATGGTTCAAACATTTTATATTTAGCATGAAAAAAGTAACAAAGTTTATTTAAGCACACTGCTTTTAGAAAATCCTAGTACATTTTCCAGGAGTTTCAGAAAACTTATGACAACATCCTTGATCCAATTTAAAATATGTTCACCTTAAGGGTAAATGAGGATTTTCCTACACAATCAGAGATTCCAGTAGCCATAGTAAAAAAACAGGTCACTTTATTTAAAAAAGTTGAAGTCCTGCTAGAAACTGACACTTATGCTACAGTACCAGTCACTTATGTTGCAAATTGGAGAGTCAGGATTTTTTTCTAAACAAAAAGCCTAGTCGATCTAGATATTTATATAGTCCTCATCACCACAGGATCTGAGCATTTCACAATTAATTTTTATCCTCACAACACCTTTGTGAAGTGGGGAAGTATTATCACAACTGTTCAGATGGGGAACTGATGCACAGGGCAGATTACAATAATCTACCTAAAATCCCATAGGAAGTCTATGACTGAGCCAGAAACTAAACTCAGGTATCCTGAATCCCATTCAGGAGTCCCACCAACTGAATTATCTTTTCTACTTTATGAAAACTTCGCTTGTTTATTATGCATGTTGTTCACAAACACAGAATGAAATGAAGCCTTGACAAATACAGTCTATGAGGAATAGGAATATTTTACATATTTGTTGACAGAGTAGAGGATTTATAGGCTAAACGCTTTGGAAAATATAATTTTAAGATAAATTGTGGAGCTGCAGAAGGGATTAATGACCCAGGCCCTTAAGTATGTCATGTTGTCAGAGGTAATGCTTAGTTCAGATAACTTTTCAAGGACTTAACCCTTTGAATCCTCAAGTGACCTTCCACTATGTTTATGACAAACACTTTGGCTAATGATTATGCCAGCAGTTCCTTTCTCCTTTCTGAATCCAGCTCATTTAGCAATGTGTATACTTTGTTCTGGAGTCTCGACTGGTAGAAAAAACAAGTTTGTGGCTACTCAATTGCAATTATTATACAGAAACAAGATAGTGAAAGAATGTTCTCACAGGGTGGAGTGGGAAACCTGTTAAGGGACAGTTAAGAGGGAAGTAACCCTCTCTCACATGTTTTATAGGCAACACCTACCTATGACATACAGAATGGAAAGAAGCTTTAAAAAAAACTTGGTAAGTAAAAGTGACGATTAGTCCAAAACACCGGATAATAGAAACTTTCTAAATAATTGCAACTCTCTTTCAGAAAGCCTTAACTTAACCTAAATGTTTTAGATATGTAATAAACACCCAAGAGCTTCCCTTGTTCACCCACAACTATGTGATGTACCATTTCCAAGCAAACAAGACACTTGGGGGGAAAAAAATGTGTGGATCAGTTCAACTTAAATACATTATTGCAGCATGTTCTTGACAGTGACAAGATTCTTACTATCAGGGTGGCTCAGTAACTTGTTTGCTGACAAGCATTTTTTTTTTTGGCCAAGGCTCAATGAAGACATTTTGCATATTGTATATCTTGTTACAAGAGATGATGGCAGTTTGGCATACATCAAAACCACTTTTTTCAGGGTGGATAAAAAGCTTTTAGTTCAGTTACTAAAATGATTATTTGAAATATGCAAAGAAAATCCAACATCACTTAAGGCAGGAGGATATAGAAAAGAGGGTACGGAAGAGAGTGGAAAAGATATGATCAGATACATAATTTTTACAAACAGGAAAATGCCATTAGGCCCAATATGGCCTGCTCTTTCCGCAGGAACACTAAAGAATAATGAGCCTTACTAACCCACTACTACAAGGAGTTTGATAAGATTTAACTGAACACTGGGAATATCTGAATGACGTGACATATCACTTGAGAAGTTATTCTAAAAATACAAAAGTTTTACAAGAGATTTCTTTTTTCAAACGTTACTAGGAAATTAAGTTGGACTATGTTCTGCTCTGATTTGATAAACTCAACATTTAGTTTTAAAAAAAAAGTGAACACATTGCATACTGTCATTTTACCAGTCCCAGCAACATTAAGAGACATGGATGAGGCATTGCATATATAATGATGTAGATTGCCTCACCGTATCCTTGGAGGAGATATTTCTATTGATTTGACAGTCACAAATTGAAGAGTTCACTTTCTCAAGTGGTTCCTGGCAATTACTGTCCACATTCACAGATGCATATAAAATACTCTGTCTTAATGGGCTGCAGCTTTTCTTTTCTGAGCAGAAGGTAGACGGTTCAGTTGGTAAATGCAGAGCACACACACCAGTTTTATGGTAAAAATCAAAGATGTATCAGCCGTGTTAATTTTGGGTTAGACAGTTTTTGAACTTCACAGCCCTTGAATTTCACTTGAGTTTCTTGTCTCCCCAGTGCTACTCTGAATTCAGAGGTACAGTACTAGGAATGACAAATTTGATTAAACTCTGTGCCCTAACTATGGTGCTAATTACGCTTCATTTGCAGTCAGAAACAGGACTGGTGGCCATCTATAAGTGGCTAGCTGTGGGTGGTAGTTAGGTATCAGAGGGGTAGCAGTGTTAGTCTGGATCTGTAAAAGCAGCAAAGAGTCCTGTGGCACCTTATAGACTAACAGACGTTTTGGAGCATGAGCTTTCGTGGGTGAATACCCACTTCGTCGGATGCATGTGGTAGTTAGGAGTGAGGTAGGTTTATTTTTGTTGCCAGTTTTGCAGATTGGGCAGAGAAGCACACACATTCACATAATAGCACAGTTCCATAAGTGTTTTTTCTCCCTGCGTTTGGATGTTTAAGAGTTCAAGAAGTTGGCAGATTGCACTTTGAAGGATATAGGCATAATTAACTATTTTAATTGTCTTAAAAAAATAATTGCTACCCACAACTATGACAGGAGGAGGAGAATATGATAGCAGGTGCAATGCCTTTATTCTGCTCTCCAATTCATCCCACAGCAGAGAAGGTGTGGGGTCACTTCGCCTTGGTTGTCAGACAATGTCATCTGCACATTACATTAGAAACAGTCTTGCTACCCTAACAGAAGTTTCTGGAGAGCTCTAGCCCTTTGGAGATATCCAACTTAAAAAGGAGTCCTGTCACCACAAGCAGGGTGGTGAGAGGCTGACAACAAATTCAAGCAGCCATAGCATAGATGCTGATGAAGAAAAAGTAGATGCTGCAAAATCATGCAATATATGAGTGTAGAGGCCTGTATGAGTGAGAAAAACAGGGCCCAATGTTGATGCCACACACAGGGCTTCTAAAGTAGAGTTCAGGGAGGTGCACTAAAGGAACTTTGACTGGATCTCCATGCAGGGCCGGCTTTAGGGCGATTCAGCCGATTCCCCAGAATCGGCCCCCGCGCCCGTAAGAGGGCCCCGCAACCTCCCGAAGGAGCTGCCATTGAAGTCCTGCCACTGTCTTCGGCAACAGCTCAATCGCTGCTGCGGAGGAAGGTCTCTCCGCTGAAATGCCGCCGAAGGCACCGGCCGCCAATTGAGCTGCCACCGAAGTCCCGGCACTGTGGGTGGCAGCAGCTCAATCGTTGCCACTGTCTTCGGCGGCATTTTGGCGGAGGAACCTTCCTCCGCAGCAGCGATTGAGCTGCCGCTGAAGACAGCGGCGGGACTTTGCCGGCAGCTCCTTCGAATCGGGCCCTGTGGTGCCTAAAGCCAGCCCTGTCTCCATGCAATAGCCAGAGACACTGGCCTAGGAGGATGTACACTAAACCACTGATGCTTCATTGACTGAGGTGGAGGACATATTACTGGGATTTTAAATATAAATTCAATTTAAATCTTATAGTTCTCACTTTTGGGAATACCAAGGACAGAAATGCCTGGTTAAAAGGTGGAAAATTATGACGACAGTAAGATGTCCCAACCTCCCTAAACTTTGTTCTGTGCATTTGGCTATTGGCCCTCAGAGATAGTATTTTTCCATGGTCTTGTCTACACAGGGGAAACTGACCAGCATAGCTATATGGGAGTAACTCCCTCATGTGGGCACAAAATTTCAGAAAAAAAGTGATTTTATTCCAGAATAATTACTCTGCTTTGTGAATAGCATAATTATTCTTGAATAAGGCCACTTTTGTTACAGAATAGAGTGTCCACAGGGGGAGCTATTCCAGAACAGCCACTTCAGAACAGTTATTCTGAAATCACTATTCTGATCAATTTCCAGGTGTAAACAAGGGTGTTTTTGCATGATGGTTGTCTCTGTTATGAGCTCTTTGATGTAATAATTGTTCCTGTCCATGCTACTACTTTATGAACAGATTAGATGAAAAACAGTACCTATGCTGAAGTACTAAACTTTACTGGGCTTGCACTGTGCAGGTAGCCCCAAGGATTACCTCACCAAGATCTAATATTTTGCAGTTACACAGCATCTTTTCATCAAAATACCTCAATGTACTTTACGGATGTTAAGAAACTCATGCTGGACATTTTTTGCTAAAGGCAAAATACTACATCTCTTTCCCCACCCAGACATAATTCAATGTAAAACATAAAGACACTTACTTTTTTGTGCTTTTCAAAAATATATAACCAGAGTGCAGTTAAGCACAAAATCATTTAATACCTGTTTTCAAATGGCATTATGGCTGTCATGCCTGACCATGCTGAGATGGCAGCTAATTGGTGACCCGTAAGATGGTACTTACATTACGTGACCTGAAACAGTTTTGTAACGAACTCAAAACTTTAATGAAGTATGCTCACTCCCCTGCATCGCAAAAGTTCACAGACCCAAACGTTTTCACAAACCAGAGCTACACTATTTTATGTAGAACTCACAAAACTACAGAACTTCATGTGGTTTCACAACAAAAGATTCACACAGCTCTAATAACAAGGCTTAGAAGTATTCATTGAGGGAAAAGTAGTACTAGGTAAGTGAAGTTCTTGCATGTTAGCCTAGAAAATAAGTGAAAGGCTTCAGTGTTAAAAAGATACATATCACCACAGAGGTTGTACCCTTTGGAGATACATTTAAGAAAACATAATATATTATTAGTTATAGTGATTTCCAGGTCTTTATTGTTGAGCCGGGGTCTCAACCTGACAATATTTCAAAGAAGATAAAATGAAATCCTGGAGACAGCAAGGAGGTGGCTGTCAAAAGATAAATCAGAAGCCAGCATGACACAAAGATCCTTTTATTTTGGGAGATATGTTAAAAGAGCATTATTGAAAGAGAGAGCTAGGGAGGGGGCATTACCCACCATTCATCTAGGGCCATCAAGTAAAACCTGGCTTTGACTTCGATTCAGCTGCATGAAACAGACATCCAAGATTAGTAACTGCAAAGGCAACCAGACGAGATCAAGAAAACACTCTGACAATTTGAGGGAAGGGCCCAATAGATCTAGGAGGTATAGGGTATTTGAATAATAGTGCAACCACCACATCTCTTCCTCACAGCATGTATTTATGCATGTGTCTTAATTTTACACATCATCATATTTTTAATGGTATATAACTCTAGTCTTTCAATTTGTTGAAATTCTTTATATGGTTAGCTGTATGATTTAAAAATAATTTCACAGAACAAGCATATCTACAATGAAATGCCATATTTCATAGCTGTCAGATTATTTTTTTTTCTATTTATTAGTTGTATTGCAGTAGTGCTTCAAAGTCCCAATCAGAAACGAAGCCCCATTGTACTAGATGCTGTACAATATAGAGTACAAGACAACGCCTGCCCCAGAAAAATGAGAGTTAAATATAAGGCAAGATGCAACAAGTTGGTATAACAAACAATCAAAAACAATGGAGATGGGAGGATAAGGGAAAGCTAACAATGTGTTTGCAGCAGATCCAGCTATGTGTATAGCTGGATGATTTGAAGTTGGTTAATGATACTGTCCTTACTGTGGACAGATGTTTAAGAAAACTGGTTGGTCACGGTTAACCTTGTCCACACCAAGGGCAAAATCATGTAATTCTGTGCTAGTTAAACCATGTTACTTAACTGAACACACTTCGTAATATGATGCATTTTTCCAGTATAGCCAAGACCTTATAGTGGAACAAAACTAAAGCAGAGTGAAAACCAACTGAAATGTACTAAAGCAATTCAGGACTTTTATTCCACTCAAAATGCAGTTTTACTATATCCAATTTCATTATAAGTGGATTTTACTATATATTTAGCAAGTCTCTCACAATAAAAGAAAACCTGTTTTCACTAACGCCCACTAGCTTAAGGTGAACAATACCAGAGAGGGCAGTTTACAATCTGTTTGCCAGAACTCCTGCCAATACTTCGCAGTCCACATTTATTAACCAAACTGGCCAATAATTTTAGCCACTATCCGGCATTTTCCCAAGCTTCAGAATTACTGTAATAAAAGCTGTTCTGATGCTAGGTGGTAATAATTGGTTATAAAAAAAACCAAAGCACTTTTTAACTACTTTACAGAACATCATAATTTCCATCATGCACCTTTAGCCTTAAGGTTTAAGCAAAATAAAATCAATTAAAATAAACGTTATCAGTCAGAAAGTACAATTTTTCATGTAATTGTTTTTGCTTACTAGACCTGCAAAAAAATTATTAGTCTGAGTGATTGGGAAAGTTTTATACTGTACATAAAAGTGCAGTTTTTAAAGACTGCCAAGTAGTTAGTGAACTAATTTGTTTGTGGAATTTAAATATAAGCATGCAAGTAACTTTTATTAAGAGCTAAACTTGCATTTTTGCAGTTTTAAGTGTGCAATTAGCAAAATTC
This sequence comes from Mauremys reevesii, assembly GCF_016161935.1. Taxonomy (NCBI): domain Eukaryota; kingdom Metazoa; phylum Chordata; order Testudines; family Geoemydidae; genus Mauremys; species Mauremys reevesii. The sequence continues at coordinate 15,512,080 of NC_052642.1, forward strand.
CATAATGAATCCAGATGGGTTTAGAATAAATAAGCCACTTGAATAATTGAATATAATTCCTCTTTACTGGCAAAAGGGTTTGAAACAGCAAAAATACTCAACTATAACCATTTTTAGACCACTGGTCTCAAAACAGGGATTTCTCTAGTATTTCTTTAATAATGAGTTAACTTTAGTTAGTAATGCAGTTTTCAAACTTTTGCAAGTACAGTTCCTCAACCCCTATTTTGCTAGGGATAACAATTTAGATTTGCAGATGATCACTGCCACAACTGTTCATCCTTTCTCAAAGCCTTACATTGTTTTGCTTTTTCTAATTCTCTAGCATCTTCCCAGATCTTCATGATTTATCAAATATGACTGCCATTGGTTTGGCAAATTCATTACAGTATGTCTTTAGCTTCTTAGACTAATTTACTAAACAGACTAATTTATGGGCTACATCCTAGCTGTCCATACTATGTCACTTTTTAGTAACATAGTTAATTCCATCTTTAAACCGATGCCCTGTGCATTTATCTGTATGACAAATTATTGAAAACAATATCCACAATATCCAGATCCACACAGTGGGACTGAGACAGACAAAACAGCCAATTGTAATGGGGGACTTTGAAACGGACAGTTGTCTACTAGGAACTAGTCTGGAAACTGCAATTAATTCAATGTTTTGCAAACAGCCATCAGCTAGTTAAAAACAAACAAACTTTCAGTCACAATCAATCTGGGATGTATGCTGAATAATGACCTAGAGGTGAAAGTATTTTTAAAACTCTTTATAAATTCACTGAAAGAGTGTTTATCTATTTGTTAGCAACTCAACATCCAGCTAAACTAGATTTGAATTAAAATACTGAAATAAAGAATCTGTAAGAGTAACAAGGCACACATATCTGATAAAGTTCTCAAAGTATTAATGAAGTTTAGCTGGTTTATTTAGAAAGCCCATTTTGAAGTTTTTAATCAAAAATCCTTAGAGTGTCGAAAGCGAGAATTAACTTGTCAGACTGAAAGCACAATCCCAGTGTTTACAAAACCTTGGAAGCTATATCCTCTGGAGACTCTGCCCAGACTGTGGAAACAAGTCCCACATTAGCAATGCCAATTTACAGGACAGCGGCAACAAAGAATTTTAAGCAGTGATTTCAAGGCAACACGTTCTGTGCGGAAATACTAAATACGACAAAACAGATCTTTACAAAATGCACTAATGTATTTGAGTATACTCAATATAAAATATTGGAATGTTCAAGACTGAACAATAATCTGATTGTGGTGACTATATTACAAAAATTTGTATAACTGAATAAACTAGTCTAAAGAAAAATTAAGTTTTCTGCAAAATATTCTAGCCAGGTATTAACCTGTTTTTCATGCAATAACATCTAAAGATATTGGTATAATTCAACAGTATCTTTACACCCAGACAAAGCATTCGCAATACTTCCTGGGTAGGTGCTTTAATAAACTGGCATACATGCAATTAGTTAAAATTTCATAACGTGAATTGCTTTGAGAAAAATATGACCATTCCGATCTAAAAAACTTTCAAATGTTATTCTAGTTATTATAAGATAATATTGTAATATGGTGTAAGTTATTTATAATGCACGCTACAGTTTCCTTAAGAGAATTTTCTTAAGGAAACTGTAGTGTGCATTATAAATAACGTACACAATATTACATCACTAAATAGTAAGTGATTAAAAAGTCTGCAGTATTCACTGTGTGTTTGCAGACAGTATAAAATGCAATAAGGGAGAAGGAAGCAAATTCAACTGCCTATCAGCCATGTCACAGGGCAACACAACTTTGTATACAAATTTCATAAGTCTGCTGGGAAAATCTTATCACTTCACTGATTTTTCTCTCAAAACACTTCCAACAATACTGGGAAAATCCCAGAGAGTGTCAATAACAACTGAAACATCAAGACAGGACAAAAATAAAAGGAACATATAGCTGTTTCTCCAAAACACTGGCTCCTCTATCTGAAGAAGATAGTCCACCATCATTGCTTTACAACTCAGAAAAGACATGCTAAGTACTAAAACTTTTTAGGAGAAAACAGAATGTGAAATGGAGATCTTCACTACAACCTCTTGGATTCAATTTGTGGCAATAAATTTGCATTATGAATTTCTCAACTGACAGGCTTGAAACACAATTCACCCTCAACTTATTACAAACCTCTGTAAAAGTTGTTGCCCATATTAAACTTCTTATGAATCCTCTCAAAAGAAATGCAGAAATTCTTATTTATTTATTTTCAAGTCAGAGAAAGTCACAGTTGAAAGGAACAATGCAGAAAAGTGCCAAAAAAAAAAGTGAAGCCTGCTTCCTGTCATCCATCAGAGAAGCAGGCAATTACAATTAAAATGTTGTGCCTTTCCACAAAATATATATTAGATTGGAAATCTTAGAGAATTCTGTTTGACTGAACAGAGTTGTGGGTTTCCCTGAGGGACTGAAAGGAAGACACTTAGCATGATTTCTAAATAAATGGGCATCAGATTTTGAAAGTGAGGGTGGAGAATGACTATTATGGTGAAGCTGAAGCCGAATATTAAGGATGCAGCTAAATTTCTGTTTAAAGCCAATATCCTGTAAATATCCTCTCTAAAATCTCAAAAGTAGGATCAGCCTAAAACTTGGTAGGTCAAGTCCTCAACCCCATCTCAACAAAGTGCTGCAAGACACAACTGAATTTGCCTATCCAACAGCTGCACATGAATAGAATCACTGTGCAGTGAATGAAGCAGGGGCCTTTACAAAGAGAAAGGGTGGTTCTGTGGTTAAGGTTAATGGACTAGAACCAAAGAGAACTCTACTCTAGCCCCGGCTGTGCCACAGACTTGAAACTGAGGAAAGCCTAGTACTGTGCCGGGGGTGGGCTAACAGGAGAAATGGAGTTGTGTATGGAGTGTGGCTAGGAACCTCTTGTCCCTCTCCTCCCTCCCACAAGAGGTCCAGGACCCATCTCTCTTCCCCAAGTGCAGCTCTGACCTTTCAACACTCTCACCCATTTTCAGGGAGCTGCTGCCTTCTCTAAAGCAAATGTGCCTACTTACCTCAGAGGCAACTGCTGGCTGTTCAGTACTTCTGAAAAATCTAGTCTTTTACTTAGAAGCCTAACTATGGATACAGGAACGTAACTTTAGAGTTTTTTATCTATCTATCTATCGATATATACATATTGAGAGGTTCTGTAAAAAATTATACTAATAAAAAAAGTCATAGATAGAAGATACACTAATTTTGCACTTGGTGCTAGCTAGAATTGTTCTCATTGTGGCACTGATAGATGTATCTACCACATTATGATACGTTTATCTTTTCAAAATCAGAAGTTAAAACTAAGCACAGTGATATCAAACACACACACACATAATGTGAACTCTATAGTGTACCCAGCTTTAAGTTAAAATATTCTATCAACTCTATTGGCTAAAAAATGTTAATTTTTCCCTTAGCAGCCCATTTAGGTTCAGCTTTTGTCATTTACCGTAATTTTAAAATATGCACTGTTTATAATCTAAGGCCAAGAAGTTCTTTTGTCTTTTGGTGACAAAATATGTCCCTCTTTTTATCCTTATACTTTGAAGGTCAACTTGAAGTTTCTCGCTTCATTTTGAGTCCACGATCCAACTGCAGATCACTCAACAAATTAAACAGAGTTGCAGAACCATATCTTTAGTCGTGTCCTTTCTTTTTATATATATGTATATCTCCTGTTTGCAGACAGAAGTGAATTGATAAAAGCTGGATGAATGTATTAGCAAACAAAGCAGAAAATGTCTTACAGTTATAATTAGACATCTGGGACCTGTAAAGCTGTATTTTGCCAGCTAAATATTTTCCTGCAATTTAGGCAGCTAAAATGAATTTTGTATCCTGGGATTTTTGTTTGATCACCAGCAATGTGTTTAAAAAGGCTGCACAGAAAACCATTTCCTTTAATAAAGGCTGTTTTCTTCTGACGGACAGCCCACTATATGGCAAATGTAATATTTCTATTCTCAAAAACTGCAAAATAATTGCTTGGAAATACCTAACAGAATACTATGAGCATCTGACAAAGTTTCACTCATTCCAAATATAAAAGTCTCTCTAACGTGTATGCTTGATGGGCAGTCTATTTTAGGGTACAGGGTCTGTTTGGGAAGACAGGATTGAATGCAAGCTAACACATTTAATGGTTAACTTTAAGCTGAATCTAAAAACACCCACATTTAGCCTTCTCTAAAACCAAAAAGGCATTTTTCACACGAAGGGGTTAAGCAACTTGCTCTTCATGATATACTTCAAAGGTAAGCTTTATTCACATCTTGTTCAGCTGCCAAATGCAGACCTCTCCAGAGCTCCTTTTTCAACTGTAGATGTCCTAAAAAGCCTTTTAATGTTGCACTCTAATCACCCCCTCAAGCATGTGTGCCATTATCACTTATTCTTTAAAAATCAGAGCTAAAAGCAAAACTGATTACTGAAAGAAATCTGTCTCCTTGAACAAAAATTGATTCAGACTATCTAACTTACAAGAAAGGATAAGAAATTAAAGGGATACTGTCATGGTTAATGCCTTTAAAAATGTTTAATTTGCCTTACTCCATGGAAGCTTAAAACTGAAACCATTTCCAAATCAAGTTTATATTTCTCCATTTATGCAACTTCTTCTGGCAAGCTGCTATGCTCTAGTATTTTCATTTACCTCCTGATTTACGTGCATGAATCTTGGTCACACCAAGTTATTACACCATTTAGGGAAGTCTATGTTCCCATTTTTCCCTCCATTCCTTAACAAAGACAAATTGATTAAAAGAAAAAAAATCTATCAATGGCATAACTCTATAAGATGTGAATGATGAAGATCACCAATATGCAATCTGTGTATATTAAAAGTCTACTCGTTTGTTCCTATTTTAAATAACCCTCAACATATTTGAAGACTTATCAGGTTCCCCTAAGTCTTTTTTTCCCCCAAGACTAAACATGCCCAGGTTTTTTTAAACCTTTCTTCATAAGTCAGGTTTTTTAACCTTTTATCGTTTTTGTTGCTCTCCTCTGGACCCTCCCCAATTTGCCGACATCTTTCCTAAAGTGTGGTGCCCAGAACTGGACACAGTATTCCAGGTAAGGCCTCACCAATTCCAAGCAGAGCAGGACAATTGCCTTCTGTGTCTTATATGACACAGTCCTGTTAATACAACCCAGAATTATACTAGTCTTTTTCACAGCTGTATCACACTGTTGACTCATCTTCAATTTGTGATCCGCTATAACCCTCAGATCCTTTTCTGCAGTACTACCACCTAGGCAGTTATTCCCCATTTAGCAGCTGTGCATTTGATATTGCCTTCCCAAATGTAGTACTTTGCATTTGATTTCACTGAACTTCATCTTGATGAATTCAGACCAGTTCTCCAATGTGTCAAGGTCATTTTGAATTCTATAAATGTCGTATAAAGTTTATTTGCTGAATAGCAAAGTCCCACCTAAGAGATTTGCCAGTGGAAATTTTCAGCACCAAAATCTGAGACTAACTCAACTCCTATTTTAGCTTGGTAGTTTTAAATTAAAAGAGGAAGTCAGTAGATATTTTAAACAGATTATGATGAATTTGGTATCTACTCATGGACCATACATAAACAGACTGAAAACTATTTGTAGAAGACTTTGGGGCCTTTTAGATGAAAACTATATACAAATTTGTAATTTCAGAGTATATACACAACTTTCATTTCTTTTTCTTCTTGGCAGCCCTTGTTGAAAGATTTATCTGGATCTGGAAGCTACAGTCTATAAAGAGGGTGGAAGGGCAATGGGACATTATTTTGAGTTGTAAGTAGTGGAAACAAACTCCTTTTTCAGGAACTGCTTGTCATTTTCATCTTAAAGAAGTAATTATAAAATTTAAATTAAATTCTGAGGACTTCACTTCTGGTTCACTCCTGGCAATCGCTCTCTCTTTTTTAGGGGGAGAGATCTAAGAAAGCTATCAGATCTTCATGAACAAGCCCCTGTTCTCCATTTATTTCTGGGACTATAAACTGATTTCAGCATAAGCAAAGAAAACATTATTTTTAGGTGAAGGAAAATGCCTTCCCATTTCCAAAAAGCTGTTCTTTATACAAAATATACATCTAGGGATGATCTGCACAGATCACTTGTCACCAGCTCTAGAAAATATTTTTTCACGGCATGCTGTATCATCAAGAAACTTATTGTCACTAAATAAATAACCTAAAAAATGAAAAGTAATCTGACACATCCAAGAGGAATAAACAGCATACCAGATAAGTTTTTATTTATAGTTGTTTGAATAATTATCACTTCTACTAAAGTAAATTCATTTTCTGCATCTCATACATTAATCAGTTATTTAAAATTTGTTCCAAGCCAGGAATAATTTAAATTGCAAGTGATGCTTTTTATTTTGGCTGTAGCAGCTGGGTTATTACCACTTCGGTGACAGTCTCCTTATCTTTTGTCTTACGATTTTGAGATTTCATATATTCGCTTTAGAAATATTCACTATTCAAGATCCCTTAGTGGTTTATTGTTTTATAAAGCTGTGTTGCTGACCAAAACTGTATAGTCATCCTGCATAATGCCAAGAAACAGACAACGAAACGTGAGTGTTGAACAAGCATATAGTAACTACAAACCAGCTGTTCAGCAGATGTATTAGTCTTCATTCAGTAGTATTTAGCTCCTTATTCATCTCTTTGTAAAGGCTTCAAAAAAGCTTCCAAAAAGAGCATTCTTCTTTATATTCAGAAGGTAGCTTAGGAAGTGCATAGATACTATGGTGACAGTTACTACAAAAAACCCTAAGGGAGACAGGCAGGATGTTGTAATGTAAAAAGTTCTTGGAGAGACTGACATTTGCTGAGAGAGAGTTTGAACCAAATATTTTTCCAATTCTTTCTATTTCTATCTCTGACAGACAGCCTGGTAAGTAACACACACAGTTCTTCATCACGTCTAACAATATAACACACTGCAGATCAACTGATTCTGAAGTCAGTAACTGAAACACTGTGGGCTTTGAAAAATCTCCTGTACAATCTTCAGGTGGAATGAATTGCTTATCTATCACAATCAATTCTCATATTCTCTACAATGCTGCTGTAATCAGTAGCTGAAGTTCCAAAACATTTTAGCATTTCAAATGTCTGGATTTTAAAAAGACTATCTCTGGGACAATATGCAGTAGTCAGATTTAACAGCATTTACATTCCACTGATGGAAATTTAATCTAACAACACTATGCATCAAGTTGATTTGAATGCCTACTTCCTTCTCCTCCAGTTTAAACTTTTTTTAGACTGCTTGATCAGGAACTTGCCTCTCAGTATCTAAAATATCTATTATCTTTGTGAAAAGGAAAGAGAGGAAGGAATCCTGCCTATTGAAGCTCCTAATTCAGGTAGCAGGAAAAGACTATGAAAAAGTAAAGATCGTAAACAACACAGCAGGGTAGGGGGAACAAAACACAAATGAAGACTTATTTTCTTGTTAAAAAAGTTACGTATATAAGATAGACAGACAGGAAGAGGATGAACATTGAACACAAATTAAACAAGGAGAAAGGGAAACTGAGGAAGAAAATGGGAAAAGGAAGAAAATAGCATTCAGGTTAGTAAAACATGTATACGTAATTCCTATATTTCATCCTTGAGGAGAAAAATCAACAAGTCTGTTAATTTGAGGGAGAAGACAAAACAAGAGGGAAGTGATGATAGAATGCTGTTGTTGATGGGAGTTGAGTCAAATTGCTGTTTACTTCTGTGCTTCTTACTAGATTAATGGAATGATGTTTTAAAGAACTGCATGGCGCAAGGCACAGTAGTAGTAAATGGCTGTCCTCTCCCTCAAACTTCAAGTTCCGTAGTGGTTTTTAAAAACCTTAATTTTCCTATGATTTATACCTAACTGTGGACTTACAAGATATGATTAAATATATATACTTCTCCTGTCTGTAGGCACAAATGTTTACATTTCTTTTATAATAAGACAGCATCATTGTTTAATTACTGAAGCTAGTACAATATTTTAAAACATAAGCATTCTTACTTAAAGGCACTTCTTACACCATTGCCTATTTAACTGCAGAACACAGAACTTTAAGTGTAAAGTATTTCACTGCAATTAAAAACACTAATACCACAAAAATGCATCAGTGAAACTAAACGTGTACACAACTCAGTCAACAGCAATATGAAATGGAAACTAAAATTCTAAGTTGAAAGTTCCAATTACAGACTCTTAGAAGCTGTGTTATTTATCCTAAAAAAAAAACACAAAACAGAGTTTTCAGATTGAGGTAGAACTCAACTCAAAAATTAATTAAAATGACCAACCTCTGAAACAGATTAATCAGACTGTGATCTCACAGCCATACAAAACCCCATGAGATTAAAATATACAGCACAGTTACTTCACGCATAAAAAGGGCAGATACTGAAGGCAATACTGAAAAGTTGATGTATAGTTTATTCTCCGCCAATAAACAGTGTGCCACCCAGAGGTATTTCCGGTACTTACATACATAGAAACGGATAATGTGATTCAGAATGTCCTTATTTCTTTAGTTTCAACTACCCTGATATGGACCATTCTGTTTTGATTTTTTGTTAAAAAGGTATCCATTTCTAGCTTGCTATATTTAACCAGGGCTTGAAAAATTCACGCATGTATTAGCCAGAGTACTAAACTCGGTGGCTTAACAAAAGAGAAGAGGAGGGAAGCCTACCGGTGGGGATCAGGAGTAATGCTTATTGAAAAGCCTAGCCCGCAACTCCTCTTCAGCTGCTGGGACCATTACCAGGATAGCGTCCCCAGACACCAGTTTAGAAGTTGTCATTCTTTGTGTCAGGCTTTGGTTAGTAAGTGTCAAAGATTTGTAGCAGTAGAGAAATTGACAAGGCTCTGGTCAGTTTTATGCTGCCACTGCTTAGCAAAGCTGAGAAAAGCAGCAGAAGCACTGGAACAATCTGTCTGCAGACTCAGGTCCATTTGGTCAAAAACTAAATGTTTTGTGAAAACAAAAAAAAAAAAATGTTTCAACACAAATTTCATCCAGACAGTTTCTCGAGTCCAGGATTGGGATGGATAGACAGACACACACCAGAACTTGAACCCTGTCTCCCACATCCTAGGCTCGTGCCCTAATCAACAGGTTACAATTTACTATTGGCTATTCTGAGGTGGTTGTGTTCTTTGTCTGCTCAATTTTAAATGTTCCAGTTTCATTCCAAAGCCAAACAAAAAATATATCTCAAAACCTCAACGTTTTTGGGGAAATTGTTTTCGGGACAGCTCTAATTCCTGCCTCCCTGTCTAGTACTGTCCATTAGATCACGCTGCCTCAAGAAGTTGAGAAATTCACGACCAAGTTTTCAATTCAGAGAATAAGAATCCCTTCCTCCTTCAGTGAGGGCAGAAGGCGGGCTTCAATTCAGGTTACAGTTTTGGGTGGCTCAATATTCAGATCCTCTAGCTGTCAAGGTTGAGCAAAGAGTGGGATGCAAGGACCTGCTTATTCCTGACTTTTCAAATGTAAAAAACAATGAGAAAGATATTTGCGTACGTTTAAGGCCATTTTTATATATCAAGAAGTAATTAAAGGCAAAACACAATATTTTTGCTGTCCACTTCATCTCTAAAAGAAAAAGCAGTTTATATTTAGATGGAACTTCATGCTTGAATCGATACAAATGGAGGTATGTAACAATACATACTGACTTCTTGTTTTGAGCAATACCAACTATGGCAGAGACAATATTTGCTTTACTAATATATATATATATATATATATACACACACACACACTATCAGACTAGTTATGCATAATCATTACTAGTATGTGGAATTTGAGCTATTCATACTGCCTCAAAGATTGGTGGCATAAAATATTCTATAAACCCACCTACTTCAAGACGTGGACTGGATCCATTTGGAGAAAGTAATATGCTTCCTTGCCTTGCATGGTCATTAATTCACAAAGTTCACCTACTTAAATAATTGTACCTAAAAACTACTGTATGTAATACAACCTCATGGAGGATATTACAGTAGGTATTCATTTCCCTTCCCCCTTTTGATTTTATTCTATAATTCAAACTCACTACTTGGCCACTTCCCTCACCCTCAACTGATTACTGGCAGTTTGCAGGTTAAGTGAATTATGTTTAATTTTTAGAATTAAAACGGAATCTTTCGACATATGTTTCATTGTGTCAGACCTTACAATGATCAAGAGGAGATAACACATCAGCAGCTCACAAGAGCCTGGATTAACTTGTCATGGTGACTAAGAGGTGGGGGAAAAAATAAATTCCGTCTGTTCATAAGGTTTATGAAATTTACAGGGAATGTTACATTGGAGTCTCTCTCTACAGCAATTTGAACCTAGTTACAAAGATGTGATAATATGACTAATATACATACATCTATTTGGGAAGAACTTCTTTTGCTTGCTTATACAGTATTTAGATTTAAATACAGAAAAACATGAAATATGCTTGGTCATTAGAGTTACTTGTGCTAATGTTTGATCGTGAACATCTTAAGAAGTTCATATGTTCTCTGAATTCACAGAAACAGGAACCCATCAACAGAAAATTTAAACAATTAACTTTTGTTTTCCTTTAAATGTTGTTAACACTAAAGTTCCTGGAACGATCACCTGAAGGAAACTTGTGTTACAATAACGTCGGCAGGTTCTATCATTTTCCAAGATAACTCTTTTTACTTATTTTCTTGTCTATTCTGGATGTATTCACACTATTAAAACAGTAGTCATGACTTGATAAAACAAGCTAAGTGACTGCAAGACCACTAAGTTTTGGTTAAAAGCTTTGCCAATACCATGAACCTGGGTGTTTTTTACTTCAGATTTATCACACATGGGATAGTTTCAATGTAAAATTCTTTAATCTCATCTTTGCTCAGACTTTCCAGCTTTTCAATAAACAATCAATTTTGTTCCTCCATTTCATTCAATTCAATTGTTCTTTAAATGGCAATGCCTTTTCTTTAGTAAAGTTTCCAGTTCCACTTCCACCTCAGGTTTTTTTCCTCTTATATTGCCATGCTTGCTGTTTGCTTTCCCTACGTCTCCCATAACACAGAACAAAAAACAAAAACAAAAAAATCAAGGCAAATGAGCCTAATTTTATCTTTCAGCTATTACAAGCCTTGTATCAAAAGTAAATTTGTATATATCATCTTTTGGAATTTGCTTAACAAAAAGCTGTAGGGAATTATTTCTTTTCAGACAGACAAATCCTTTCTGGCTTCACTATCACTGTCTGCCAGGTCTACTTCTCTCACACTCTGAATCATAAAAATCACCCAGTAAAATGGAAATGCAAGACAACTGTTTGTTATCTACTTGCTCCCCTAGATACTTATTAGTATATATTAGTATATATTCTTGCATTGCTTTTGCACATCACACAAATAGGTATCTGAAACCCTATATTCATAACCAGAAAATCGCTTTTCCTTTTGCACGTACTGTATTTTACTTTCACTGTAGCATCTTAAGAATATTTCTCCAAATACCCACTTCTCCTTTCATTTCTAGAACCAGCTTCAAGTAACTTACAATGCATATTATTCTGCAGCAGCATGAAAATAGCAGCCCTTCACATAAAATGCATTTTGGAAAGTGGCTTTTGAGCAATTGACTTTTTGACCTCTAGAGAATCTTCAAAATCACCCAGGAGGACTTGCCCTAAAAGGGAACAGGGCATGGAATGGAGGGTCTGGTTCAGGCTACTAAGTTTCTAATAAGCAACTAAATGGTCAGTATTTTTAAGAAGTCAGTGGATCTGAAGCGATTAATAAATAGTATTTGTGGTGTTGGCAGCAGAAACAGACCTACTGGTTATTCACAATACCTCAAGGCAGTTGCAATAACTTCCACAGGTAAGGAATCTAGTCATTTTAACCTTTATAACCTTGTGGAGAAAGAAGGAGATCTGTATTATTTTTATGACTATCCAAGGTGCCACAGGTTACCTGTTTAATATTATCCTGCATGACTGGAATGAGTTAAATCAAAGGAGACTGTTGGTGGAAAACAAACAGGAAACAATGGCAAAGTTAAGGTAATGTAAAGAAAAGACAACGGGTTTTTGAGGAAACAATGTGGAAAATACTCTTTGGGGAATACCTCCAGCCTAGCTCCAGCTAAGTTGGCAAGGTTCATTTTTCCCAGACCTGAGTCTAGGCTCAAAGGGGATAATAAAACCATAAAGATGTTGGCCTACGGAAGAAGTGGGGTTGGGTAGGTCGTCAGTGTAGCCTGTCTCTCCCAACACAGAGATGGAGGTAACTGCGCTAACGGGAACTTACAAAAGCTTGCAATTAAACATTACAGTGTAGACAAATCCCTTGCTTATAGGCCTTTTTTGTTTTAACCCTGCACGCTATGTATCTTTGGGTGAATAAATAATGCTTTGTTTTGAAGAAGCTGTTCTAAAGTCACTTTAATCAGCTGCAGTCATGGGCTCCCAGAGGGCTTACTCTTGCCAAACGGACCTATGATGTTAACTTGGTTGGGAAACAGGGGGTGCTGCCTCCCACTGATCCAGTCCCACAGTAGTTGAAAAGTGGGGTTCAACCTTTGAGATAGGACTGTCTTCCTGCACCTATCACCTCGGGATGCACTTAGGAGGGACTAAAAGAGATCTAGGGGATGGCTCACCTTGTAACTGCAACCATCCTTCACTTTATTAATTACGAACCTTCTGAAAATCTGAGGAGGTTTTTAAGTCTCATTGGGAGAAAATGGGAACTGTGACAGTAGATGACCATAGAGATCTCTTCATACAAGTAGGATCTCTCATCCCCGGATGTGGCCATTGCCCTTAAGGAACAAGCAACGTCTACTAATATAAAAACTCTATTCCTTGCTTTGTATGGTTCCAATACATGTCATTTAAGCCAGCTAGATATTTAGAATTTTGGAAGTGTATTAAGCCCTACCTAACGTGGGTTTGTGTTGGGGAAAAACAGGGGGAATGCTAGCTCTGGTTGTACCAAAGGGAGAGTTGCTCCAAGCAAAGAAAGGGAATATTAAATTACCATTACAGCTTTAGTCCCAGATTAACATTTTGGTTTTTGGGAGAGAAGAACCTAAGTTCTACAGTAGTCTAAATTCTTCCTGCCTGCAGCCGCACAGGGAGAGAAAAGTAACAGATTATTCAGGAGCAGCAGCTTTGGGGGGGAGGGGGGAGTGACAGAGAAGTTCTCATAGGGCTTGGCTACACTTACAAATTTGCAGCGCTGCAGCAGGGTGTGAAAACACACCTGCGCAGCGCTGCAAAGCGCGCCAAAAAGCCCCAGTGTAAAGCGCCCCAGCCCCTGCTGGCGCGCCCCGCGCTGTCGCTGTTTCACCCCCAGAGGGAGAGAGCTGGAGCTGGCTGGAGAGCTTCCTTTGCGGCAGCGCTGACTACACTACAGCGCGCTTGCGCGCGCTGCGCTGCCAGCGCTGCGGCAGTTAAGGCGTGCCAGCCATAGATTCATCTCTGCCCCCAATGATGCACGCAGGATAAAGATCCAGTGCTTTGGTCCTTTCTTATCTGAAGACAATGCCTCAAATAAATTTACCTTAGTATAGAGCTACCTTTTACACTGAAGTCCGGATGAGGAATACACTAATCCCAAAACACAAATTTAAATATAGTAAATAAAAACTTGTTCTATTAGAACCAAATTTAGCTGCATTCCACTGAAACCTGCTGGTCTCTATTATACAGATTATTTAATCATGAAACCAATGTCATAGAAAACTTTATTTTATGTTAAAGAAATCCTTCCACATCTCTCTCTCTTTCTGGTGTCTGCCATTTGGATCTTGTTTCACATTTGTGTCTCAGCTGCTACTTTTAGGAGAATCTCCAGAAGATAATCTCCTTTTAAAAATAAAATCAGGATTACATAGGTTCTGCTAAACAAATGCTGAGATTATCAACAGTAAATAGAAAAAATTGAGCCACCTAACGATTTTAGTCAGTAGTTTACTAAAAACCATAAAATGATAGCCATTTTACTTCCTAGAGACTAGGATTAGCCAATGATGCCTTTTTTGAAAGACAGTTGCCAATATTTATATGGCATGGAATAATAAAAAAAACTACGCAAACTAAGTGGGAGATGTTATCTGCTTTCAAGATATGCTACCAAATAATTAAGATCAGAGCCAGAACAGTTGCTTGACTGTTAGTTCGCCAATTGCATGAGCAACCTCAGCATTACTGCTGCCAAATCCAAGATGTAGTCTATTCTCAGGCTACACTGTTTGGAGGGGAAGGGAACTTTAAATTCACCTCCTAGTGGTATGGGGTAATGTAGCAAGGATGTGACATGGAAGAGGTTAGAGATTAAAACTAGAAATAATGCAAGTCCAAAATGACAAGGAGGCTGAACACAACACCTTCCTTGACCACCCTTTTTATCCTTTGCTCAATTTTACATATATTTGACTAGGAAAGGAAGGGAATGGGAAAACTATGTTCTAATGTCCAAATATTCCAGATGCCACTTGAACCTATATGACACATTGTCTTATGTTGGTGATCCTGCTTACTGCGTTTCTCATTAGTTTTCAGACCTCTTACTAAGCACTTTAAAAAACTTAATACAGTAATGTGGAGGGTTCACAAGCTGACCAAAGGCAGGACATTTAATGTTAAGGCTGACATAAGTCTATCCTTAATTCAGCCATTATACAGATACATTGCATCAGCTAAAGACATAGCATTAGCCTTCCTTTAATGCTGAAGCTGTTTTAACAGCCTGTAAAATCAAACCTAGCAAGTCATGTACAAAAATGTAATTCTTTCATGGAAGCTTGAGCCACCTGAAATAAAGTTTGTTTGTCCAACAGTTTGGAATGTCTCCAACACAGCTGTTCTGATCTTTTGTAAAATAGCTTATTTACCCTGATAGAGTTGTTCCAGTCTACTGTTTCACTTCATATTTAGGATGTACACGGTAGTACAAAAATGCATATTAAGTAGTTATTAAATTTAACAGTGAATTTTTTTTTTAATTCTTATAAAAACAGTAACTCCCAGCCAAAGATTATGGCAAAAGTATACTCCCCCACAAGTGAGAAGAATGATATATAATGACAGCCTAAACTATGATGGACGTCAATGTACAGTCAAAATATTTACACTCATTAAAAGTACCAGCCCCTTAAAAATCCTGATATTACTAACTTGACCCCTCCCCCCCATGAAATGACTTCCAAATTAACGCACTTTTGATCATAGACAAGTTAGACGTTTTAGTGGAAAATGTTCAGTTTTGTGAATGTTTATCTGTTTAATATTCTGTGTTGTCTAACTCAATAGTAGCAAATTCAGAAATATTTGGATCACAACAAAAACAAAAAAAATCAGTTGACTAGAATGAAGTTTTATAGCTACAGACCTGCCTTTAGTCAGTCGTTTGTTTTTCCCTTTAAAACTATTAAGGTCCCAACCCAGCACATGATCTGCCAGCACAGACTTCTACCCTGGTATTACGGTAATTCCAAGCCCATGTCTAAGATTTGAAAGGGATTAGGTTGTTAACAAGGCAGTGTGCTGTAAACATGTTAACTGGTTAAGTTAAAGGTTTTAACTTGGTCAGTTCATCACGTGTTAAAAGCACACTACTTTATCTATACTAGACTGTTAACATGTGGTAGCTAGCACATTAGCTAACCTCTTCCAAGCCAGAGTCAAAAGGCCCTAATGACTTCATTAGAATTCCTCACTGGTGTAAAAATCCACACCAGAGGATCCTACTGTAGAACTGAAGTATAAACTCTTGTAGTGACTATTAGAGATATTTGCAAATTATACACTACGTGGGAAAAATCCTTCATTGATGCTTAGAAAGATAGGCAAGCATGAACAGATATGGGAAGTCTTACTGAGATCTGCTTCTTTTTGCAGGGACCATGACTTGCCTTAGGGGAAAAGATTTACAAATAAAATTCCCCACGAAGAACAGTGAACAGCCAGGCTAGACATTTAACAGCATAAGTGATGAAGAATAAGTGAAGGGGGCTCTGATTAGCAGGTAACAGTTTGACCTAAAAAAAAAACCCAACAGGTAGTCTTAAACCATGCTTCGGACAAGATTTATCTCCTAGAAGGGAAACAGCCACCTGGAAGTGTGGCTGTGGCTATTATGCAGGCAGAAGAGTGTACCCACTTCCCCACTGCCCTCAGAACAGCCTGGCCATAGGGCTTTGATCATCTAGATGTTTAGAAGCAATGACCAATATTTTTTCCTCCATTTTTCAACATATGTCCATGTTCTTTTTTAAGCATGCTGTTGGCAAGCTTCACTTCACATATAAAGCACATGATAAGATACTGGGTGATGTTAAAGAATAGTTTTAATTTAGAACTAGTAAGTGAAAATACATTTTTAAAAGCTAAGATTTATTGGGAGTGTTACTTGAAATTAACTAACCATACACTTTTCTACTAAACATTCATTTTTCCATCATCTTGTATTTAGAACTGCACATAATTACTTTGATATGCATCGCCTGTAACTATTACCCATTCTTTTTCACCACTGCTTTCACTGATTTCTTTCTGGCTGCCTGTGATTGTTAAAATACTATTATCTATAAATAAAACATTAACCACATAAACTTCTATCCTTTACATACATATTTACACTGCTTGTCACAAGCCACTTGCATTTAAACTTCAATTGCCTCACTCAGGGGTCTACTTTACAAAATTGGGTATAATAGCTAGTTTGACTCACAGTAAAGCAAAAAAGACTTACAGCCTCTACTAAACGATGTATGTTAGAACTACATAGAGGAGGTCTTACCTACACCTTCAGCACTCAGTTGTCTGCAGAACAATTAACACAAACAATTGAGCACATCCACACTAGCCATCTTAAAGTGCTGTAAAGCTTGTCCTTGTATCCAAAGTAGAGTTGCCTTACCCCAGTTCAGGAGAGGTAGCTGTCATCTTTGACAACTGTAAGATCTGACAGCTGCCTCAGCCAACGAGCCTCCCTTCTGTCCCCATGCCACATCCCCCCCTTTCCCCCACCCTAGAAACATTCCCCCAAGCCACGTTTCTCCCCACCTCCACTGCCAGACCAGAAATTCCTTTCTCCAACTCCACAGTTTCTCAGCCCCTCCCATCTTACCTCCCCAGCTTCCCCGACTCCAGTAATTCCATTAGCTTCATCTCGGCAGGTTCTCAGCCAAGCCACTAAAATTTCACTCACTAAGGAAATCTGACAGCTAAGGGAGATGACAAAGATGACAGCTCTCAGTGTTGGCAGTGCACCAACTGTGCTAGTGTGTCGCATCCAGAATGGCATTTTGACTGAACCTCAATCAACTGAGACTTTACCCCCAACACAATCATAGAATCATATAAGATCAGGGTTGGAAGGGACCTCAGGAGGTCATCTAGTCAAAGCAGGACCAATACCCAACTAAATAATCCCTGCCAGGGCTTTGTCAAGCCTGACCTTAAAAACCTCTAAGAAAGGAAATTCCACCACCTCGCTAGGTAACCCATTCCAGTGCTTCACCACCCTCCTAGTGAAAAAGTTTTTCCTAATATCCAACCAAACCTCCCACACTGCAACGTGAGTTCTGTCATCTGGTACCACTGAGAATAGTCTACATCCATCCTCTTTGGAACCCCCTTTCAGGTAGCTGAAAGCAGCTATCAAATCCCCCCTCATTCTTCTCTTCTGCAGACTAAACAATCCCAGTTCCCTCAGCCTCTTCTCATAAGTCATGTGCTCCAGCCCCCTAATCATTTTTGTTGCCCTCCGCTGGACTCTCTCCAATTTATCCACATCCTTCTTGTAGTGTGGGGCCCAAAACTGGACACAGTACTCCAGATGAGGCCTCACCAATGTTGAATAGAGGGGAATGATCATGTCCCTCGATCTGCTGGCAATGCCCCTACTTATACAGCCCAAAATGCCATTAGCCTACATGGCAACAAGGGCACACTGTTGACTCATATCCAGCTTCTCGTCCACTGTAACCCTTAGGTCCTTTCCTGAAGAACTGCTGCCTAGCCATTCGGTCTCTAGTCTGTAACAGTGAATGGGATTCTTCCATCCTAAGTGCAGGACTCTGCCCTTGTCCTTGTTGAACCTCATCAGGTTTCTTTTGGCCCAATCCTCTAATTTGTCTAGGTCCATCTATATCCTATCCGTACCCTCCAGCGTATCTACCACTCCTCCCAGTTTAGTGTCATCTGCAAACTTGCTGAGAGTGCAGTCCACAACATCCTCCAGATCATTAATGAAGATATTTGAACAAAACCAGCCCCAGAACCGACCCCTGGGGCGCTCCACTTGAAACCGGCTGCCAACTAGACATGGAGCCATTGATCACTGCCCGTTGAGCCCGACAATCTAGCCAGCTTTCTATCCACCTTATAATCCATTCATCTAGCCCATACTACTTTAACTTGCCAGCAAGAATTCTGTGGGAGACCGTATCAAAAGCTTTGCTAAAGTCAAGGAATAACACATCCACTGCTTTCCCCTCATCCACAGACCCAGTTATCTCCTCATAGAAGGCAATTAGGTTAGTCAGGCATGACTTGCCCTTGGTGAATCCATGCTGACTGTTTCTGATCACTTTCCTCTCCTCTAAATGCTTCAGAATTGATTCCTTGAGGACCTGCTCCATGATTTTTCCAGGGACTGAGGTGAGGCTGACTGGCCTGTAGTTCCCTGGATCCTCCTCCTTCCCTTTTTTAAAGATGGGCACTACATTAGGCTTTTTCCAGTCATCCGGGACCTCCCCCGATCGCCACAAGTTTTCAAAGATAATGGCCAATGGCTCTGCGATCACATCCGCCAACTCCTTTAGCACCCTCGGATGCAGCGCATCCAGCCCCATGGACTTGTGCTCGTCCAGTTTTTCTAAATAGTCCCAAGCCACTTTTCTCCACAGAGGGGAGAAACACTGGAGTAAACTGCAATGATTATTGCTACCATAACAATCAACTGAACCACTTTTTTATGTAGACAAGTTGTGGGATAGGGTAGAAATTGCATGACTTCCTCTAGAGGTAGACAAGCTTAAATTAGTGCTTGTAAATCAATTCTGCAGTCAAGTGTACACTTTTTGAATAATGGACGACATTTTAATTAAGGAAATTTTCATTAAGTGTTCCCTGTCCTCAAAGATTTTAGGCTGATTCAAAACTTAATATTGTATTCCAATACACACGTGTGTAAATGTTTTATTATAATCACACACATATATAGAATATCAGGGTTGGAAGGGACTCAAGAGGTCATCTAGTCCAACCCCCTGCTCAAAGCAGGACCAATCCCCAGACAGATTTTTTTTTACCCCAGTTCCCTAAATGGCCCACTCAAGGATTGAACTCACAAGCCTGGGTTTAGCAGGCCAATGCTCATGTATGTATATAAACAGTAGTTACTCTTTGGGAAACAATGGCTAATTTACAGAAAAGGAGTTTAACAACTGAATTATTTGGTACTGAGGAACACAGAAGAGTGAACCTGATGATACTATCGCATCAGCTCAATGTTTTTTTTTTTGTTTGTTTTTTTTAAAAACACACAAAATCTTAAAAGGATGTTACACTAAATTGTAATGTGCTGTATATGTTGTACTATATTCTAAAAACCTCTCAAACAAAATCCAAAGTTCACCAGATAGATTTCATAAGAACATAAGAACAGCCATACTGGATCAAATAAAAGTCCATCTAGCCCAGTATCCTGTCTTCCAACAATGATCAAAAGCCAGGTGCCCCAGAGGGAATGAATAGGATAAGTAATCATCAACTAATCAACAGAGGCTAGGGACACCATTCCTGCCCATCCTGGCTAATAGCCTTTGACGGACCTGTCCTCTAGAATTTATCTAGTTCTTTTTTCAACCCTGTTATAGTCTTGGCCTTCACAACATCCTCTAGCAAAAAGTTCCACAGGTTGATTGCATTGTGTGAAGAAATTATTTGTTTGTTTTAAACCTGCTACCTATTAATTTCATTTGGTGACCCTTAGTTCTTGTGTTATCAGAAGGCGTAAATAACACTTCCTTATTTACTTTCTCCATACCAGTCATGATTGTATAGACCTCTATCAGATCCCCCCTTAGTCCTCTATATTCTGTTGCTAATCCTTATGTTCATGCTGCTGCTGAAAAATCCACACAGACATAAGCACCTTCCACTGGTGTAGGCTACAGGGTATAGCTATAGGAATGCAGCTATACCGGTATAGTCTTTGTAGTATAGACATATCTGTAAGCACAAAAACTAGGGCTACATCTACACTATAGCTTATGTTGGCAGAACTCATGTAGCTCAGAGAATGAGCAACACTTTCCCCCCCCTGCCCTCAAGTGACAATATACACAGACATAAGCACCGGTGTGGACAGCACTATGTCGGCAGGAGAGCTTCTCCTGCAGACATAGCTTCTGCTGCTTGTGGACAGGGGTGGCACCTGCGGGAGGTCCGCCGAAGTCGCGGGACCAGCGGACCCTCCGCAGGCAAGCCACCGAAAGCAACCTGCCTGCCGCCCTCGTGGCGACTGGCAGAGCACCCCCTGCGGCTTGCTACCCCAAGCACGTGCTTGGCGTGCTGGGGCCTGGAGCCGCCCCTGCTTGTGGAGGTGGTTTTATTATTCCGACAGGAAAACTCTCTCCCGTCAGCACAGAGCATCTTCACCAGACGCAATGCAGCTCCACCACTTCACATGTAGACAGGGCCTAGGATTTACAAAAAAATCAAATCTAAACATTGCATGCAAACACACACTACATATTAATGGTGGCAAAGAGTACAGAAAAAAAAAGTTGATGGAATTTGTCTTATTAAAATCTTTTCACTAAGATAACAGCCCTGTTCTATAATTGTATAACTCCTGTATTCCTTTCCCTGCACGTATTTTCTTTCCCATCTCTCCTCAAGTCTTACACCTTGTTTTTGTTGGTATTTTTATAATAAATTTTGCAGTAACTATTTGCTCCATAGTTGCTACCAGTAATTCCTACAGCCCAGCTGTACTTTAAAGCATGATTTCATGTTTTAACATTTGACACTCTAGGTTTTGGTTTGGTAGGTTTGTTGTTTTGGTAGACTACGTTTATATAAAAACCAAGACCGCTTTAAAAGAGTTAAAGTGACAACCATTTTGTTTAAATCACCTCCACGTAACACGATTATAGTGGCCTAATTACTGCAAAAGCCCAAATTAGATTATTATAAATTCAGTCACTAAAATTCCCATGTTTATTCAACATTATAGTTCTTAATTTAAACGTTCATGTGTCACAAAATCCAGCATTATTTGGTTCCCACGACTACTTTAACTGGATCACCTAGCATGCTACTAATACATATGTTGTTAACTTGTGTCTGTTGTATGCAAAACTGATGTTACCACAACTAAGAATAATATAGTTTCGGATTTTCTGACATTTCTGCATTTAAATTCTCAACCTTATTACTTTGGTGCATGTGCAACAGCTACTTTTATTTAGAAAACTAAATTTTACAACATTCGAATGCTCAGTGAATGTTCTCAGACATATACAGAGTCACACACTGAAACAAGCACAATTTGTTCATTTCACCTAAGCTCATGCAGTGGGTCTCCATCATAATCTTTACAACTCTAATTTGCAAATAATTAAAGTTACTTCAGTACTCCCTATACTAAGTACTGTACAGGGAATACAATGGTTATCAGATGATTGACAATACTGGAATGGGTTGTAATGGCAACCATTTAATCTGAAACGCTGAACCTTAGTTTGTCTGAAGATAGATCTACTCCACAGGTAAACTAATAAAAGCATTTTAATCTTCCTACATAAAAACAAACTGAAGAATCTGGATCATGCAAAGTGTTTGTATGGTGTCCCACATACTCTATACCAACCCAGAAAAGGGGTTCATTCCCCTCCCCACGACAAGAAGGAATAATCAGGAAAAAAGCAACCTTTGTCACTCTCTTTACAAAAGGGGCTTGTCAGCTGACACCATTCTATTGTAATCTTTTGAGTTATGAAAGATCAAATATGTACACCACCTGGATAACGAAACCACGACTGTAAAAATTGGGAACAATGTCTTATCCAGTTCAAAACCAAAAAGTTAACAGGCAAGCTACTTTTCAATATCTTATACTAGGCCAGATAAGCAAAACTTCAAAAGCAGTCCTGGAAATTCAAAACAGATGAAACTATATTTCCATATAGGAGCCTGCAAAAAAAAAAAAAAAACACACACCCCCAACCACCTCCCACACACACACCATTCTGCGTAGCGTAGCAAACATTCAAGATTCTCTGCCCCGCAAAAAAAAGTTTACATATATTTAAAGCTAATTTTGACTCATAGCACCTTCTGAAATGGTTCCAATTTTAGAATCCTGTTTATTTAAGATATTAATTTTAACAAAAATTCAGCCTTTCGTGGAAAACAACTCAAAATGTTACCTCATATTTCATATCCCAGACTCACAGGTAAATAGGATTACATTTTTAAAAATCCTACCCAAGTGGATTAAGGCTAAATGAGTCCCAGATATAACAATCACAAGCCAGCCCAGAATCAGACATGTCAACAACTTCTTCCCATCCTGCATTCCAGTCCCTGGTTCCAGAGGACATTAATGCTGACTCTTCTTGGTTCTCCCAAGAAATTAGGCAACTAGCATACCCCACAACATAGCCTGGTGACAACAAGCATGTGCCACACAAACGCTTGTTACTCTGCTTCACTCTTACCACCCTGCCTTGGTCTGTTGCTAAATGATGCATGCGTTTTGTTTCTTCTAAAAGTGGACAATTTAATTGACTCAAATTCTGTTTTTTGTGTATTCTCTCCTAAAACTCCTAAGTAAAAACAAATTAAGAGCTAAAAAAAAAAATGCCTTAGTCGGGGAACGGGGGGAGTCACATCTGAAATATAAATATCTTGTGAAAACCTAATTTTGATTCCCAATCCAGTTACAAGCTGTTCAGCTATAACAGTTGCAGAGCTGAGCTGAAAGAACAAATATTGGATTCTATCATGTGCTGTATTGCCAACATGCATTTACATATGGATACAAACAATATCAAGACTTGCAAATGGTGTAATAGAACAAAATGGCATATGAAGTTAGTCATGAAACAATGACCTGTGCATAACTTACTTCAGACCAATTTGCCTGAAAAGAGTCTCACTCACTTTTGAGAGGAATAAAATATATTGTCCATATTCCTTGGTCTTTATGCCATCTTGCAAGGCAACAATTCAGACTTTATTACTTAATATGTTATCCAGTTTCCATATAGTTTCTTCATAGCTAATAACTGGATATAATAAGAAACTACGCCAATGCCAAAATTTATTTTTTCCTGTACAACACCTCATGACAAACAAAAATATTTAGAGATGTCATGTACATATATTTGATTTAATTCAGCAACACTAGGGAAAGATTATATCTATGTTACAATAGGTTCTCTCTTTTCACAAATGTTGGGAAGTGAAATTTTGATACATAAGGAGCATCTCAATTTACCCAACATAAAATTTAAAGAATAATATCATGCCACCATGATGTATTTCTTTACAACCAACAAGCAACTCTGAAAATCACAATCCTGAATTATTTAAATATAGCACTCCTTTTAGCAATACCAGCATACCCACATAAGGATGTATACCCATTTATTCTTAAAGTGTGGTGGTCAGTGTTCGGTACAATATATGCACTGCTCTGTCATGTTCTCATTGTCAGCACTGCATCTTTTGCCTCAGGCTTCGTCATGGTTTCCTCAAAGCACCAGTGATATGAAACTGACATAATATCTTAGTTAAGAAATGATGATAAGCTGCATTAGATGTCTCAGGCAACAAAAGAATTTATTACAGCATGATACAAGTACAGCATGATGCTTCACAGATAAATCTCTAATATAATTTTCAAGTTTGAAGTGGTCCCACCCAATGTCTTCAATCCATTCAAGATAGCCTGCTACTACTAAAGAGTTTCTGCCTAGATGAACAATTAGTGGTCACATTTCAAACCTACACATTAGATTAAAGTAGAAGCCAGGAAATTGTACTACAACATCAACGCCAACCTCAGTATCTCATATTTCTGGGTGTTCTGAACAGATCTTCACACAGCAAGCCAAACTATGCAAGCAGTAACTGTGATAATATGCTTTTCTATCAGAAACGTGTAGATCAAATTTTCAGATTATGGTATTGCTCTAGACAAACCAGATACATTCATTGAATGAACTGGCATTTATAGATATCTAGAAGAGAGAATTATCAGCAATGCTGAATGTAATACCCATTTTTCTGCTGTTGAGTTTTCCAGATGTAAACAAACATTTGGTCACGAGCATTTTTTAATTCTACACACACGCACGCACCTTTTTCCATTTTATTTATACACTCCTAAACAGAGTTCTAGAGTCCATCATGAGGAGAGAGAGTTTTACTGGGCAAAACTGATATTTTATGGCATATTTTGAATAGGGGATTTTTCTTCAGAAAAAAAGAAGAAAATTAAGTTATATTCTTTACTTGGCAAAGATGAACTCCAGACCCTTAGTCATATTAGTACTTTTTTCAATAGCCTCCTTGGAATTGTCTCAGGTTTGCTCAATTAGCGTGTTTCGTTTTGTTACAACAGTTTCGGCAGTGGCCTTCTCTATGGATAATATGTTATCAGTAGGGATTACTACTTCCACAGCCTCCTACTGATACCTGGCTATATCTAGTTGAGCTAGCATTTCCTGTTTGCAGTTCAAGTATTACTCAGTCTCATAAGCATTTAAAACTCCAAGGAAAAACTTTCAGCTAGGTTTTCTTTTATGCCAATATTGGAAAAATCACTCTAGATTATTGCAAAGCTGCAGATGAAGTAATTGAAAACAAAGGGAGTAACAGCCTTCCCGGATGTCAGTCAACACAGGAATATTTTTCTGATTGTTAGAATCACTTCCTGATTCATTTGCTGAATGGATAACATAGTGTTTGCTAGCAGGAAAAAAACACCACCACTATAAATGTGTCTCCTGGTTCTCACAGGTGAGCTTTGTGCCATTGGAAAATTACCTTCACACAAAATGGCTCCACAAAAGCTAATGTCTGCAAACATAACAAAACTCCTCTTGAAAGCTGTTTAATGAAAGCTTTTTAATCATTCAACTATCTGCTGAGTTTCCATACTTTACTAAACTAGCTCTAGGCTTTTATAGCTGGGATTTGCATTAACACCCAATGCAAAACAACATCCTGGTTCCCATCAGCATCTGGACACAAAAGGAGAGTTTATCCTACACTTGTTTATAGGATTCTGAACTTACAGCCTCAATTGTTTGTTCTACTAGACCCTCCAACATATTTTTTCTGAAACAAATCATCTGTACTGTACTCTTGCTCAGCACACAAAACTCTTTCACAAAAATATTAAAAGGTTATCAGTTGATTCAAGAAACATCTTCACAGCTGGAGCATTTAATATCAATGATGTACCTCACTTTGAAACACAAATTTCAGGCCCACACATTTTATCCACTTAATATCAATTACAAATAATCATTTTTTCAATAGTTACTTAGTATTTGCTTTAACCATTTCAGATCTAAGTACAGGCCAGGGATCAACTGCATCTCCTGACTGTCCTTATCTTTAATACAGTTTCAAGCTACAATCCCATCTTTATATGAACAACCAGACCACTTGGTAAGCCATAAGGGACAGTGTTAACCTTTAGGATTTTTTTTTCAACTTGAAGAAAATGAACACTTTAAAAGTCATTTCACTTTAAGGCTTCAAAATTTGACTGGTCTTCAGTTTTAAAGCTTATTTGTATACACATAATTTGTATACAAATATATGTTGACATCCTAGCACCTGACGTTCAGATGCACCAGTGAGAGGACATTACATTATACAATGAGCTGGAAGCCATATACATCCTCTTCCATGAACTACATAAGAATACAAAGTGGTAGTTGCCACTATTCAAATCTATGTACTTAAAATGTGAATGCTAGTAAAGTAAGCTATCAAGATTTTAAGCTTTATAGAGTTCGTACGTTTTCTGTGCATTACATTTATACCCCTTTACATTTGGGCTTCCCTCCAAAAGCAATCCCTTGCCATCACCGTTTAAGAAACTAAATGGATTTCTTAGGAAATGGACCACAAGTAAGGATGCTGTATCCTCATGGATAGGACATTGGACTGGAATTAAGGAGACCTCAGTTTAGTACCCAACTCCACAACTGGCCTGCTCAGTCACTTTAGGCCAATCTCTTCAAAGCCCCATACCTAAGTTTCCTCATCTGTAAAATGGGGATAATGACACTGACCTCCTTCCTTTGAAAAGTGCTTTGGGATCTACAGATGACAAGCACTATTTAAGATCTAGGTATTAACATTAGTAGCTGTAGTAAGCACCTTCTAAAACACTATTCGCCCTCCCATACAAAACCCCTACTCCCCAAATATGCAAGCAAACTGTCAAAATCCCAACAGATCTTCTCCAGCACTGGTTGGTTCCTCACCCTTCTGGGAGGGATGCTCCAGATAGTACTGGGGCTACAAGCATCTATAGTGTCTCCTGACCACCATGAAGTGTTCCCAATCCCTTTATGTCTTTCACCTCCTATTGTGGGAGCACGCTGGCAGCAAAAAACAGATCCGACTCCCATGAGCAGCACAAGTAGTTACTCATTTGCTCTCCTAAGGGGCTCCCTGGCAGCATCCATCCCTTATCACTGGCTCAGGGTGCAGTGGGGTGCTCTGCAGTGGCTGCTTCAGCTTCTCTACATCCATCCTGGGGAAGCTTTACAGGCACTTCAGTGGTTCTCAAACTTTTGTACTGGTGACCCCTTTCACATAGCAAGTCTCTGAGTGCGACCCCCGACTTATAAATTTAAAACACTTTTTTATACATTTAACACCACTATAAATGTTGGAGGTGAAGCAGGGTTTGGGATGGAGGCTGGCAGCTCACGACCCCCCACATAATAACCTTGCAACCCCCAGAGGGGTCCTGACCCCCAGTTTGAGAACCCCTGCACTAGTGTTTTCTCTTCCTCTCTGATACCAAGCCCCCTTCTTCGTAGGGGAATCCCACCAGCTGGCAGCAGGTCTCTGTAGCAACACAGAAGCACTACCGTGGAGGACAGCTCCTCATGCATGTGCACATTCTAAGGATGTACAGGAGTCTTCCAAAAACCATATATAGGATGAAATAAGGAATACACACAAAACTTTCACTAAGGATAAAGATTTATAAGACAGAATTGTTAACAAATTTAAGTTTGAGTTGACACTGATCCTTTAAAGACCAGGACATCTGCAAACTGCTCTGTTTTAAGCAAGTTAAGTTGTAGTCCTTGGACTATTGGCAAGTTGACAACAGAGACCTGAGTTAAACAAATTTTAGATGTCCCTGGCTAAGGCACTTTTAAACCCTTCACTGCTTTTAACAACTTTTTTTTCCCCCACTTTCACCAACCTTTCGTAAGTACCAGTCTTTGGTTAAGTTACTGCACGTACCTGTTTATTCTTTACTAAAATGTACTGGACCCTGAACGGTAAAGTGATTTATTTGTGGCTATTCAGTCTGTTGGCGATTCCTTATGGCTAAACCAGCTAAGTTAAGCTTATTTCAGAATCTACCTATAGTTGAGGGAGATGACATTTGTCAAGGATACTCAAATTATGCTGCAGTGGTGCCCACATAAACAAGGATATAATCTGTGTATACAGACAACAGTAGCAGTACAAGACTGAATAAGATAGTATGGAAAACACTGAAGCATGATGCTTTGACAACTCATGAGTGGTGAAGTACAACAGCACACTGGCTGCACCAAAACATCAGTTTATGTGGCTGATACTCTAAAACCTTTGGATGTAAACAAAACCTAACAGGCACTGTTAATTACAAACATTAATTCAATTGTCAAAACAAAATCTTTACTAGCCAGCTAACAGGAAATTCAATACCTTTACAAAACTGCCCACTGCTGATAACTTATTTCACTAGCTACATTCAGCACCAAGATAAATCAAGTCCCAGTTGACTAACTATTCAGTGATAAATCTGAATGGTAAATTGCAGGATTACTTCTACAAATATCTCATCTACGTGCAGAAGTAATACCAATTTCCTTCAAAATCACATGCATTACTTTTTTCAGCAATTAATTACTGCCACTATGTGTTTAGCAGAGAGAGAGAGTCATTATATAAAATTAGTTTAGGTTTTATTACAGCTCTCAGGTTACACAGGTACCAAACTTACATTTTTCATATCTAAATGATTTTAGGTGATTTCATGTAGATAAACTTAAATTATAAATGCATTCTTATATTTTAAAACACAATTTGCTTACATGCTAAATCTTAAATTCTGGATGCATTTCACCTGCAAGCGATAACCTCAAATGCCAAAAGCAGAGCAAGGACCACCGAATTATCTCAGAATTTAGTATGTGCAAAACAGGAACTAATTGCAAATATATAATTTAAACATAACTAATTGCTCAGGGCATAGGAATATACTAAGTTCCATACTGGATAATACCTGTGCGCCACACTATGGTGATCTTAACCATTTTTTATTAAAAATTTCACAGTTTATCTTTAAGTAAATATTGAGATCACAATTCTGCAATGGAAGCCACACTGGGAGACCCTTTCATCTGCATGGATCCAATTGGAGGATCAGGGCTAAGTTAATACCAGTGAAACATTTGGCCATCCATCATTCTACTGTAGTCACACAGTCAACTGCTATTTCAACAACATATTTTCCTTTTTCTTGCTGTCACTGTTAATGCTGACACACTTTACTATTTACTCTGCATCTTTTTATTTCATCAAAATGAAATATTTATAAAGTACTAAAACAACAAAAGCAGGTCTCTTTTTCCAGCTTGTTTGCAAACAGAACAGACAAAACAGAAACCTAAGGAAATGCATACAGTAGCAATGTATGTATGCACCAAATGATAAAAAATAGGATGTGATCTTACATAGTAGCCAAAATTAACAAAGCCTACAGTAAAGTATATTCCAAAATATAGACAGATCTATCTTGAATAATAAAAATCAGGGACAGGTGGAAATAATCTTCGGATACATCTTGACAGTGGACTTCTTTCTAGTTTTTATCTTAAACTTAAATCACGTTACACTGAACAGTGGCAAGAACACCTTCACTAGGATACAGCAATTCAGGCTCTTTATAGACATGTATCATCCCTTGACTTTGAAAAATTAATATGTCATTTACAGTATGGAGAACTCGAAATTCGAAGTTTCCCCTTAAATAGTAAAAATGCAGGTTAAAATAGTAACTCAGCCCCTTAAGGCTTATCCAGTTTAAGCCTCAAGTTTTGTCTTCTTAAAAACATGATTTTGTAACAAAGACATGTGTCTGGATAGTTTATCAATCACCTACCTTTAAAAAAGAATAAAGTCTTGTTTTTCAAAGACTTCTACTGTAAAACACTCTGGAGCTGCAATACGTACCAGCATACAAAGACAATCACAGCTTTAAAGGGTGCAGTACTTTTAATTAAGTAAAATGAAAATACAGGAAAGCTGCTAAGGCAGATGTCCCTTAAATGACACCAAGAAGTTATATTAAAAAAAATACAGTCAGAGGTTTTGTGGGGTCACGCCACAATTATATGCTTGTGACTTCATATCTGTGATACAGGAAGTGTGCTGCAATATGCCTGCTCTGTCAAAAAAACAAAACCCAGACATACTTCGTGTTTCTAACGCATCTTCAAGTCAGTGGTAAATTTGTTGATTTAAAATGAACACATCATAAAAATGAAAACTAAACGCTGTTTTCTTTCAGTGACTCTGGAAAGAAGGGCTAAAAGGTATTAAATAGGCTAAAGTTGGAGTAGTCACAAATTCTATTTTAAGAGATAAAGTTCCAAAAATAAGATCTACTGAAATAAGTGGCCGTGGAGAAGACAGCACATTCAGAGGTAAAGTAAGACAGAAATACCCATTTATGAGGAAAGTGTAAAGTATAGGGATCACTGTCTTAGGTGGTCTGTAATGTGTTATTGTAGAGCAAATGTAGCCTGCTCAACTAAAATCTTGGCAGGTGTCTAACGAAAAAATTAATTTTCACATTTCCCATTTGAAACTCTTAAGTCTAAAAGTATATTCTATTACTCAATTGTTATCAAAAATTGATATTGCATTTTAAAGCTGTGCAGTTCACCTCCAAGGAAAACAAATGCCATTTCATTCTCAAAGTCTAAAGTTTTTAAAGTATGTATAAATACGTTGCATTTGTCTCAAAATAATGGTGTCATCCAAAAACTGACTTGGCTTATGGCACGGCCTAATGGCAAGAGGTTGTTGCCCCACAAAAACAAGTGAAACCAACTTTCTACAATAGATATGAATCACTAAAAGCAATTTGTAAGTAAGTAGTTTTCTTGTATTCAGGCCCAAATGACAAAAATGAGTTATGATTTGGTAAATAATGAAAAGGAAAAATTAGCTGAGTTTATTTTCTGTACTC
Organism: Mauremys reevesii; assembly: GCF_016161935.1. Taxonomy (NCBI): domain Eukaryota; kingdom Metazoa; phylum Chordata; order Testudines; family Geoemydidae; genus Mauremys; species Mauremys reevesii. The sequence continues at coordinate 15,542,674 of NC_052642.1, forward strand.
ACCAAACAACACCAAAGGCTCCATATCCAATAGGTCTGTCCGGCTCAATATCCAGTTGCTGTTGTGGATGATGTGAGTGCTGATGATGGTGCGCTTTAACTGCAGCAGCTGCTGCAGCCTGTACCTGAGCAGGGGCCGCTGCAGCTGGTCCAGGGGCCTGACCCGGTGCCGGTGATGGGAAATATGGCTGTTGTTGCCCTGGGTTTAACATGGCTGCAGCTGCGGCCGCAGCTGCGGCCGCCGCAGCTGCCGAAGAGGCATGCTGCTGTACGGGATGTACTGCAGCCGCAGAGCCTGGATGCAAGTGATGTTGAGGGTGGTGGTGGTGATGGAGGTGAGGAGGGGGGAGGTGAGGAAGGTGGTGATGATGGTGGTGGTGGTGACCTGCTGCAGCTGCAGACGTACCGCCATTGTAAGCCGCCATCATTTTTGCGTTGGCTGTTGTGCCACAAAGAGACATTCAAAAAAATGCCCTTTGACTGGATAACAACTGGGTCAAGCTGTCATTTGGCCATAAAAAATGAAATTTGCTACACTTTAAAAGAAGTCAGGTTTCATCATACACGGCCCACCTTTAAAAGCATTGAGCTCAACTAGCTTCACATCTCCATCAAGCCAAACAATCTGAAATCTTTTCACGTACACGTGAGCCTGTGCGCCCCAAACCTCCCTTTCCCCCCCAAGAGTTCTGCCGTGGTTGGCTACTAAAACTCCATCCTTGGGTTGTTGGGGCTTTTTGCGCCAGTCTTTAGAAATAAAATGATCACTCCCCCTCCCCCCCGGAAAAAGGATTTGAAGTCACCCCCCTGGAATAGTTTGAGAGTATTGACAAGCCTACCCCTTCCATTCCCACATCCTCTATGTCAAAACCTTCACAGAGATCCCCCAGGCCTTCTACATCACTCCCCTCTTCTATGCCCCCACCCCCTGAAATAGACTAAAAACTTGGAGGCTCCCAACTTTCCCTGGAAAGACAGAGAAGCGCGCTGTGCACATGCACAGAGCAGCCAGAGAAGGGATGAGAATCAGGAGGGGGAGGAAAAGAAGGGGCTAAAATAAATGGGAGGGGGGGAGATCAAGATGTGAGATAGGAGGAGGGATGGAAGAAGGGAGAGAAAAAGTGACAAATGAAGGAGTGGGGAGGGGAATGAGAGGAGAATAAAAGGGGGGGAGGAGAAAACGAGGGGGGGGGAGATGAGGGAGAGAGGCGGCAGGAGCCCCAGCCCCCTCTGTGGCTGCCTCCCCGGGGCCCTGACAGCCTGACCCAGTGCGGGGCGGGGGCGTGGGTGGGGAGCCCGGAGGCTGCAGCCCCCTCAGGCAGGGAGGGGAAGGCGCAGGAGCCGGGGTGGGGAGGGGAGAGGGTCTCCCGCAGAGTGTGTGCGGGAAGCGGAGGAGGGAGGGGGTTCTCAGGCCCCGCCGCAAGGCGCCGCTCCGCCCCCCGGCAGCCGCCGCCTCCTTCTCCTCGGCCGCCCGACCCGCCGGCGCCGCCGCTGCTGCCGCCGAGACTCACCTCCTCCCGGAGCCCCTGAGCGGAGCGCACAGCGAGCGAGCGGCGGGCACGCGCACCCGGCCTCCTCCCCTCCCCACCACCCATGCGGGGCGCGTGCCCGACACCCGCCCGCAGCCAATCGGACCCGGCCCACCAGGCTCCGCGAGAGCCGCCCCTAGCCAATCACCGCGCAGAGCAGGGCTCGGCCAGCCCATAGGCTTCGGCCGCTGCACAGACTCCGAGACTCAGGCCCGCCCGCCTGGCCCTGCTACCCAATCACCACGCGCCTTCCCGACAAGTGCCGGCGAGACCCCGCGAGATTCCCTCACCTCACACAACCCTCACCTCGAATGGCCGCACCTTCTTCACCTTACTGGCCAATCGCATAGCGCCGTTTCTCCCAACTGACCAACCGGCTCTCCCCACAGCTAAAACCCACCCCCAAAAAGGTCACCGGGCCAATAGAGCTTGAAGGCGGGAACTCAAGTTGACTGACAGCCCTTCTCACGAGTGACGGATGCTGATGGAGCCGTCGTTCTTCAAATCGTAACGGGGAGATTTCCCGTGACGGATCAGGAAGCGGCTTGTGCCACCTTCCGCGGAGGCCAGACGACCAGTCAGAGGCAGGGATGGCGCGATGAGCAGGCGAAGCAGCCAATCCGAGAGGAGGGAGGGCGGGGTGAGGTAAGGACGCTACTGGCAAGAGACGAGGGGCAAGTGGGGTCGATTTCGTCGCTGGGGCGGCACCGCAGGGGAGGGCGGGGCCTAAAGGGGAAGGAACTTCCGGAAGCCTGAGGGGACCGAGGGCTGGTGGCCGCTGCTTGCCAGGCTCGGTGGGGGTGGGCTGGGCCTGGGCAGGCCTCAGGGCCTGGTCCAGGCGGAGATGCAGGGCGCCGTGTTACCCCAAGTCCCTGCAGCGTGGCCCTCCTTGCCGCAGGGGTGGCTGGCGTCAGTGCATCGCCTAAGGGCAGCATCGGGCTTCGCCCGCCCCGCCCAAGCCTGTTGAATCAAGGATCTGGGCCAGGGGAGCCTTAACCCCCCCCCCCCCAACAAAGTAAACTGCCAACAAAAGAACCGTTGGCCCAGCCTAACTGACAGAAATACGTTTATGGGTTGGTTGGTTGGTTTTAAATGGATCCCTGCTTGAGGGGCAATAATCTGCTTGGGTGTGAAAACCAGCCAGCGAAACGGACTCGAACCAAAGCGAGACCCTGCCGTGTCGGAGATAACCTGATCTCTTGGGCCTGGGTGTCATGACCCTGCTGGGAAACAGAGCCAGAGATGGACAATAAAGAACCTTGCTTCTAAAACCAGCGACCTCCGCCTCCCTCCAAAACAACGGGAGTCTTCTCTCCCTTCTCAACAGAGTCAATCCACCTCCCCCTGAGGCAATAGCTGCGTTGATGGAAGAAGCTCTCCCGTTCACACAGTGCTGTCTATACAGGGTTACATCGGTATAACTATGTCGCTCAGGGGATGTGGATTTTTCACATGCCTGAGCGATTTAGCTAGATTGGTATATGTCTGAAGTGTAGACCTGGGTTTAATAACGGATACTGTAGTGAAATCTTATATTATTAAGTGTTTATTACATTTACTTAGGGTGACCAGGCAGCAAGTGTGAAAAATATGGGTCGGGGGGTAATAGGATCCTATATAAGAAGAAAACCCCAAAATCGGGACTGTCCCTATAAAATCAGGACATCTGGTCACCCTACATTTACTACATCTACTACTGAATATTTACTAGCATACTCAGCAGTCCTAGCCAAAGTTAAAATAAATGTCACTCTCCGCAATAAATAAGGCAAGTATATTTTTGTACATCACATTCTTGATTGATTTATTTTTAAGGTGGTGATTCCTGTAGTGAGTAAAGTCCAATCATTCAAAATGATTCTCCCAAGTCGTAGTAGGAAACACAATGTGTATGAGCCAAAAGAGGCAGACACAAAATAAGGATACATTCCATATATGCATAAGTAAGTTTGAAAATACTGCTCAAATCTGGGAGGCAGCTTTAATTTTCTACAACTCATTGTCCTTAGACTCTAACCGACATATTATGGGAAATGCATAAAAAATTACTAAATGGTGAGAGTTTTTTTAAATATATTTAAATTAGACAGGCAGGGTAGCAATTCAGTGTCAGAGGAAGAATGACTGACAGAGTGAATTTGCAGGTGTCACCCTCAAGTGTGAGCAAGTTGACAGCCCTTCTTACTCCTCCCCAGATGACACGGGGAACATCTCTACATAGGGAAATTGACCAGCAGAACTATAGTGGTATAATTATACTGCCGATCAAATTCCCTGTGGATACAAGCCCTATCTCTTATTATTCCAACTTCTGTTAAAAAGGCAACTGCCAAATCATTGTGCTGTTTTTATAATAGTACAGAAGAAGCTAAGATCACTGCACGTGTAATCCCATTACAGTACCAGGAAGACTCTGTGGTATGTACTTTCTTGAAAGCTTCAAAATAGTTATCAGCTGAATTCTGATAAGAATAGGCTTCTAAATACCTTTAGCATCTTATTTGACATACTGGTAGAAGGGATGAAGAATTTTTGGTAAAACTAGATATGTCAATTACATTTTACAAACATGGCAGCAAAAATTTGTATGTAGAGTATTGCCCAGGTTTGCAAACATTCCACCAACATTTGGAGGAATTTTTCTTAATGTCATGATCCACTAATGAGCAAACCTCATTATTGGACATCAAAAGAGAGAAAATTTAAAATCAGGTTTTGTTTGCATTTTGTGTCTTTTGATGCCTGCTCACATCTCTCATTGAAGTCAGTGGGAGCCACGAATGTGGTTCAGAATACAGAGCTTCACCCCTAAAGTATCTTGCACTGGGATGCCAAATAGGGAAGCAGGCAAACACCATCCTCAGGAGAAATGCAGGAATCTAAGGCATAGAAGCAACCAACAGGGCAAACGGTGTGTGCACCAATTTGAGTATAGCACACATAGATCACTCCCCCAAAAAAAACTACCTGCAAGGAGTTAAAACAAAAAACGAACAAACAAAATGGTGCAGCGTGATCTTGTTAAAACACCCTTTCCCCCTCCATGATGACAACACTTTTTGAAGATTGCATGGAAGAAGTATTTTTAAAGGGGAAAAATCCAGTTTGGACCTAACTTCCCTAGTGTAATTCTCTGATCAAGAGCAAATGGCAAACAAGATGTGATATTTTGGTGGTTGTTCACAGGCAAGCACCTACATACTACAATCACAAGTTCTTTGCAGATACCTAAGATAGACCACTCCGTATTGAAATTCAGGCTCTACCCCTGCAAACACTTGTGTAATTTAATGTACATTAGTAGTTCCACTGAAGTCAGTGCACCTACATAAATGTTTTCAGAACTGGGCCACAGTTAGATTAGATATGTCCCAGAACAGTGGGTCAATGAAGTTATAGCAAGGATGAATTTGCATCTGTGTATTTACTAAATATGTTGCGAACCTCACAGATTGGAAGTCACAAATGCTGCAGAGGATGAAGAGACAGAACAAGAGCTCATTTTTATTGCTCTTGCCCCGATCTGTAAATGAATCAAACTGGCTTGCTGCTGATTAGAAACAGCAGAAATTGTCCCAACATAATCTGGAACTCCTGTAATGTACTTACTTATTGTCACAGTTGATTGGTATTTGAAAGTTGCCTGTGAAGATGGTAAGCTGTTTCCACTGGCAGAGCCTGGCTCCTTCAGGTACTGTGTTATTGAAGAGATTTGAATCAGCTCCACTCATTCCTATCTGTGCTACTCAAGGCAGCTGTTACCACTTTCTCAGAAGCACACAGGTTGCCAAATAACCTCAGGGAAGCACCATATGATATTCATACAAATTATCTTGTGTACTTTCTTGAGGCATCAGTCGCATATTAGGGTTGCATTTCTTTCAGCATCTTCTCCGGGACCCAGGATGAATTAGATACTGCAGTTTTCCACTGTAAATTACTTGTGACGTATGTCCAGTATCCTGAGCATGATACCTGTGTTTTGCTTCTTGTATACAGAAACAGCAAAAAGGTCTTTTAGGTTTTAAAAAAAGATATAAGTATTAGGAACAGTCCTGTTTCAAGCTATTCTCTGTCAAAGTGGTGCTTTGCCTTAGTTTGTATACATTCTTTGTAGCCAAATCATCGGTCTGTTACATTTCAGTTGATCACTTTGGTGTGGTATTCTGTACCTGTGTTGAAAATAAACCTGTTCCTGGGATTTGAAAGCGTAGTTAGTAGCGGTTTTTGTCTGCTAGAGCAAGCAGTGTTTGTCTGCTTTGCGAGCTTCATAAAGTAAGCTGTGGTCCTGAAATATCCTTACATGTGCGCAATGTATTTCTAATTAATAAAAATACTTCTATTGCATCTGTCATTCAAAGATCTTAATTTGTGTTCCACATTTTATTATGATTTATTCATTATTCTAACAGATTTACAAACTCTCCATTGCATTTGTTTGTCTCTCTTATTTTTACTTACTTTAGTCCTGATTCTGCAAACCACCTAAGCACTTGTTACTTTACACGTGTGAGTAATCCTGTCAAAATCATGTGAACAAAAGTTACATAGGTTCTGACACATTGGCAAGACTGGAATAGTAATGGGAGAGCGCAAGCACCATGAGGTGAATTTGGACCTCTATGTTTAGCAAAAGCAGCAAAGAATCCTGTGGCACCTTATAGACTAACAGACGTTTTGGAGCATGAGCTTTCGTGGGTGAATACCCACTTCGTCGGATGCAAGTAGTGGAAATGTTTAGCAAGTGCCCCCTGCAGGGGATGGCAGGGGTTATGGTCCAACCAGAAAAATGTTTCTAATTAACCTCTAATCCTAATCCTGTTTAATTTTAAAATCAGGGCTTTAACATATCTTTGCCTCAGTTTAATGTATATAAACCTAAGCCCGGATTTTTTTTGTGACGTGACCACTAATTATGGATGTCCAATTTGAAATAAATAAGGCCGGATTTTTAGAGGTGTTGAGCATTCGTAGCTATCATAGACTACAACTGCTGCTAAGCACTTCTGCAAATTAGACCCAGCATACCTCAAGATGAGGCTTCAGAATTAGTGGTCACATCTGGATAATTTGGTTACTAATGAATACATTGTATTAAGATTGTGTGTGTACACACACATGTACATATTATAGCTTGTCTCACCAACTGAGTTTGACTTCAGAATTCTGAATCATGCTTTCTGGATTTACTATAAAAATCAGTAAATGAGATACAATTAGGAATTACTGTGAAACATTGCATTTGTTTTTCATAATAGCTGCGACAATATGTTGTTCTTACAAAGCAACAGCACTGGAAATAATTATGGAAACACCAGCTAGAGCAAGGGAAGATTTTGTTGGACTCAACATTATAGTATAACAAGACACTGATCTAAATCTCATTACAAAATTACTATCTGGCAAGAAAAGACTAACCTCACACATTCTAGAGTGGTGTAACCCAGTGGTTCTCAGTCAGGGGTACGTGTGCCCCTGGGGTTACTCACAGATCTTCCAGTGGGTCCATCAACTCATGTAGGTATTGGCCTAGTTTTACAACAGGCTACATAAAAAGCATTAGCGAAGTTAGTGCAAACTATCATTTCATACAGACAGTGACTTATTGTAATGACTCTCTATGTTATACACCAAAATGTAAGTACAATATTTATATTCCAATTGATTTGTTTTTTAATTATATGGTAAAAATGAGAACATAAGCAATTTTTCAGTAATAGTGTGCTCTGACTCTTGTATTTTTTATGTCTGATTTTGTAAGCAAGTAGTTTTTAAATTAGGTGAAACTTGGGGGCCCGCAAGACAAATAACACTCCTGAAAGGGGTACAGTAATCTGGAAAGGTTGAGAACCACTTTTGGTCTAACCAACATCCTGAGATGAACACTTTTGCATTATTGATGAAATTTAGAAATACAATACACGGGTCATCAAAAGCAAAAAGAACACTAAGAAATGTGACGGAGCAGTGGTGTGTGGTACAAGATCACATAGCAAATGTTGACAGTGTCGTTTGTCATTTCTATGTGTTTATATGTGATCCCAAGCCCATTCCAGTTAGTGGGAGACTTTCCACTGAATCTGGTCCTTAGTGAATTGTGTTACTTTTCATTTTATTTACATAAAATACTTGGCCCAAAATGTACTATGGAAAGTACTGTATGTCAACATCTGAAAAAAACTGTTGTTCCTTTTTTAAAAAAGAAAACTAATTATCATAACTAATGGCAATCATCATTACTCCACTATAAAGCCGAGGATCGCGCCTTCCATTATGACCTTAATCTTGCAAAGCCCTCTGTAGTGTATAGCAAAAGCTGTTGTCCTCCAATGCATCTGCATTCCAAGTCTGCTCGTGGGCACACACAAGCTTAAACTATAGGTGTATTCATCTGCATTGCGAGTGTGCTCCGGTAAATAGGACACAAGTGCGGGAGGTAGGAGAACTGGGTTCCAGTTCTTGCTCTGTCACCACTGACTCGCCGTGTGACCTTGGCCAAAACACTACAAATCACTCTGCCCCCGTTTCCCCACCTGTAGAATGGAGATAAAGATGTTTAATGGTACCTGATCATTGTGTGCTTTGAGTCTAATGACCGAAAAGCACCACTGAAGTGTTATATATTACTGTTACGAATAGCATGTCTCACATGCCCTTACTATTTGTTTGGTTAAATGAGATCGAGGGCCAGTTTTTACTCATCAATCAAGTGGAGGGCTGATGAGAGATAGTGTTTGAAGGGATGCATTTATCTGAGGTATCCACATCCAGTTCTGGCAGTTGATAGCATGGAAGGAGCCCCTTAACAAGTATATCTGGTCAGCATGCAGGGTCTGCAAACCCCCTCTCTTTGGGTTCCCCATATTGTATTCTCCTGTGCAGCCGAACCTTAACCAGTCCGACTGCTTTTTTGGCATCCCACATACACTCAGAGAAGGGGACAAGATTCCCCTTCATGCTTTCACTTGATCGTCTTTTTTGCAGAATGCCACACCTGCTCTGGAAGCTGCAAGAAACAAATCAAAGTATGTTGTAGCATAAACCAAAAGAACTATCACCAGGAGAGTCTGCTGCTGTATATTTAAAAAGACCATGAGCGCATGAGAGGAATGAATTATTTTTTAAAAACCGATTGACAGCCCTTGCAGGATACCATTTAAACAGTCAGTTTCTTTTTTAAAAAATGGGCAGAAACATTCAGAGATCAAGTGACAGTGAAATGTGTAAAACTTTTCTACTGAACCATTCAAGGGAATATAAGATGTACAGAAAAAATAAACACTATGCTCGTCACGTCTAAGATACCCTTAGTTTCCTCATTTCTGAACTTGATGCAGCTACCCTTTATTCACAATGAGTAGCACTTACAGCATGCGTTAGTAAGCCCTACTTAGTGCAGGGTGCAGAATCAAGCTGTCACATACTATTATGTGTGCTTCGCAGCTTTTCTTTTCACCATTCCAATCATCCAGGGCCAGACTGTGCAACATTCCTCATGCTGAATAGCACCTTATTTCACGAGTAGTCCTACTGATGTCAGTAAAGCTGTTTGCAGCATCTAACCCTCATTAGTTTGGAGGGCGCAGGTAGAGACACCACGAGACCATGCCAAAGCCCGGATTGACTGAAACTAATCTGTTGTTCTCAGTGATGCATGGAGATAGCTGATTGGTGACTGTTGTTGATGACACATGACAGCTCAATTCTAATCTTTTACTGGTGAAGCCAGTTCTTCATGGGAGCATGCATCTGTCTGTTGCTATTTTGTTCACACTAACGGTGCTATAAAGTGGTAGCAAGTGTACGGTTTGTGTATCCAACACTGAACACTGGCACTTGTGAGACCTACTTGCCTAAACCCACTAAAAACTACATGGCGCCTGGCAAAGTTAGATGCACATCAGTTGCACAGAATACAGCCCAGTTCCTTTGTGAAAAGGTAGCACGTCAGATCAACATGCGGAGTTCCCTGGACCTGATTCTCCACTGCCTTGAATTTGCCACTCACTTTGTACAGGTGGAATCCTTTCGGCAGCTTCTTGCACTAACTCTGCACAAAGTTAAATGGAGGAAGGTGTGGATATCAGGCCCAGATAGCACTTGGAGAGTCTTCAAAATGTTATTCACAATTGCCTTCCTTAATTAGAAACCTTGTACAATGGGTGGCATTATCCTGTATTGTGTACAATACATGGGCCAGTTCTGGGCATACGGTAATCATTCATATACTGCTGGGACTAGTGAGAACAGAAATTTCAGTATTAGAAAGCCTCTCTTTTGACTTCATAGCTGAAAGCAGTTATGTGCATAAATGCCCTTTAGCCCTTGTGTATATCCCTTCTTTTGACCCATTAGTGTAAAAAATTATGTAATATTTCTCAAGGAACAAAGCATAATAGGATACTTGTGGATCAGTCAAACACAAGAATCTGTACAAAGGGACTCTGAGCTGGACTATTGATAATTTACCATGTGGGTGTTTAGAAGCCCACACACACCCCAATACACAACTCTACAGCCAGCAACGGAACACAGAAAAATGTAAATGCCCGGGTTATATTTTATTCATAAATCCTACTGATGCCATTAAGATGTCATAAATGCAGTGTTATGTTAATGTATGCTAATTAGATTTTTTTTCCTTTTCAAATAAACATCCTGCTCTAATTAGGTGCATGGTTCCTAACATGCAGAAGACAGTAAATATATTTAATACACACAGAAAATACAAAAAGGCTACAGAATTAAAGCATTTCCATTCATACTAAAAGGCCTTTTTTCATGAAGAATAAATTAGTTGAGGCTTCATCTCAAACCTTTTTTTTTTCCACAAAATTAGAAGCAAATCAGCGCATCTATTAATGAAATTGAGTGTGAGGGGGAAATTGAGTATTTCCCTATACCTTAAACAGCTTGAGTAGGAAGGTTTGTGTGGTGATGTTGTTTTGGAGCTAGTAATAAAGGCACATTTCAAGAATGAAGACACGCGGAAGTCAGTGAGGCTCCATGTAGGCACAGAGATCCATCCACCCATGTATATGAGCTTCCAGGATTAGGGCCTAATTCAGTTTGTCTGGGGAGGATGGGGGTGTGGAGTCAGTATGTGCTCAGGAAGGTTGGGAGGATCAAAGTGGCCAAATTAGTGTGATCAGGGACCTGACCCAAAGCCAACAAAAAGACTGACATTGACGTCAGAGTGTTCAGATCAGGCCCTAAAAGCAGCTGCAGGGGAGACACAGAACTTGTTTGTTTTAAAATCATAATATATTTAGTTATCTGCATAGGATTTTATTGATATGCATTAGTTACATTTGGTTTTAATATGACTGTAGGCTTATTTTTCAGATGTGGTCACCTAAGGTAGGATGGCAAATTCCTCATTTCAAAGTTCAAATTGGAACAAAGACTGAGTCTAAAGACCTATGCGAGATTCAGCATCAGGACCCACAGATGCATGCATGACCTCATTGTGCTGGCAATCTCCTTTGCAGTCCTGGCAGCACAGCTTACAAGGTTCCATGCAGCTCCCTGACCATGCATATATATAGCAAACCACACACATGATCATCATGCATGTGAGGGAGGATCAAATCCAGGACCTTCAGCACCAAAAGCACAGGCCTCTGCTATGTGCGCTAAAAGAAAACTCTTTTAAATATGAGGCGGTAGAAGGTTGTAGAGTCACTAAGGCCCCAGTTCAACAAGATAGTTAAGAATGAGCATAACCTTAAGCACATGCATAATCTCACTGAAGTCAGTGGAACTATGCTGATGATCTGCACTCATTGAGAGTCTGATCCAGATATATGATTACTCCGTGCTCATTCTGCCTGGATTCCCTTCTTCCCTTTCTCCACTTCTCATTGCAAACCACCACATCTTCCCCTGGGGTGTTTATGGAGAAGGTGACACAGTTCTGCAATTTGCTCTGTTCAACATTTCTTTGCACCAAAAATGCCCCTCCTCCTCCCCTCGCCGTTCTTCATCACCAGTGTTTCCTTTCATCCTTCTCCTAGCAAATGCTCTCACTCAGTTTTCATGTTGGGACAGCAAATGAACTCTCTCCGAAGCTATGCCAGCAAAGGCATTGATGCAGCAAGAAAATTGACATTCTCTCCAAAGACTATGATGGGCCTGTGTGAGTGAGCCACACAATGGTTAATAAACTCAATGAAGTTCTTTCCATAGCAGATTTGTCAGATACTTAAGGCGAAATTGTGCTCAGTTGTACTAATGTAACTATGAAGTACAGTAACTCTATAGTTACTCTGGATTTACACCGGTGTAACTGAAAGCAGACTCTGGTTGCTAATGTGTATTATAAAGGGGCACTGTCAAATTAAAACTCAGAGGCCAGATCTTCAACTAGTGTAAATCAGTACAGCTTCATTGTGCTCAGCGCCTACTTATCAGCTGAAGAACTGGCCTCATGGTTTTATAAAAGGAAGTTTCCTCAGCTCTGTTACTGACACCTTAGATCACTATACTGGAGCCATTTTACATACGAAATTTAGTTTTTACTAAATATGATGTTATCTTTATTACATTTTGGCTTGGAAAAAGAAAATAGATTATTCAGTTTCCTTTTAGTTTCAGTTTCCTCCATTAATTCAAAACCTTTATCCTAAAATACAGACTTAATCTTCTTGCTAATAACATTTCCTTTAACAATTTTTGAATTATGTCCTTCCTCCCTCCCCTGAGAAGCCTTTTTTCCCTGCACATAAAGCCAAACATAGGAAACTAAGCAATTTGCTAGAAAAGAGAATTGCAAATGGAATTAAGAAAAAAATAGTAGCAGACAAAGCAATACAAGAGAAATTAATAAAGAGAAATAAAATATAATGCAAACTAGGGCCTGATCCTACAGATACGTACGTAGGAGTAACTCTTCTTACAGGAGTAGCCCTATTAAACTCAGTCGGACTACTCGTCTGAATAAAGTTACACATGTGCATAAGTGTTTGTGGGATCAGGCCTAAAAATAAATGTCAACTTTTTCACTTCCTGTTATTGCTCCATTCATAAACTTCAGCCCCCTCTATTGCTACAGAGAAATAATCTGATCTAACTTGCATCACATCACTAATTTCATTGGAGCTGCTCTTGATTTACGCCAGGATAAGTGAGATCAGAATCAGGCCCTATGCTTTTCTGCATTAGGAATAACAAGAGAAAGTATTTCTGTTACGCCCAACTCGGAATGGCACCCAAAGTAGCACCTCTGAAGTTTTCTTGTGTCAGCTTCATCTTGAAATAGGTTTGACTGACAATGAGGAAGGCTTTCAGGCAGATTCAACACATAAATATGGTTTGTTATATCAAGGGAGAGGTGGGGGAAAACATTTAAATCAACAACTACATTTATGCATACCCAGATGCATCATTTGTAGTAATTAGATTATTCTTGACATAATATTGGTAAGGAGCTGTGCTTGCACATTTTAATGTAACCATTAGGCACACATAACAAGGCCCATTAGGCAGAAATGACAAGATGTATCATTAAACAAGCCAGAAATCTCTCTATGCACAGTAAATGCCCATGCTTGTAAGCACATTCCTCCTAAAACCAACACTACCTTGTACCACCACGGTGACCCAGCAGTCTGTATTCTTGGAAGTACCTCTAGGCCAGGGGTCGGCAACCTTTCAGAAGCGGGGTGCCGAGTCTTCATTTATTCACTCTGATTTAAGGTTTCGCGTGCCAGTAATACATTTTAACATTTTTAGAAGGTCTCTTTCCAGATATCTATAAAATATAACTTAAACTATTGTTGTAGGTAAAGTAAATAAGGTTTTTTAAATGTTTAAGCAGCTTCATTTAAAATTAAATTAAAATGCAGAGCCCCCCAGATTGGTGGCCAGGACCCGGGCAGTGTGAGTGCCACTGAAAATCAGCTTGCGTGCCGCCGTCGGCGCCCGTGCCATAGGTTGCCTACCCCTGCGCTAGGCCATGGGAATATAGTGCCTGCATGCCACAGACAATAGCAGCATATTATAAAAACTGCCTTGAACTCCTGAGCACAAGCCAAAACATCCTGCATGATATGGCTTTATCCTGCTCACTTTAGAACCAATGGGATTTTTCTCTTACATGGGAGCTCTCTACAAAATACAAATGAATACGTGGGCAGACTCAGAGAGGCGCTGGATTACTGTGCTGATACCCTGGAAAAACAACATAAATTGCCACAGGAAAAACTGACTAAATTACTACTGCCATTGCCAGCAATTACTAATCATGAGAAGGTACTTGCACCTCTTGAGTTTATCAGTGCAAATGCTTCCTTGGATTCCTGAATGTACAGGACGTGAGAGAGTGGTCTCAGATTACAGGCACTTTGAACCGACACCATAGTTAATAATATGTAGGATTTATAGAGCACTTTTCATCTATAGATCTCAAGCCCTATATTACAGGTGGGAAACAACTAGAGATTGTTAAGTGACTGTGACGGGATCCCTATGCCCTAGTGGAATGTTGAGTCATCAATCCCAAGTGTGTAATCTATATTAAATGTGCAGCTAAAAAAAATCTTTCCTTCTTTCTTTATTTTTTTCGTGGCAATATCAGTTCAACAACAGAAATCTCGCCACCCAGTTTCTAGGAATTTGTTGCTGTTCTCAGGCAAGTTGAACTCACTTGACCTTCAGCTTTGTACCTCACAGTGCACCTAATGTATGGAATAGCGCCAAACAGTCATACTGCTTCTTGCATTTTATTACTTAAAAATATTGCTAGTCCTTTGTGGCCATGCTCTCCTGTGTGAGCTGAAGTACTTTAGCTGAAAATAGCACAGGGCCAGATTTTCGGAGGTTAAAAATCATACCTCCTTGAAGTCAGCAGAGCTATACTGATTTATCCCAGAACAGGATCTGGTCACCAGTGTTTTGTGTCCCTTGCCTTTAGGTAGACAAGAATGATATTATAGTCTCTTAGGGCCTCATATTGCAAGCTCATTCAGGCAACAAGCTCAACTGATACTTGTATAAATAAAGGCTGTAGGAGTCTAGTTCTCTCAACCCATCAAACATTGGGATCAGAGTTCACTGAACTGTCACTTACTCATGGGTGCTGTTGATCCTCTTGTTTTCTTTCACATACGTATGTTAGCAATGGATTGTATAATTAGCACTGTAGGGCACAGTTATTTTGTTACCATGTTCTTATACACGCACGCTGGGTGCATTGTGAGGCATGCAGCTGAAGGTTGTGAGATTTATCACTAGAGACAAGTGTACATGACACTAAATCACACACTTTGCACCTTGCCGTTTTATTTTGGTCAATCCTGAACACAAGCATAGTCACTTACTTAATTCCACTGCTGAGCTTTTGTGTCATCCAATCCGTTTGCTCCCTCAATCCAAGTCTGTTTGATCAGAAAAGATAAAGGGAGGATGGAAGTTGGGAAATGGTTATCATTTACATGTGACCTGGGAATTACTTGTTCAAGTGGTTTGAAGATCTGTTTCTGTGGTTAGACAGACATCAATCATTACAGTGTACATGGAGAATTCTGTTAGTTTAAGAGCCCTTGCTGATATTTTTCCACCTGAATAAGCAGCCACCTCTGGGTATTTGATTTCCTGATGGCCTCGGGAGAAGCCCTGTCAGTGTTTAGACTTGCTAGGAGAACCTAGGAGCAGGAACATGTGCATTATTTTGGTTAAAACATCTGCTGTCTTTTCAGAGAACATATGCCCATGATTTGTTTCCTAAATCTGAGGGGCATTCATTTGGATTACAAAAGGCCAGATGAAATGGTACTTCACAAACAGTACATTTTGAGAATCGCTTTAAATATTTCTATATTTGAAGGCAGCTGTTTGTTTCCCTTTAGAAAATAAACTTGTGTTGTGCTGTCTACGAGGGAAAATAAGGTATTTAAGTCACATATGATACATCGGCTGCAGAAGTTGTAGATAGATCATTCTACTATACATCAGCCATCTATCTAGGTATTTATGTCATGCCTTTTGGTATCGGAGCACAGCATGCTTCCAACAAAAGTGCTTTCCCAAGGTTTTGAATTATTTGTGGGCTGGGTACTGGCAGTATCAGTCTATTTCTCTTGAAGGCATTAGTCTTACCCTTCCTTGCAGCTCTGCTGAAAGGCCCTCTATTAGGCCCGGATTCAGTAAGGTTAAGCATCTTGCTGAATTGGGTCCTGAAACAGAAGATATCAAAAGTTGGTTTGAAGTATGATTGAGCTCAAAGAGCCATTAAGCAATTCCCTCTCCAGTGTATTAGCTACAGTATATTAACATGTTAAAATGATTCAGAAAATGGGATGAAAGCAACCGTATCTCACCCTAAGGCTTGTTTTAAGAGTGAAAGGAAGAGATTATCTTTTGCAGTGTAAATCTAGAAGTATTGAACAGTCTTTGGGGTGAGGAGGGGGGCTTTCCTGGCTGCCCCTATTTCCCCAGAGCCTCTATTCTTCATAAAGAAGTACAAAATGGCTATAATACAGCTAAGATACCTACCTGGCTAAAGGAGTTGCAAGAACTTGCAAGTGAGTGCAAGAACAAAGACGATCCATATATTTCCGGATCTGCAAAAGTTTTATTCGCACGTTGGGCAGAGGTTCAGCTCTGTTTGTCTTTCAGATGTATTGGGCTTTCCTATTCTATTCCTATACACATTACAGGAATAGGAAAGCCCAATACATCTGAAAGACAAACTGAGCTGAACCTCTGCCCAACGTGTGAATATAAAACTTTTGCAGATCCGGAAATACATAGATTGTCTTTGTTCTTGCACTCACTTGAATAATAATTGAAAAGTGAAACTGACCTGTAAAGAGGGTTGAAATTCTTGAAGCAGTTTTTTCATCATAAAATGTCCTTTTAAAAAAAAAGGAAAAAAAAGAAAAATGCCACAAAAATAATTGACATTTTCAAAGTTTTTCATGAAAATGTCCATGACATTTTTAATTGAAACTTTATCCAGAACACTATCAACATTTTTCATTTACTGAAAATCCCCATTTCATTCAACAAAAAACGTTGATAAACATTGATAACATTTTTTATAACAACGTCTATAAAAACGTTGGGAAAACTTTTGAAAAAAGTGGAAACAACTTTGCAATTTTGAAATCTTCCATGAAATGTTAACCATTTTTCAACCAGCTGTACCGACCTATGTATATTTATTGTGTAAGTTGTATAAACAATCAGCATTAATGGTAGAAAGAAATTCGCTTTTAAAAATTCTCTCATATTTAATCATTTCAGGTTGTCTTGATAACACAGTATGGAAATTTTAAGAAGTGGGAGTCTTAGCTTGATAGTGTCCCTTTAAGAGCTACCTTGGCTGGATAAATGAGCTACCCAGTAGAAGCTTTTCTCTAGTTCATCTTGTGGTTATAATTTATCCTTCAGGCCTGAATTTCTCATATCAAGATAACTAACAGCGATACTCCCTTCTGGAGATTCACATCAATTACTTATACATCATTCATCTCTGCAGCATTGAAGGATCAGTCGGTTGTAAGAATGATGTTTCTGTAAACACCAAGGACTCTGTTTTTGAAAGAAACAGCATCCATGGCAGCATATTAAAAGATGGGAAACGTGGAGATTTATACACACACACATACAGAACCAGGTGCTTGCTTCAAACAGCCCCTTTTGGGATGTTAAATGTCTTTGCCCACAGATCTCATAAACAATTTATGAAGGATCTTATTCTTATAGCTAACCAGATTTCTCACAACAATACCAAAGCCAAAAGGGAACTATGTGTCATCCAGAGGAACAAGAGAGCTCTCAGAACTCACAGCAGCTGGGCTCTTAGCTGATGCATAGATCTAAGCGCTTTTATGTCCCCCATCACTGCAATGTCTGAGTGCTTGATGCCACCATGATGGTACCAGATGCCTTAGATATAGATAGAGTCCTGCTGCCTTAAAATCCCATGTGTATCCTGAAGGAGAGGCCCTTGTCTTTTCCCACATAGGATTAATATTAGTCCATGGAACTCGCCCTGCAGGGAATGTCGAATTTTAAGGCTCTCTACATAGCTGTAATGTGATCTCAGAATCTGCCTCTGGAGCTAACGAGGAGGGAGCCATCCAAGAGAAAGCCACAGTCTAACCTAACATTGTTAGATAGATATAGTTCAGAAGCCAGCAACTGTAGCTTCATATTCCATCATATGTGAGAAGCCATTTAGTCTTCTGGAGAAACAAGGGAGAAAAGCAGCATGAAGAGGAAGCAATAGCCACTTACTGTATAAGAGCTTCGCTGTCATGTAAGTAACTACTCCTTTGTGTAAGTCAACTAAGCACAACATCCAGTTCTATTTGTGCACATGCCCTGAGCTGGCTGGGGTAAGAGCTGCTGACATGTGTGTTGATGTGGCCCGAGGAGTGGTTACAGCCTGCAGAGGCGATGGGTCAAAATTAAACATCAGATTTAGGCTCCTAAATCCTTTAGCCGCCGCCGCTGAAAATCTCCCCCAAAGTGAAAAGGAACATGACAGACACTGAACAGTCTAAAATGATGTAAAAAGATCTTTGTTTTGAAAAGGAACCAGGAATCCTATTCAATTCCATTTCAAAGCCACTCGAGTCACATGGACTTAATAGTTATTATGGAACCCAACGTTTTGGAAAGTTCAACAATCCACAAAATGATCTCCTTTAGGGGTTGATGTTCTGAAAATTGCCATTCTAGCATATTAAGCAGATCAGGATTAACTCTCTTGGTCATGTCTTCCCTGATGTTAACCCTACCTCAGAGACAGCAAAGGGTGTTAGTGCAATGGAGCATGTTCCTGATTAGAAGTACATTACCACCAGCTGGATTGCACAGATATTTTTGAAATTGAAGGGAACTTTTGTACCTGTTGCAGCATGGGGCAAGAGCTTAAAAGATTTAGGATGAGGCATGGAAGGGTGGGAGAAGGGATCATCTTGGTTTGGCTGCAATGGTGCATCAGTGGACTTGCATGCCTTCTCCACAGTGCTGCAGCCTGGGTGACAGTATGCATCACTTTAAAATATTCCATGGTAAAGGAGGGGAAGCAAGGTCCGGTAACTAAAGCACTGGAGGTAAGGAGATCAGTGTCTATTACTAGCTCTGCTACAGCCCTACTCTGTGCCCATGGGCAAGTGACTGAACCTCTCTGCCTTGGTTTCCCCATATGTAAAATGGGGAATACTTATCTAGTTAACAGTATTTACCTAGTTCATAGGCTTGTTGTGAGCTTATTTCACTAGTGATTACGAGCTTTCAGACCCTTTGATAGAAGAAGATTATATATATATAGAGAGAGAGAGAGAGGAGCAAGGTAAAATAAAACCTAAATGAGCCAATCAATGGCCTCTGAGTCAGCAGTGTTCAGCTTGAGAAGACCTCCGGGAAGCCCAACATGGAAACAGCAACCGTCCAGCACTCGAAGAGCATCTTCCACAGCACCACAGATACACAGTGGGCAGCCCTGGATGCCCCCAGGCATGGTCGGTCTTGGGCGCAGCAAACCACACCACACGTGAACCTGTTAAGCTGGCTCCAGAGGTGGCTGCAGAGCCTAAAGCCAAGTAGCCATTGATCCAACCTGATGATGATGTAGAAGTTCCTGGTAGTGGAGGAGGCTCTCTCCCATTCTGTCTGCCTGAGCTGTAGATATTATCAGCTGGCTGGAAAGTTTGCAGCACTGTCTAGATGGAATTTTTGCTATGCAGTTGATGGAAGGCTGCATCCCATATATCAATGAACAGTGGCAAGAGTGGCATTTGCTGTATCATGATGATAAGTTTGTTGGCTGCATTCTGACGCTATGTGTTAGGTGGAGGAATGTTGGTTAGGACAGTAACCATACCAGTTTTGTTGGCTTCAATGTGCCAGTGATAATTTTTATGGTATGCTTAAGCTGTGTATCTAATAATCTAGTGTGGGCAGAATTGGGGCACAGTATTTGCTAACTGCATAACAGAGAGTGAGCCCCAAACTACTCAGTGTTTGCACACTGGCTCCTCAGGTAGACCCTACCAGTCTGAAGGAGCTGTGAAAGTACCATTTATTAGTAACACATCTTAAGTTTTAGAAATTTCTGCAAAGTTCCAGAGCGCAGTGCACATTAAAGACTAACATTCCACAGCTTGGCACGTAAGTGCTATGAAATATAGTCGCACCCAAGGACTTGCTCATACATGCAATTATCTGAGTGGTACCTGCAAATGTGAGGTTTCTGTGGAGAGCAGGTTTTTTGAAGGATACAGTTTAGGATGAAATAATCTGAAATTTTGTCTGGAAACCCTTTTAAAATTCCCTTTACTACCTTTCAACCATGTGGCTCAGAGGGAGTGGCTACAAAGCTCTCTAAATGCTACATGCAGGGTAGAAATAAGCTTTTTGCATTAATCAATTATAATAATTATCCTCCTAAACACATGCTTGGTAAGATATGAGAGCCTTACGGAGATTGATTAGACTAAAATAAGCACCTCATTTGCATTTTTCTGATTTTCCTCCACTCCATTTGTCCCCATTAAGGCGCCTGCTCTACAAAAGGACAAATGTTGAAAAGCACATTTAAGAAAAATGTCATGTTCCACACCCACCTGTTAATGCGTTGATCCTTTACCTCAAATGCCCTTATGAAAGCCTCAGACAGGAAAAACTTGTCTGTCTCTCAAGGTGAAAACTCCAGGCTAAAGTTTTCCACTCTCGGCAAAGGAAGATTAACCCTTAGGCTCCCATGCACTTTCCTATAGGGCATTAGTTTTAAGTATGAATGTTTAAAGAGAACTTATCTGCATAAGAACTAAATAAGCATAGAATTTATACTTTTAAATAGTTAATAAAAATGGCAAATAAAACATTAAAGAGCCAGTACTAATAAAATTAAGTAGCTAAAAATAAATAGTCTCAGACATTTTAGCCTGGAGGAAAAAATACCATAACACAATGTAGTTGTTCAACACAACCTATAGTTGGCCTGATCTGGAGTGAGTCAGTTAGCGTTATGAATGCCCAGCCCTTCACCTTGTCTCCAATCCAATGCCTACTGAAGAGAATAGACTCCCGTTGACTTTAATAGGCATTGGACTGGGTGATTATTTGTATATACCATCAATGTTATTTAAATCTTCAGTCGTAAACATGCAAATATATAGCTCCCCACATAGCAATATTTATATTATAGATTATAGTAGCACTGTCAACAACAAACCAACCAGGCTATGTCACTGCATATTTGCTATCAAGAGTGGCTAACCATGCTCTCCATTGTATCCATTAGTCAGATAACAATTGACTAGATCTAGAACCAGGGTCAGATTAACCAGATCACAAGAAAATAATGGCTTGAACCTTCATACATCCCTCCGACTAAACCTTAATTTGAGCTTCTGTAATGCCATTTCCATCTCTCTCCCTCTTCCCCCTCAACTCACCAAAATGGCAGTGTTTTTTCACTTTCGACGTATCCCCAGCTGCATCCTTCTTAACCTGCAATTCCTAAGTTGCCCCTTCTGGCCCTACCTTACAGCAAGTCTCTTCTCACAACCTTGTCCCATAGACTTTCAGACCCTATTGATCTCCCAAGCTGCTCTTGCAGCCTCACTCACCACTGAATTTAAATCTCTTGTGCTGTGAAGTGCATAAAGGATGTATACAAGGAAGCACAGTGCAGAGAGAAAGCCAAAGTAGATTCCACCAGAAATGTTGCCAAGAGCTCCTGGGGTCTGCAGCTGAATGTACAAAGACAGAAGGAGAAGGGTAGAGAGACAGGGAAAGGCAGGGCGTATTGGATTTTTCAAGAGCTAATGAGGAACCTAGAGTAGGTCAGATGATAGAAACAGGGGTCAAAAGAAACCTTTCAGGTTCTTTGACCTTCTAGCAGTGGTTATTTCTCAAATAGGGGGGAGGGAAATCAATGAAATGAAGCTTCTGCTATTTACTTTGATTGGATTCAATGTAGTACAAGTCAGAATCATTGCAAAATTACTGCTAGTGCAACTTTCCTGCACTTATTTGTGCAGCATCAGAGGCAGACAGTGTGTGCGAATGCCTCCCTCCGCCATCCGACTAAAACAAATGACTGTGGATGTGGTTTCTCACAGCTGCTCAATGTCCCATTTTTCCCTAGCAAGCATCCCACTTTCCAGGGGTGACCTCTGTTACTATAAATATATATAGAGTTATATAGAGAGAGAGTGAGTGACGGGGAACTTCAGAAAGGTAGACAATACCTCTTTTCCCTGGGCTGGATATTTCTTTTAGCTCATGTTTTTGCAGACACGTCATGAATGGAGACGAGAAAAATGATTTCTAGCCATACTTCAATGGACTTTAAAATATATCAAAGAGCGGCTCACAAAGAGAGATTGATACAACATTTCTAGACATTTTATGGCTAAAAGATCTAGACGAAAAGGCATCCGTAATGACTAAAATGCACGCTTCTGGTCCTCAGTAAATCCCCTTTCACTCCTGGTTAGCTCATCAATGTATCTCCGAGACCCCAGAGAGATGGAATAGCCCTGAGTAGGACTTTGTCTGCACTTTGCCTGTTCCAGACACTGCTGTAGCTGCACTGGTAAACCCCTAGTGCAGCTGGGTAAAGCCACTGTTTGGATCAGAGGAGTTTCCTCTTGCTTGAAACCAGGGCAAGCAGCGCCGGTGGGAATAAGGTGTCTATGCTAGGGGTTTGCATCAGTGTGGCTGTCCTAATGTAATCATGGCAAATCCCTAGTATACATGAGGCCCAGGGCTGAGTACAGGTAATGCAAAGCCGACAGACAGGTTGGAAACCCTGCGCCTTATCTCAGCTATATCTGGAGTTATTCTGTTGACTTCAGTGTCAACTTCCCATCCCTACTGTGACTATAAAGCCCATGGGCCAGATTATCAGCGAAGCTATGCTGGTTTACACCAGCTCAGAATATGACCCCAATTTTAAATATTCCTCTTACTTGTTAACTAATACCACCTCAGGGCCTGATCCATATTCTATTGTGCCATAACCATATTTCTATGAAGACTATGGGGCGTAACATCACAAAGAGACCCTGCAATTTCCACTGTGTTGAGCTAAAATCAGGGCATGTAAGATCGTTCATATCTCAGTGAAGAGACATAGGCCCTGACTGTGAAGCCTTGTCTACACTAGAAAGGGTTTGTCATTATAGCTACACCGCTGTAGCTATACTGGGAAAATCTTCCTAGTGCAGATGGTGTTTCTGCTGGTGCAGTGTATACTGGTCCCCCAAGTGAAATAAGTTATACCAACAAAAGCACGCTCTTGTCTTGCCTACACTAGGGTTTTGCTGGTATTAAAGTGTGGTAAAAAACAAAATCACCCCTGCTCCCGCCAAACAAAATTACTACGCTGGCCATAGTTTCTAGTGCAGCCAGACCTCCGTTAATCCATTCCTGAGCTGAGCACAGGAATGGAGCAGGGTGCAAAGGTGGCTTTAAGCTATGTTTGTGATCCCTGTATCCTGCGGACTTTCAGAGGCTGACACAGGCCCTGGTATCGGAGCAGTGATTTTCAGTGTGGTAGGGCACGCGTCGGCCAACAACTTTAAGGAAAGGTAACAGGGCCTGAATCTGCTCAATTAAGCCAGTATAAATCCAGAAAAACGCCACAGGTTTCAGTGGCATTACTCTGGATTTACACTGGTCTAAGTGAGAGCAGAATTTGTCTCTGCTGTAGAACGTACTAGAGACAGACATAGAAGAGGGAAAAATACATTTTAAAACAGCTGATTCTCTTTCACTGATGCTTAAGACAAACCTCATTTCAGAGGATTAGTAGCGAAGGACAACTGTAAAGACAAAACGATACAGGATCTCATTAAAATGAAAATGCTGAAATAAATGGGTAATTTGGCATTGATTCCACTCCCCACCCCCTCACTCTGAAAGCCATTTTGTATTAAAAGTTACATGGCTGCAGGATGAGGCTCCAACATCTGTTATTGCTGAAAAAAATGATTTGCTTGGGGTTTTTTTTCCCCCTCACATTCTTCTAACATCTGCATGTGTATCTCTCTCCTGTATATTAATCATTTCCAACACTGATTGCTCATGTGCTGGAATAATTCATCAAAGAATATGGAATTCTGTCTTCATTTAGGCAATTGAATATTTCGGTCGGAGATTAAAGTTTCTATATTCCTATCCACCTATGCTGCATGCCAGGTGATTATTGTTTACAAAAATGAACATAGTGGGTGATCTGCATCCCTATGCAGAGGGCCCACATCCTCAGAGGTATTTAGGCACCCAATGCCCATTGAAATCGGTGGGATTTAGCTGCCTGAATACTTTTGAGGATCTGGCCTCAGTCTCACCTGAGACATAAGGGGTGCATAGGCCTTAAGCTTGTCCACTTCATAGAAGTTAATTGCACCTTATATGATTAGAACAAATCAAATAATTCACATCCTTCTCTGCTCTCAGAATGCTTGCAGACAGACTGCAATTTCCTCAAACATACTTATTGCTGAAAGCATTCAAATTTTGTTGTTGTTCTTGTTGAACTCTATGGATTGATCCAATCGACTGCTTGAAAACAGTCCTCTGTGCGGCTTAGCTATTCCTACTTTTTCGGTTAGCTGTGATTGGTCAGATAAAAAACCATGGTATTGGTTTGCTGCGATTAAACATTTCTGAAACAAGCACTTGCACATGACAATTTAGAATTCTGTTTCCCCCGAATGTATTTGTAAGCGTGACTTTAAAATTCACTCTCTGCCAACATTTCCGCCAGTAAAACTCACTCGAAAAAATGTTCCCAGGAAGCAAATGCAAAAAGTTCACACTGGGACTGAAAATAAATCATTTAAAAATCCAAGTGAGTAGCCGCGAACATTTATTTTATTATATGTACCAAGCTCTAGTTATGATGCATTTTAGCATTACCTTCCAACATCCAAACTGTGGCACTGATTCAGAAAAGCACTAAGTTCATCCCTATTCAGAAAATTAAAATTAGGCATGTGCTTGTGTCCCATTGACTCCAGAGAGAAGGAAGCACTTTCCAATGAGAAGTAAAAGCTTTCATAAATAAGGAGGCTTTGCTGACTTGGAGTATGAGTATATATATCTATATTTTCACATTTATTTCAAAATACTGCAAAGGGAAAAGAACTGTGGTTCTATTTGCTCTTGAGATACATTTATAACGGCTTTTGACCTTTACAATTGTTCTTTAATCTGTACTTGAAGTCAGAAAACAAAAAATAAAATACGAAAACTATGGCTTTTATTTCACAAGTGTGCCGAAAAGTATTGGGTACACAAAAGAAGGTCTATAGTGTAGTAATTCTGCATGCAGAAATAGGGTACCCAGGGTGCACAGCAGATGGTTTCAAAGGAAATCCTCGAGAGCTAGGATTAAAAAGCAATTTCCAGCAAATTTAAAATGAGTCTCAATATTTGGGTCACAGAAATTAACTCTTTCAGTGTGAGCGATGGGAGTCTTTTGTCGGATTATCTGTCCGTATAAATGACCAGCATGCCCTATGGAAAAGGAAAATTTAGGAGAATATGAATTTGTGTTGCCTCCATTTGTGTTTTATCATCCTTTATATATACACACACACAATAGTCACACTCAGGCTCACGGTTTTGTTTGGAAATAAGGATTGCACTTGTGTGTGGAAGACAATTCCACATATTCTGAAACTTGAATACATTTTGGAGGGATAGTTAGGGATTTAAGAAAAACTGTTTGGATGCTAAAGAGGAGGAAACATGGTGCCATGCAGATATTCTTCCTGGCTGCACCAGTTCAAGTCAGTGGCTTGACGTGACTGCCAACAGTACGTGTCTGAACATACAGCGCTATCAGTCTGTTTCAGTAAGACGTGAGTTGATGAGGAGATGCAGATCAGCTGGATGCTTTGTACTCTGAGGTCAGCAGGAGATACTGGGCCAGTTCCTTAGCTAGCAGCTCCACCAAGATCATTGAGTCAACACTAGTTACACCCGCTGAGAATATGGCCCACAACAGATTTTAAAATAGGCCCAATTAGGAGCCTGAATCACTTTTTCACTAAGATAGTGTAAAGCTCCAGCAGCGTAAAGGAGCCTTAAAATGGATGTAAATTACTCTTACGTCCCCTTTAAGGCCCCTTTATGTTGCTGTAGCACCGTAAAGGGGCCTAATCTAAATGAAAATTGGGCCCTAGACAACATTCAGTACTAAACAATTAAATGTAGCAACTGATATTGTTTTATCTTGTCCATAAAGCTAAATCAGGCATATTTTGAACAGAGCTGGAAAGTTCTCTGAGCAAAGGTGCCTGACGCTTTGCTAAGTAAATTATAAAAACAATTGCTGGTTTAAATGTCAGCAGGGGAAAGAGTTAATTGCATTGCACGCGGGCTATTATGTCAGCCACATGTTAACAACAAAGTACAATGTACTCCTGACAGGGCATCGTAACTGTCCTGACGGGACGAGTAGCTGCAGGTGTTCTAACAAAGTTAATTAACAAGCCTAAATTTTCTTTTTCCTCCAGAACTGATCTAAGCTGGATATCGAAGACCCTGAAATGTCTTATCGGCTATTTGGAAGGGGGAACAAAAGAGTTCAGATGGTTGACAAAGTTACAGGTATAAGGTAGCTTTCAAATGCCCGATGCTGCCGTTCTTGGGCCGGTTCTAGAACTGCTTTTACCTTGGTCGCTGATAAGTGCACGTTCTATTGACTTAAATGAGACATTTCCCTTTGTATGGCCTCATATGACCAGATCTAAAGAGTTTCACACAGTACTTCAGATTTCTATTCTATTCAGGTTGCCACACCACAATGATAAGTGCACTACATGAGTGCTTGATGATACCATGTAGTGTCCTTCATTGGAAGAATCAAAAGAATAATCTTTCTATTTAAAAGATCATAGCATGACATGATACTAGAAGTACATTAGGTTCAATTTAAGCTCTAGTAAGTCTTGCCAAACTCAAATAATGCCATCGTTTACTTATACCTTTACTGCCTCATAGGGTCCTTCCTAACAAGCCTTGTTAGAAAAACCTTTGTCTGTTTGCCTTCAGGGTATCTCTCCTTCACTGCTTCCCCAGCATCTCAAAGGAGGAAAAAAAAATCTGGCTTTTGGTTCCTAAAAAAAAAAAAAATCTCCCCCTCCCAGCCTGCTTTCCTGCTGTAGGAGAAACAGCTCTCAATAGCTCTCTGCTTTGGTTCTTAAAAAAAATCCCAACCACTGCCTACCATGTCATAGGTTTATTCCCCACTTTGAACTTTAGCATTCACAAGATGGGGACCTGCATGGACTCCTCTAAACTAAAATCCTAGTTAGATCTGGTTCTTGCTGCCACCAGTCAAGTTTTAAGTGTCTGACACACTCCCTGTTCCCCTAAAACTCTCCCTGGGGAACACAGATTCAAACTTGAATCTCAACACAAAGGGAAACAACCCATTTCCCCCCTCCCCTTTCCTAGTGCTTAGGAGAGATACCTGGATTCAAATTCCTTGAATCAAAACAAAGAGGGATTCACTTTTCCCCCCTCCCTTTCCCCTGAAAATCCAAACAAGGAAGAAATCAATCAAGTTCTAAAAAGAAAAGATTTTATTAAAAAGAAAGAAAGAAAGTACACTATCTCTGTAATACCAGGATGGAAAAATACAGGGTCTAACTTATAAACCTGGAGAGGCTCTCCCCCCCCCGCCTTTCTCAGAATAATCAAAGTAACAGCAACAGAAATAAAGATATTTCTCCAGCAAACACACAATTGCAAATGCAGAAATTAAATTATAAGACTAATTTGCCTTTCTAATACTCACTATACTGAATAGAAGAAAATACTTCAGGAAACTTTGGAGAACTTGAAGAATATGTCTGGCCTCCCTTAAATCCAAGAGAGAACAAACTCAAAACAAAGAACACAGACAAAGGCTTCCCGCCACAGAGATTTGAAATTATCTTGTCCCTTGATTGGTCCTCTGGTCAGGTGTTCATCAGGTTACTGAGCTTGTTAACCCTTTACAGGTAAAAGAGACTTTAACCCTTAACTATCTGTTTATGACAGGGCCGGGTTCTGATCTAAGTTACACCAATAAAACGCCAGATGAACTCCACTGATGTCAAGTCCAGTTTTACATCAGTGTCAACGAGATCAGAATTTTGCTGTGGGTTTTCAAGTGTTTATATCTTGCAAGGGAAGGCAGACTGGTTTGAACCATATTCTTCTCCTTGTTCTTTTTAATAAGGTCTGTCTTTTGAAAAAAAATCTTAGAAGATTCTATTAAATGCCCTGAGAGAAGGTTTGATCCAAAGCTCATGGAAGTCAATGGGAATCATTCCATCAGCTTCAGTAGGTTTTAGATTGGGCCCTGAGTGAAGAAGTTAACACTGGAGTTACAGCGACAGAGTGAGTCTATTTTATTGATTTTTCACCAACCTGTGCAGCCAAATGTTGAATCCAGCAAAGAACTTCTAATAAAGGGAAGAACCGTATTAATCAAACTGTCTGGGTTAGTGCCTGCCTTGTAGAGCTGTAAAATATTGGTACCGCACTTGGTTTATTAGGCTGTTTGTGCATCATTTGTTTTCACTTAAAACAGTGATTCTCAAGCTAAATGGTTTCAGTTGCATGCAGCTCTCCTACAGCCTACGTCCAACTATACGGGTGAGAGTGATCTCAGGCAGTGCAAGTACAGTGCTGATCTAGAAGCACTTCCTCTGCTGCTCCCGTGCAGGGGTACTAAGCCCCCTCCGCCAAGAGAGCACCACTTCCCCAGCACTCCCTCCCTCCACAACTGTGATGGGGAACAAATGACTGAGAATCCCACCTGCTGCTTTCTATAGAGCAGTGTAGGGAACTACTAGGTTGTCATGTCCCAAAGTGGACTCAGATTTTTCCCAGCACATGAAATAGCTAAGTTCTACTGTCAGATACACAGGTGTGGCTCCCACTGAAATCAGTACTAGCACTGCAGTCTTCTGAAGGCTACAGTTTTGCCAGAGCTCTTTATAATGTTTGAGACATGTTCTGAAAAGCGTAGCATCAGGAAAGTTTGAAAGGCTCAATTCCATTGAGTGTTTTAGGATTACTCCCTATTTAAAGCTTAAGGTAGTGTGGTGTATTAAAATGCATTGTTCTGGGTGGATTACTGAAAGCACTAACCTATTCATCTCAAGGCCATGAATTCACATGTAATGTGACTAGTTAAGAATGGGTGAAAAGATCATATGCTGATGAATTTGTGTTTTCCTCCTACATAGGCTTATATGGACTGCTTTATTGATGGCACTTTGAGCACTGAGATGAGGAAGAGGCGATAATGAACAATTGATTCTTCTCTGCAGGTCTTTGTTGCTTACTGTTGGACTTGGACAAACCTAATCTGTGAAGATAATTAAAGTTCCCTCACTCTGATTGCTGGAAGTGGAGTCTTGTCTACACTTAAAAATTAAATCGACCTAGCTACATTGCTCCGAGCTGTGGAAGATTTTCACTCTCTATGCAATGTAGTCAGGTTGACTTAATCCCCTTTGTAGTCGAGGCTAGGTCGATGGCAGAATTCTTCGGGAGAAGAAGAGGTGGATTAACTATATTGACGGAAAAACCCCTTTAGCTGATGTAGGAAGTGTTTACGCTATGCTGTGGTGCTGTAGCATAGACCTATCCTTAGTTTCATGAAACTTATTAGGAGCCTATTTGCCCTATACAGGGATAAAAGTGAAACTGCCAAAGCACAAGCAACTGGCAAAAATGATAAAGCGAGCGCCAATTTGTTATCTAACTGCACATGTTGTGAGTGATTCCTTAACGGCATTTTGTAGCCAGAGAAAAAACCCAACCCTGTTGACAAATTGAATAGCACAGTTCTAATTGTGAATTGTCAGTAAAGATAGCAAATGTAACAATATTTTGAAGGATACTTTCATCAGGATTACAGATGGATTATTTATCTCAGCATGGTAGATGGGTTCTGCTGTTGTTATGTGTATTGCATTTATTTCAGAACAGCTACTAGCATTCCACTGTCAGTTACAGTTAGACAAAAGTGTCACCTGACATAAGAATATCATTAATAAATATTTAGCCTTGTTCTGTCTCAGAAATGCCTCTTGCAGGATTTCAGGTAACAAGGACATGAACATGCAATTATAGGATTTGCAATTTTGCTAGAGTCTTAAACATCCAGAACGTTTTCAGGTCCACTTCACCCCGATGAGCTGAAGTGCCTACAGATAAAAAACACATCCTGCCCACCTAAGGGAAGGTATTATTACCGTCAGTGTCGAACACATCCACAGGTGCAATTTGTTCTACTGATGATTTTTTTTGATCAAATCTCAGGAATACTAAGTATGGGCAATATTCTGGGCCTGTGCAAAAAGAACAAACAAACTAAACATGTGCTTTAGGTCTGATCTCTGGAGATATGTACACACTCAAACAAGTGTGTACTTCCAAATATTATAGGAGGTTATTTAGTATGGTAGTCATAATGGGTATACCCCATAGCTGGGGTTATCATCATTATCTTGCACATCTCTGTCATCAGGCAGGTACTAAATTTGCCCTTATTATGTTGTCTTAGGGCCTGATCCAAAGCTCACTGAACTCAATGGAAAGACTCCCATTGACTTGAATGGGCTTGAGGATCTGGCTCCTACTCATCTTTCTGCACAAATCAACTGTGAATGCTTTAGGGTGTCTCAGAATAGTGGAGGGGATATTTATTATGAATTTACAGGTTTTTCTAGGGCACATGTATCCTCACAACACCTCTAAGTCGCAAAGGAAGCCTGTGGCAGAGCTGAGAATGAAACTCACATCTGACAAGTCGATTCAGTGCCTTAACCATAAGACCTTCCTTCTTCTTGAGACGCCCTGGCACTCCTAATTTTGACGGGTGATTGAAATCCCCCATTAATGTTAATCACACAGCAAGCTAAAGGCTTGATTCTGCAAACACTACCAAGTATAGTGCTTACTATTGTGAAACCAAAGGGGTTGCTCAAAGCAGTCAATGCTATGCTAGGTAGTAATTGCTTCCAAAATTGGGTTGTGAATTGACTTTTACAAAACCGGAATATTGTTTCGCTCAAATTGTGGACTCATCGTTTAAATAATGGGCCAAATTCTACACTGATTTACTTACACTGACCGCAGTGAGGCTGCAGTGTCATTCCGCACAAAATTTGCCTGAATGAGCTTAGCTGCATTGATGGAGAGACCACAAGAGACTTCTTCTATCAACTCCATTAATAATACTGCTGCTAATGACATGTCCTGTATTCTTACAGACGTTGCTATCAATTCTTGTAATCAACCATGGTGAAAAACACTCAAAATTCAGAGTGCCCCCAAAAGCCATAGAAACCATGTGCTGGCTTCCCTCACAAAGAAGTTATGGAAAGTTGTGGAGCTGACATGTGCACCTGGCTGACATATTCAGCAGGATATTTGGCTTGGATGCTGGACCACTTTTGCCAAAAGTACCTCTCTCATTGTGCTGGTTAGGGATAGAGACTTCATTATAGTTTTTTTCACTAGGGGAGGAAAGAAGGAATAACTGATTCACCTGTGCCAGACCCTTGCCAGAATGGAAAGCTATTTGGGGACTTTGATCATTAATCAAGCTCTGATAGTTTAGCAAAACTTTGATAACTAACAAAGGGTTCATGAAGGCTCATTTCTTTAACGCTGGTGGCAGATATGGATTGCCATTTTGATTGGCTTGGATGGTAATCTGGCCCATAAAGCTGAAGCGTGATGTGCAAACTGCTTCTCTGGCATGCCCACACTCATGCCATCTGTGTTAGGATAGAACTGAGCCTGCTCAGAAGGTGGTCTGCCAATTTTAAACAGGGCATGGGTGCCAGCCACAGATGGATTTGAAAAGATAGCCTCAAGAAGACAGGAATTGATACTTCTGCGGAAAGAAGAATCGCTTGTTGGCAAGAAGCTTCACTTTCAGGCACTTTCTGACCCACTTTCCGTTGGGTCTTGTGGGAATTGGAACGAATGCTCTCCTCCTCTCTCTCCTTTTACCAGCCCGCCATCCCATCATGGGAATGCTGTACATGGATTGAGTAATCTAAAGGCATTTTTTAAACCAGCAGCAATCACAGACCTTCATAAATGTTCTCTCTCTCTTCCAAAGGTGAACATCTCTGAAGTGAAAGCTGCACCCCCTCAGAAGTATCACAGTATTGTATCTGTCTAGGACGTGAGCTCTGTCACTCCAGGACTTCACTGATTTTGAAAAAGGCCCAGGAAGAAAATTCTACATGCTACAAAAATTCTTGCCTTTTTTCAACCTGTGTAATCAAAATTGCCATCTCAGTTGTTGCCTGGGCATCTAGACTACTCCACTGTGCAGAAGAGACAGACGGTACACACATTATCCCAGTTCCTCAGGAGTATAAACTGTGGACCTTTCTTCATTGTGTCCAGAGACTCACCACCATAAATATATATCATACATTTCCTCATACTGCACGGTTTAGACCTCCGCCATAATGGAATACAGCGGAACCCACCTGTCGGACCTAATCCTGCCAGGCTTGCCATATTGGATCGAAAGCCCCGGCTTTACTGTACAGCAGGACAGGGCATCAAACATTATGACAGCAAAACGTTCTGTAAGTTTGACACTCGATGAGCTTGTCTTCTCATGCTGAACTAAAAAGTGTCTTGACACAATATGTGACTCAAAGAAGTAAGTAAAAGCGATTTTGACTGGCTAACTATACACTCTGTGAAAGAGTATTTCCATATATATTGCTTTAAATGTACCTTGTAATTAGTTTGGTTGAGTGACCACATTCTTACATTAAGGATATATAAAAAGGAAGCATTGATCAATTTCCACTTCATAATCTTAAACACCTCAATCGAGTCCCCTCTAAGCTGCCTCCTTTCCAGTCTAAAGGAGGCCAGCTTATGCACACACTCATCTACGCTCTTTAATTACTGCTCTTGAGAGAGTTTCTGCCAATGCACGGTGCTATTTTGTCGTGTCACATTGAATTGCATCAGCTTTATTTTTAGGAATGAAAAGAGGGGGAGGCAGAAACAGGATGTGGGCTACAAATGGAACCAAAGGGCTTTCTTAAGGACAGTCTGAAAATAGACAAGAAAGGTAGCAATGCTGTTTCAGGCAATGATCCATGAGAGGGAAAAGTCAAGTCAGTGAAGACAAAAATGGAAAGCAGGGCTGGGTGTGTGGGGAGAAGGGAAGTGAGGTATTGGAGTGGGCAGGTGTCAAGGGAAAAGTTGATCAGCTTGATTCTCATTTACACTAAGTCTCCTTTACACTGCCAGAATGATATAAAGTGAGAATCAGGTGTAATGAATTCCAGGTACTGAAGGGAGCTTGATCTGCAAGTCCTCAAATTTTACATTGTAGGAACAGACCCAAGGGTCATATGGCAGAGTTTACCGTAATGGATTATATTGGCCTATTAGCTGACATGTTGTCTGTGATGAATTGTATCCTGGCCATGATGGTCAATAGGATCTTTTCCATCTCTAAGCTATGATCTTAAGGCTAAATTTGGCATTGGTGCAAGCAGGCCCAGCTTCATTGACTTCAGTGGACTTCTGCCTGCTTACACCATGGTTGTGTTGATCTCCTAAGGTTGGAATGATTTGCTCTTGCATCGTATGGCTCTGGGTACCAGCCCCACCTGCAGGCTTCCCATTGCCTTCCAGGGCAGTTCCATGTGCAGGAAGCACATGGTTGCTCTTTCTTGTTTACCTTATGCTGTTTGTACCATTTCAGGCACAACCTGGGAGTTTATTGTACTTTGAAAAACTAAAGAAAATGAAAGTTTAAGAAAAGGAGAAGGGAAAAGAAAAATATTTACTAAAATAAAGAGAAGGAATGGGAAAAAGAAAAACGACATGGTACTTTACAGCTGGGTAATGATTCTTCGCAACTTTCCACTGTGGTTTTCAGTTGACCTTCGGCTAGACCCCTTCTGTAAGTTTCCCTCCCTTTCCCATTCCTTTTCTTTATTTTAGCAGATTTTTTTCCTTCTCCCTTCTGTTTGCGCCCTCAAAGTGCTTCCGAAATATTAAACCCTGCAAAACTCCTGTGAAGCAGTTGGGTGATGTAACAGGTGGCTGGGTCTAGTCTCTCATCTCAGTAACACCACTGTAAATTTGGAGTTAGCTCCATTGCAGTTACAAAATGACTAGCACCACCGCCCAGACCTCTGCTACTGTAAATCACTCTAACAGCAGAGATGCTAATGGAGCTATTCTGATTTACACCAGCTGAGAGTCTGGCCCAATGACTTTAATAAAGCCTTTACACTGGAGTAACTGAGTTAGTTTAATGAGAGACTGAGGCAGAAAGCTGAAGTGCTCCAAACTCAAGTATCAGAACCAGAATTGGAATCCAAGAGTTCCTGGTTCCCTGTCCTATGCACAATGCATTAGATCAGGAGAGGTCCCGTCGTTAAAGATTCAGGGTCAGACCATGCCACCTTTACGCAGATGAGAAGCAACTTACTCTACAAGTAGTCCCATTGAGAACAAATTTGATGCCAATGCATTTACTCATGGAGTAAGTTGCTTCTTACAAGACTATAGCTGGTAGAATTTGGCCCTAAAAATGGGTCCAGATTCTTATGCAGGTTGGGCATAAGTTCATTTATGTTATTATTCCTAATATATAATATAGTTCCATTGACTGTTGCCTTTGTTAACAAGGCAATAGGGCTAAGACTCCTATTGACTTCAATGGGCTTTGGATCAGGCTCTTTGTAACTATTATTCATATGCCTTGACCTTGATTCCATTCCACTCTCCAAAAGTTAGTCTTTTCTCTGCTTTAGCTTATGTCACTTCAGCAATTTTGTTTTCCCTTAGGACAGGCAATGCTGTAAGAACTACAATTAGACTCTGTCTAAATGTTTGATTTTTTTTTTTCAGGTGAGAGTAGTCAGAAGTAGTTTTGCAAACCACCTATCTCAAGTCAGTGTTCGGCAAAAGACTTTAAAGCAGTCAGATAATAAAAACATTTTAATTTCACTGTGCGGTAGAAATGTAAACGTGACTTTGACAGAGAGACTGTAGTGGGGAGAGTTCTCATTTAAATAGGCTTTAAAGACATGGCACAATGACATTGTCACAGTGACAAAGTCAATATTATGCTTATTGTTTGCAGATCTAGGTGTGAAATAAGGCATCTTGTAGTAAACACATTAGACTGTCTGCTGAGAGACTCAGCTGATGTGCTCTGATCTTTTTAAAATAATGCTAGATCAGGATCCCCGGCACCACAATTATTTACTTATTTATTAAAAAAAAAATAAAAAACATCCTGCAGAGAAAATAGAGATTTAGTGGAGACAGAAATAGAAAGCCACATTGCAATCTAGTTGACACTGGTATAATTTGGAATAACTCAATTGAAATTAATAGACTTGTTTGAGATTAACACCCATGCAAACAAAAATCAGAATCTGGCCCATCAACCTTATTTTTTCCATGTCTTTTTGTTCTGTGTTTGTACAGCTCCTAGCACAATGAGATCCTGGTCTACAACTAGGTCTCCTATGTGGCACCCCAATACAAATATTAGACTATAACTGAGAACTGTAGTAAAAGGTTTAGAGGCAGCAATGGTATAAGAGAGTGAAAGGAAGACTGATAAAGTGATAAGGAAGGTTGGAAGCAGGCTGAGCATCTTGCATTCTGACTGCCCTTATTACTACCTGTTCTGTAGATAAAGACTTCGTATTGTAGGTTGTTAACTGGGTGAGAGAAGATCAGAATAGCAATAGAAGGAAGGCAGGAAAGCTTTGAAGGCGATGTTCTCACCCTGCTTTGAACAGTCTACACTGAACGTAGGCCAAATGTGTCCCCTTCTGGAGATCTGGGCTTCTTGATAAATGGATGAGTGCGACTCACTGGCCTGTGCACCCCTTTGTGGCTGGATGCGCTGCAGCGGCAGGCTCTTTGCCCCTCCCCGACAGCCTCTCCAGCCCTGTGGGGATCTGCTTCTTCTGACAACTCAGCCCTCTGACCAGGTTACAAAGTCCCTCCCTTTCCAGGGCAAACCAATAGTGCCACAAACAATAGTCCATTGACCTCATGTTAGGCCTTCAGTCCAACTCCAGACAGCATGGTATGAGGGGTTTCAATAGTCCATACCGCACGAGTCTCGAGGTTTCCACCCCACCGTCCTCAGGAGGCTGCTAGGGGAACTCAGCTCCTCCCTCTCCTCTGGGTTCCAGTTTAGGGATCCTTTAATAAGCAGTCAAGGCCTGGCTATGCCGACCCTTTACAGCCTCCCTGGATGGCTTCCTAACACAACCTCTCTTAGGCCTCTTCCCAGGCTCACTATGCATCAGCACGGCTCTCTCTAGACCACTTCTCCAGGCTCACCACAGAGCTTCTTCACATTCTTGCCATCCAGCTGGTTCAGTTGAAGGTGCGTTTTCTCCCCTCCCCTGCCCCTGCAGGCATCTTCCTCTCTGCCAGCACAGAACCCTGGGCACACTTCCTTCTCCCAGCATTCCTTCACCGCTGCGTGGTGCTCCCAGCTGCAGGCTACCTTCCTTTAGGCAGGTTCTGTCTGTCAGCGGGACAACTCAGTGGCCTGGCTCCCGCCAGGCTCCTCTCGCTGAGTGAACCAGAGATCTGCTGCCCTCTCCTAACTAACTCCCAACTGAGCCAGGTTCATCCCTTTGTTAACTCCTTTTTTTGCAAGGGTAGTGGGGCAGGGGTATTTGAGCCCACAGGCTGTCATTAACCCCGTCTGGCCCAATGTGAGGTTGGTACACCCGTGACAGTAACGCAAATATGGGATTATTGACCACGGGACACAATCTCTCATTACTGCAGCAATGATCAAAATCCAACTCAGAAACAATACCAAAAGCCAGTACTTTCTTCGTGCTCTTTGCTCGCCTAGGGAAAATAAGTTGGTCGGTCCCTAGCGGGCAAGTGTCCACATCACAAAAGCCATTCCCATAAACTGGCACGTCTCAATAGAGCAGCCAAGAACTGAATAGGCTCTGGAGACTTAACTCAGCCCCGGAGTTCAGTCCCTGCAGGTCTCGGTTGAGTCACATGGGAGGAACAGCCTGGGAGAAGTTTCCAGCCAGTGCCTGTGGACAGATGAGAGACCTCAGTCAATCTATCACACTCTCTTTTGGTTTTTGAGTAATTCCCCCTCCAGCCCCCCCCAATCATTTTAAAAATTAGTCTCAAGGAGAGTTCACTTGGTGGTTCAGAAAATATATTAGCACTTTCCCTACGGAAAACAGACTTTTATTTTGCCCCTCTCAGAACTTGGCAGAAAATGATCTATTGAAATCAAATGCATAAATTATACATGTCCTAGAACTTGCTTTGGAATGACGAGTCTGATAGGAGGCTGATGGAAATTAACATGAGCTCTGAAAGATCAATTCTGTTTTAGAATCAGCAGAACTCTTGATGCAGATATGATCTGTAGGCGTACAGCAGCACCTACTTATCAAATTAGAAAAATACCATTCATTTCATATAGCCGAGTGCTTGGAGTTTTGCCTCTGAAATAATTGATGATGTTTCAGGTAATATTTTTATTCTTGTCACCGAGGATAATAAAAATGCAATAGACGTTTGAAAGCGCATATATTTATTGGGTTATGACAGATGTAAATCAAACACTGCATTTCAAACTCCAGCTAGGCAGAATAAGCCCAGCCATTCACAGTTGAATATTAACAACCCCTCAGGGCTGTAAAATATTCAATATATCGATGCCATTATCTAAAGTCTGCCTTAATTTGTAAACTTTCCTTATACAAAAGCAAAACAACCACCCTGGTGCTAAATCCATCCATCCAATGCAGACAGATAGTAACAAGACAACAGCTTTACACACGGAATTGCGGTACTGGGGTGCGTGTGTATGCCCGTGTGCATGGTGAAGGGACTCACAAATGAGATAAGGAACGTAGGCAGTTAAGTTTTTTAAACTCAGGTAATAAAGACCCATGTCTTTGGGCTTGGTCCACATTGCCGGATCCTATCTTTTATGACTTTATCTAGTAATTGTGCCTGCTGTCTGTGGCACTTGGATGCATTACAAATGGAGCAACGCTGCTAATATCTTTAAGTGCAGACCTTTGTGTAGTGGGATAAGAGGATAACACCACTTTTCCTGCGTTGGTCAGAATTTTTCATCTATTTTTTAGTCCATTTCCCATTTGTTTTAACAAACACATGCAATTTGATTTCTGTCCCCTGATTTTTCTGATTCATGGCAGAGAATTAAAAAAACACCAACCCCCCCACCCCAAACAAACAACTTATGAATCTCCAATGCATTGCATATTTTAACAGCAAAAAATTAAAGCCCTGGGTACTTTTACAAAACAAATCATAGAAATTTTCTGTTTGGTGCGGCGCATGATTTCTTTTATTAATTTTTTTTTTGTTGGACTGAATCTGTCTAAAAAATACAAATCAAATGACGAGATTCCATAAACATTCTCCAGGTTGCCTGTCTAGTCACAGAAAACCATTGTAACAAAAGCATGTTCTTAATTAATGTCTTTGTCTAATGAAAAAGCATTGTGGTGCTCTTGAAAATGTATTATTAAATCTATGTTGTTCAGATAATAAGACGGGGAAAGACACTTGTACTGAGAGCTGTGTCGAATTCATCAAGGCTTCTTTTAATTCTAGTTCACTTGCTGCATTTTGCAGCTATTTGTCTGGGTACTGGGGTAATTTGGAGGATTGAGTGAAGCCAGATGACTGTAATAAACTCGTTTTATGTATTTATGACTCATTTTGGCAAAAAGAGACACTATTTATGGAGTATTTCGTATTGTTAAGACTTCTGTTTCTCCTGTCTCTCAAACTTTCTCTGGGCGACTGTCTTTGCTCCATCACCAATAATTACATCAAATTAATTCAGCATAATTTAGTTAATTATTAGCACTGGAGGTTAGCAACATGACTTCCATTGAACTGAAGCTTTTATCCCCTTTTCCCTTAGGTTTTACAAAATGTAAACAAATCTGAATCACGGATAAAAATGAGGGCTGCTCCCTTTCCATCAAGAGCTTTTGCCAGGCTGAAGAACTGTCCTGCCATATTCATTCACTCAGACAGGTGCTGATAAACGCGCTGTCTGCTGCAGGCAGGAGAAAAAAAAATCCCCGGGCTTTGTGTGTCAACACCCAGGCAGTTCGGGAGACAGGAGGAAAATATATTTAAAACACCACAAGAATGGATCAATCAAAAATAGGACAAAGAGAAGTACTAAAAAAAACAACCCAACATTTAGACATCTACTGAATATTGGATCTGGCTTGGCAAACACATGGCCTGAGCACTTAGAGTATAAATTCCAGAGAAGGAGAGGACAGTTCTTGGATGTAGGGCTGTGGCTCTGCATTGCCATGGAGGAGGCAATAAATAGCACGATTCAGCGGCTAGGGCAGAGGTCGGGAATCAGTGGTGATTCCCAGGTGCTGTTCCTGGCTCTGCCCTTGACCAGTCATGTGACCGTAGGCACATCACTTCATCTGTCTGTGCCTCAGTTTCCTCTTCAGTCTGGTTTGTCTTTTTTGATTGCCTGCTGTTTGGGGCTGACGCTGTCTTTTGCTATGTGTATGTGCAGTGTCTAGTACAGTGAGGTCCTGATACCAACTGGGATCTCAAGGTATTACTGTAACATTGATAACCATGATAGGACTTAAAATCTACATAATGCTTTTGATCCTCAATGCACTGTAAAGGCTTGAGTGCACCTATCCTTGGGAGGTATGTGGCAGGGGAGAGAAAGGAGCCATTCTTTCTATCCTTCCCACTAGCACCAAATTTGTGTGTGTGTATTTTTCATTTAACAAGTCCCAGTCCTAACCAAGACTGGGGTCACAATTTGGCCCCTAGCCCTCCCCCTAGCATGGACCATGTAACGGGGCACTGGGCAAAGGTCAAGTCTGGGCCCACTTCAGCGATCCAGGCTGGGCTCAAGCATCTTGTGTTACACAACAGCAGTTTATGAGTTCCTTGCCCAGAGGCTATTGACCTGGAGAAAGACTAAAGGAGGAGAGCCTGCAAAGGAGAGCCTCAGGCCTCCAGCAGGATAGCAAAGGCCCCCCCAGAAAAAATAATCAGAGTTGGACCCCAAACCTGTACCTTGGCCGGCTCCAAATGCAAATGGACAGAACGTAAAACCCATTTGTAAGGATGTGGGACTCACCCCTGCGGCGCCTCCTGCTGGTTTTCTCTGGGAATTAGCTCTCCAGTTGTTGGAGCACTTTCTGCAGGCCGGTGATCCACCTTACCTCACTCTGGCCCCCATGTCCCTCCCAGGACCTGGTGCCCTGTTATCTGGGGTGCTGCCCCCTGGCAATAACCCCACAGTTCTGGGTTTCCCCCTCCCAGGGGAACCCCCACCCACTATCCCCACTTTGCCTCAGTCTTGGCTACTTCCCAGTCTCCAGCTAGCCCCCGTTCACTAGGGCAGACTGCAGTATCAGCCACTCATCACAGGCAAAGGGGTTTGGACCTGCTGCCTTTGCCTACCCCTGAGCTGCCCTCTGCAACCCCCCAGGACCTGTTGGCCTTATGCTAGGCCGCAGCCTGGGGCTTTCCAGGCTGGAGCTCCCCAGTTCCTCTGCCTTTCCCCAGCCCTGCTCCACTCAGGTACCCTGTCTCTAGCTCCCTGCAGCCAGGCCCATCTCCCTCTACAAGCAGAGAGAGACTGACTGGGCCTCTGGCTCACAGCCTTTTATAGGGGCCAGCTGGGCCTGATTGGGGCATGGCCCCAGCTGAGCCTACTTTCCCCCAATCAGCCCAGGCTTCTTGCCCAGCCACAGCCCTCTCCTGGGCTGTTTTAAGCCCACCAACTACACCATCTCTCTGTAATGGATAAAAACAGACGTCTGGCTCCACACTTCCTGAACTTGAAGGTCAAAATCCTGATCTGAGACCAACTTTCTCCAAAGTTCAGGGTGTTTGGGTTTGGTCCATTCTAGCAACAGCTCTGAATTTGGGAACTCAGATCCAGGGTTTTGGTTTGGGCTTAATGGGAATTTTAATCGTCCTCTGAATCCATCCTTCAGAGATGATAGCTGAGATTTTGGGTCTCAGATTTTAGCGCACGGTACACCAGCTCAGTCCTAAAATCAACACCCACACTCTGCTGGACTTCACTGGGCCTTGTGCGTGTGAGGGGACTATGCCCCAAGCAGCAGCAAGACCATCCGTGCCATCTAGAGTACTCCATGCTCCTTACCCACAAAGGTGTTACGCGGCGGCATTCTCACTGGTTCATTTGAAACATTATTAGACTTCTACTGAAAACATGGGGTGAGCTGTGATCAAGGACAGGATCCACTTAAAGATGCTCCTTTGAGAGTAAGGATTATTCAGGAAACAAAAAAAAAACATTGACAGGAAAATGCATCATTGTGGAGTTAATCTAATCTTACGACAGCCTGCAACCTTACAGAATCCTGAAAGAAGAGCAGGATCTAAAGCTCCACGTAGGTGGCTCTCTCCTGTAATGTTCAGACCCAAGCAGCAAAATTATCTTCGGCAACTTCAGTAAAAGCAAACAAACATGTGAATGATGGATTTGAATTACTGGAAAACTGTCCATTGAAGGGAGGCAGCATGATCCAGCAGATAGGGCACCAGACAGGGCCTCAGGAGACCTGTGATTTACTCCCAGCTGCTACAGACATGTTGTCTGCCCCTGGGCAGGTCATTTAATCACTTTGTGCCTTCATTTCCCTTTCTGGAAATTAGGGTGAATGATGCTTACCTTTCTTTGAGAAGTGCTTTGAGATCTATGGTTGGAAAGTACCAAGGATTATTTAACAACAGAACACTTTTGAATTCTGAGACTACTTGTGGAAGAAGAGGAGACAATGTCGACCCACCTTGCTTTCTGAAAAATCATTACACAATCCGGAGACAATTTCTGCTTTCAGTTACACCAGTGTAAAACTGGAGTGACTCCACTGCCAGTATTCTGGCCCTTTAAGTACAAATGATGCAGGGCTGGAAGAGAATGAAATAACCGTTGTTTTGGAAAGCTGTAATGCATTGTTACCAATAATACACATACTGTATCACTGCATAATGCAGTGCTATTTACTCATCATGGGCTCGTTATCATAATCTGATGTAAGCAGAAGAACAGTGTGGTTCAATTGTAAGCACTGAGACAAATTTCAGATCTTAAATATTGTGTTTTTTTAAAACCGGTTGATGGCCCAGCCTCTGATTTTTTTTTTAATTAATACCTCAAGCTGCCATGCTTTATTCCATGTTAATTTAAAGCTAGGTGCTGAATTGAAAGAGAATGGATGTCACAAACAGACATTCACAGCGTCTGATTTGTATTCAAATCTGAAAGGTGCATCCCCAATTCCACCCTCTCCATACAGTGGCCTGATGTACAAGTGCTTTTGTGAAGCCTGCAATGTTAGTACGTAGGAGGGGATGCCAGACCAAGGCCCCAGTCCCACCTGGAAAAGGGTCCAATCTTGAAAGGCGCAAAATGCCTCCTGCAAGCTTCTGTGTGCCCTTAATTCCCACGACAGTCACTGGGAGTTGAGGCTTTTCAGCACCAGTTAGGGGCCTGCTCCCGCTCCCACTGGACCAGATCTTAGTTAGCTGGTGTAAATGGGAACAGCTCCATAGGAGTCAGTGGCACTATGCCCATTTACATTAGCTGAGGATCCAGCTGGTATCAGTGGGATTTTTGCCATTGATTTCAACTGGATTGGGCTCAAGATGGCTATTTAGTGGACTGTTTCATTCAGCTTTTGCACAACTGTCTTCTAACAGCTCCTCTTTTCATGTTGATTCCTGTATCTAACCCAAACCGAGCAGGAAGGATTCCGCTAATGCAGGCAACAACTTGTATTTAATCATCTGTTTAATGCATTTCAAGCAGCATTTAGGCCTGGACTTTAAATACACTGCATTAACTGCCATCTGCTACCAGTACATCAGATCTGGCTTCCATTACTTCTATCGTCATACTGGGTCAAATCCTGAAGCCATTTACTCCATTTTTATCTTGTTCTTTCTAGAGCCAGGCTCCCTTTAATTAAATTCATTATGGAAGTCCATGAAGGTTTTCCTTACGTGCTTATAGTATACCAAGAAAATTAAAAATGATGGTGATCTATAGCATCTATAGGGGAAAGGTTCTTGAGAGGGGGAACCACCCCCCTCCCCATCTAAATCATGAAGACCATTTAAATCTCACAATCTCATCTGATTTAGGCTCTGATCCGGACACTGACTCCACCTGTGTGCATCTCTGAGCCTGCCCAGAGCCCCACTGAAGGCAGGAGGTTCCGTGCAGATGTCCTCCCACATGGATCCAGTTGCAGGATCAGGGCCTTAGTTTATGAAAGGCTCTTTGCTGGCCAGACTTCCTTATTTCTTTTAAAACAAATCCAATTTTAGCTAAGCTACAGACACCATCAAAGTTACTGAGAAATCCTGGGCTATGGCTTTAAGACAGCACACCATTCCTGAGGCACGATGGGCATCTGTCCACGTGATTAACTGTTGGTATGGTAACAAACCCTGATTAGTGAACTGTGCAAGTTAAAATCCCTCTTAAGAGGCTAAAGACTTATATGTACAATACTACTGCTTATAAGCATTTCCTCCATGAATAGGCATACCCTTTGCTCAAGACAGAGTGGGTGAAATTCATCCATAGTGTAACTCCACCAAAACTAGAGCTTACACCAGGGATGGTTTTGACTCAGTGGGATTATTGCTTGGATTGAGGGCACAGGACAAGGAGATGTTATGTTGCAGGTGGTGTGATGTGAGATGGTAAATTGCACTTGATGCTGCCGTAAGGATGATGCAGATTGGGAAGGGGAATTACAAGGATGAACTATAGATATTAGGACATCCTACAAGTACCATCAAGATTAGCCAAAGGATTATGTACATATACTTAGTACTGAGAGGAACATATTGTGACAGTCTGTACCTTTATGTTCATTCTTTTTACAAGACTATGATAAATTTTGTTCAAAGTATGCCTTGTGAGGTATCATTAGAAAACTCATAATCTTCTGAACAATATTGTCCTGGTAAAATATGCGTGGCAACATTGTATGTAAAATTATAAGATTCTACTATATGTCATTGCTGAAATATGTTCTAAGTTTAGAAAAGCAAGCACAGACCAGTTCCTCAGAGACAAAAGGCAAACTGACACTTCAGCCAGGTGTCAATATAATCAATGGACTATCACCTGGTTACGCGGCCATTCTTTGGCAGGAAGAAGGGTGTGAGTGAGAAATGTACATCTTGGCAATGGAACAGCTGGGAGTTCCTGTCCAACAGACTTTTGGTCGCTTGAACCCCAGATGGAGAGGATTCTCAAAGAAGGGAAATGCTATAAGGAAAGGGAACACACTCCCTACATCACCTCTCTGCTCCCTTTCTCTCTGCCCATGACATCCACAACTCCTGAAGGATACGAAAAGGAGTATTGGACTGGGGAAGGGGTCCTGACTAAAAGGCATCCAGGCAGCCAGTAAGATTGGAAAAGAACATGTGGTGAGAGAAGCCCCGTTTGCTTTAAGTTCACTTAGCTTGTTAAGTCAGGCATTAGTTTGCATTTTACCTTTTATTTCTTTGTAACCAATTCTGACTTTTATGCCTCATTACTTGTAATCACTTAAAATCTATCTTTCTGTAGTTAATAAACTTGTTTTATTGTTTTAGCTAAGCCAGTGTGTTTGGATTGAAATA
This sequence comes from Mauremys reevesii, assembly GCF_016161935.1. NCBI lineage: Eukaryota > Metazoa > Chordata > Testudines > Geoemydidae > Mauremys > Mauremys reevesii. The sequence goes on from NC_052642.1 coordinate 15,586,919, forward strand.
TTTGGGGAACTCCATTTGAGATAACCACGTTTGTGCATATTATTCTCTATTAATGAAATGAAGAATTTTATCTGAGCTTGTATTGTCCAGGAGGCTCCTGGGCAGTACAAGACGCACATTTTGCGGGGAAAGTCTGGGACTGGGAATTGGCTGGTGTCGCTCTGCAGTATAATTCAAAGGTGGCAGGCTGGCTGGCGGAAGGTAATTTACATGCTGAAGACTAGCAGGCCTGGAGTGGTTGCTGGGGGTAATTTACATGCTGAAGACTAGCAGGCCTGGAGTGGTTGCTCTCACAGCAAAGCTGTGTAAAAGGCAGATTGGAGAACTGAGGGGACACAGCTGTCCAACAGACCAGATTGTACCCAGGCTAATTTCACGCATACCACACTGGATCAAAGAAATGAGCAGTGGAAAATCCCTGTTATACCATGAGATCCATTCCCTACTAATGCAAGTAGAGTCTTCCTCTAAAGGGTGTCAAAATACTAAGGGGAAGACTCTGGGGTTATTAGCACTTTGGGCAAATAATTTCTCCATTCCCCTTAAAGTCAAAGTGGGCCATGATCTCTTTCTTACCTTTTCCCTGGCGTTCCCCCATCTCTTTCCCTTCCCTAGGTGACTTCCCTACCCTTGGTCCTTCCATTCTATCTCAGCATTTTTTTCAGAGGAGCCACCTCTAAGCCAAGGGGTACGTACCCTGTTTTGAATGAGGTATCTTTACCTGTTGTCCTGTTATTGAAAAAGAGGTAAACCAGGTGGGTACAATCACAATGTGCCTGTCTTGAGTGCGACTAGAAGAAACTTCCACCTGCTTCAGTCCTCCTTGTCCATGGCCACAAAGTGTGAAAACAACCCAGGTGGCAAAAGACTGACTACGAACCATGATTAATAATGGACTGGAGTGAACAATATGAGTGAATTCATCACCAGGTCTCTGTTAGCAACAGCAGATTCTGAGCTCATAAGGGCTGTCACGTTTGCCTACACAGATGCAGTGTACAGACTTCCTTTCTATATCATAAGCATAAAGGGTTACAAACCTGCCATAACCTTTGCAGGTCATCTTAAAGTGTAACATATGGTGCTTTCAAACACGTTTGATTATTAAAAGTGCTACATAAAGCTGAATTCTAGCCTCTCATAAAATACCTGGAGCAAGGAGCTTCAGGTTACCCATGTGTTCATGCTCCACAGCCATCTACTCTTACGTGCATTAACTTTTACGCTGCTGTCATAGACTCTAAACTTTCAGCAACTGAATTTTTCCTCAAGAGCTGTCAGTGAAAGAGGTTTTTACAACTAACTCTGACTGCAGTCAGTGAAATGGCATTGCGGGTTTCTTCGCTTCTGTTTCCCGAGGATTAATCCAGTAAATTATTATTATTAAATGCTGAAAACCTGCATTTAAATAATATGAGTTGTGACACACACTGACAAAATCCAGGAAATGAAAAGTTAAGGCAGACAACTCTCTTATCTCCCCAGGCACAGCACTGGGATGGGTTGAGGAGGGACACAGGCTTAGAGCTAACTTGGTTTTCCTTTATTTTCTTGGTATCTTTTAAGTTTCAAACTGTCACAGGCTATTGGGTAAATATTCATGCAGGCAGGCTGTAAAAGTTAAGATTATTAAGGCCGTCTTGTCCTCGTGGCTTAGCACATAAACTTTGATATTAAGGAGGTTTTTTTTTTATTCCTCCATTTCCCCCTTTTTTTCTTCTCCTTCAAAGACCCCAGCCTATCGACTCCACTTGTGGGTGACTTCATGGCTTGGGCTTCTCACTTTAATGGTTACAATCTGGAAACACCCCTGGACATCAGGAAACCTCAGATTTGGATCTAGATCCAGATCTGAACCATTCAGCTCAGTCCCCCACGAAGAGCAGAGACAGGACTCAGTTGTATTGAGTACAAAGGGGGAGTCTTTATTTTGGCTGCTGGACACTGACAAACCCAGTGGTTCTTTTTGTATCTCTTGCTACCAGACTTACTACCACCACCTGTCAGGTCCATTGAGACAAATTTGGGGCTCTGGTACATCATGTTTGCTGAGGCTCCGCCCTCTCCCAATCCAGCGGCGTATTATTGCCTAGGCCAACAAGGCTTAGGCCTAGGGTGGCAAATTTGCAGGGGCGGCAAATTTATAATAGCAGCATTTTTGTAATCGCGGCATCAGGGACGCCGCAGTTCTACCAATCATAGCGCGTATTGAAACCACCAATGACGGCACGGCGCCACTTAGTAAACATGCTCGCGAGAATCCTAAACGTTAATAATATGACCGGAAGGAAGAAATTAAGCGGTTCTCACTTTTGGATCCATGCGCAGTCCCGCGCTATAAGCGAAACCGCACTATTCAGACGCGCGTTCAAGTGAGGGTCTGCTGTACTTGTAATTTTATTTATAATAAAACTTGTAAATGTTGAATTATTTTCATGATATTGAGATTCATTTTAGTTCAAACGAATTTGTAAAAAAACCAAAACTGGTTCATATGGGGGCCGGGGACAGCAATTATTTCAGGGCCTAGGGGTGCCAAAATCATTCATCCGCCACTGGACATATCACCCCAGTTAGAGACACTGGGGTGGTGGGGGACAAACTCAGGGCCCTGGTACAAGTGTCCCTCTCCCCCCCCCCCATTAGCCCTACCACCTGTCTGCCCCACACATAGGCTCTCCTTGCCTGCATGAAGCAGTCAGACAGAGCCTTGAAGACTGCACTGCAGTGTTAAGCGCTGCATATAAGTAGCTTCACACAAGAAGCCATGTCCAGTGCACAAGACATTTTATTGGTCCTACAAAACCCAGGATTAATGCATATTCCTGAGTGCCATCATAGAATCATAGAATATCAGGGTTGGAAGGGACCTCAGGAGGTCAACCCCCTGCTCAAAGCCATCTACTGGCACCTAATCTATTAACTAGGAGGCTTTCAGTTACTACAGCTCCAGTATAGAAACTTAGGCAGAGGTGTGATGGGAGGACCTCATAAACAGCGTAAAAGAAGCATCAATGAGCCCAGGGCAGTAAAGAAATGGAGACCACCAAGATGGCATACCATGGGGTTTCCACCACATGCCATCCGTCTAAGTTCCTCAGGAGATGTGGGGTTGATACTGCTGCATGGCTGACTCTCAGTAGGTATGGTGGTGTGGGGGCATTGTTACATGAGACTCCTGCTCTTTTTCTACTATTCTTTTATCCTCCAGGTTGTTTTTAAACCTACATGCACTGATCCGACACCTTACTTAGAGCATGCCTTCTCGAGGCCGTGCTGTAGAGCGTGTTACTTTATAACTGCCTGCTGTGCCCAGATGACCTGAGTTTATAAACTTGTGAAGCAGGTCCCTATTTTAAATGAGCAAAAAAACAAAGTGCACATCTGTTTCCCTATTTGATGTAGCTCAACCGGGCAGCTTAAGGAATGTGAAAAGCTGGCTTCCTGGTAGATCAAATTTAGTGCATAATTTTGCAAGAGATCATTTATACATAGATCACTTATTCTATTACTGCCTTTGTGTGCCCAAGAGGGCCCAAAAGAAATAGATTTCTTGTCCATTTGAACAAACCGATTATGCCATAATGAAGCATTCTTGGAATATGCCATTTTAATTGTGGAATTATGATCCATGAGAGAGCACTTGCCAGGTACCATTAATCACTAGACTGGTTGCGGTATTCCCCAGGAGAGACACTGAAGCTCAGTTACGTAAGAGGGGATATATAATGGTACAGTAAATTCTAATTGAAGCCATTGAGTTTTCCGGTAACTTTGTCCTGTAGGGTCTGGTTAACACCCTGCCTTTGGGTAAAAGAAAGAAGATGCAGATGGAAGATGGAAATGTGTGTTTTACATGGTTACTGTGGAGGACAAGGTTCTTACTGCAAGGAAAGATGTGATCAGCACTCCTGTTCTAATCTCAGCTTTGATACTGACTCACTCAGTGACCTTGGACAAGTCACTTCACCTCTTTGTGCCTCAGTTTCCATGTCTATAAAATGTGACTAGTAATTCTTGCCAACTTCCCACAGAGCATGGTAAGAATAGTCAATGTTTGCAAAGTGCTCTGAAGTTGTACGTGCTAAATCTTGTTTGCATTAACAACTAGAGGAGCTACGCCTCTACCCCGATAGCACGTGACCCGATATAACATGAATTCGGATATAATGTGGTAAAGCAGCGGGAGCCCTGGGCCCTTTAAAGCGCCACCCGAGTCCTGCTGCTTTACCGCATTATAGCCGAATTCGTATAACGTGGTAAAGCAGCGGGAGCCCCAGACCCTTTAAATCCCCACCTGAGCCCCGCTGCCAGAGCTCTGGCGGTGATTTAAAGGGCTCGGGGCTCTGGCCACTGCGGGGAGGCCCAGACCCTTTAAATCCCCACCTGAGCCCTGCTGCCAGAGCTCCAGCGGTGATTTAAAGGGCCCGGGGCTCCCCACAGCGGCTCCCGAGGACTGCGTTATTTCAGGGTAGAGGTGTATTTGCCATTAAACATTGAGAAATTTATTTTGGGTTTTAAATTTTAAAAAAAAAGTCACTTGCAGCTAGAGAGGCTGGATTCTATACATACAGTCCAGACAGAGGCTGGATTCTACTCCTGGAGTAACATACATGTCCGGGGGGCAGAATCTGACCCGTATGTCATTTAAAGTTGGAGACAGAGCGCGTGAGCAATTTCATTGTTTGGATTCTGGCCCATTAGGAGAGGTTAATAGGGGACCTATGCTTTGCCTCATTGATTTTTTTAAAGTTATATTTTACATCATCTTTATATTGTATCTGCCCAAATATTGGGGGCCTCATTCGGCTCCCATTTAAATCAATGGGAATTACACCATGGTTTAGTGGCGGCAGAATTGGGTCCTGGGTTTCTAGCTTAAAGGGAGCAGGACTAACACAAAATAAGTGTTAAGGAAGTACCACAGGATCCACTTCTCTGTTGGCAGAACAGAGCATGTGGCCCATGGACATCTGCAGTGGTGGAATGTCTGTTGGAATCAGAGCAATGAGGCACTGAAGGTGACTGATCAATATATTGTCTGCAGAGAGGAATACAGAGAGCTAAAGCCTTTTTTGTGATTATATTAAACTGAAAATACCCCTTTAGTGCAAACTAGTCCTGTCACTATGTTTTATCAGCTCCTTATCATTTACATCAGTGCCATTTATCTAACTAGTAGCCACTGGCAATTAGAAATGGGTGATGGTAACAAAGGAACCCCCAACTTCTTTTGCCATGAGGGGAATTTCATTTTAATAGAATGCCTTTAGAATGTACCTAAGTTCTCGATATTCCACAGATCATTAAGTACTGCCCTGCCAGATGTCACATGTCACTTTGACAGAGTGTGCAGTGGCATTACCTCTGTGTTAAGTTTTGTGAACACTTTGAGGATTCAGAAGAAAACTTCTGAGGGCCATTAAGGACATAGATAGCATCAAAGTTAAAAGGAGTGAGAGAAACTAGACGAGGTCTCAGACACCAGGTTTCAAACCGAAGGTCTCAGACCTCTTGCCACTACTTGGGAAGAATCCTTGCCCGGAGCCAGGCATCTGCAGTGATCTGTCAGCTGCAGCTCTTCTGTGGGGCAGCCGGTAGCTCCTGACACGTTGGGCTTCCTTCGGGGGTTCCCGTTGTGGCAGAGCTCTGACCTTGCTCCCGTGGGTCCTGCGCTTCTAGGTGGTTTATGCTTAGCCTCAGTGGCTCACTGTGACCCTCCACGTAGCCCTTCTCTCTCTAGGGCCAGGGTTACAGTCTACTGAGCCCTTTTCATCATAGGCCTGCAAGGAGGTTGGTGAGAGAACTCCCACAGTCTCTGTTCAGCCTCCTGTCCTGACAGGGACCTGACTTCCCCTTCCAGGAGATGTTCCTGTAGTGGTGGGTTGGGGGGAACCCGGGCCCGCCCTCTACTCCGGGTTCCAGCCCAGGGACCCTAATGGTAGCAGTTGTTGGCAGCCAACCTTTCACTGCCAGAGTTGCTACATTTCCCTGGGCCACTTCCCCACAGCTCTCCTGCTTCTCCCTTCTTCACCCTTACCTTAGGGCTCCTTTAACGATGGTTTGAGGATGTCTTCAGTAACCAGCCCTTCAGCCGCACTTCCTCTCCTCTGGTTCCCTGACTTCCCTGCCTGACTGGAGTGAGCCCTTTTTATAGTATCAGCAGGGCCTTAATTAGAGTCAGGTGGTCACATTAACTGAATGGCCTCACCTGACGCTTTGCAGGTTAATTAGAGTCAGGTGTTCTCATTAGCCTGGAGCAGCCCCTGCTCTGGTCAGTCAGGGAACAGAAAACTGTTAATCCAGTGGCCAGTATATCTGCCTTCTGCTATTCTGCTGTACCCAACTGGCCTGGGTCCATCACACCGTCCATAGGAGCATCCTTCTCGCTGACTCTGGTGAGCTCTTCTGCTCAGCTTCTCCTCAGAAGCTTCCTGTCTCTGTGATCTCCCTTCTGGGCCAACACTTTAGCAAGCTCATTAGCTGCCAGTCAACCAACCACCTAGGGATTTAGTTACTTCCAGGTGAGTTGGAGTCAATTCCTTCTCCCTTACAGGGGCTTGTCCTTGGTGGGCTGGTCCCTGACTCCCCTTCAAAGGGTAGCACCTGTGACGCAGACAGAATCCAGGGCTACTTTATGCTGTGCATAACACATCGATTTAGATGGGAGCTAAACTCTCCCCTCCTGCCCCCGATGCCCATCCCTGTCTTACAGTCAAAGCCTAACACACAGACAGTAAAGGGCTGATTCTGAGTTCCCTTTGCACCCTCTTGCATTATCAAGGCTCCATATTTAGCAAGGCCGTTAAATGTTACGCAGTTACTATTCTATTGAGCCCAATGACTTGGGTTTGATCAAAGTAGAAGTTGCATTTGGCTAACGCATCCCTTCCAGAAAGGCATCCAGACTTGATCTGAAGAGTTCAAGAAATGGATAATCCACCACTTTCCTTATTAATTTGCTCCAGTGATTAAATCGCCCTCACTGTTAAAAATTTGCGCCTAATTTCTAATCTGAATTGAACTGGTTTCAGCTTCCAGCCGGAGAGACCTGTTCTGCCTTTCTCTGCTAGATTAAAAAGCCTTTTAATATGTGGTATTTTCTCCCTTGGACAGTCCGTATACACTGTGATCTTCTCTTTGATCATCTAAACAAATTGAGCTCTAAATTTCTTACTAGAATGGCATTTTCTCCTTCCCTTGAATCATTTGAGGCTCTTTTCTGCCTCCTCTCCAAGTTTTTCAACATCCTGTTTTAAAATTCCGGTATCTGTCTCACCAACGTTGTATCCAGAGGTGAAATCATCTCCCTACTGCCCTGTTAGTACATCCAAGGGTCGCATTCATCCTTTCTGCCCACAGCATCATGCTGGGAGCTCGGGTTTAGATGTTTGTTCACTATGTCCCCAAATCCTTTACAGTCACTGCTTTCCAGGCTACAGCCCCCCACCCATTATGTAGGAATCGGCTACATTCCTTGTTCCTGAGGCATAAGTCCACATTTGGCTGTATTAGAAGGCATTTTGTTTGAATGGGCCCTGGTTACCATGCAATCCCGATTGCCCTGTCCTCCTCGCCTCATTTGCAAATTGTAATCAGCAGAGATTTTATATTTACTATGGATCATTTATGGAAACGTTGAACAGCATTAGCCCTAGTACCAGCCCCGGGGGAACCTCACTAAAAACATCCCCAATCAATGATGATTTGCTGTTGACAACGACTTCCTGAGATCTGCCGGTTAACCAGTTCTTAATCCATTGAGTGTGTGGTCTATGGATAACGAATAATGCAGATTTTATATTGAGCCTCAAAACGGTCATGTCACTGCACCCTGGCATTTGACATTGCTTCTCTACCTCAGGCTCGAAGCTGAGCAGAAAGCAGGGGGGAGAATAAAAATAGAAGAGAACAGAACAAGAATGTCTGGCATCATCATACAGGCAATACAACATTATGGAGCATATTTAGAAAGGACCAAATCCACCATAATGACAGGCCACAGCTTGTCACAAATGATCACATCAAAATCCTAATAAAAGCTCAGCATGCGGGAGAGACGCGTTTATTAAAATGTGACTTCAGCATTGTACGTGCTCACCCATACACCAGGAAGGGTGTATCTACAGGGCAGGCAGCTGCCTGGAGCAGCAAAATATTTGGGGCAGCGAAACATTCAGTAGCTCTGTAAGCGACAGACATTTGCTGGTTTGCCTAGGGCAGCAGGACCAGAGAGCTGGCTCTGAACGTAGTACGTGATTCACTCTCCTGTGACCTAGTAAGGGATGCAGAAAATGTGTCACAATATGACGACCACAGAGGGAGGCAGGTATTCATGGAAATAGAAAGAAAACCTGATTCTCTTCTCTGTTGCAGTGGTGTGAATTCGGAGTAACTCTACTGCAGCGAGTTACACAAGTGCTTCATTTATGTGAGATCAGAGTGAGGTCACAATAGGTCTTTCCCATGAAATATGCAGGTGAAGAATGACACACCTAACTATTAAGACACAAGAGAGTGAGCATTCTCTTGGGTAACAATAATACACTCAGGCATCGTGCCAGAAGCTGAACCTAGATGCTTTATAGCTAGAGACGTTTCAGTGACACTTCCAATTTCAGCAGAACCTTGTTCATTCTCATTTTGTTCAGCTGATCATTCCCACCCGCCCAAAACGCCTAGCAGTCTCACTTTGCGTAAATCCCAGTTTGCCGCCTGTCACAGAGTGTGGGGGCGTCAGGGCCCTGCACCCCCCACTTCCTGCGATTCCAGCCAGCCAGTAAAACAGGTTTATTAGATGACAGGAACACTGTCCCAAGCAGGGCTTGTAGGTTCAACCAGGACCCCTCAGCCAGGTCCCTCGAGGACAAGGATCTTAGACCCCAGACTTGGGGTTCCTGCCTCTTCCCAGCCAGCCCAAAACTGAAACCAAAAAAACCCTCCAGCAGGCTCTCTCCCCCCCCCCACTTTGTCCAGTTTCCCAGGCAAAGGGGGTCGACTCGCCCCACCCCCCTTCCTGGCTCAGGTACCATCCCTCACCTAAAGTCATCCCCTGCTCTCCCATCCCCCGTGCAGACAGTCTCAGGAAAACTAAAGGACATTCCCAGGTCAGTCCACCCCGCTTCCTACTGCATCACTCAGCCCTTATTCCTGCACACAGTCCAGTGAAGGTTGCAGAATCGAGCTCTCGCTATTTAGCAGGAAGTGTTCTAGCGAGGTTTCGTGTGAGACGGTCTTCCCTTACAAAGTCTATTGCAGTATATTTAGAGCTACGTTTTTCAAAAAGGACAAGGGATTTTGGGTTCCCAGTGGGAGGCACCATAAAAGGAACCGGTGGTCGGAAGAGCCGAGCACCCAGCCTCTGAAAATCAGGCCTGCTGAAGGTGTCAAGTTGGACACTCATCACAGGTCATTTTTGAAGAGGTAGGGAGTGCTACACTGTCATGTGGGTAATTGTACTGCTGGGAATACTTTGAAGTATCACCCTAATTAAAACTAATCTACTCGTGTCCCAATCAATAAACTCTATGCATTTTGTCCCCTCCCTTTCCTTTATTCATATTTTTCTTATCACATTTGTTTGCTCTCTTGCTCATTTGCAAAATCCAATGAGCGTCTCCCAGTCATTTTTGTGGATCCGTGAAGGCTAAGCTTAGTAACAGCCAAGGAGTCAGAGGTTGGTTTTTTTCCCCCTTCCTTATTAACAGGAAGCAGCAAATTGATTGTCAAATGCTGCATCTGAACAACTCATCAAAATAAAACGCTCACATGCTTGGCAAATACTCTCATCTGACTGGCTATCAGCGGCAAGCTAATCATTTATTATTATAGCTCTCCAGAGTTGGATGATTATATGTAGCTTTAGGATTTAATAGACAGCCATGTCTCTATGTTGTAAGCATTGCCTGAAACACTGTGTTTGATGCATTATATCCCTAGTGACAGCTGACAGGTCAAAAAGTAGAACTAAACAGCTGTGTTGTACCCCTTGGATAATGGAAATCACAAAGCACAGGACGTTTTTAACCCTTTAGCTATATGAAAGGAAGGTAGGGAACCGGTTCATGTAGAAGGCATCAGTCTCTGTATAAATCGTACATGCTTTTCCCCTGTAACGACTGGATAGTGTCTACAACTCACTTGCCATTGCATTTAATCAACCCTATTGACTTCCCTGTGGGATTTCTATTATCTTTCTATTTAAAAAGAAAATTCTGTGAATGCATTGTACTTGAAAGACAGCAGACTGGCAGCTCTGGAGACTGAAGTCTGTTCATCTGTGGAGCAGATACTGCGCAAGAAGCAAAGAGGAAGCTTCCCCCACCATCACCTCTCAATCCAGATTTGGAGAGACCCCGACATTCAATGTCTGAGCTATGTTTGTTAGTTTGAACTGGGCACATAAGTCACATGCTACATCTTTGTTCCCTGACTGGATGAACACAACCCTTAGTCATGTTTCTGGTCACATTCTTGTGATTATGAGTTCAACATTTGCTTTTCTGGGAATATGCTCTAAGGTCTGCTTAAAATTTGCTATTTCTGCAAGAGCTCCTGCCAATAAACGAGGATACTGGAATCATCTTGGAAAGCTACACAAGGAGGCTGTGGACACAGGCAAAGCAAATTCACAACATATCGCAGCAGAACATTTTGGGAGGTGTTCTCCACCCCTTAGTCAAGGATGAATAGATAAACCACTGGATTAAAAAGCAGAAATGGAAGTAAAATATTGAAGGATAAGGCTCTGTAATGAAAATCCCTAACCATTTTGTCCAACTGTTCTAGTTTACGAGACAAAGACCCCCAAAGCCTGCCTGAAGTATTAGCAAGATCATGTTCTACTCTTTGAGATACGCCAGAAGCCTCAACAACTCACAGCTAGTACCCCACAAAAGCACCGACCGGCTCAATCTCCCCTGGCACAGAATTTAGAGTGAGAAGCAACTCACCATCCAGTTCTCTCCCAACTCCATTGGATTAGCCCTGAAGACGCTGGCTGTATCTGACCCCAGCATCTCCCATACAGAAAAGACAGCTGGGCTCTTTAATGGAGCGTGGTCTGCTTAAACCCCAGGCTCTGTTGTGTATGCTCACACTTGCTTGTGAAGCGGGCAGTGACAGTGCAGGTCACCCCAGCAGAGAGCCTCATTGTCAGGCTATGGAAAGGGAGCTTAGTGCACCATTGAGAAGGGAGTCTAGAAAGGATGAGCCAAAGATTAAAGTCCTAGCCCAGGTGGTGGGAGACCCAGGTTCGATTCTTGTTTGATCCTGGGCAAGTCAGTCCTTCTTCTATAAAATGGAGGTATTAGCACTTTGCTACCTCCCTGGGGTGTCGTGAGGATACATACAGTAAAGGTTATGAGGTGCCCAGATACTAAAGCAATAGGGGGTCATATGGATACCTTAGTCAGAACCCTGAAGAACCAATATTGGGACACAGAGCAGTAATGAGGATCCATTGCTATTTGCAGTGTGTGGAGAGAAAAAAAAAAGTTGATAAGCAACTGGAATCAGCGAGGGATTATAAAGCACTCGCTGACCCTTTTTACCAGCCCTTCCAGTCCCCGGAGCTCAGATGCTCAGGCTATTTGACTCCAGTTAGCCTAGAGGGAGTGAGAATCTAACTGTCAAACGATAGGGATTGGCTTGAAAACCAGTCACAGCAGCAGAGAGAAATAAATCTGAGGAGCAGCAAGATGCATTTGAGAGCAGTGGCATGGTGTCATATCAGCATCACTGGTTCGGCGATACACTGAGGTCAGTTGACAAGCTTGCTAATGCAGAGTGCAAGATTAATTGGCTTTGGTCAGCCCGGGCTTCACTATCTGAATATCTTATCAGTAACGTAAATGATTATGCCATGCAGAGAAATACCACAATAGTCTCCGTGTCTCCTTTTATACTCGTCTCTTTTTAAACAAGCCTTTATCTAAATGCAAATGTGATTTCAGCTTTCTGATTAGGACATTATACAGTCATCCATTGCAGAAAAGCACAATTAGGGGATTATTTTATTTCTGACTCAACAGTTCTTTGTTTAGAAAGTTCGTTTGTGGTGCTGTGTGTGATACTTAAGTGATCAGAAGCAGATTTGCATTATGAGAACGAGGATTGCAGCCAAAATTTTCTGAGGGGTTTTTAGCAAAAGAAAAAAATAATCTGAGCAGATAAAAATGGCAACATTTGTGGGATTTTTAGAGGGGATTTTTTTTTTTAAGAACAAAAAGCAGCAACTCAAATTTTTACGATGCTTCATTGTCCTTATATTGCAAATGTAGGGAGAAATTCTCAGTTACACCAATGCAACTCCATTGACATAATGGAGTGACTGAATGAAGAATTTAGCCCTAAGACATATTAGGGGCTACTTATTTAGGCAAGTTGAGGAATCATATTAAAAGGTTTGGGAGACGTCCAGAAGGTTTTGACCCAATACTGAATTGTAACTAAATTAGTACTAAAGTCACTGGTGGTTTTGCGTGGCCTCTGGCAGCTTACCAAGAACCCGGAGGAGGGAGGGAAACCGAGGCAGTGGTAGGGTCCAGCGCTGGATTAGGTGTGACCCGTTGCAGCACCCCTCTATAGCCTATGCCCTTGGGTTGCATATTTCATGGTAGGAACTTACAGCACTTCACAGACGTTAATCGTCACAATTCCCTCGTGCAATAGGTAAGTAGTATTACCCTCATTTTACAGGTGGAAAAACGGTGGCACAGAAAGATGAAGTGATTTTCTCAAAGTCATAGTACCTGAGTAGCAAATTCAGTGGCCCTTGATCAAGCAAATCTCCCACAGATGCCAACGAGAATAAAACTCAATTAAGTACAGGAAAATTTGGCCCCGAGTCAGGAACAGAACCCAGAGTTCTGACTCCAATCCCCTGTGCTAACTATGAGACACCGCTGCCTCTGTAGGGGCGACAAAGGTCTGAAGACAATTAAAAGGTCTGAATTCTCTCGGATACACAAGTCTTGTGTCACGCGTGGTATGTGTTACCAGGTACGGTGTGACAACACGCAGGCCAACATCTGTTATTGCTGATTAACTGATCTGTTATGGCGCACAACAGCTGCCAGAGGCAGTTAGTAGCCTGTAAAAAGAGCCCCAAAGTTACAGTGCTGCACACAATCTGCTGATGACGTTACAAATCCCTGGAAATGAGCTGCTCTGAAAAACGGAGTTTCAAGCCAGCCCGGGGACGGTGCAAAATCCCAGGCTTTCGTTATGGCTGATGGCAGAGGGGACTAGAGACATTTTTTCCCTTGCAGTATGGGGTCCTGGTATGTAAAAGGCTGAGAACTAGGATGTCGTCCTTTATCTTTTCCCCCCCAGGATCTCTGCAGCAGCATTATATCTCCATTGATCGCTTGCCTCATTCCATATTCGTCTATTTATGCCATTCTAGTATCCTGCTCTCTCCAGTGGCTGAGTGTCTTTCTGCTGAGGCTGCCCTATGCATTCCCAACACATGAGGGATCTTTGCTTTTGTGACAGGAAATCTATTGCAGCACTTAGGTTTAATTAGAACACAATGACAGCTGATGAGTTTACACATCAGAGCCTAGAAACAACTCAACAAATTGGCCCTAGTCCCATAGCGCATTATGAGATCTGCCTTGGACTGCGAGGTTTTATTGCATTTTGTGGAACTATGAAAGATACAGGGCCAGATCCTCAAGGGGCGTGAATAGGTGAGGTCAATGGAGCTCCACGGATGCTCACCAGCTGAGGATCTGGCCCCAAAAGAGCACATGGCATGCATTCTCACTCAGACTATTCAATCTATGGAAGTTCAGGAGAATTTAAAGACTGTGGGAGCAAACAGACCCTATATGGATTTTTTTACTCTGTCAGAGAGCTGAGTGGGAGAGCTGCGTGGGACTAGTTCAAGTTGCAGAGATGACGCTTAGCCTCCGCTCCTATTTGTCACCTCGCACTGTGTGTGGCGTAATAAGTCACAATCTCTTATGTGAATGAGACTGCCCACTCCACCATCTTCAACGCGCAAGATTGGTTTTAACCGATAAACTGTTAGGGCTCAAGCGCGCAGCAAGTCTTCCCCCCAGTTGACGTGACGAGTAGGTTGACCAGATGTCCTGATTTTATAGGGACAGTCCCAATATTTGGGCCTTTTTCTTTTATATGGGCTCCTATCACCCCCCACCCCCCATCCCAATTTTTCACACTTGCTGTCTGGTCACCCTAGTGATGAGGGAGTTTCAGCATATCATAGATACAGATTTTTTAAAATCATCATTTAAAACAAAGATGAGCCTGAGAGGTAGCATCCGAATTCAGATCAAACCGAGAGCTGGGGAAATCTTATGCTTTGGGCCCATCTTTATTGTTTGCAGTGACACACCCACCCACCAGGCAAAGGTAAACGCTTCCCTGTAAAGAGCAAGTGAGGGGTCTGATAGAGGAGGAGGAAGTTAACCAGAGGTTCATCTATGTTCAGTAGGGAAGCACCAATGCATGTATTGTTTTCAAAGCGACGTTCCCCTCCCCTCCTCCCACCCCAGTCATTTGATTTCTTTAGTATTTTAAGAAGCTGCACTAACTGGAGACAGAGTTTTTGCAGACTAAAGACATTATTCTTTCACTGCCTAGTTCACCTTTCTGATTTAATTGTATAGCAATGGTATGTGAACTACACCATCCCGGCATGACCCCTAGGAGGCATTGTGCCTCGGACATGCACTTTTAAGGCACTGTTCTCTCCCCTCCCTCTCTCCCCCCCCTGCCCCGAGCAAAGGAGGATTAATTTGCTGCTGGCCTGTACTAGCAGCAAGTTATGACACTTCCCGGGTTGGCTCAGTGGTTCTGGCCAAGTATCGTAATGAAGAGCTAAGTGTCCAGCTGTTCCCAGCGTACCCGCTCTGCAGGAGTAAGCAAGTGAATCCAATCCCAAGGTCTGAGTGTCCCATGCAGGGGCTTGAGATGGGTTCAGGTTCCCCTGTGGCCAAGTCACCGTCTACCTCTTAGTGTTCTAAAACGACAGCCCAGTTTCATGACATCCATTACAAATAGTCATTTTGACTAAATGCTATAGGGCTAAAATACCAGGGAAATGGATACTAAAATACTATGTGCTGTTCCTTCTAGTACCTCTATGGTCTGATTTTGAGAGGTGATGAGCACCTGCAACCTCACTGAGCACTTCATCTCTGTGCGTCTCTGTTCCCCGCCTGTACGATGGGGATAACAGCACTGCCCTAGGCGAGGCGAGGATAAATACTTGAAAGGTTGTGAGGTGCTCAGATCTAGTATGGTAATGAGGCCAGAGAAGTACCCAAGAGAGCTAGATTTAAAGTCAAGGGGAGCTGGAGCTGCTCAGCACCTCTGATTACTATGCCATTATCTCCAGTAATTGGATGCGACTCCAGTGGATGGTAGGCTTTAGATTAGAAAACTGTCCTGCCTAGTCATGCTTTAATCTGCTGGCAGAAGAAAACATCCTGACAGTCATTGGGATGTGACATGACTTACTTCCGCCAAGCTTTGCAGAAGGGTTTCTTGCCTGGCCTCTGTAACTGCAGCTAGGCAGGCATTCTCATCAAACAGAGAAGAAAATGAATTGAGCAGGACACCTGTAAGACAGAGACGCTTACGGTGCCAGGCAGAAAGCGAATAGCCACACTTTAGAGACAGGCATATTCTTCCCCTGCCTAATTCTGTATAATAAAAAAATCTTAAGACTGAAAAACGAAAAGGCAGAGTTTAGCAGGTTATTGTACTTTTTGTCCTCTAGTTATCAGGTGAAAGTCCAGATTTTGATCCAGAATGTAAAGGCCCAAAGTTCTCAATACTTATGAAATAAATCAACATTGACATTCGTGCCTGTTTCATGATGTATCCAAATAAAATAAAATTAAGAACGTGAATCATTTAAACATCATTCGGGAGAATTTGCCCAAGCCTTTTGGGTTACATTCACAGCTTACACATGGAAAAGTCTGAAACACAAAACAAAACAAAAAACCCATGAAAGAGATTCTTCCTGGAAGGCTGCAACGTTTCCCTATGTTGTTTCTTAAAATCTAGGACTTTAAGACCACAAGAACCAAAACCAGAAAGAGACAACGCAGGCTACTCCCTAAAACAGTGAGGCCGACTCATCCTACTTTTCTGTAAACTATCCTTCTGCTGTTCTGCTGCTTGCATGCTTCCCTGCAGAGCCCTCTAGCTTGTTGTCAGGACCAGGAATCCTCTAAGCATTTAGAGTGATAGATCACAATTTTAATACCGTTTTCCAGACATCACCTTTCGCATGTCAAAATACACAGTATTTGATTGGTTTTCATTATTATTCAGTGCCCATTGAAAAGCAAGGGACGTGGTCAGTTTTCAACACAGGTGAAGTTCTTAAGCAGCTAAATTAGTCCAGTGAAGATATTTGGGATCAAGTTTCCAAACTCAAGCTGTACGTTTGCATGTCCCAAAAATACATGGCCACAGCTTTGCAAGTGTAACTTTGGGTGCCCACGTTTATGGATTCTAACACCTTAAAATTTCATAAGCAAGACAGGTTGATAGATCCCTTTCTATCTGATATGCACACGCCGCCAGTGCTGTCTGCACATACAATTCTGAAATCTGAGATCTTTTTTTGATTTGAGAACACACAAGACAAAGTGCACATGGCATGGATGCTTGGTGTGGGATTCACTTCAGATACAGAAAATGGTCCTCAGAGACAAGAAGACAGGCCCAGATCAAAACATTGGGACACTTTGGATCTGATCTTCGCAGTCTGCACCCCACGTCGACTAAAATTGGTATGCTCAAAATCTGGGCATGCAAACAGAGAGGTCAGGCTGAAACCGCTTCAAAAGATCATCTCTTGCTCCACATCTCTGGCTTTTTGTAACATTTTTTTTCCTTATGTAAATTCTATTGGGTTGAGAAATCTATGTTATTTCCGGGTCAATTTTTCAAAGCCCTCATCAGTGCCGATGGATGGCTTTTATTAAGCAAATATCAGAGCATGGAATTTGAAATGTCTCCTTCAAACACAAGACTGTAACAGTAGAGAGCCACTTATTACCTTCATGATGGAAGAATGGTTTTCTAATCAGCTGTGAACCCTAATGGAAATCATACTTTGGCTGTGAATAATTCCCAGGAGGGAAACTTGGCAGAAAAAAAACCCCTTAGCTCAACTTTCTTACTTTATCTGACTCAACACATCTACAATACTCAAAAGCAAGCACACCCCAGGTAGCACACAGTGCGATTCCACAGTAAACCACGGCCTATTTCAGACAACTCAAGGAAGATGTAGTAGCTGGAGGTGATTAACCAGTTATCACTGACCTGTACTGACCCCTCTTTATCATGCAAGTGTGGATCAGGGTCCAGGAAGAAGATAACTCTAGGAGAGGACCAGTGTTTCATACACAGGTGCTGAGTTTCCATTGTGCAGGGAGGGCGCTCGACTCCCGGCTCTGCCCCAGACCCCGCCCCCACTTCACACCTTCCCTCAAGGCCATACTCCGCCCTGCCCCTTCCCACCCCGCACCTCCTCTTCCTGTCTCTCCCCCGAGCAGGCCCCGTCTTCGCTCCTCCCTCCCCGCCCAGCCTCCTGCATGCCGCAAAACAGCTGATCGCAGTGGGTGGGAGGCGTGGGGAAGGAGGGGGAAGCGCTAATCGGCGGGGCCTGCCAGCGGGCAGGAGGCACTGAGGGGCGGGGGAGGTGCTGATAGGGGGCCTGCCGGGGGTTGCTCAGCACCCACCATTTTTTCCACAGACTTTCTTTTGACCTTGAACAAGTCACATCCGCTCTGCGCTTCCCTCCCCCAGCGGTAAAATGGGAGGTAACAATATTCCCTCTCACCCCTGTTGGCTGCCTTGTCTATTTAAAATGTATGTTTTGGGGGCAGGGAAAGTCTCCTATTGTGTGTTTGTCGAGTGCCTAGCATACGGGGGTCCTGGTCTTGGTGCTACTGTAATGCAAATAAAAAACCCCAGAAGAAAAGAGTCAATGGGAACCTCTTCATGGCAGGGACTGCATCTTCCTCCGAGTCATGCTGGCAGGAGGGCACAGTTACCTCCCCACAGGCTATGATGGTGTGAGCGGGTGTCTTGGGCCAGAGGAAGGAGCCAGTTTGACAGAGGACATCCCGGAGGGAAGCCCTAGGAACGGTTGAGATCAGGAGAGAAGTCCACAGTGCATTATCACTTTGAAGTTTATTAATAAAGACAAACTGCCGAGAAGGGATTGAGTTTAGGTGCCGAAGTCAGTGGAAAAACTCCCTTTGACTGCGACGAGCAGCGGACTGGGCCCTAACTCAGGATGCATGTGTTCGGTTGCTTTGGCTTCAGAATCAGAGCAAGGAATGGGTAAACGTGCTTACGTGCTTTCCTATTTTCTCAGCCTCCGTTCGTCCAGCCCCCTCTCCCTCCTGCTTTTAGACATTGCTTTTATATCACAGAAAGGCACCCAATGCTTAGGAAGGCAGAGAACAACTTGGCATAATCTGATTGCCTTACCTCCCCCCCCTCCACCCCCGCTGCTGGCTGAGATAAGAGAAAGTGTGTTCTAGCCCCTGAAGTGTGTTCCTCAAAGGTTTACAATGCTTATGAAATAAAATATATACTGGTGACTTAACGTTAATCATTTGTATGGTCAGCCTATGAGACAATAACCTGGTTAAAATCACTCCATTCAAATAGGCATCCTTTCCTTTTGGAAGCTTGGAACAGATTTTTTTCCTTATAAAGTGGGAGAAAGGCCAATCTTGGGGGTTTCTATAGTATCAGTCACGACTCACCCTTTCTGCAGCTCCTTAAAAAAAATATTTTTTATGAAACTTGCCTGTTGCTGTTGTTAGACAGGTGGCGAGCTATGTTGTGTGCGTGGTTAGTCTGCATAAGCACAAGTTTAGTACTGTCTCTCCCTGTCAATTCCATTCCTGCCCGTTTGTCTCCTCCACCTCGTCTCGTGACTTAGAGTGTAAACTTTTTGGGCCAGGGACATTCTTGTTATGTGTGTGCAGCACCTGGCACAATGGGGCGCTGATCCCTAACTGGAGCTAACAGGTGCTACTCCAGTACAAATATTACTATAAAACTTCAGGGCTCAGTTCTCTACCCATCTCCAGCAGATACAAAAATCTGCCCTATGGTGAACTGTCCCTTATTTAGATGGATGTGGCTTATTTTGAGTCTAATTACCTTATGTCCTATAGCAAGTCAATCCAGCATTTACTTTGTCCCATACTTCAGCAATTATCTTGCAGAAGATAAAATACACGATTTTGTACTACGTATGACTTTGTACCGTGAATACAACAATATTGCGGGATCCTGTCCTTCAAGAACAACTTTTATCCTGTATTTTTCCATACCTGGTCCTTTAATTGTCCCGACACAGAGATACCATAACTAAAAACTTCAGCGAGCCCTAAATCTTCAGTAGCATCGGCCTACAGATGTTTATGCTAGAAACGGTAAATATCATCAGTGGGTGTCAATCAACATAGCTCCTTTCATTGTATACCAACTGAGGATCTAGCCTATCCTCTACAACTAGCATCTGTTTACACCTAGCTTAATTTACTGAAGGTGTACGGCAGCCCCTTGCCCCCTTGAGCTGTGCATTGTAGGCATATATAACAAAGATTTTTCCCTCCTGGAAAAAGTTGACAATTTAAGTAAAAATGCAGAATAGAGATACTTAGGAAGAGAATTCAACCATTTATTGATGATATTGTGCTAGAGGTTTTACCTTGTTATGCTGCAAAATGCTTTTTGAAATGCTAAACTAGAGAAAAGCTGAACTCTATGACAAATGGAGAGGAAATTATACGCAATGGCACAGAAGATTTCTACTTGTTCTGTTCTCTTTTTATAATAGTTTTCATGTCATTGTCCATTATCTGTGTGGGTTTTATTTTAAACTGACATATTCCTGGCCTCATGCATTTGCAATGCTTTTTCCAATTAGCAGAGCATTTTGTGAATGGCAAGGACTATGTGTGTTTTTTGCAGCTAGGAGGGGTTCAGGGACTCCAAGGGGCGACCTTTTCAAGGCTAAAAGAAAGCAGTGTGAGGTCTGAATGAATATTTTATGAATGCTAAAGGTATTAGGACACTGTGTTTCCAGAACACAATGATCTGGGAGCAAACAATGGAGGATACCAGAGAACAGATTTCTAAATTTCTTTCAAAATACCAAACTGATCAAAACAGGCATGTGACTGGGTGTTCCACTAATGGAAAAAAATAACCTACAGAAATAGAAACCGTGGTCTCCATCAATTCAGAATGGCCCATATAATAAATTTAGCAGACTAATGGTTTATTGATGGGCTCTGCACCAATGTTGTTATGCTAATCAGATTCAGGCTGCTGGAGTAGCAACCATGTACACCAGGTCTGGACTTGGCCCAAACAAGATCCTGATTTGTGTGAGTGCACAAAAGCTCTTAAAGAGATACTCACTGTCAAAGGTCCAAAATGTAGGGGAGGAGTGTTGTGGAAAGGGAAAGGAAGGTTTCACAGGGCCTAAAATGAAGATAATTTATTTTATTTATTTTTTATTCCAGCACAGTGGTTCCCAAACTGGGGTTTGTGAACCCCTGGGGGTTTGCGAAATGTTACAGGGAGTTCTCAGGAAAAAAATTCCCTAATGGCGGACAGAGCTGTCCCTAGGGACCCCGCCGGGCAGCACGGGGCCAGCAGCACGGAGCCCCTGGACTTCCAAGAGCTGAGCAGATCAAAGCAACCGTATCTATCACACTGAGGAGATTTCAACTTCAAGATTCCTTATAAGAAATGGAAAGGGAGGTGGACATTTTTTGCTGTTTTTAAAATTAAATAGGCAGCTAATATTGTTTTTAAAATGATTATGAAGAACAAGTTTAAGCTTTGTTGTAACGTGCGTTGTTTGCCTGGACTGCTCAAGACCTGAATGCTTGTGTAGGAGGAACTCTTTGGGTTGGCTTCTTAAATACCTTCCTGCTGTGTCACATCTGATACTCCTTGATGAAACATAGGAGCCTTGTCTTATAACAGGCTTATTCAAAGTGATACAAGCTACGAAAGTGAGATCTTGGACGAGTGTTGCCGTTTCCATAATGTAATAAAAATACTCTAATGATAAATAAATAAATAATGATAAATAGTGTGCAATAAGCATGTCATAAAAACAAATTTTATATTTCCAAGGTCACTGCTTTTATAATTTATACTCAGGTAAAGGAGAAACTCCCTGGAAATATTAATTTTTAGCAGGGGGTTCACGAGACACAACATTTTAGTGAAAGGGGTTCACAGGTTGTTAAAGTTTGGGAACCACTGTTCTAGAGGAAAACAATTTCCTCAGTTAGGTATGTCCCTGCATGTCGCAAACCCAAAGGCAGCAGAACTATGCTAGTGCAGGCGAACCAGAAAATGATACTGACTGCTCTAGTTTTATTTTCTAAGAGACCACCCCACTGCAGGAAAGCACTTAAGCACATGCTTAAAGTTAAGCACATGCTTTATGTTTAAGTGCTTTTCTAAACAGGGAGACTTTCCTTAATTGCACCCTGAGGAAAAGGCAGAAAGCATCCGTAGATCATATGGTGGCACTTCGATTTCTCTTCTGGCATCGGTAATCTAAAATATTCTTAGTAATGCAAGTAAGGACTGTTTAAAAGTGATATGCTTGGTATCTTGAGGGTGCCCGTTTCTCTTCTAGTACACTCCGCAAACCAATCGAAAAACGCTCTCAACATGTTAGAAATATTGATCGCCACAAGATTGCACTGAAAGCGGGGACATAAATTGCACAGCACAGAACAGACTTGGCTCAAGAGTGACTCTCCTCAGTCCCCCTTTGATGATTCACTGAAGAATAAGAGCTTAATTTTGAAGGGGGAAAAAAATGGACTCAGGAACTTATCCTTGAAAGGTACAGTTTCTTGGCCTTTTTTTTAAATAATAGAAGTATTGGAGGAGAAAATTACATATAGGCTTGACTGACATTTCCTAGAGCATTAAAAACCAGTACCCATGAGGTACATCATGGCAAAATTGAAATCAAGGACAAAATTCCCATTTGAATCAATGGGATCAAGCTGCAGCCCTGAAAGTTTTCCCGAAGAACGTGATCCACAGAATGCCCCGTCTCTTTTATGTAGTTAGCTGTCAGGAATACATTTGCTTAACTTTGTCTCCCTCCGGAGCACTATTGGTTGAAATTCTAATCTTTCCCCATCCAAAGCCTGAGACAATGGACTTCGCGTGGGGTGCAAAGGTGGAGGGAGAATAGAAGGAATCCAGCCCCCTCCACTGACAACCAGAGTACAGGGGTACTCCAGCATGCAATCTGAGGTTGCCATTAGGGTCCATGACTTGTGGGACTAGCCATTGCTCACTGGAGGTCTCCTCACCCCGCCGTCTCTCTGCAGTTCACAGACCCATTGAAGACATCCCTGGGGCACTACTGCATAACTACGCCCCTGTGCTCCAATAGCATAGACCACGATGGAAGACGGCGCTGCAGTTTGCAAGGAGCTGCAGGGTTCTGTGTGACCTCCCCACATCTGAACTTTTCTGCCACCACCCCCCCCGTATTTTGTGCCTCTCCAGCTGGGACAGTTTCTACCCGTTTGCACAATGTGGGAGGTTTGTGGGGTGCTTCGGTGCTCATCCCCAATTCGTCCAAGAGAAAAGGCATTTCCTTTTCAAAGAAGAAATGAACAGCTTGACGAGGAGGTGTCTGAAGACGAAATATAATTCAGTAAAAGGAAAAATGAAGGTAAGCGAGTCTCAGGAATATATGTCCTGACAGGGAGTTCTTAGACCCCAATGGCAGTGGTGGAATCCCCATTACTTGGCATATTTAAAACCAGGTTGGACAGAAGACTAGAGAATATGGTGTTGGGACAATCCTGTACTGGCACCCAGAGGACGGATGAGATGCATCTAATTTAATCCTTTTCTCTGTACTCAATCTGTGCTTGAGGGTTCCATTTGCTTCTACACCAAACCCAAGATTTTAACTTTAGTAACAGAGCCTTTGACTCCATCAGACCTGTTTTCCATGCATAGGCTTCTGAAATATTTTAGCACTTTCTAAGGAATCTGCTCCAGAGCCCACTAAAATCAGTTGGTGTCTTCCCATTAATCCGAAGCCCACTGAAATTGAGTCCAGAATTCCTTCCATGCCCTCATTGGACCTTGACTTCCATTGCAGATCAATGCAGCTTTGGAGAACCTGCCCCATCATCACAAACAGCCTCAGCAAAATAAGAAGTGAAGGACTCTCTAAAGGAGACAATGTGGTTCAATGGATAAAGCACTGGCCTGGGACTCAGAAGATCTGAGTTATACTCCCAGAGCTGGGCCACTGGCTGGCATTAGGAGAGTCACTTAGTGGCCCCGTGCCTCAGTTTCCCCCCTATAAAATGGGGAGGATGATACTGACCTCCTTTGTAAAGTGCTTTAATATCTGAAAAGTGCTACAAAGCCCTGGGTGTCACTATTATTATGAAAGAACCCGTTATCACAACTAAGCTGGAAACTCCAGTCATTATAAAATATTGACAGAATCGTTTGTTATGGTTTGTTTTAGCTAGAGACTAATGTTTCTTTCTCTCTGGATACAAAGCTTGCATTTGATCAATTCAGAGCAACATTTTAGCTCCATACACTACAGCAGAGAGGGCTATTCAATAAACTAAACATTATTTCACTTAGAGACAATGGCAGTTGCAGTAGCTCTTTTTCCAATTAAATTCAACATTCCCTTTCTGCATTACCAGTCTGGATTGGTCTGAAGAGATTGGTACTTACATTACTGTCATATTTATTCTTTTTGACATGTGTTATGGGACTGTAATTTGATGAAATGAATCAAAATGTAGCTCTCGCACAAAAGCCAGCCCTGGAAGCCAATTATCCACCTATAATTCCTGTCAATACTTGTAGTTGAAGAGAATGGGGAAGTCTGCTCCATGGAACATGAGAGACAGGTTAGGAAAGAAAACGTTAAAGAGCTCACATTCAAGGATCTCCCCATTCTGACAATAAGACAAACTGCTGAGCTAATCCGGCCTGAGCTCACTTTCACCTGAGCTCAAGTGTGGCCTTCTCTCACCAGCCCGTGCCTGCCTACACTTGTCCACACCTTTGTGACAGATTGCCTACACATGGGGTTGTACAGGAAAGCCCCCCCGAAACTGAACCCAGTGCAAACTGCAGCTGCTCATTGTTAGTGATGTTTGATGCTGAGTGCGCAGGAGATGCTCTGGCTGCCAATGAATTTCTAGGAGGAATGTAAGGTATTGACCTTAACTTAAGGCCCTAAATCGCTTGGGACCAGGTTACCCAGAGACTGGCTTTCTCCCCATGCCACATAGCCAAGGAGATCAGCAGAAGTACCAATGGAGATACTGCCAGAGCCGTTTCCATGAGCTTGCAACACGCTCCCCACTAGGTCTATGCGGCAATCGCCAGGTGTGACTGCAACCCATGTGGACATCCTCAAGCTAGCTTTGATCTAGTTCAGGGGTGGCCAGCCTGAGCCTGAGAAGAAGCTAGAATTTACCAATGCACATTGCCAAAGAGCCACAGTAATACATCAGCAGCCCCCGCATCAGCTCCCTCACCCAGCTCCCAGTGCCTCCCGCCCACCTGCAGCGCCGCCGATCAGCACCTCCCGCTCCCTCCCGATCAGCTGATCGTGGCCTGCAGGAGACTCTGCGGGGCGGAGTGGGGAGTGGGGGCAGGGTCTGTGGCAGAGCCAGGGGTCGAGCAGCGAGCAGCCCCCGGCACATTGGAAAGTTGGCGCCTGTAGCTCCAGCCCCGGAGTCGGTGCCTGTACAAGGAGCCGCATAATAACTTCTGAAGAGCCGCATGTGGCTCCGGAGCCACAGGTTGGCCACCCCTGTGCTAGTTAGTTTAAACAACAATAGGAGTGAAGCTGTGGCAATGCAGGTGGTACAACCCCCTCCTCTGCCCACCCCCACCCCAGGGTTGCTGAGCTAAGGTGACTGTCTCTGTTGCAAGGAAACATTGTCCGATCTGTGTCGATATATCCAGCAAAAAGCGTATTAGGGGGGCGGTACCCCCCAAATGTCACTCCAGGGAGTAGCCCTCTGTACAGCAGCCTATGACCACTGGCGAGATTATGCCTCAGTGACCAGATTATGCCACCTCGCCTTGGGACGGGACAGGAGGCAGCAAACCAAAGGAGGGCCCCCAACACAGCTCTCACCCTCTGCCCGGGCCAGGAAAATCAAGGGTCGGTGCTGCGCGTTTAGTGTCTCGCGGGTGTGATCTGCAGTTCGCCCGGCGGGGGGCGCTGCTCACCGTCCTGGGCCTGGCAAAACAGGACTCCCAGCCAGCCGCGCGTGGCAGCCCGTGCCCTTGGGTGCAGACAGGCTGGGCTCGTGCTTCCTGCTAGGTACCTGCAGCGCGCTGCGGGGACAGGGGGGCGCAGTGCACTGGGGAGAGGGGGGGCTAAGGGATACCGGGGCGCAGTGTCCTGGGGAGGGGGGCTAAGGGATATTGGAGTGTAGGCGTATTGGGGCGCAGTGCACTAGGGAGAGGGGGCGAGGGGATACTGGGATGTAGGGAGATCGGGGTGCAGGAATAATGGGGTGCAGTGGGGAGGGGGCTGCAGGGATACTGGGGTGCAGTGCACTGGGGAGGGGGGCTGCGGGAATACTGGGGTGCAGTGCACTGGGGGAGGGAGGTGCAATGTTTTGGGGGCTGCGGGGATACTGGGGTGCAGTGCACTGGGGAGGGGTGCAGTGCATTGGGAGGGCTGCAGTGCATTGGGGGAGGGGGCTGCGGGGATACTGGGGTGCAGTGCACTGAGGGAGGGAGGTGCAATGCTTTGGGGGGCTGCGGGGATACTGGGGTGCAGCGCACTGGGGAGGGGCTGCGGGGGTACTGGGGTGCAGCGCACTGGGGAGGGGGCTGCGGGGATGCTGGGTTGCAGCGCACTGGGGTCGAGGCTGGCTCCCGGCTCCAGCCGAGCCTTGCAGCCACCGGAAGGAAGCGCCGAGCCGCAGCTGTGCCGCCGCCTCCTCTGCCCGCAGCCGGGCGGGGCTCTCCGGCTCCGGCCCTTGGGGGGACCCGAGCGGCGCTGCGGGCCCGGCACTGGCCCTGTCCGGCTGCCCCGCGCCTGCCGGCTAGAGGCGGAGCCCCCGCTTCATCCGCTGCCCCCCAGGCAGGAGAAGGGCCGCGCGCCGGGCAGGGGGGCGCCGGGCTCCCAGTGCTAACACCCCCCTCCCCGCGCCCAGCAGTGGGGGGTGGCTGAGGGCCGGTGCTTCACCCTGTGCCTGCCTTCGGGGCGGGGGGGCTTTAAATTCACCGAGGGGTGAGTCCGGCTGGCACCTCTGCAGGGCACGTTCGTGCCCCCCCCCCCCGCCTTACCCGCCACTCACCGGCAGCCGCCTCCAGCTGGAAACCCAGCAGCTGCTGTGATTACCCCCAGCCCCACTGAGAAGATTAGCCCTGTCTCCAGGTGAAGGGGGGGGAGGCTGAGAGAAGGGGAAGGAAGTTACCCCCGTGGGAATTTGGCCAAGTCATCAGGCTACTCATGCCCCTCTTCTTGTGGACTATGTGCTAGATCTAGTCTACACGTTGGAGCCCCCTCCTGCCATGAACTGAGCATGCACAGACCCCCCTGCAGTTTAGGATTTTCCCCAAAATAGTAGCTGCAGCAGTGCTAAAAGGAAGGGAATTTGAGGGGTAGGGTATGGGGGTATAATGGACGCAGCCATAAGACCCTCCAGGACCTGTTTTAATACTCTAGCCAAAAGCTTTGCAGTATTCTATTGCTGTGTATTTGCTGAGATGGAGGGGGTTGGTTCACTGATACAATTTGGTTGAGTACTTGGAAACTGAAAATAGACTCGCCTGCATCCATTGCTGTCACGCCCAGACAGGAGTGTCACTGTTAGGCGATTGTGGTCCTGTTAGCCTCAGAGCATGATTTTCCGAGAAGAGGCAGCTGCTGCAGTAGAGCTGTGAAATGTACGAGTTGCTAGGACTGGAGCTGTCATGAAATCGCTCAGGAGCCACCGCCTGCGGGAAGTTAATGGTGTTACACTGCAGTATCAATTTGGCCCAAGGACGTGAAGTGTTTAGAAAACCCATAAAAAGATATTATGAAGGCTAAATACCTTAATTGATGCTAAAATA
This sequence comes from Mauremys reevesii, assembly GCF_016161935.1. NCBI lineage: Eukaryota > Metazoa > Chordata > Testudines > Geoemydidae > Mauremys > Mauremys reevesii. Next base: position 15,614,066 of record NC_052642.1, read on the forward strand.
TATCACACACCTACTTGATTATTTAGTTACTCATATATTTCTTGACTCTAATGAGTAATTATGTAAAAACTGTACTTTCTCCAAAATGTTAATTTAGATTTCCACAGATGGCAACCATCTGTTAAATGACTAGTCATTTAAAATATCCGATTAGCGCTTTATATAGCTTGGGTGGACTTTCTGTTACAATATACAAGTGTACTGGTGGGGGACATTTGGTAGATGTTGTTCTTTTCCCTGTTACTGCGATGTTCACGGTGAGTCTCAAAGCTATTAATGTTTGTGCACGAGTCCTGCTGTGTTTATGCAGCTTGTTTAAAAGGTGGAACTTGAAGCTTGCAAACCAGTTTTCATGTAGTGCTGCTGAAATGATTAGAGCACTAGGAAATCTAGCCCAACTCACGTAACCTTAGTAGCAACCACCGAAGGCCCTGATCCTGCAATATCAGGCATGGGGGGGTGCCCAGATGGAGTCTCACTAAAGGCACGTGGGAGAGGGGCAGCATGGACCCAGAGGTCAGCTCATGGGGATCAGACTACAGGTGCAAGGGCTAGGACCTGTTTTTCCCGACTGGCACACTGCATGAGGATCATTTACTGTAGCACTCAACGCGGGCCTCATTCTGCTAAGTGCTCTACAAACATCAGAGAAAGGCAATGCCCCTTCCCCAAAGAGCTGTTTGAAGGCCCCATTCCTGCAAAGACATACACGTGTGAGGCGTTCCCCCCCCAAAATCAAGATCAGTCCCTAATACAAGTGATTTACAAAGGGGGAGGAGGAATAAAAAAAGCTTGTATACTGAGGGGGGGGGGTATGTAAACCCTGCCACCCACTCACCCCTCTCTCACACAGACATCTATATTTATACATTTGATTAATGACACCTAACCCCAGCTGCCCTCAAATAAGCAATTTCAATAATAGTTTGAACAAGTTCCTTAACCATTCTACGCCTCATTTCCTCCTAATCGCATGGGGAGATTATATAAACACTTGCAGATTCCGGGATGAAAGTTCAAATCAGAATTAAAATAAATCATGATACTAAACCTGCGTCTTCCCGCAAAGTACTCAAGTTACTTCTAGTTTTCAGTTTACCAAGCCTGATGCTCTCCTTGTAAAATTAGCCTTCAGTTTTACTTCTGCAGTGTGCTTTTTCCAGTTTTGTGAAATACGTGTTTTTTGTTTTAGCAACTGAAATCTTAACATGACAATGGCTCCATTACCGGGGGCAGAATTAGTCCAGAAGCCTTTGCAGTTATACCGCTACCTGCTTCGATGTTGTAAGCAGCTTCCTACAGAAAATATCCAACAGCATTACAGACATGCAATCAGACAGGTAAAGAGATGCTCTCTTTGGTGATGGGAAAACTGGTTTCCCCATTTATTTGGATTATTAAAGTTTGAGGCTATTTGTAATGGATTAGTGATGAGCATTGGAAAAATTGTGTCTTTTCAAGCCAGCAGAAAAAACAAATCAAGTTAAAAAGATCCTACAATTAAAAACCAAGTTTCTTTACTTGTTTTACTAAGAGCACGTTAAACTTCTGGAATCTCTTTTCCATCATTGATGCCCTATTGTGGCCGTTCACGCAAGTCTTGTTTCTGCTAGCCAAAGGTACTGTTCCTCCTACAATGATTGTAGCACACCTTGCATCCAACATAAAATGCTTTATATGGTTTACATGGGCACATACAAGTTTTTCAGGGCTATACACTATTTCAGTCTGAACTGCTTTAGTGGACACAAACTAACTGAAGTGGTTCAATTAGTCCTCCCATTGCTGTTCCAGAATACACGGAGGCATAGGACTGGCAGAGGCCTGGGTTACTTGACAGCACTTGCAGCACCAGCCCCCTGCAAGTGCTGTCAAGTCTGTCAGATAATCCTGTTCATGAATGTGCTGGGTGGCCTTTCCAAGCATCCCACAATGCACCACTTCCGGGATCTATGCCAGAACATGTGAGTCCTTAACGCAAGCTAGCGTGAGCATATGGAACATTTGTGCTCCAGCTGGTGCAACACAACCAGGTAAATAGCCCTGGTCCTGATCTTGTTAGCACAAACTTCTGCAAGACCCCCTGCTGCTGAAGGGTTAGAACAGCGAATAAGAAAGTATGTTCACAGTAACCCAGTGGTTCTCAACCTGTGGCCCGTGGGCCACTTGCGGCCCAATCAGCACACAGCCGCTGCCCATGTGACATCCTCAGGGCTGTACAGGTAGAATTGGATGTGGTCCACAATGGTAAATAGGTTGAGAGCCACTGCTGTAACCCCTTCTGAACAAAGCTCTGCCTATTTGCTAGAATAGACATTTCTACGGCTTCAGATTGTATACATTTCTGATCAAATGTTTATTTCAGGATTTTAAATCCTTCTTTTAGCAGGATCTGATCTGCTGTTACATTAACTGGGGTTACTCATTTTCACATTCTGCTCAAACCCCGTAGAGTTTCCGAGTTCACGCAGATGAAGACAGTCCTGAGAGAATCCAGCAGATTATTAAGCGAGCCATTGAAGATGCTGACTGGGTCATGAATAAAGTAAGTGCAGCTATATTCCTCCCCCTCAGGTTGTCCGAGTCCTGTTCTTAGCTAATTCAGTTCAAGAGCTGGGATGTTGGAAAACAAATGAGACTTGTCTTCCTCTGCAATGGGCTTTGAGATCTGTGGGTGAGGATGTGTGTAATAACCAGGGCCGCCCAGAGGGGGGGGGGGCAAGTGGGGCAATTTGCCCCAGGCCCCGGGCCCCAGAGGGCCCCCCCCCATGAGAACATAGTATTCTATAGTATTGCAACTTTTTTTTATGGGAGGGGCCCCTGAAATTGCTTTGCCCCAGGCTCCCTGAATCCTCTGGGCGGCCCTGGTAATAACCAGACATGGTTTCAGGGATTCTTTTTAAAAAGCAGCTCTTTGCTGACAGAAAATCCAAAACTATAAACTAATGAATCACAGGGGTTTTGCAAGTTTGCTCTCCTGAGTGAGAGTATCACATGCCATAGGTTGCCTACCCCTGAACTAGTGTATCTGCTGCTATGTAAGTATCTAATATAGACAAGAAAGCCACCGTTTATCCCATGGCTCAACATTGAGATGAATCAACTCTCTCCCTGCTAACATTCCATCCACTTGTAACCAGGCTCACCTACGCTCCCAGAATGCTCATCTCACGAGTTTGCCTGTACTGCTAGAATCAGGGTTAGAAGACACTGTGGCGAGAACCCACGCGCTCTTACGCTCGCTATCGCCACTGCAGCTGCATCAGCATTAGGAGATTTTCCTCCTCAGTTGTCAGCGCAGGCAAGGCAGCAGATGTGGCATGTCTCCATGCAGCCAGCACAAAATAATGTGGCTTGAAAGAACTAGATTCCTAAGTGCGGGAATGCAGATCTCTTCTGATCTGTTGAGCCATGAGTCGCACTTCTGGTTCGCTGTAGTTAAGTTTGACTAGTAAGCAAACAAACGTAACAAAAGGAGTCAAAAATTCAGCTGCCTTAAAAAAAATGTATATTAAAAATATGTATATAGATCACTGGAGGAGGGGGGAGAAAAAAAGTCACTCTGAAATCCAGAAGAGGGTGAACACCAGGAAAAGCTACGAATTAGTCACAGATTTTATAAAATTTCAGCAGCATCCAGATCTCTGGCACTTTTAGCCCAGTTTGCAAACCCTATTCTGAGTGCCTGGTGAAGGCCCTAATTCTGATCTCACCCCAGAGACTGGTCTGACTCCATTGGCTTCAGCTGAATTATTCCACTTTTTACACCATGGGTAAGAGGCGTCTCATTCCCAGTGGCCATCCAGAAACAAACTCATGGCCAGTATTCTACATCTCTCAGAGGGGAAGTCCTGGCGTTTTACTCTGTGAAAGTTCAAAGGAATTCACACAGCCTTAGTGGATCAGACACGGGGTCCTGAACTTTAGTGCTTGGAAGGGTTTTACCAAAAAGAATCTTTCCTTGTCTGAATGGTTACTTTGAATATGCCCCTGTATCACATGCGGTTTGTTTTTTGCAGTATAAGAGACAGAAGTAGAAAGAAGGGGATGAAGAGAAGATGCGCATCGGTACAGATCCTCAGACAGAGTCCAGGCAAATAAACCCAGTTGTTTGTAACCGTGCCATGTTGTAAACTGTGCCTGCAGCTTCTCCTGGTGTAAAATGGTCTGTCATAATACCTACCTCACTGGGTGTCATAAGGGTTAATTCATCTTTCTGAAGCTCTCTGAGATAATTTTATAGTAAAAAATCCCTTGGCTAATGTGTTAAACTTCCCCACTGTTTTTTGGCTGGGGGAGGAGGGAGAGGTGGTGGGAAGCATAGAGGGATTTCAGATCCCATGTTTTGGGTTGTTTCATACTATGATGGAGACAGGATAGGGGTCTCAGCAGCCAGCTCCTGCTAGTGGATATTATTACAACATCAGAGCCTAAGATTAGATCAAGATCTAAAATGCATCAAAGTTTCGTAGGGTTGAGGTTTTTATCTGCTGTCTATTAATAATAGCCGGACCCAACCAATCTAATATCTATTTTGTTTATTAATAGTGGCAATCCTGCACTGCTGTTATAATTCAGTGGCCTACCAGGAGGTGAATAAATTGGATACCGGCATTTGCTCCAGACTAAAGAAATAGGGCGATCTACTGACGACACCAAGGAAATTCAAAGTCTAGCCCTTGACTAGTTCTAATAACCTAGCTCAGTATATGCTGCCAAGAGTATGTATGTTTGCCCTCAGTTACACCCGCCAATGGGGGAGGCTTACATGCATGTAACTGATGGCAAAATAATTGGCCCGGGGTATCTAAGATTCTCTTCACCCACCCACCTCAATGAAAGCAGACAGACGCTGCTTCTGCCATGCAGACACAGGAAAACAAAGGAAGGATGAAACTTCTCTGCCTTGTGGGTTTGTCATACCCTGCTAGATTATGTGAACGTCATTTTTTGATGGTTGCTTTTAGTTATTCTCAATGTTTCTACAAATTCCCTTTAAGTTTGACAACAGGAACCTGACTTTGCATGGTCAGAACGGTTACACTGACACGTCTTGCCTAACTAGTACCTGGGTGTTGGGAGAGACATTTAAGTTTTATTTAATACCTGAGGGGAAAAATAAAACAAACACTGTATGAACAAGATGCATCTGTATCGGCCTTGCCTTTGTATATTTGCAGTATAACAGCGGAAAGTATTGTGTTTTGAAGTGTAATAGAAATGAAGTAATTTCCTGATAATAAGCACACATTATGGCATTGAAAATCATTGGCATACATGCTGCGTTATGGACAAAAGATCACCAGGCTCTTGCCTCAGACAATTTAACACGTGACCGAGCATAAATATATATGATTTAAGATGGAACTGACTGACAGACACCCACTGTAGGCCATAGCAAACTCTTGGTAGACTGATAGATTTCAGTGCGGGTTGGATTGGACACATGGGCCCTGATTCAGCAAAGCATGTAAGTATTTTATTAACTTTAAGCTGATTGATCCATGTTCAGCAATGAACTGCATAAATTGTAGTGGATGTAAGTACTGTACATGGTCAGCTGCCTTGCTGGATCAAGCCACCAGAGAGATGATGTGGGTGTTAATCCTTTAGTCCTAATCTCTCGTTTTGGGGAGAACACAGTCTGTTCAGTTAGGAGGTGTGTGTGTGTGCACCCGTGTGAGGCAGTGCTCAGTAATACAACATAGTATATTTCACAGTACAGCCAATTTATAAAGGCCTTTGCAGTTTATTTATTTTAACATGCTGTAAGTAAGTGTTTCCTTACGAAAACAGCCTCCTACGTGTCTTAAAAAGCAGGCCTCCTCCTGCTGCCATCAGATAAACCTCCTATGGAGGAAGCACATGAGAAAAGCCAGTTGTCTTAAATAAAAATGTTTATTTGAAGCAAGCCTGTGTTTAGGTGCATTTTCTTTCTTCTGTCCCTAGATGGCAGTGCAACATGTACATACCATTACTGTCCCCAACACTAAAAAGCAAACACAAAACACACACCAACCAGCCAAAACCTAACTCCAAATCCTTAGATTATTTCTCTCAGTAATGACCCTACAAAGGAAATAAATTAAATCAAACAAGCAATCTTAGGTTTTGTCTACACTGGGTTTGTTAGACCTCGGCCACGCTAATGTAGCTGAACCAGTGCAAATGCCTGGTGTAAGTGAGGTGCACTGGTGTTAATGGTGGCTTGCACCAGTGTTAAAAACCCTACCCTAGGCAAGGGTTTAGACATGGCTCAAGCAACAAGATATCTACACTGAGGAGTGAGGACAGGGCCATTGTGTGCTACCGGAAAGCTTGACCGAGGAACAAATATCTGTGTGTCCTGTGTTTGTACAACGTCTGGTACAGGGGGCAGTGGTCCATGACGGGGGTGTGGCGCTGTATCCCATAATGCTTTATGGAAATATGACTATTCATCCTATTTGTACACACCATCCAAGACAGCTGGCTCCAGCCTCCTTTTGTAAACCTCCGGTGAAGGAGCTCCCACAACCTCCCTAGGCCTCTGTTCCAATGGCCTAATGTGCCTACAGCTAGAACGTTTTTTCTAAGATGCTAGAGCATCTTAACCAAAGAGTTGTAATCAAACAACAACAACTGTTCAGGCTGAAGCTTTCCATGCTGGGTGTTTATTCCTCTGGAAAGTTTCAGCTAAAGCCGCTCAGCCATTTCCAAGAGCGTTTGGAGAAGAGGGGTGAGGAGGATTCTTTTTCTTGCCCATTGCAAAGATATAAATAATGGAAAACGTCAGGCATCATTAACTGTAGACACCCCTATTTGTTCTACTTATCATAAAGGGTGGCAGACAGTTGTACCCTGCCAAGTTCCAGCTTGTAATTCAGAGAAGTTTGTTCTGGGAAAGGGAGGTGCCTAAAACAAGTTTCATAACCACAACAGCCATCACCCATTGAACGCAACAATGGCTGAAGACACATTTGTTTCTTAGGGCCTGCTTTTCCAGTCAGAAGCACACAGACACCCCCACCCCCGCAATGGTTTGGGGCATCGTGGTCACATTTTGCGCAGCCATGTGAACATTTTATGCAAATTGCTTGACATGGTCATTTGCATGTGCGCATATTTTCATATTCTCAAAGATTATGGACAAACACCTCCAGATTCAGTAGGTGGAGCAGCAAAAGAGAGCACCTGACTGCCGGGATGGCAGATGCCACAGTGGCTTCTACTGGACAAAAGGTGGAACTGCAGCTGAAGTGGGCATGCAGTCAGAACCGTCAAGTGTCATGCCAGCCCTACACTGGGGATAGGCCGGTGCAGACCAGACTGCAGGATAGGAATCAGGAGTGTGGATTTCAGTCTTTGACACAAACATTCAGCATCCATTTCTGAGCTTGCAACAATTGGGAACATTGAGACTGATCAGAGGTATCTGTGTCTCCCCCACAAACATTTCCTCTATAACTGGGTTTGCCAGTTAATTGAGGGTTTAAATAGGGGGGTTGTGACTTGACTTTCAATGCTCAAAATCTGTTAATAGTTACCTCCCTTAATAATAGAAAAGGAACAAATATAGAAATGACGCAAGTCATTTTCTTGGCAATGGGTTGGCATTCATCCAAATACCATGTACCTCCTTGCAACAGTGAAAGTAACACTCGGGATTGCACAAGTGTGGCTGCCCTGAGAGCTGTAACTGGAGCAAGTCTGTATGGCAGAGAGATCTTAGTACCGTTGCACGCATAGCTTTGTCCCTGTCGTGCATGAAGGAGCAATGCCATTGACTGTGCGCCCCCAGAGCCATTTGCAAACAAACAGAGGAAGGCCCAGCTGATTCTTCAGTTCCTTATCCAGAATCCTAAGGGCTTGTCTACAGAGTCACTTAGTGCACGGCCAGGTAGCAGGTCACGTAGTGCATGGTAGCAGGTCAACGTGGCCACTTAGGGCTGGTCTACACTGGGGCGTGAGGGGAAATCAATCTAAGATACGCAACTTGCAGTTAAATTGCTGTAGCATCCAAGTTAAGCACCTAACTCCCACAGACAACCTCATGGAGGCAGGCTTTTAACCTGCTTAGATGTTTTTGTAAATCCCACCAGATGCCTAAATACCTTTGTGAATCTGGCCTAAGTAACAGGATGGCAAGTCTGTGGGAGAGCCAGGGAATTGTACCTATATCTTCTGAATCTCAGTACAGTTATTAACCAAGACTATTCTTCCTTTCAACTGACCACTTATTCATAAGCTTTTTTAAGGAGGGAAATGAGCATTATGATCATTTAGTCTGACTTCTTGCATAATGCAAGACAAAATCTCATCCAATAATTTCCGTATCGGCCCAGGACTTCTGTTGGTGCTACATCACGTCTTTTAGAAAAAGAGCCAGGGGCAATCCACCATGTGTGTAGTGAAGGCGCACTACTCAGTCCTGCATATCTGATGACATGCAGCAACAAAGCCAGAATGGGATGGCAGCTTCTTTCATGCAGGGCTGCCCAGAGGGGGGTGCAAATGGGGCAATTTGCCCCAGGCCTGGGCCCCACAGGGCCTCCCCCCCATGAGAATATAGTATTCTAGAGTATTGCCACTTTTTTTTATGGAAGGGGCCCCTGAAATTGCTTTGCCCCAAGCCCCCTGAATCTTCTGGGCCACCCTGCTTTCATGTATGAGGTTTTATGAGGATAAGTGGGTGCCTTGGAGACTGCACGACAGACTAAGCCAAATGCAGAGGGGATGTCTGAAGTAGCACAAGTTAGACCTCCCCTCCCCGCATTTTAACAGAATTTAATCACTCCAAATCATTAGGAGAACCTAAAGAGAAGTAAACAAGCCGTGCTGTGTCCAGTTCACAACCTTATCTTCCCCCAATCTCATGGCATAACTAACTTTGGTGTTCTTCTAAGTGTTTCACAGAATCCCCAGAAAAAAATTCAAGAGTTTAGACCTTTTGAGGTAGTTGGTTAAAAAGACTTTTTGTTCAGGATGGAGATTTTTAACCTCCTAGGTCAAGAGATATTAGCAGGCAAGCCCTTGTTATATAGATCTGAAAAAAATTCAGAGCCAGCCTTTAAACACCCCTAGAATTTCAGTGTTCAGATCTGAAAATAAAGGGAGGAGCCAGTTTGGATTCTGAATCCTAGCCCCAGATACAAAGTTAATGGTAGTCCTGATGCATTTTTAGTTCCTTTGTCCAATGGGCCTTGAAGGTCTTACCTAAATTAAGCTAATACTTATTTGAGTCCGCTGTTGGTATTGACAGTAAGGCAACTAGTGCAGATAGGAGACTAACCTTTTAAGCACTACTGCTTAGACCAGCTCTGAACAGGGTTAGAAAACATGGTGCTTAAGATGCTACTGGTCACCAGTGGACTATCTAGACTTTTGCTTCCAATGTTGCTTCCACCATTGAAGCTCCAGAGCGGAAGGAACCAGTGACTGCAATGGGAGATTGTCTACAGTATCTTTTTTGCACTCACCCCTTAGGAGGCACAACTCCACATGCCCTTATAACCCTAACACTGCAACCATCTTGAGTCACCACCACTTCCAACATGGGCTGTTGCCAGTTGGCCTTTCGTTGGCCCTGAGGGTTGTTTTCACTATCATGGTTATTATAATATTTATATTCCCGGAATTTTAGCTGGTTAGTCTAATGCCTGGAGGCACCAACTCCACCAAGATCTCTCTTCGAATTTCCCTATTACTCAATTGAATTAGCAGTTCAGACATTCTGGTTACCTCCCCCAGCCAGGAAGAAAAGTTCAGTGAAGCTCAAAACGCTTTCACCTTTCCACTGTTTGCAGTGTTGTTGTAGCCATGTTGGTCTCACATACCAGGATATGAGAGAGACTAGGAAGGTGAGGCAATACCTTTTATTGAACCAAATGACTGATATTGTCTGTCCCACCCTGTCTGTCATCTTTGACCTGTTTGCAGTATGATTTGTAGCTGTGTTGGTCCAGGATATGAGAGAGAAGGTGGGACAGACAATATAAATCATTGGTTCAATGAAAGGTATTACCCCATCTTCCTTGTCTCTCATGTATCCTGGAACCAACATGGCTACAACCGTACCACAAACAGGTCCAAGTTGACGGAGACAGATTGGGTTCATTCCCTAACAGGCTGAAGTAAAGTCAGTAGACATCTTTACATTGACTTTAATGAAATTTGGATATGCCCTTAATTCTCAAAGCTTCACCAGTATTAACTAATCTTTATTTCACACATGTGGAAAATGAGGAGCGAGAAGTTTCCTTTCATTTGCCAAAGGTCACAAATGAGTCAAGATCTGAAGAAAGATCAGAGCTCAGGAGTTCCTGGCTCCTAGCCTGATGCCTAGACCACAAACTTCCTTTCCTACATATGGAGTGACTCTAAGAGTGAAAGTGAAAGGGAAATATCAAAATCCTACCATTGTGTAAGTGACTGGTGTGGAAAGCAGTGGAGCAATGACTTTAGTGGTGAGCTAATGCAGTGCTTTTCAGCCTTTTTTCATTTGCAGACCCCTAAAATAATTGCAAATGGGAGGTGTGGATAGGGTTACTATACGTCCAGGATATGACCTCTCTTTTTGGTAGTCCGCCCTCCGTCCAGGTGGATTTTCCAAATAAGAGGAAGTGTGGAGCAGGTGTTGCAGATCAGAAAGAGCCATCTCTGCACCCTGACTGGTCCCTCCTCTGCATCCACAGCTGCCAGATCCCGCCTGCCCTGGCCTGCCAGGTAATTGGAGCCACCAAGCACCTCTTGGCCAGGCCACCTGCCCTGTCATGGGGCCTCAGAGCCCGGCTGGAACGGGCGTCAGAGCCAGGCCCCAGCTCCCCGTCCTCCTCCTAGTACCCACACATCTGACTCCCCCCCCCACTCCCTGTCCCCTAGTGTCCCCTCAACTTCATCCTCTGTTTGGGAACTTGAGATATGAAAACTCTAGCTGTGGACATTTTAGGCTGTCTGCAGACCCCTAGGGGTCCACAGGTTAAAAACCGCTGTGCTAGTGAGTTGTACTTAGAGCGTGTGACCTCCAGGTTGGAGCACAATGATTTCAAGGGGTCATAACCACCCTTCCTGTCTTTATGGCAAGGTGGGAGAAAGGTCCTGAAGAACACAGCACAAGGAATGTCTTTACTCTTTTCTGACTTAACGTGGCTAAAAGATCTGCACCTGCTCCCACTGAAAGCTCTGGTGTAGATGCCCATTGCCTTCCATAGCATCAGGAGCAGACCCCAGGAACATATGAAACAGGCTGGCATTTACAAGCATACTTAGCACATTCAATCATTTGACCATGAATTGATTATTCCGCCCCCCCGCACTCATTCCCCCAAATCATCTTTCAACTTCCACATGGCTCATTAGTCACACTTGCATACATCACAGGCCCCAATCTGGGTGTTTCTCTTCTCCCAGGCTCATCAGAAGGAATCGGTGCTAGCTGTTGATACTAAACACCTCATGCAACGCCCACCTCTTTCCTCCACCCCAGTTTCAGAATTGAGGAAGATAAATTCTGAAACATCCTGATCACAGCATCTCACGGAACATGCAAACGTACTGTTCATTCTGCAAAGGAGTAAAACCAATTCTAAAAGGATTTCTCAAGAGAGCAGTTCCTTGTCTGTCAGCAGCTGGGAACTTGGCCTTCCATTCATTAGCCAAGGGTACCCTCCTACGCAGAGTTTGAGAACATGTGATCCGAACAGGCCCCCCTGGAATACTGATAGAGGGAGGATCCCAGACTGTCAGAACCACAGTACGGGCCTCCACCACTTGAACGAAAAGAATGGCTCTCTTAGGGTTTAATCCTACACGGTGCCAAGTTCTTGGCCTCCCCCAGCCTAGCATGTACTTAATTGAAGTCTTTGAGTCATCTCATTGAGATCAGGTATCATGGTTTAATGAGATGGGCAAGAAATTGGGAGTCAGGAAACCTGAGTTCTCTTCCTAGCAATGCCACTGCCTACTGTGTTGCTTTGTCCCTCCTACCCTGCATCTCTCGTGTCTAGTTAGATTGTAGGGGGTCTTTCTTTCCTTGTAGAGACGACTGCAATTGCTATTCCAGAATAGCTCTGTTGTGGAACAGTGGGTGTCCACACTGGGATGGGGGGAGAAGTTATTCTGGAATTCCTGAATCATGCGAGAATAGCTAGCCTGGACAAAAACTATCCCAGAATAATTAGGACTGTCCATTTCTCCTGTGTAGACAAAGCCTTAGTTCTGCACGGGAGGGGCTGTGTTTGTATTACATTAGTGCCTAGATGGTCCTACTGAGATCACAGGCCTCTTGCACTAGGCACTTTACAAATAAAAATAGAAACAAACAAACAAAAAAAAGGAGAAATTAAACTAGTCCCCCCCCCAACTGAGGGAAATGCAAAAAGAAACAAGCAGCATAAATGGCAACAGGCAAATTGGACTGAGAAACTCTCCGTTTTAATCATTTATATTGATCAAAATGCAATAAGGGAATGTTTTAAAAGCATTTTACAGAAACAAAATGTGTATATTACATTACATAAGTGAAACATGGACTTTTAAGCGGACTGTCCTTTTAAAACACGTTATATCACTTCACTCATCAGTGTAAGACGCGTGTGAGAGAGAGAGAGAAACCCTTATGCTTAATGATTGATTCCACCTTGTACTTAGCTCAGGCATGCTGGTTATTTTCTCCAGACCTGAGGAAGAGCCCCACAAAGCTCGAAAGCTTGTCCCTTCCACCAACAGAAGTTGGTCCAGTAAGAAGGTATTACCTCACCTACCTTGTCTCTAGCATTAATATAAGGAAGTTGAACAAACACTAATCGTAAAGCTCAGCAGGCCAATATTTGTTCAGCCGATTCCATCACAGTCACTACAGTTCAGTTTAAAATAAATAAATAAAAATCTATTTTTTTCATTAACGCAGTAGCTATTTAAATGCATCTCCATGCAACATACAATGTACTGGAAGACAAAAGCTAGATTTGAAACAGAATGGCAATCATGGAGTTTAGACTTGTATCAATAAGACTTTGGGTATGCAAGGATTTCCCTTCCTTAGGTCCAAATCCAGCAAAAGACATTTAAGCACACGCTGAAGTCCCTCCCTGTTCAGCAAAGCACTTAAGCACCTGCTTAACAGGAGCACAAGTTTCAGTGCTTTGCTGAACAGGGATGGACTTCAGCATTGCTTAGATGTTGGGCTATAAGTCTCACATTAAACATGTGCTTAGCAGAATCCAGCTGGACTGCTGTGTCACAATCATGCACAGAAATGCAAATAGCTGTGCTAACAAAAAAAACCCAACAACCTGATAAGGCTATTTTAATGTGTTAAGAATGTGCACAGTATGCCTCCCTTTTGTTACAACCCTTCCTCTTGTTAAGAGGCAGGACATTTCTTCTTGATTAGCAGCCAGCTGGCACCCCTTTCAACTTTCCTGTTATTGGGTTTAATTTATCTTCTCTTTCGATCCAGCCCGGTTTTATGAAATAGTGTTAACTGAAATACACCCTACTCATCAAGTGTTCCTTTCAGCTTGTATTTAATCAGCACAGGCATCCCAACTCTGTTTTACTGGTTCTTTGAGGAATATTTGCTGTGTTCTTAGTAGCTGTTTTTGCTGTTGCTTGGAAAGTTCATAACCAGAGAGGCATCTGCCATTTTTAGCTGCAGAGGTCCCCAATCCTGAGTAATTTTGCATGTCATCCCATAGAAAGAAGGATCCCAGGTACAAGGGTTAGAACTCTACTCTGGGGCTTGGTAGACCCAGGGTCAATGCTCTGCTTCACCACAGATTTCCTGCATGACCTTGGACAAGTTGCTGAGGGCTTATCTACACAGGAAAGATTTCAGATTAATTTGATTTTTTGGGTGGGATTAGCTGCCTTGTGGCCACAAAGAGAAGGGTATCCCCTAGCTGTTTGGCATCTCATTTGACATTAGTTAATCCACTTTGGAAATGGATTCACACTATTTTGGAATAAGCTAACCCAGGATAAGGTTTGTGTGGATGCCTACTCATGTCAAATTAACTATTCCCTTCTGGTATTCCTCCCACTGCTATCCCACAGTGAACCGCTGCATAGCTGAGTCAACCTGTGTACCTTCTACTGCTCTGAGGTCATCATGACTGGACGGCACATTCCCATGGGCAGCCAGGTGTGCCCCTTTGAAATTCCAACTCATGGTGAGTTCACACACCCATTCTAGCTCCTATGCCCTGTGTTTCCCCCATGCACAGGTCTTGGACTTCCTTGGTCCTTGAGAGGAACATGTCCAGTCCCATGTTAACAGCAGTCACCAGAATACGTGAGCAGATATAGAATATTAGGATTGGAAGAGATCTCAGGAGGTCATCTAGTCCAATCCCTTGCTCAAAGCAGGACCAAACACCAACTAACTATATCTCCGACTAAGTGAAGGAGAGGGGGCACTCCCAGAACATGGCCCAGTGCAGCAATGAAGCAGAGAGGCTCCAGGAGAATTATAAAGCCACCAGGCTCAACAGCAACTCAGCAATGGTTCCTGGGTCTGCTCTCACAAGCAGATTGGAGTTTTGCTAGGGAGGCCACCACTGAACCCTAGTGTGTTCTGCAAAGTTCTCATGGTAACCAGATGCCCACAGACCCCAATCGGGAGCGTAAAGATTGCCATGAACAGCCAGGAATTCTTGGGTATGCAAACCCCTGAGGCAGGAGACCCCTGAAACCTAGGTTGAAAGCCAACCTGATAGTCCGGGGAGGGTACCTCTTCCGGTAAGTATCATGGGCTATGTTGGGTTTTTAGTTTGCAGTGTTGTGTTCAATAAAAGGTTATTATTTACAATTTGGTTTTAAAAAAAATTACACAAAGTATAACAAAATCCTTGCACACAGTATATAGATTTTTCACCACTATGCCCTAGCTACAAAGTATGAGCACAATGCCTCTCCAATCCTACGTGCCTTATTAGACAAGGCCTCTGGCTAGTCAGAACGTCTGTCCATCTCTACCTCCCACCCATCGCTGAGGTTCGGTTCCATGCTTTCGCAGATGTTGTGCAAAACACAGCAAGTAGCTATCACATGAGGCAATATTTCTCAGAAGCCTCCAGCTTAGTCACGAGGTGTCCCTGTGATCTAAAAAACCCTTAGAGCCGCATGGCAAGGAGGTAACAAGAATATCCTGATTCTGGTATTTATATATCCTGGTTCATATTAAAAAAAACCAAACACCTATGTCACACTAGTTATATCACATCACTGTAAAATGTATGCACGGCTACTGTCTAAGGAGTTTTGAACATATACACTGGAAATATGTTCTTGTATCAAAGTGTTAATCCCCAGCAGAGATGAAAAAACTTGTTTCCTGCCAGACCAGAGATGTTTATTCACCTATTTATCTGTTGAAATGTAAATTGAATATTGTCTAATTCACAATCACCAGTCTGAGCTAAGTTGAGCTATTTAACAGGAAGAGAAGAACAGGGGGAGAATAACTCTTATCTGGGGATCTGTTTCAAAGATTTACTGGACTAGAACTGGGGACTAGGAAAGCACCCTGTTATCCCTGCATCTAGGAAGTAAATGGAGAGCACATTTATGTTCATGAAAATGGGATCTCAGGCAGGCTCAGTTGAAAATGCAGCAGAAGACTTCTGGGGTGAGAAACCTATTTAGACTGGAGATTAGCCTGTTAAGTTTAGTCTTTAAAAGGATTATACTTTGGTTTTTTATGCAACTCTTCTGTTTCCATTATCCTTACTCACTTCCTCTAAAAACTTGATCTTTACTAAGCAATTTACGATTTGTCACTATAAATACATCTCAGCGCTGTGATATTAAGTGCTGATCCTGAGCTGACTCATACAAGCTGGTCCGTACGCTGCCCTTTGGGGGATATTTCTGTGAGTAGCCAGTGACAGGGGCTGGCAGTCACAGAACACTTCAGAGGGGCTGAGAGACTGGGGTTCACTTATTGTTAACCAATCAGCCCTTACTTTGCCCTGCAGGTTGATTGACAGGCAGGGGATGTCAGGGAGCGGATACCCTGGTAAGAACCGGTAAATCTCCCTCATGCTGGAGGCAGGAGAGGGACAAGGTGACTCTCGGTCCTTGGTACCCTGAGAACCATCGCAAGCTCCACCTTCCCAATGCACTCCATTGGCATTGTGTAGATACTCAGGATCTAGCTAAACAGCTCCTCTCTCCTGTCCAAGTATCTAGAAAAAGGCTTCAGAAGCCAGGGAAACAGAGCAAGCTGAGTGTCCTAGAGCAACAGGAATAATGGTGCGGTAGGTAATTCATGTCCACAGTGGTCCTGGGAGCAAGAGTTCCCTGTCATCATGTTCATGACACACACAGCTAAATTGGATAGAAACACACAGTGCTCTTGCTGGAAGGTTGTAGCGTCACACTGCTTCGCCTTTAGATCACCACCACATAAGAACAGGGAGACAAAACAGGCTGCTTCCTAGAACAGCCAGGTGCCACCCCACCCTACTCTAGGCTGGCTGTAGATTGCACACTTCCCTACAGATGCCTCTAGTCTGCCAGCAGGACCAGGAAAAAAAACCCAGCAATTTAAAGTGACAGCCTATATTTTTTAAATACAGCACACATTTCTCATTGCAGAGAACAGGCTTGAGCGGCTAAAGGTCCTAGCACTAGATCATGCCCCAGATTAATATTAGTGAACCTTCCACAGTGATCAACCAGGCCATGAAGCCGGGGGGGGAGGGGTGGCGGAGGAGGAGGGAGAAATGGGATAATTCGGCATTACCTGGCATTTGAATGCTTCACTTTGCAACCTTAACATCGTTTATTCATCAGGGTGTTTTGCACGGACTCTTTTTTTATTAAAGAAAAGGAATTAAAACAAAAAACAAAAAAACCCTGCTTCTAGGTGATTAGTTAAGACAGCACAAGAATGATCTGAGGAAACGGGATCAGCGTGACCCTTACAATACTTCTAGGACTTCAACAGGAGTGGAAGGCATCTACCAGTTTACGGAATAGTCTCCATGGAGATGGGTAATTCCAAAGAAGCAGAATGCAGGCTCAAGGTGCATGTATGGCTTTGGTTTGACTCCCATGTCCCTGGTGAGTGACTAGCTAAGCCTATGGTAGTGAAGTCAGGGATATTAAGCTCATGACAGTTATGCAACATATGCTACTCCTGTGTTTTTCATTTCTGTGTAACTAACTATGATATAGATCCGGCTGGTTTTCCCCATGCATCACCCTAAGAGAGTCCCTTGGCTGGAGTCTAAGCGACCCTCCCTTCAGACATTCTGGCTTTCCCAGATGCGTACTTGCCTTTCAGTTGCCTCAGTGGGTGGGGCAACTTGCTGGGGCCTAGGGTCACCAAATGAGAGGAAGAAAATATCGGGACACATGGTGGGGGGGTCCGCCAGCAGAGCAAAAAAAAGCCAAATGCTGCCGGCGGAGCAAAATATCTGGACAAATTGCATCCCGACCTAAGATCGGCCGGGACACGGGACAAACACCTAAATATCGGGACAGTCCCGATTTTATCGGGACGTCTGGTCACCCTATTGGGGCCTCCGAGGGTGGCCAGAGACTCCGAGGGTGGAGAGAGGCTCTGATTGGCCTGCATCCTACAGGGATATAATCTGGAGTATGGGCCATGTTACGCCTCAGCAAAAGGTGGATAGGAGAATTGTTCAGTCAGTAGTCAATGACTGACTCACTGTTCCTGGTGACATAGTGGCTCTAAAGCAAATCAGGATTTTCCCTAAAGACTAGTCCTGAAAGCCACTTCAGTTTGCGTTTTCACTGTTTATTTACTGGGAATCTGTCTGTGGCAGTAAAAATCTCTCTAACAGATGGCATGATTGTTTACTAGACAGTAACCCCAACGCCTATTAGTCATTTGGCTTTGGAAGGTGTTTGGTGAATGTAAAAGCACCAGTTGCTCAAGTATGGCGTTCCTTAAAATAAATCAAAACATGAAACGTTTGCATCTGGAAATGGAACGCATTAATTTTAAACATTAACGGGACAGACCCGCATAGGGTTGAATTTATAACTGTGAAACTGTTCAGCCCTGAGAGTTAAGGGAGGTAGACCACCACCACATTCCTTACACCAGATCATGCAATGGAGTCTTTAAAACTAAATCTCATTAAAGCCTTCCTGCCGCACTGTGCCATTAGTATCCCTGTTACCAGGGCCGGTGCAAGGATGTTTCGCGCCCCAGGGGAAACTTCAACCTTGCATCCCCCTCGGCGGCAGCTCCCCCCTCCACCCTGAGGCGCCCTCCCTGCTGCTCCTCTTCTCTGCAGTTCATTAATCCCTAGTACATGGATTTTTATCACGGTAAGGAAGGCAGTTTTGTGGGATCTCATTGTTACAGCCTTGGCAACACGTCACTGCCCAGAGTGCACGTACAGAGCAGTCTGAAAGTTGAAACAAGCTTTCTCCAATATGGCGGTACACTAGAGAGAAAAGCCATATGTCAAATTCAATATCATACCCACCTCTCCCTAAGATAGAAGACCCACAGGGAGGAAGCTCAATGGTATAGCTGAAAAAAAATGTCTTGGAGCTGCCACTCTTATTCCTGAGCAGGAAGCTGGACCAACCAAGGATCCACTCCAGACTTCACACTGAGCCCAGGGCAAGCTGGGACCGGACATAGGGCTGAGATACTCTATCTGCCTAAGGGGTCTGGGTGCCCAGCTCTGGAAATCTCAGCCCTATTGTTTAGGGCTGTGTGAATGCTCATACAGGGCTTGACCCTATGCCACTGAAGTCTATGGGAGCAGGCCCAGGTCCACAGTGAAGGTTTGAGGCCAGATTCTCGGTAGGTTGGTGCACACTGGGGGCGGAGCTCTTTGGGGGAGGTGTGATGGGGGGAGAAATCTGTCCATTAGAATCTCATGGAAGCTGTGATGTGCTGCCCAGGCACATTTGAAGATTTGGTCCTCGTTTAGGTGCCCAAATGAAATCTAAGCCCTGGCCCAGGATCAGTAAAGCTTGAAGTTCTGTCATTCAATAGAATCCCAGAATGTGATTGATGGAGCTACCAATGCCCTTATGACCACTCAGAAAGTTTGACCAAAAAGAGCACATAAAAGAAGTTGACACAAGCCAAGAACACAACTCCCAAGCAATTTCTGGCCCTATATAACCCCAAACATAAAGCATCAGTTCAGCTATTGGCTTTTTATCTATCTATCTAAAGAAGAACACCATTTCTGCCTGCTTTGGAAAGAGACTTTTTGGTCAGAATTCCCCAAGCTCATGTAGGGAACAAATGTTCCAAGCAATCTTTATTGATAATTGCTGATCCAGGACCTGCTGCTGAAATCCACAATGCAGTTTTGCAGATGGAAACCGGTAGTTTGAGATGGAGGGCTCTGGAAGGGGTGGGGTGGGGCCGTGCTCTGCTCCTTAAAGGAGCAGAATGCAGCTAGGGAGGGCATTCATTCTTCAAATGGCTTTAACAAACACAATACAGATGCTAACAAACTTAAAGGCTTTAAGTTTATCATCATATATGTTGTGCTGTTACATTGGTCAGGAGTCCTCAAGAGGGGCGGCGTGGCGGGGACGGAAGGTGTTTAATCAGTGTTTTTGATTCTGTTTCTCCCCATTGGTCTGAATTATCCATGACATCCATACTGCATCACACCAAGTCCAAATCATTAGAGGAATCCCTCTGCTTGCACTGACCAGAGGATGTTTGGATTCAGATGTCAGCCCAATTCTGCAGCCTGATGGGAATCAGGTGTTGTCCTCAGCAAACCTAGAATTCTTCTTTTCAGCCAAACTAGTCTAACATGCATTTTGTTAACTGGAACTGGAGCAGCAAAACAAAGAAAACAAATGCCTCATTTTCCAGCTTTGTGGGTGAAAGAACTAAGTGAAGATTATAATGCCGGACACGGACGGCCTTAAACCTGTTGCCTCAGGAATCTGCCAAGAACCTCACTGAAAATATATTCCTCATCTTAGCAACGGAGCTAAGACTTATCACACATCTGCCCACCTTTATTCAAATGAAGCTCCTTCTGATCTGACAGCTCAGGCATCGTTAGTTTCATCCAGAGCAATTTCAAACTTGGAACCTAATCCTGTAAACCCTTAATCATTTGATCAATCCCATTGAAGGCAATGGGACTATTTGCATGACCATGGACCACTTCTGTGGACTGGTAAGGGTTTCAGGAGTCTGTTCCTACAAAGGAAGTTGAATCACCCATTGAAATTCAATGTTTGGGTACAACACCATAAAGCAGTTTAGGATCCAGTTCTACTTAAAGTTCGTTTTTAATAAGTCATATGTATGCTGAAATGGCTCTTCACGCAACTCCCATATTCCATATAAACAGACTGAATATTACATATGTTGGGGGGAAAGTGAGTAGTTAAGCATGTTGATGTTTGTATATACAAAGGGGGGTGTCGGAGGGGACAGAGAGAGCATGGGGGCAGGGAGGAGTCACATGGGGAGGTCACATGCCCCCCTTGTGTCCCTCCCATGACTGCAGTACCATCAAGAAATGATTTCTATTTGCACCACTGACAACAGCTAACCCCTGCGATTGACCAGGAAATGGGGATCTCAGTTATTTTCTCTATTCAGTAACAAATATTTCTGTTACCCAGCAGCCAGGAGTCATTGAAAACTTGTGCTTTACAGGAAAAGAGTCCGACTTCCAAGAAAGTGAAAGTAATCTCCCCTGGAGCGAGACAGCTGAAGTTCACATGGTATGAGACAAGGAAAGCCACTAGGTTTCAAAACAAACATTAGCAATGGCCCTTTGCCATGTACATTAGTCAAACCAGTCATCGCTACGCAAAAGAATAAATGGACACAAATCAGATGTCAAAGAATTATAACATTCACAAAACAGTCGGAGAACACTTCAACCTCCCTGGACACTCAACAACAGACTTAAAAGTGGCAATTCTTCAACAAAAAAACCCTTCAGAAACAGACTCCAACGAGAAACTGCAGAACTGGAATTCATTTGCAAACTGGACACCATCAAGTTAGGCCTGAATAAAGACTGGGAGTGGATGGGTCACTACAAAAACTAATTTCCCCCTACTGTGACTCACATCTTCTTGTCAACTGTTTGAAATGGGCCTCCGTGATTACCACTACAAAAGTGATTTTTCCTCCTGTTGATAATAGCCCACTTTAATTGCATTGTCTTGTTAGAACTGACCCCCCACTTGGTAAGACAACTCCCATCTTTTCATGTACTGTGTATGTGTATCTTCCTACTGTATTTTCCACTCCATGCATCTGATGAAGTGGGTTTTAGCCCACAAAAGCTTATGCCCAAATAAATTTGTTAGTCCCTAAGGTACCACAAGGACTCCTCGTTGTTTTTGCTGATACAGACTAACATGGCTACCACTCTAAGGCCTGGGCTACACTAGCAGGGGGATTCGAACTAAGATACGCAACTTCAGCTACGCGAATAGCGTAGCTGAAGTCGAAGTATCTTAATTCGACTTACTTGGCCGTCCTCACGTGGTGAGTCAACTGCCGCAGCTCCCCCGTCAACTCCGCTTACTCCTCCTGCCAAGGTGGAGGATGGGCGTCGATTCAGGGATCGATTTATCGCCTCTAGACGAAACGCAATAAATCGATCCCCGATACATCAAACACTACCTGCCGATCTGGCGGGTAGTATAGATGTACCCTGAAACTAGTCAGAAGTTGACAGGCTGGAAAATGTTATATCAGGATCTGACAGAGCTAAGGCTATTTTTTGGGGGGGGGAGAGTTCCTCCCGGCTTCTCACTTCAGGTGCAGAAAGGCAACGCCTCCTAGGAGTAAGTTTTCCACAGTTGTGCAATTGTCAGTCTTGCTTTCCCATCGGTTTTCACTTTTGGAATTTTGTGTCTGTCATTCAATGCTGCAGTTAATTGCATTTCCAGGACAGAACTCAGATTCTGTGGCATCCATTTCTACCTGACCTGCAAGAAAGGAGGAGTGTCTTTGAGGAACTCCGTGGAATTTATCCTTCAGGGTAGGAAATCCCACACCAGACTGGTGGAATTTTAAGACTCAGGGGCCAAGATTTTCAGAAGTGAGTAAGTGATTGTGGGCATTGTCCATTATTAAATGCCTAACGTGAGTACCATAAAGGGAGCTGCTTTTTAGAGGATGAGTTCTCAATGCTATCTGAATGTCAGGAAACAGATTTCCTAATGGATAACGCCTTGGAGTAGGAGTCAGGAGACCTGGTGTATTCCTGCTTCTGTCACTGATCTGCCACATGAACTTGGGCAAGTCACTTCACCTCTCTGTGCCCCCGTTTCCATTGGTCAGTCTTGTCTATTTAGATTGTAAGTCCCTGCCTTGAAGCGCTCCCTCTCACTGTATGTACAATGCAGCTCTGGATTGATTAGGGAACTCCAAGCACTACAAAGGATCATAAGTTGGACACCCAAGAATTGTGATATTCTAAATCACTAACTGCTTTTGAAAGTCTGGGCTTGGAATTATTTTACACAGAGTAATGAATAGCTTGCACTCAGAAAGCAGCTACACTAGCTCAATGCCAATGGAGTTACTCCTGCTTCATACGAGAGAGAGAGAGAGAGAGAGAGAGAGGAGAATCAAGCACAAAGTCCATTAAGCAAACTCCTACATATGGGACCACAAAAGATCTATCCAAGGTCATTCAAGTTTCCTCCAGAAAAGAATACTCAGTATTGATCTTCAAAGGGCTGCCCAGACATTAACTAGTTACGCCTCTCGACACACCCATCCCATAACTCTATTGTTGTCCCTATTTTATGCAGGGGGAAACCAAGACCTAGCGTGATCTGCATAGAATGCCTCAACAAAGTTCTGTAGTTTCGGATTCCCAGATATGGTAGAGAGCTCTGTGCACCAGTTTACCCTGCCTGTGATTCTAGGAGGATGTGGATATCCTTAATTGCAGGCTTGCATGGGCGTAGGGTCAGAGTGGTTTCGTTCCAGCAGGTCTTCTCTATTTATAGCTTATTATGTTTCTGATTAACCAGTTTGCAAACTCTGACTCTGCTGCTTTCTGACCTCCAAGCCTTTTGGGTATTATAGGGATGACTGTTTTAGTTAGGAATGGGCATAAACCAAAGCCCACGCTCCAAACAATGAGGAAGTCGAACTTCAAGCCGGTCATAACTCAGGAACAGGACAAACCAAAGTCCCAAATACAAACACCTCCAGATCTTTCCTTTATCTGGTGTCTGGAGCTTATCTATGGTTCAGCTAAAGCCAATGACTCTTTCCTTCTAAGGAGGACAGA
Organism: Mauremys reevesii; assembly: GCF_016161935.1. Classification (NCBI taxonomy): domain Eukaryota; kingdom Metazoa; phylum Chordata; order Testudines; family Geoemydidae; genus Mauremys; species Mauremys reevesii. The sequence goes on from NC_052642.1 coordinate 15,637,291, forward strand.
TCATGTACAAAATGGTTTTCAGTGAAACCAAGAAGTTTCCCAATGCTCCCACTTTAACATAGTGACAAAAGAAATGGGTGAGATCCTGACCCTATTGAAATCAATGGCTGAATGGTCACCGATTCCTGTGGTGTCAGGATTTCACCGATGGTCTTTATCCAACCTTTTGAGGTACATAGAACTTTATCATGTCGTACCTTGATCATACAGACTTTGCACTGCAAATTTATTTTAAGTTTGGTTCCCCTGTACAAGATATCATCATCAGCTTTTACTTAAGGAGCCTAAATGGGGTTAAAAATGATCTAGATCATTAGGATTGGAAGGGACCTCAGGAGATCATCTAGTCCAACCCCCTGCTCAAAGCAGGACCAATCCCCAAATAGTTCCCTCAAGGATTGAACTTACAACCCTATGTTTAGCAGGCCAATGCTCAAACCACTGAGCTATCCAATCCCCTCATACAGGCCCCTCTTTAAAAATAAATTGAAACTGATGAGGAGGATTTTGATGCAAGAGTCACGTTAGAGAATAAATCATCAGTTATTTCCTCTCTAATGTCTTAACTGGGGAAAGCACCATCTCTCTGCTGATTTCCATGCACAGAACAGCTCTCTTCTGGGAAATAGCTGAGAAGCTGCAACACCACTCATGGCTAGAAAGATGGAGATGATTACATTGAAATTATTTTGGAAGCACAATTTTAAAATGTGTACAGATCTGAATTCTGCTCTTTGTGCTGTCATCCAAAACGGCTGTAGTGCAGTCAATTTAGGGGAGGTAGCAGCTTAATACATTAGTATTTCCATTGAAGGTCAGTGTAGCTACTTCTGGGTTAAGGTGATATTCCACAAGAATAAAGAGGTCTGGCCCAAAAGCATTACTCTGGTTTGACACCAGTGTAATGGAACAGAATTTTAGCTCATATTCTTTTCCCGCTGGTCCCAGTATTTGTTTATTCATCCAAGTTATTAAAACTTATCATGATCATTTATTTAAGAGTCTGGTCAAACAATTGTGCCATGCACAATTGACTAGTTTAAGGCCAGAACAGACCATTAGATAATGTAGTCTGATCCTCAGTGTATCTAGTTATGCCTGTACTGAGCCCATTAACTTATGGCTGACTAAAGTATATCTTCCAGGAAAGCATCTAGTCTTGATTTGAAGACTTTGAGAAATGGAGAATCCCTCACTTTCTTTGGTAGCTTGTTCCACTAGTTAACCACTCTCACAGTTCATTCAGAAGCAAAGGTTTGTGTCTTTGGACTATTGCAACAAGGAAAGGCCTGTACAGATATATGATACGGTGGGAAAAAACAAAAACAAAAAACACTTTGACTTGGATGAAATTCATGTGTAGCCACGAGGAACTTGCAAACAATCATCAACAAAACAAGAACTTTGAAAAGATATCCATCTACTCATGCTGAATAAAGCGGTTTACCTGTAAAGTGGTGACTCTGTGCTACAGGTGTTTATGATTTTCTGTTTAATATGCCGAAACTATAGTCCGTTATACAACGCTAAGAAAGTCGTGAGTCACGGCGAGGCATTTTCATGCGCAGGCTCTTCCAAAGGAAACACCCACACTAAATATGATGAACTGTGGGAGCCAACAAAGCATCCCTGAAACGCTGAAAAAGCCTTGCGGCAATAAATAAAAAGGATCATTAGATGAGCAGAGTATTTTTCTCATCAAGTGCTGCCCCAGTCTAGGAGAGCCAAAGCCTTCTTCACAACTGTTGGCTCTTCCTGCTATTCTACGCCACAAGGAGCCTGAGCCAAAACTACTGAATTCTACGGGAAAAGAGTCCCAGGGATTTCAGTGGGCACTGGCTCAAGCCCTATGTCACTCCTCACTGCCCCCCCTCATTGTTTAGAGGCACGTATCACATCTCATCATGGCTGCAAGAATAAATAACCATCATCATCAGATAGAGACAAGAAAGCCCCATCCTCACCCTTACCCACCCCCCCAATCGTAACTACCCTCCTAACAATTGACCTTCAGACAAACCACCACACTGTGCAGGCATCTCTTGTACCATCTCTCAAAGGCTACAGAGCTTGGTCTGTAGTGCAGCACAGAGACCTCCACTGAACATGTACCGTCCTGGAAGCTGGATGCAAAAGCTTTCCGGCTGATCGCAATTGCTACATAAGGCATGGGGAGGGGGAGAAGTCATTTCTGAAGTTGACACTGTCTAGCCGCTCTGTTTGGACACCCCAAGCCCACCAGTCTTCTGGAGAAGGGGGATGCAGCAAGGTCTGTCCATCTCTTCTATGGAGAAAGGCTAAATATGACATCTCTCATTCTCACCTTTAACCTCTTCACTCTGTTCAGAATGCAGAGGTTGTGGACCACTGGTCCAAGCTTGGCTCACCCATGTAAACTCTGACCTGGAAGGTCCATCTTTAGGGCTGAGAAGGGGTCATGGCCCATTCATTTCTGGGCCTCTACCACCACCATAACTGGCACATTTAGGGATTGTGGATATCTGTCCCAATGGAAACTGGACTGAGATGAGCAACTCATGTCACACAGGCCACCAAGTGCATGCATAGGCTCTGACCTCTTGTTTTATTGCCGAAGGCCATGAGACAGTATGAGCAACAGTGGATGGATATTTCATTATCTGTTTAGTTGTTCATGCAGAGGTTCTGAAAGCCACCCCAGCTGATTTCAATAGGGCTTTTCTATGAGCAGTAAGTATGTATGAGCTGCCTCAGCTTGTAGCAACTGTGTAACACGAAGTCTGATATCTGAATGTACTGCAAGTGAGAACAACCCATTCTTCCCAACGCTAAATCGATCGCCAAGCACTCCCCGCTGGTACTGAGTTGGTGCTGGAGGATAGGAAGTAACATGCACATTTTTGGTTAGCATTGGTCACACTGCTGCCTCCTGCTGCACTGGGCTGTGTTAGGAACCCGCTGGAAATTCCCTCTTTCAGTCCTACCATCGTCCTTCAGAAGCTTTATGCTAAAGCAAGTCACTGTGAAAACAGAATGACTCAAGGAGAACTGGTTATGCCATCAACCAAAGAAGCCTCAAAGTTATTTCTGTTCCTCGGAGATTGAAAGGCTCCTGTAACTAGGGAGGAACATACATCTCTGCCAGCTCCTTTTGCTCTGGGTGGCTGGGATCCAGATAGTCAGTGGCTGCAGCAGCTAGATGGAATATTTATCTTGTGTAGCGGTAGTTCTACACCTTACTCCTTTTTGAATGGATACGAATAGTAATGAATAATAATAACCAATAATTAATTCAGAACAATACGTGAATATTATCATGAGACATCCTAAAGTCCTTGCCCATTTTTAACTCTGTAGTCCCTGGGGCAAAACTCCCACTGACTTTGTCCCATTAATTCAGGTAGAGTTCAAAGCTTGCTGCTTCTTTCTCTATAATTTTTCTAGGCTGTGACCTCTTTCCTCCAGGTCCCTGTTATTTCCCATCTTTACTATTGGCCTCCAATGCCCACATGGTCTTAGGGGCTGCATTTTGAACGGGACAATCACTCTTATCACACCAAGGTTCCTTTACCTGGTCTACTTGTCTGCCCTTGTCCCTTATTGCAGGGGTTCTCAACCAGGGGCCTGGGGGCCCCTAGAGCAGGGCCAGCATTAGACTCTCTGGGGCCCAGGGCAGAAAGCCGAAGCCCAGGTCCCTGAGCCCCGCCACCCGGGGCTGAAGCTAAAGCCTGAGCAATGTAACTTTGCATGGGGGGCCCAGGCCATTGCCCAGCTTGCTACCCCTTAACGGCAGCCCTGGCTTTTATATGCAGAAAACCAAATTATTGTGGCTCAGGTGGAGTTTTTTATAGCATGTTGGGGTAGGGGGCCCTCAGAAAGAAAAAGGTTGAGAACTTCAGCCTTGGTGCCTCAGCTCCCATCTGCTCATTTCTTCCAGTGACGACTGCCTAGACCACGCACTTGTCCGCTACCAACACAAACATCTGAATCTTGATTTGCCTTTGTGCCTTCTTCCTTACACCCCCCTTACCCCTGGAAGGCCAACAGGCCAGCTAACAATGGCTGAACTGAGAGGCCCATGGGGTATCACTGATACACGTTTAGTGAAGAGTATATAGGGGAAGATTTTCATATGAGCAAGTGGGAGTACAGCAGGGGTCACTCACCAGCCAGTGCACCCCCGTCACGGGCAGGCTTGGTCCAGCCCCCTCTTGAGAGCCCCTCCAAGCCTGAGGTCGTTTGCCCCTTCTCACAACTCATCCCTCCAGCCATACATAGGCCCACCCCATCCAGGGTCACAGAGTCCAAACGAACCAACAGTCTCATAACCTTATGTGGTCTTCAGTCATTACCTCAGGACTTTCACATCCCCTTTCCTGGTGGCAAATAGGGGGATCCAGGCCCTCCCTCTACTCGGAGTTTTCCAGCCCAGGGACCCCATATTACCCAGCTCAGGTCTGCTGCCTCAGATTCACTGTTACTTCTCTGACTGCCTACCTTTAGCCACCTCCAGTCCCCTTTCCCAGGACAGCTCCTTCCAGCACCTGCTCCCGGGAGGTGCCAACTGCTTGTAGCTGCTACAGAGTCCTCTCAGGCTCCCTCATGGCCTCTTTCTGCCAGCTCTGCAGGCACTTAACCCAGCTGTGGATGGTCACCCCAATTAGCCACAGCTGAGGAGGCATCTACTCTGTCTCTTAACCCCTTAGTGGGAGGCTGGAATTGATGCACCCCCTCATAGGGAGCTAGGCCCAGATCCTCAGATGTGTTAGGTGCTTTTCAATGGAAGTTAGGAGACAGACAATCTAGGCCGTGGGCACTAAACTCCTTCCAGCAGGAGCTGGGTACCTTGCTGCCCTTTGTGATGTTGAAAATCTCCCCCACAATATAATTAAAAGCTATAGATAGATAGATAGATAGATTAGATTGTGTTGCTTTCTTTCATCTGCTTGTCTTCTTAGACTATCCACTTTCTGGGGCAGGGATGGTGTATTCCTGTGTGTGTCCAGACAGTGCTAGGCCTGGAGTAAAGGCTTCAGGGGTTATAATGCTGGTACTTCATGCAGCTCCTTTCCTATAGGAATCTCAGAGAGCCTTGCAAACATTATCTAATCCACCCTCAGAAAACTCCTATTGACTAGACACATACTATTATACCCAATGGGCCAAGGCCCTCCTGACTGAAACTCCAATCAAATAACACCAGAGATAGATGTGCCACATTGTGTTCAAGGATCAGAGAGCTAAAGTGATGTGCCCAAGTGTTTTGCTTGGTGGAAAAGCCAGAAATAGAATCCAGGAAACTCACTGCATCTTAGACCCTACTCCCTTACATGTCATCAAGCCAAGGCACAAAGTGTCCCTTGTTTTGAAAGTTGATGCCATCCTAGTTTTGGAAGACTCCTCCCAAGAAGAGAGTGCTGTATTAATAATGCTCCCAGCTAGGCATTGTCTACATGGGAGAAACTGACCGGCATAGCTATTCCAGAATAACAGTTCTGCTATATTAATTCCAGAATAGCGCCTCATGTGGACACTTTATTCCAGACTAAAAGTGACTTTATTCCAGAACAATTACTCCATTTCCAAGGCAGAGTAATCAATCCAGAATAGAGTTACTTTGACTTCAGAACAGAGGGTCAACATGGGGAGTTATTCCACACTAATGTGTGTGGAATAGTTATTCTGGAAGAGCTACACGGGTCAGTTTGTCAACACAGACCAGCCCTAAGTGGCAGAGCAAGGAAAAGCAGCTTCTGGGCTTCTGTCTCCATACTCTGACCACTAGACTGTACCTATTCTTTGTAACCACACTGACTCACGATGATCTGTGACATACATCTCCTTACTAATTTTTTTTCAGTTATAGTGGGAGACATGCTACAGAAAACCAAAACACTCTGTTTATGATGATGTCATCCACCAACTACTTGAATCAAATTCACCCACACCTCAGTATCAACAATTGTGCAACCACCACGAAGGAGGTAGATGTCCCAATAAACGTATGCTGCAGCTGAGGTGAGAATTTGCACAAGTATAATCAGTTTATGATCAAATTTATAGGAGGCACCATTTATATGGTGTGAAGTGACTTGGTGTTTGGGATTTAATTATTATATAGCATAACCCTTCATTTATATGGGGATTTGCAAGTAGATAAAATCAGTGCCTGCCTCCAGCTGGATTGAATGGGAAGAGGCTCCAGGAGTATTATGAGAGGATAAGGTGATGTTTTATGAGACGATATAGCCACTGCATGATGAGGAAACAAACAGGAGGGGAAAGTAAAGACATCATTTCACACCAAAGAGTTTATATGTAGACTTATAGCAATGGAACTGCTTCTATGAAGGTTACTCCATGAAGTCAAAGGATGAATGGAGCTATGGGAATTCACATCAGCTGACGTTCTGGCTTGCTTGGATTTAGTCTAAAATCCCCTAGTGATAAAGGCCTTCAGTTTAAAATACAAATGGGTAACATATACCTTGTTTATTCCTTGATATGTGTTTAAAACAATTTTTTATCACAGTAGCACACTGTTCTCAATCCCCCCAAATTTAAATGTATTGCCACCTCTACACATCTTAAAGCGTGGTTATGCTCCTTGACTTCAATGGGACTGCTCATGTGCTAAGTTAAGCATCTGCTTAAGTGCTTTGCTGAATCAAAACTGCCCATTGCAGCCCACACAGATAGAGACCAAGTCAGATTCTGCCTCATGCATCGATAATGCAACTGTCAACTAGATGCCAATTGCTGAGCTTTACATATTGGGGATTATGTAATAGGCAGAAAAAGGCTGGTTTGATATTCAGTCTCAGGGTGAGTTGCAGCAGTTGAACAAAAAATCCTCTTATTTTGTTAATTGGCAGAGAGGCAACACAAGAATTTCATCTTTATGGAGGCACTTTTCAGAGTTCTTCAATGTTCGAAAAAAGAACAGGAGTCAGGAGTCCTTGTGGCACCTTAGAAACTAACACATTTATCTGAGCATAAGCTTTTGCTCAAATAAATTTGTTAGTCTCTAAGGTGCCACAAGTCCTCCTGTTCTTTTTGCGGATACAGACTAACAGGGCTGCTACTCTGAAACCTTCAGTGTTCAGTAAACCAGAACAAAGCTACAAAACACCCTAGGAGCTCTTGGATGGTTCACCCCCCCACCCAAGGGACATGGGTGTCATCTCAAACCAAAATATCATTGCCAATTTCAATCAATGAGCTGCTACCTACAGTCAGGTGGGGCTGCCTCTCCTGATCACTTTTTGGCAGCAGGAGACAGCCCATGACTGTGTGACCAATAATGCTGGGAGCATATTGCTAAAGCAGTGCTCGCACATGAATTCCAAACGGCTGTTGCGTTCAGCCCCATTCCAACCCTTTCAAGCATCTACATGAATTGCTTTTTCTTGGCATGAATGTTGGGGACATGCCTGTTCTTCATTGGGATCTTTGCATTCCAGCCAAACAAGAGTATTGCCACATGAACAAGAGCTTTTGCTATTCATCAGCCGGTATTTGCTGAACCACACTGGCTAATTGCCTGTTTTAGAGGTTTCCATCCTCTAGCCAAGGAGCAGAAAGAGCAGGTGATTTACACGACCAATGACATACCTACCATGCATCACAAATCATTGATGCAAACACTTGGTAAACAACCCACCCCACCCACTTTGAAATTGATTCACCAACCTTTTGGCAAACACTTGCAAAAAACTTGCAACATCTGGACAGGATGGGCGACAGGGGATGGATCACTTGGTGATTACCTGTTCTGTTCATTCCCTCTGGGGCACCTGGCATTGGCCACTGTCAGAAGACAGGACACTGGGCTTGATGGACCTTTGGTCTGACCCAGTCTGGCCACTCTTATGTTCTTACGATTTGACACCAGAGAAAAGCTCTACAATTTTCATCTAGTTTGTTCTCAATGAATAGAGACCTGGTATAACTATATAGTGTTACACTATACTGGCAAAGTGCTCCTAATGTGGACACCACTATACTGGCGAAATGGCATTTTTACCAGTACAGCTCATTCCACCACCCTGGAATGAAACTAGCTATAGTGGTAAAAGCAGTTTTGCCAGCGTAGCTGCATCTACACTAGGGATCTTCCTCCAGCATAGCTGTGTTAGTCAGAGATCCCACCTCTGCACTCCCCTGTGCCAGAAGATGCATATAGTGTAGACCTGGTACTAGTCTCCATTTGAAAGTTTGCCATTTGGGTATCATTAAACCCCTGCTAATATAGACAGAATTAAATCAGTACAAAGAGGAGTATAGCAGTATAGTTTACACTGGTTCCCTGACTAGCATAAGTTATAGCATTATAAGCACTTTTATACGGCTATAACTGCATCTACACTAGGGTTTTTACTGGCAGAGCTCTGTTGACAAAAGATCACACCCCTCACTGATACAGCTATGCCAGCAACATTCCCCAGTGTAAACAACCCTACAGTAGGCACCGGTGGAGAAAAAACAGTCTGTGATGGAAATTCAGTGGGCTATCATGCCTAGCATGACATTGTAATCATAAAAGCCATGCTTAAATACCTGCTCTATCCGAGTAGTAAGGTATAATGAGGCGAGGTGCCCGAGTTCTGGTAAGAGCTTTATTATTAGATAACATCTTTTTTTTTTTTAGGCTCTTCCTTATTATGTAGTTTTGCTTCCTTGTTTCCGAAATGATATTTAGTTACCGTTTTGAAGCGGGCTGTTGGTAACTCATCATGACAAATACACAATTTGACTGAGGAGCATGACAGATGACTGGGTGGCTAAAATGTGAATGGGGCCAAAAGAGGATATTCTCCGAACGCTTTCATTTTCATTCTTAAATTGAGGGCACTTACCGGTTGTGCATGCTTCCTGTATTTGCCATGTGGTCATTTCACTGATAGTGAAGCAAGGCAGGTAAGTATTTCCCCCTGCTGCCACCACATTAAGGACCACCAGTGGGGTAAGAAACCTAACACAGATAAGAAACAATGTGAGGGCAAGAGAACAGGACAGAGTGGCATAGCCATCGGCCATTGAGAAACCATCCAGCTATAATTATCTGCAACCAATGCCATTGAACCAACAGCTCTGGCATCTGGAAGCTAGTGCACTGGCCAGTGCTGCACTAGAGGTCAGGAAAGCTGAAAAGGTTTTGCCTTTGGTAGATCCATACAGTGACTCTGCTTTTGCTGTCCAGGTTGGAGGCGGTCCCTGAATTTCTCTTTTAACTTCAAGCAAGCCAGACAATGAGGCATGGCAAATGTAATAAGAGTAAGAGAGAAAAAAAACTGATGAACAAGCATTGAAGCTGGAGAGGTGAAATGTTGGAATAAGCCCTCACCCACCACAAGGTCCAATGATTGCATGGCTATAGAAGGGTGGGGTGCTAACAACCATTGCTTATACCATGGGTCACTGCTACATGCAGCAAATCCATGCATGCATAACAAACATTAACTAGTCCTCCTTTTGGGTGGCAGGTTCAGAAAAATCCCTGCTCTCATTCAAACCAAAGTTGAATCTTACCCTCATCAGCAGTGGACCATTGCCTGGCCTTTAACTTCTGAAACACCTTGGACTGAATCCTTAGAGTACAGACCATGGACCAAATGCTCATCTTTGCTACGCTGGTGGGATAATGACATTGAATCATTGTACCATGGGATAATGTGTCCCACCTACTGTTCTTTCAGTTCCCTGACTAAACTGCAAGTTGAAAGCCTTCTCGTGTTTGCTAGAGAGGAGCCAAAGCTAGAATCTTCCTTTTAAAACCCCCCAAACTTTTTTTGGTTTGCATAAAAAGGAGCCTGGATCTGAACCACTGAGATCTGAGGGGTTATTGAGAGGAACCCTAAAGCCTTGTAAATCAAACTTCAGACTCACCCTGCCCAGCCCATTTCTATTTGCTTATTTAAACCAAAATTACAGCCACAGAGGGGGACTCAGTTACAACACAGAAGAACCCCAGCCTGATTAAAACACAGATGCATTGTGTAGGAGAGATGACAACTAACTGGTTTTGGACGATAGCCCTGAACCATAATAAAGCTTGAACATGTCCTAGTCTACACTGAGTTTCGTAGTCTGTAAGCATTGCACGTCTTGGACTTTGTCTTCCTATGTGCATCACCTGGCACAAAGAGACTTCGATTCTGACTGGGTCTGCTGGGCATTTCTACATTATAAATACTGTGGTTGGGTCCCCCTACCACTGTGGTTCTAGGATAAATGGACCCTGACATACAGAGACTTAAACTTCACAAAGTCTTCAGTTTGGTGACTCTCTGAAAGCATTTGCCAAGGAGAGCAGAATTGGGCGAGTTTCCCATCAATCAGAGATGCAAGTGACCACCTGTAAAAGCCTCCAGATTGGAAAGGGTGGGTCATGAGGGGAGAGAGAGAGAGAGGCAATGGCTCCCATCCAGCTGCAGGTGCAACATAACAGGGCGCTCGTTCACTGACTGTGTTGTGCACATGTCTCTTTTTGCTCAGTTTTCATCTCTGCCAAAATCTCTGCAATTTCAAGAAGCATTCCATAAATGCGCATTCCTCTCTCATCCCCTTGATCTCCACGCCTTGTTCCCAAGGGCTTGGCCAGTTGTCACCGTTTGCTTTCTGCCCGTGTTTGCTGGGCACGATGGGAGGTGAAGAAAAGCACCTCTGTGCATTTACAAGAGACCCACTGAGCAGAACAAACTGTCTTTTTCACAAGAATGGCTCATTACCATTTAAAACAACAGAGCGAAAAAGGAAAAAATTCATTAGACTGTCAGGCTCAACATGCATGACAATCACATTGATACAGAGTCTCGTGTCTCAGGCCATTTGGAATCAAACTGATACTGCAAAGGCTTAGATAGTTTGATATGCCAGAGATCTCTCTGGGCCCCTTTTTTCAGATGAAGGCAGGCTACCGTGGGCATGCACATATTCCGTATGGTACTATTATTTACTTCTGTGCTGCATTTTAATACTCTGCTTCTGTTCTGCCCAGATACTGCTTATCTGTCTTATAGGCTCTTAAAGTTTACGAGTGCACCTATTGCTCTGTTGTGAAAAAGTACCTACGACAGAAATGCTTCGGTTTTTATAAGCAACAAAGATCTCGGGGCTAAAGGCTGGGTCTAGAAATCGGGTATTAATGGATTTGACCCTGAGGATCCATACTTCCTACTGAGCCAAGCCCTTACTTAGCAACTCCCTTCCCCCATTGATCTATACCCAGACATGCGCTCCCACTTGACCTTGTGCCCTTGAAAAGCTCCTCCCATTAAAAATACATTAAAAAAACAGAAGCAGAGGCAAGAATTTCTACCTGCAGCTGACTGAGGTAGCACCGCAGTTAGGCCATACGTGCATTAAAGGGGCCTTACTCTGGAGCGACAGTTGTGTGTGTGTGGGGGGGCTCCCTCAAACTGTGACACAGAGAGCTAAGCCTTTGATAAAGATGACCGGGAGGGGAGGGAGAGGCCTTTACAGAAACCAGCCTGAGAGGCAAGCATCTTCTATGCGTGTTTACGTTTGGCTGAAGCTGATTGTATTACGTCCCGGCAATAAAAGGCATGTCATCTTTAAATGGTTTTATAGGTCAATTTTAAGAGCTGATGTGGAGGCATCTCAAACATTGCCTTGAGGATTGAGGAAGAAGCAACAAACCAACCCCCTTCTTAGACGCTTTTACAGGAAGTGGGAAATTTTATATATCTACCTTTTATTTCCTTATGTAGGAGGGAGGCATCGACTACTGTTTTATCTTCTGTGGCCTGTAAGACTTGTAATTAAATTCCTGCTCTTCCTGTAATTTCATTGGGCTGTGGTAAAACAAACAATCTGTTATTGTTTGGACTTTACTTTTACCTCCAGCTGGGAGGTTAGCATTTTTTTTATGAAAATAATCTGACCTGGCTCATGTAATCGATCATCTTTTTAGGCAACGACCTGCCCTAATAGCAAGCCATCTGAAGGGACATCCAAGAGGTGCAGCTTCTTCCTAGTGGTAATATGTCACGAGGAAAGAAGGGAATGTAACTCTGCATCTTAACGGAGACAAGGGCAGCTTGGAAGGCGAAAGTTGCAGAAGGAAATCAAAGCGAGGAGGTCTCTCATATTCACAATTCTTCATATGCTATAACTAAATTCCACTGTCAGATACTCATCTCCCATTGAAGTCTCTGGTACTTCCTGTTCAAAACCCTCTATCCATCATGTCTGCTTAGGCCTCGGTCCTGCAAAATCTTAGCAGTACGGATTCTTTTTATTTGCCTGTCGGTTTTTGAGACTTTAGGGTGCCCTTGATTCACATTTTCAAGCTTTTTTCTTCAAACATAGAATCATAGGACTGGAAGGGACCTCAAGAGATCATCTAGTCCAGTCCCCTGCACTCAAGGCAAGAATAAGAAGTATTATCGAGACCATCCCTGACAGGTGTTTGTCCAGCCTGCTCTTAAAAATCCCCCATGATGGAAATTCCACAACCTGCCTAGGAAATTTATTCCAGTGCTTCATCATTCTGACAGTTAGGAAGTTTTTCTTAATGTCCAACCTAAGCCTCCCTTGCTGCAATTTGAGCCCATTGCTTCTTGTCCTATCCTCAGAGGTTAAGGTGAACATTTTTTCTCCTTCCTCCTTGTAACAACCTTTTATGTACTTGAAAACTATTACCATGTCCCCTCTCAGTCTTCTCTTCGCCAGACTAAACAAACCCAATTTTTTCAATCTTCCCTCATAGGTAATGTTTTCTAGACCTTTAATCATTTTTTGTTGCTCTTCTCCAGACTTTCTCCAATTTGTCCGCATCTTTCCTCAGATGTGGCACCCAGAACTGGACACAATACTCCAGTTCAGGCCTAATCAGTGTGGATTAGAGCGGAAGAATTACTTCTCGTGTCTTGCTTACAATACTCCTGCTAATATATCCCAGAATGATGTTTGCTTTTTTTTGCAAAAGGGTTACACTGTTGACTCTCATTTAGCTTGTGGTTCACTATGACCCCCAGAATCCCTTTCCGCAGTACTCCTTCCTAGGCAGTCATTTCCCATTTTGTAGGTGTGCAACTGATTGTTCCTTCCTAAGTAGAGTACTTTGCATTTGTCCTTATTGAATTTCACCCTATTTACTTCAGACCATTTCTCCAGTTTGTCCAAATAGTTTTGAATTTTAATCCTATCCTCCAATGCACTTGGGACAGGGACGGTCTCTGGCTCTGTGTGTGTGTGTGTGTGTGTGTGTGTGTGTGTGTGTGTGTGTATATATATATATATATATGATGCAGTGGAACAAACGAGTTCCTCATTATTGTTGTTTATTTGTTAGTGTTATATATATATATATATATATATATATATATAGTGGCCAAAGGACACTGGAGAAATGGTCTGGACAAACTGGAGAAATGGTCTGAAGTAAATAGGATGAAATTCAATAAGGACAAATGCAAAGTACTCCACTTAGGAAGGAACAATCAGTTGCATATATATATATATATATAGTGGCCAACACAATAGGAAGCTAAGCCTGGGGACGCTCTACACTAACAAATAAACAACAATAATGAGGAACTCGTTTGTTCCACTGCATCCTAAAACTATATAAAACCATTTAAAAGAGCAAATACTGTTATCCATCTCAAATATTAATATAATTCATATTAAATATGCACATTTACCTTTATGAAAAAGCCCCCTGAAGTGTAATCGTCTTTCTATAAAATTATTAAGCCCACTATAGAATTGTTTAGCACAGATATCATTCTTTATTAAGGCTAGATTTTCACTCACACTACTAGAAATCAGGACTAATTCCATTGAAACCACTGATATTTCACTAACGTAAACCTGCTTTAAGAGGTGAATAGGACCTTAAATTCAACAGGATGATATATACATTATTTAAAAGGCACAGCCTTCCATATTGGCAGTGTTGCCTGGTGGATAGTGCACTGGACTGGATGCAGGAGACCTCGGTTCCATTCCCACTTCTGTCACTGGCCTGCTCGGCAAGTTATTTCCACCTGTCTGTGCCTTAGTTTTCCCATCAGTAAAACGGGGATAATGTTACTGGCCTCCTTTGTAAAAAGTGCTTTGAGATCTACTGAGGAAAAGTGCTATGTAAGTTAATTATTATTATTGAATTCTGTAGGATTTCAGAGTAATATATATATTAGTTTAGTTCCTATTAGCGTCCATAAGATTTACTTATAAAATGAGATGGATTTTAAAGTCCTAAAAGATTCAAGGATCACAAGGCAAAATGTTCTCTGTGACTCAGAACACCAAATCTCAGCCTTCTGAAGTTGAAGTGTCAGACTGAGATTTTCAGAACCCAGGTGAATTAGGTGCTTAACTCTCTAAGGCCTTTAAAAAAAAACAAACCCCAGCATAAATTCACAAGGCCTTTAAGTCAATCTCTTCTGAGCTGTATCACAAATACAAAAAGCTGATCTGATTCTCCCTTGGATGCTATTAGAAGCATTTTGATGATTCATTTGGATTCCAAAAGCAAAATCCCGATTACAATGCATGTTTTGGACATCAGGAACGTAATTTGAAAAATATATTGCACACGGATGTACTGTTCATTATCCTTTAAATAGAAAAACTGCATATCTGAGAAACTAAAAACCATGTCACACGGGTGTAATGAAGTAACACAGTGAAGAATGCATCTGTGGGTCTAACAACGACTACAGCTTTGTTGTATTACTTTCTCACTCTAAATTTGATGAGCCAGATCACCAGCGGTTTTAAATTGGCATAGCTCCATTGACTTCAATGCAGCTATGCCATTTTTACACCAGTGCTGCCTTTTTCTCATCTCAAATACAAATTCCACAGACTCCAAGGGTCAGAGCTTAATGACTCTGTGCATGCAAAAAATTGTCCATTCATTTGCATGCTTAATTTGCACGAGCAAATTCAGTGAATGCACAAACGACGAGATATACGTCTGATTTTCTGCATGTGTCTCATTTCTCCAGGAGCCTTTAGGCATGTTTAATTGCTTGAGGGCTCTTTCCCTTTCTCTAAAGGAATCACTCCAGCTAGTCACCCTCATCAGAGTAGCTGCTACAGCACATGATACATGGCGCAGACAGCTCAGCCTTGGGAAGCTACAGCTTTGATGCTGAGTTAACACATGCTGTGGGAGTTTGAGTTGGTATTTTTCCACAAACCAGTGTAAAACAGATTTGTCTGGGGGAGGGAAATGACCCACAAGGGTCTCACACAGACAACATGTGGTTCACTGACCACAAAAGAAAAGGATCTCCTACAAAACATAGCACCGTTCCTGGACTAGAGGCGCATACTCTTAATTTTCACTCTCAGATGCTGAGTCACCTTCACACTCAATCTTGACCCTCTCTGCAAGAGACTGGACTAGATGCACCTTCACGCGGACATGAGCCTCTGCAGGCGATACTTACGCCATGTTCTGTAAGGGCCGGAATTTGCCGAAGGCCCCTACAATCTGTCTCTCAATGGGAGCTGCCCTTTTTTGGAAACGGGGCCCTTATTTAGGTGCCTGGATGGGAGTGGAACTGGGCTGAAAATCCAGCTTCATTTGTGGGTGCTGAGGGCTCGGCCATCGCACCTGCCTTATAGCAGATTTAGCTCTTCACTGAGGCTTTGCTCCTGCCAGGTGCTGAGTGCCCTCTGCTCCCAGCGAAGTCAATGGAGACGAGCATCTTGGCAGGATCGCACCGTCCAGGGGGAAGAGAAGCAAAAGAGGGGCAGTGGGCTACTGGCTTTGTTTATTAGAGTCCCTGCATTTGGAACATTATTTTGAATGTGTTTCTGTTTCTGGCTTGGCTTGTAGATATCTGCCCCTTTCTGCTAGCCCTAGTCAAATACCTCTTCACTTAGCTATGTGTCCAAGCAATTAGTGGGACCCACCAGGGCTAGCATATGTAGGGCCTAGCAGCTGAAAGACATTCAGCACTTGCCTCTGAGCCCTGGTATAGCTGGAGCACTCCCAGAACCTTAAACGTCTGATGTGCCCCAGCATTAGTGGCCATAATAATTACAATATTCTACCTGGCAAATGTTAATGAATGTGTGTCACCATTGCTAGCTGGGGTGAGTGGTCTTCAGAGGAGCCAGCAGACCATTTCCCCTGGGTTTTCTGTGTTCTCTGCACTTCTGGGGTGGTCCCCCCCAGCAGCGGCAGCTTATTCTCTCTCCATGTGAGCAAATGGATTCCCCTATCCTAGTCTACAGCAATGGATCCAAGCGCATTCCCATCCTGAGCATGGTATGTCCAGATGATAGTGACTCTAGTTTAAATCCCACCAGAAACTCAGTGTAACTGACACCAGGGCAGTTAGCCGCCTACCATTTTGTAGGATAGTGAAGCAGCTCAGGATGGCTGCTACTGAGCCACAACATCACTCCTGTGCCTGTTTTAGTAAGTGCAGGTCAGGCATTCGTAGGCATAGCTGTAACATTAAGGACTTTGCTGCTGGGGAAGTGTGAGATGTGCTAATATTCTGATTTCCCAGCTAGTCCAGATGATCCTTAGTGCACCAGAAAATTGTAGGGTCACAGCTGAGAACACAGAGTCAGGAAATAGGGACTATGTAGGCATAGTTTAAATGGGCTTGGGTTACTTTATAAGTAGGGGCTGGGTTTTTTGGGGGGGTTAGCTAGAAACCTCCTTGCCTCCATTAGAGAGCCTGTTAAGTGTAGAAGGAGCTGCAGATAGTGAGTGGGAGAGGAGCGGTCAGTCATGGAGACAAGTCAGCAGAGATCCCAGCAATGCCAGTGCAGGAGAAGCGCAGGGAAAGTACACCCAGCAGTGAGGTGTCGTGCAAAGGATGGCCAGGAGGAGCCATGCCTCAGCAAATGGAACATGTCAGCAGGTTGTGCTCAGTTCCTGGGGGAATAGCACAACCCACAGGAGGGAAGTCACCTGGACTGTTTCCTTTGCCTGTGTTCCAGTGCTAAATGACAGTGTGGTGATGGTGAAAACACACACACTAATTCTCTCTGGAGAAACAAGAGCCGTCGCCGTGAAAGCATCCTTGTGGGAGATGCTGCTGCTTGTTCTTCCAACCACGTCTAGAGCTTTCTGAGCTGTTCCTGCCACGCATCTTAGCTCCCTGTCTGACCATTATTTCCCAGTGTGGCTTCTCGTTATTACGGATTGAATAATTCCCTGACGTTAATAACGTTCTAATTCCATCCACACACCCCGCCTAGTACAGAGGGCTGACTCAGGAGTACTTAGCTGGGTCATTTGTTTCCAAGGCTACCCTGAGGGTATATTTCCCTTTTCAGTGTTGCGCAGCAAATTGTGCTTTTTCAACATTTCTTATAAACTGCCACCACTTCTAAACCATGACTTATACTGGCTAATGAGCCAGTGGCAGGAAGCGGAAGCACGTGTTGAAAAATCCAGATTTGTGTTGGAATTTCTTGGCATGGCTCTCTGTAGTTATTGCCAACAGGGCATTTATCCATCTCTGTGAAACCTTGGAGATGGCCACATTTGTGTTTCATCCAAAGCGATAATCTGTGGGGTAAACGTGCAAATGTGGGGTAAACGTGGGCAGAAGATCCAAAGATACAAAAGAAGAACCAAAATGGCCAAATTTCAGCTATCAGTGTTGGAGGAACATTTCTTCCTTAACCTCAGGTCTCTTCTCATTGCCCAGAATATCTTTAATAATTCAATGAGACCTCACATAGCAGTTTTCACTTCACGTTTTCCCCCCGCCTCAAAAATTCATGTGATGTGAACTACAAGAGTTTTTCTGAAATACTATGGTGTCCTATTCAGCCTCCATGATAAGAGAATTATATACTTGCTATAGCATTCCCTAGGATGGTTAAACCAAACTCCAGAAAACCTTTTATTCCCTATTAAATTTTTATACTGTTTAGAGCGGTTTCTATAGTATTGGTTTCAACCCTATTCAATTTTAATAGGATTTTTCTGATCTGGGGGAGAGTAACTGGTTAGCAGTATTTTTTTTTTGTACATACTAATGGAGTGGGGTTTGTATTGTGAGGCTAAAACCCTTACTTTTGTTTTGAAATCTTTGGGTAGAAAGCATTATAGAAATGCAAAGCATAATGGAAGTGTTTAAGGTTGAAATCCTGCTTCTATTCTAACCCTTCTTTTCACAGACACTTAGGTAATTTAGGTTCAGGAATGACATATGTGCTAGGATATTCCATTTTTGTTTAAGGGGTATAATTTTTGAAAGTATGATTAAAATCTGTTGAGTCAGATTTGACACCCTCTCCGATGAGAAATTCTGCTCATCGTGTAAAACTTAAGAAGTGTTCCATGAACTCTGACTCAGTGCAGGCTGCCTTATTTCATTTTACATCTTTACTCGACAGGGAGTACATCTGCGAACTTTCTAAGCCACTGTCTGTGGGAAAAGTTTCCGTTCTTACTCATGGGGCGCTGGTGACAGCTTCCTTCACAATATAGCTGTTGTACAGCTTGAATTTCAGAAAATTTCTGAGGACAGGCGGGAAAATGTGTCAGCACAGAGAATGTTCTCTGTCCCAAAGAGCATCACGAATGAGACACTAGGCAATTATTGTTTCCCTAATGACTGGGTCCAAAGTCTGCGAGGGCAAAAAGCAGATTACATAATGGAACATGTAGACTCTTGGGGCATGTGGGGTAAACCACTCGGGGGGGGAGGGGGGCGCAAACCAAGGTCTGAGGGGAAGCAACCGCCCCCATTCGCCATAACAAATGGCTCCCCAATCAGACGAAGCAGCCTCATTTTGTACATGTTCTCCAGCCCATGCCAGTTTTCCTCATGCTCCAGACAGAGAAATCCTAAGCAGACATCTCCTTGACAAGCTAAATGTGATGAAACCGTGTCAAGGAGCACAGGGTGGTGATCTGCAGCCAAGCACACACAAACACCACAAGCTATTCCTGGCACAAACGGAGCACAGGTTAGCCTTGCCTAGATTGAAACTGACCACTCATTTACCTCTTGGCACTATACTGCTGCTATTAAGCCTTCTCTGCTGATAATGAATGGGGATAGCCAAGCCACAGTGAGTCAGTGCATTTCCCAATGCACTTCTGCACCGAGGCGATGCTTGCCCAGATCATCAATCGTACGGTTGCTTTTTTCCATCAGTTACTTCTGCATTTGTGCCTGCAATTACGCAGATGGGAGTTCCAACCTTGCCGGCTGGTGGAGGGATTTTAGGTTATTGCTGCATCTCTGAACACTGCTTGCGTTTTAGAACTTGCTGCCAGGAATGGAAAAGCTTCAGAGTTCTAGAGGACACAATATCCTCTCACCCTGGAGTCAGACCATTCCTTTTTTGCTTCACAACCTTCATTTTCACACACAGATCTTCACTTTGGGGGATTTCCTGGTCATCTAACTGTCACAATCTGATGTGCAGCATTACATCAGTTGGCTGAGAGGATGAGCAATGGCCGAGTGCACCTTTAACCTCTAGGCTGCTGCTTCTAATCCCACCTTCTTTGGCAGGGATTGTTTTTCAGTTTTCGAATGCCAACCCCCCACCAATTTTCGGGTGTTGGTTTTTGTTTGATTTTTCTAGAATACTGGAACGTTTTGAATTAAAAACAAAAAACGTTAGAAAAAATGTTCATTGAAAATACAGGCCGTTTTTCTTTTTTGGTGGGGGAGTTGAATTTTTTACCAGCTCTGCTACTCTGAGAGATTTCAAAAGAAGATGCAGTGGAACAAACTTAGAAATTGAAAACCACCCATGTCTGCTCCAGACCCCATTGAGTCAGTGGAAAGAGTCTCATTGGCTTCAGTGGGTTTTGGATCAGGCTCCGTCACAGCCCACATGCAAGAATTCTGAAGGGACTTCAGCATGAAGTGGCTGAACTGCTAACAAATATATGTGATCTCTCATTAAAAACAGCGCTATATGAAAGGATGGGAGAGTAGCAAATTGGCACATGTATTTTTCAAAGGCTGTGAGAGAGAGCCAGGAAATTACAGACTTGTGGAAAATTGGCTGAAGCAATGACTAAATATAGCATTATGAAACACATGATAGGATAGCACAGCTTCTGCACAGGAAAATTGTGCCTCGCTGATCTATTAGAACTTTTAGAATGTGTCAATAGACTAGTGGATTAAAGTGAAGCAGCTGATGTAATTTAATTGGATTTTCAAAAAGCCTTCGAGAAAGTCCCTCACAAGAGGCTACTAAGGAAACTTAAGGCAGGTTTACACTTAAAATGCTGCATCAGCGCAAGTGCACTGCTGTTACGCTTTAACAAAGATGCTTTATTCCAGGGATTCTCAACTTTTCTGAGCTCTCTCCTCCCCTCCCCCCACAGGCTATAAAAACTCCATGGCCCACCTGTGCCACAACAACTGTTTTTCTGCATATAAAAACCATGGCCGGCATTAGGGGGTAGCAAGCAGGGCAATTGCCTGGGACCCCACGCCACAGGAGGCACCGCATAGCTAAGCTGCTCAGGCTTCAGCTTCAGGCTCGGGGAGGTGGGGCTTTGGCTTTCTGCCTTGAGATGCAGTGAGTCTATGCCAATGAGAGAGAGGTCTCCCACTGGCATACATTAATCCACCTCTGCTAGAGAGTTAGTAGCTACACTAGCGGGAGAAGCTCTTCTTTTGGTATAGCTCTGTGTACACCGGCACTTAGGTTGGTATAACTACGTCACTCCGGGGTGGGGATTTTTCACACCCTCGTGTGACGTAGTTATACTGAAGTAATTCTGTAGCCGTCATGGCATGAGAAGCCAAGTGCCGTCACGGACCAGAAACTCTCTAAGGGCTTGTCTACACAGCGACAGCCAGGAAAAATTAAACTGGATTGGCTATAGGTGTCAATTTGAAGTGGATTAGTTAAACCACATTAAATTCCTGTGTGGACAGGAAACAAAGAATAGGAATGAATGGTCGATTTTCATCATGGCAAAAGGTTAACAGTGGGATGCTACAGGGTTATGTATCAGGACTGGTACTGTTGAATATCTGTGCTGATCTGGAAAAGGGAATGAGAAGTAAGGTGGCAGCATTTGCAAATGCCACAAAATCATTGAGATTTTTCAAGACAAGGGAAGGCTCTGGGGAGCTTCAGGGGAATCTCACCCCACTAGATGAATGGGCAATATGCTGGCAAATGAAACACAGTGGTGACAACTGCCACTTGGTGTGAACAAACCAGGAAATACCAACATTCGACTCAAACGATAGGGCAAGATGAGCAACAGGGTCATGGTTACAATTTTTAAATTGAACAAAACTAAGAGGTTTATGAAAACAGCACAGGAGTCAAACCACAAAACCTCAAGGGCCTCTTAAACCCAATGGAGACCACCAAGCTCAAACTCGGGCATTCCAACAATGCTTGACTTAAATCTGGGAATGTACAACCTACTGTACATTTCAAAGAGGGAGCACAAAACAGCATTCCCCCATTAAACACATGAATCAAACAGTGTCACACACAATTCTCAAGCCAGAATCAGCGTAAACCCAAGTCCCTCCTTCTTATGTAAGTATCGTTTTGGAAGGGCGGTCTAGTGGTTAGAGCAGGGGACTGGGAGTCAGCATTCCAGGGATGACCCAGCCACTGACGAGCGGCATGGCATTGGGCAAGTCACTTCAGTTCTCTGTGCCTCGCTTTACGTAGTCACAGGAGTGTTTTTACAGCCGTGTTGGTCCCAGGATATTAGAGACACAAAGTGGGTGAGGTTATTGGACCAACCTCTGCAGGTGAAAGCTCTGGAGCTTATATAAGCATCTTCCCCTTTCATCAACAGAAGTTGATCCAATATAAGTGTTCCTCACCATGTCTCTCTATGTACATGTAGGCAGAATACATAGATGTTCAGGGCTGAAGGGATCATTAGACCATCTTGTCTGCCCTCCTGCTCAGCACAGCCCATAGAATTTCATCGAGGGGTCCCTGCAGTGGAGGGAATTATTCTCCTCAGAGCGTCGTGAGGCTTCTTTCCCCCCCCCCTGTGAATATCTGAGCTCCTCAAAACACAGATGCAATGGACTGGGACTGCAGAAAGAGCCATATCATTACAACAGACCAATAGCAGCAAGCCCTAAGAACACCGGACTACACTAGGCAATAGCCACTCAACAAATAAAGCAAATGGGTAATTAATGTAGCCAGACATATTTCACTTCAGACTAGAGGGCTGATTCATGTAGCCAAGTCCTGCAGGAATCTGATTCTTTCTTTAGTTAACAACTAAGGGCCAGATTGCAAAGGTATTTAGGCACCTAAAGATGCAGATAGGTGGCCAGTGGAATTTACCAAAAAAGACCTTCACCACCTGCTAATGAGCACGAGGCCAGAACATAGCCAGGTCCCATTCTCACCTTTGTGAGATATCGCAGAGGCAGAAAACAATGGGGTGGGGGTGGGGAGGACAGAAAGAATCTCGCGCCGCCCCAGTTTTCCATTGCGGGGGTGCAAGGCCTGCCTGCCCACCTGGTTCCACCGCCCCAGCATGAAAACAGGTGTAAAGCCAAGAGACGGAGACAAAGCCAGCAGTGTTCAGAGAGGAATGTAAGGCGTAAATTGGGGAGGAGGAGGAAATGAGACCAGAAATGGAGACAGGAAATGATTTCAACAGCACATCTCTGCCTGGAGTCGTTTGGTCAAACAAGCCAAGTTGTTCTTGGTACCCTGAAGACACTCGCAGTCCAGTGACTGATGTGTGTACTGCAGCAATTCTTTGAAATGCCCCAGCCCAAGGGCGTGAGCCGCTGAGTATCAAGCTTCTTTACTCCTATGCACTCCATGGGTATTAAACAATCGGCTAATATTTTTTCCCCAGTAGCTTTTCATCTGTTCCAAACCAGCCTCGAGTCATTCATGGGCTTTGATATAAATCCTTCCCAAGCTCCCTCTGGTTAAATTCCCAAGAACCACTGGTCCCCCCAGAAAGAATTTCCATCTTTGAGTTCCCCACATTGCTTGCTGAGCTGCTGGTGACACCTTTCTCCTGGCCCTCCCGAGCTAACGTGGAGGCATCGCCACAGTGCAGGCAGCACACCTGATAGCTATTTGCAGCAGAGCTGTTCTCGTTGCGTAGCAAAGCTGGGCCAAAGCACCCACCATGCACAGCTGAGCTGCACTCCTTGGATTGCAAGGCAGGCTCAAGATTTTGCAGCTCTCTGCAGCTTCATTTGCTTCTAAAGAGGTTATTCACCTCCTAATGGTGGTGCAGCATAGCAGGAAACATAAGATCGAGTCAATCTGCAAAGTGAGAGAGACCAGTTCGGTCAAATGATCTTCCTTTTGGCCCTTAACCCCATGGAAGAACAATAAATAACCACAGAGAAGGAAATTCATATTTACAGTTAATGTTTTCCCCAACAAGGAAACAGGATGTATTATTGCTTTAGCACTAGTTATCAAGATTAGAGAGGCTATGTCAACTTAGTCCTAAGTAAAACAGGTGTTGATCCCTCAGAATTAATTATAGTTGAACATTAAATAATAGAGATGACAATAGTTCAATTCAACATCCCTGGGGAGATTGCACAGTGACATTACATTTTAGAACAGGGAATTTCCAAACGAGGCGGAAGCTAGTCAAGAAAGCCCTAAAAATCAAGAGTAAAGAAGTGAATCTATTGATTTGACATGGATACTTTTGAAAGATACAGTAGGAGATTCCCAGCAGGCATGTACACCTTTAAAGAAAGGAAGACAAGAAATAAACCACATGGCTAAGTGGCAAACAAACTCAAGAGTTTCTGAGCCAAAGAAATATCCTTCGGAAAATGAAAATCCAAGCCATGAAAAAGGAACAAAAAGGAGAACAGGCAATATGCAAGAAAGACATTAGGATGGCCAAGATGGCATTTAAAGAGCAATTAGCTAAAGGTGTAAAAAATGAGTGACACTACAGCCCTTCTACTCCTGCATTATGGCCACAATGCTGTAGTTGAAAGGATCTGGTTGAGACACCACTCAAAGTCCATCAACGCTGCTCCATTATATCCTTGCTTAGTGGATAGGTCTTTATATCCAAGTGAAGAACCAGAGCCAGCAGTGAGAGATAGAAACTAAGCTTCACTGATCAACTTTTGCAGTGTAAGGGTATCCACACAGCCTTCACAATGCTCCCAAACTCCCGCTCACGACTCAGTGTAAAACCAAGCACGGATTCTCCTGGGAAAATGCCATCTTTGGCAATTCCAAGGCCATAGTCAAGAGCGTGGAGGGGTGTCAAGAAGGGTTACATGCTCCTTGAACAGCTAAAAGGGCCGTCTGGGAGTGACGTGTAGCCCCTCCAATCCACAACATTCCCGCCCTGTGCAGCGGGTGACACTGGACTGGAAATCAAACCCGTGTTTCCTCCCTTGGCTGGTACAGCTCCTTGACTAACCTCTGAACTGAGAAGCAGACCAGACCATTGCCAACCTGACTGTGTGTTTTTTAAAATACGTATTTGATTCAGATAATATCAACACACATACAATGGTAACATCACAGAGTGATGCAAACATTTTCACCGGCCACATTCAAGTCAATCTAGGGAGAATCAGGCCAATGAGAGGCAAGAGAGTTAGAGAAGAAGGGATAGATAGATAAACAAACTTGATGGACAGAACAATGCTGGTCTCCAGAAGAAACACGAGTGGGACTGAGATCCTACAGAGACTTCAGTGGCTTGATTTTCAGAGTTGCGGAGCTCCTGGCATTCCCATTGACATATAGGGTCACTTTGATTTTCATGACTCCACCTTGCAACAAACCTCACCTCGCTCAAGGATAAAGGACAAAGCCAGCGGAGACTTTTTTCCTGATCTTTCTCCTATATGTATTTTAATAAGCAATTCCTCAGTGCAGCCACCCCTTTGCTGTACTCGCTAGTGTCCTTCCGCAGGCGGGCAGAGTCATCCCTTGTGGGTTTCGGGAACACAGCGAGGTTTATGCGAACAAAGAGCAGAAGTTATTCTGAAAGGTGGAAATCAAAACTAAAACCTTGGCTGAAGCCTTTTTACAAGCTGGACATTCGATATTGCTTCTGGAGTCTGGTAAAGTCCATAAAAGGTGGCTGTGCTTAATGGTTTAAAGGAAAAAGCCAATAAATTGCATTCGATGGACAATCCAGATCTCTTGCACGGCAGTGTGGAGTGCCACCAGTTGGACTGCTGATCTGGCCGTATTTCCCTTACTTCTGTTGCTAGGGAATTGACTTCTTTTATTCCAAGCCTTTCCCCCATGGCTTCTGCTCCTACTGTCACCCCCTTTAAATGGCACTTCCCATAATCGCTGAACTCAGGCTGTCACCCAAGGGACATCAGTATTGCATATCCACGGCTGATAATGCCACAGAAAAGAGGATTTCCACCTTCTGAAAGGATATGAAGCCATATTGTCCAGGGTACACCTGTCTCTCTAGTACCCCCTGTGATACTGGCAGACCAGGTGCCAGCTTATGCCAATGCCCAGGGCCTCACTGAACACTGACAAATACATAGCTGGAAACCCATCTGGCTCACCTGTGGACTAGTGTAGTTAAAATAGATAGTAGTGTTATAAGAACATGTTTAGAATTTATGAAATGTCTCTAGGATGCTGCACGTATTAATGCGACTTATAATATCTGTATCCCAGTGCATAAAGTTGGGCTGAGTGTTGGCATTGTAAAGCTCTAGTTGTGTCACTCACCAAACAGGAAAAGCAGCATTAATTGAGGTAGAGTGCTCGTCCTGCACACAAGATGGCCCATTGAAGGCATACGAGGCATTGTGTAGCATTAAAGGACTGAGACCTTGTTGATTGCATTCCTAACTCGAGGAAGGGGAAACCCGTGCATGAACTCATCCCATCTGCCTGGATTCTGGTGTGAAAGGAGTAAAATAATGCCTGACCAGAAGGAACTGAGGTCTCTTTATGCTGTCTGGACACGATGGGGAAAAATTCCTAAACGTAAACAAGAGATTCCCCACTGCTGCTTGGTATGGGTCAGCCCTAAAGGACATATACAGCTGCTTATTATAGACATTTACCTTTTCAAATCTTAGACTAACTCACGTGTGGGTGTGTTTCCGGTTTTAACCTGGTAAATAACTCATTTCTCTTCTCAGTTAATACATCTTTAGTTAGTTAGTTACAGGATTGGCTGCTGGTGGTTGTCTTGGGTTTGAATTCTGAGTCCAATGGACCTGGGGTAAGTGACTGGTCCCTTGAGACTGGGAGTAACCTGAATATTGTTGTGATTTTTTTGCTGCAAAGTGACCATTTATCACAGAGTCGAGCTTGCCTGGGTGGCAAGACAGATCGGAATGCCCAAGGGGACTGTCTAGGACTCCATCTTCAGTCTTAATGGTGCTGGAGGAGTTTACACTCGTTATTCGGCTGGTGAAATCTAAGTATAGAACTCACTGCCAGTTTGGGTTTCTGCCCTGCTTCTTAACAGTCTGCCCTGAGGTTGGTATTCTCACTCATTAACCACTCCAGGCAGCGAGACACACCCTCACTCAATTACTGCTTCCCTCGGGAAACCATAAATCAGGGATTACTACTGTGACGAGAACCGCACATACCGTCATTCACAAATAGCCCCAGTCAGCTGTGCTGCCTCATTATCCTTTGCGCCCATTGCCAAAGAGCAACAGGAGATCAATGTGCAGGTTTGCTGGAAACTCCTGACATCAGAGCAGGGTTCGCGTTCAACCGGTTTTCAGCATGGCTATATACCACTTCTCGCTCAAGCTGCTGTTCTTTTCTCCAGATGCTCAGCTTTCGTTTTTAAGAAAAAATGAGCTTCCGGCTATTGTGGTTACAAAGAACACCTCTGAAAAAGTGAGCCAAGGTTAACCCACGAGATGAGCCTTCAGGGAGCCTGGAACAATAGCATGGTGAGGCGTGAATGGCCCCTTCATCTGAGGTCAGACGCCCAGTGATGGTAACTCAGCACTGTCAATGGTTTCTTTCCTCATGGGGAAAAGAAAAGGGAGGGTCGCAGAGCACATCTCATTCTGGTGCCAAAGACGGGTGGCATTTGGATCACTACTTTTGGGTTTTTTAACCCAATCAAGATGGAGTCCAGCTCAAGGAACCTAGGGAGTATGCAGGATTATATCTGAAACTTCCGCACAGGGTAATGGGAGTGGCATCTCATTTCCATGACTTACATGGGCAGAACTTGTTTGTGGTCAGGACATGAGGAAGTACCAGTTCCGTTTCCTCCCCAATCTGGAGGACATGGTTAGAGGAGGTTGAAAAAAACCTGCATCAGGAGAATGGGAGCTGGTTCATATGGGGTTTTGGTGCATCCTTTGGGCATGGTCCACTTTAGCTGAGAATTGATGCCCTAAATCAGCTGCTTTCATGCGAATTTTTAAAAAGTGAAATCACAGCCTTGCTCTGTGCTGGTCGCCTCCAAAGAAAAAAATAATAATCAGGCAAGTTCATTTTTCTGGGGGTCGATTCCTGAAGCATGTGAACCTGTTGCCAAACCGGGGTGGTGTTCTGAGTCCATCTGGGGGCAATTTGGGTGGAAACCACGTGAGCGCCTTAAACAGGCACTGAGTTTGTGGCGCACATCCTTGGGACAGAAAGTAACAGAGTCAGCGAGCTTCCCAGCAAACATGTTTCCGTCAGAAAATTCCGGTTCAATGAAATCAGAGTGTTGATTTCATTAACATTTTTCAACAAGAATCACCAAAACAAATTGTTGCAACTTTGAGTATGACACGGCACAAGCACTTTTTCCACCCTCCAGGAACATGAGACATTTCACAACCACTCCCACGCAGAACGAGCCAAAGATGCTGCCTGTACAGTATCACTCCTGGCGCCAGCATAGGACTGGGGAAAGATGAGACCAAGAAACCACTCCTGGGCGTATCACCCGATACAGCAGAGTGCTCGTCACAGGGCTTCCAAACTGTCCAAATATTTGTTTGGTGGGCTCTTTCCTGCATTGCCGGTGCTGTCCTTGAGGCTTTTCAGTGGGCAGATTTGTGGGCCGAGCTTTCTTGTCCTAGAAAAGTCACAATGCTGCCAGGTGACTTCTGTGGATGGAAAGACCGTGGCTGTAAAGTGGCCTCCCTAGGCGCTACCCCAGTACAAATTATGAGTGATCGTAATAAGGCACCTAAGCTAGGGATCTGGGGCAAAAATCTGTCTGGGGATTGGTCCTGCTTTGAACAGGGGATGGGACTAGATGACCTCCTGAGGTCCCTTCAACCCTGATATTCTATGATTCTATGACTACACAATCGCACACCATTTACTGCTTGCATCGCAGCGGTGTGAAGGGGCCCCAGTCAGGGATCAGGGCCCCATTGCGCCAGGCACGGTAGAGACAGACCAAAAGATCAGTACTTGCCCCAAAGACCTTACTAAATGTGATACATGGCACTGAGGTGCCGGGTGGATGATATCTCCTCTCCAGTCAGGTAGCAGCCGCCTTAAAACCAGGAATGAACATCCATCCCGAATGAATCTAACTGAGCTGAGATTTCCCCAAAGGAGTAGATGGATGGTCTTAAAAGAACAAGTGAACCAAAGTTACACTCTTTGCGCCCTCTAGTGCTCAGTTCACCGAAGTAAAGTGCAATCCTGCACAATGTGAGCATCCAATACATTGAACCAAGTTGCCTTGTATGAGCCTACTTTTTTCCGAATCATTATATTATTCCTTAGGGTACTACTAAGTGACAACACTTTAGGTTGCTAGGCAGCTGGTGCACGGAGATGACCGCCCGTCATGCTGACCAGTATTGTCTCACTGTTTCCTTGTTCTTCCCATCGGTTGTCTCTTGTCCTATACTTAGATAAGATCCTTGGAGCAGGGATCATCTCTTTTGTCTGTGTTTGTACAGCACCTAGCACAAAGGGGGTACTGGTCCATCACTGGGGTTCCTAAGCACTACCACAATACAAATGACCATCCATAATAATTTTGGATGCAACCAGCTATGATGTTGGTACTATATCGACCAAATTCTATTCTCGGTCAATAGTGTTAATTACACTGTGGGTAACTGGGAACAGAATTTGTCCCCCAGTCTTCTTATGAAATGGAAATGCACAATGAAGAAGAGAGCGATTATTTTACACATGTATAGATAATACACAACACCCAGCCTCGGCGCTGCGACAGCGTGTGAACGCTGGCCAAGATTTTCCCAAGTGACTTGAGATTTTAGGTGCCTCAGTTTTGGGGCCCCCAATCTGAGGCATTTTAAAGGGTCTGATTTTCAGAAGGTGGGTGCTCAGCACTTTCTGAAAATTAGGCCCGTTTAAGACATCTCAAGTTGCCCAACTAAAAACCGAGGCACCCCAAATTACCCATCACTTGGGAAAAACCTTGGCTTGTATAACTGAAAGCTGTGTTTCAGCTGGTGTTGCTAAATAAATTTCTTAATGTATAATTTCTATAACGTATTTCTAGGCTGGAAATCTCTGTATGGTATTTCTCCTACAACTCAAGGTTGCCTTCTCCGTAGGGAACAGTTACCCAATGCAGCTTATTTTAGTAACTTTATTGCTGTGATACTAAGCATTATAAACATGCAGCGTACCATTGCTTGAATGAGGCAACACACAAATCTGCTGCTAACACTGCAAGCCATCACATTTCCAGGAGAAAAACAAAAGCAAAATTGAACCAAAACAATTGCAGAGTTCTCTGACGGCTGCTGAATGAGCAAATGCCAACGGCAAAGGGTGCTTTGCGGAGAAAGTTCTGCAGGTGGCTGCATTGCGTTCATCCCAGTTGATCTTCCCTGTTGAAGTGGTGTTTACAGAGTTTACTGGCTGGCAGTACATGCCGGATACACCCCACCTTCCTATTAAGAGATTCAGTGAGGCAAGCAGCTCATCTGGATATAAGGAAGACAGGTATGGCTGCCTGGGAAGAGAGGGGTTGGTAACTTTTCAGAAGTGGTGTGCCGAGTCTTCATTTATTCACTCTAATTTAAGGTTTTGCGTGCCAGTCATACATGTTAACATTTTTAGAAGGTCTCTTTCTATAAGTCTATAATATAGAACTAAACTATGGTTGCATGTAAAGTAAATAAGGTTTTTAAAATGTTTAAGATGCTTCATTTAAAATTAAATTAAAATGCAGAGCCCCCCGGACCTGGCCAGTGTGAGTGCCACTGAAAATCAGCTCATGTGCTGCCTTCAGCACATGTGCCATAGGTTGCCTACCCCGATCTAGTATGTAGGCTGAGCACCCATGGGGAAGGAACCGTAGGAGCAGTCAAGGCCTGGGAGAAGTTGGTGCTGAACTTTGTTTTATTGTTCCTGCATCCAAACACTAGGAAAAGAATGAGGCTTGGCTTTATATGGGGAGCCAGGAGACTTTGCACAGTAAGTTTGTTTTCGAGCAGAGTGTCTGATATCATGCAGGACCTCAGACTTCTGGTAAACGGTCCCATCAGTGAAATGAAGGGGTTGCTCTGGTTCCATTAAAGTCAAGGGAGTTTTGCCATTGGTGTTACTGAGTTCAGGAGCAGGTCGTAGCTGATAAACGTGGGCTGAATTCAGAACTATGAATAAAGCACCAAACCAGGGTGAATATTTCATGCAGCCTTTTAAACAATGCTGAAGGTTTGTGTTTACCATCAGGCTAGGGGGCAGGTGTTTCCCCTCTTCCATTCCACCCAATCTGAACTCTCACTTCCAATCCCCACACAGCCTATATGTGTAGCCAATTCTCCCTTTTTTTCTTTCCCCTTCGCCACCCCTTGTCTGTACAGTCTGCCAATGTGCTTCTTGCAGCATCAGACTTGCTGGAATGCAGCCAGTCGACCAGCACTTCTGTACAAGCCAGCACTGCTACCCTAGGGACAAGATATTTCAGCACTGCTTGGGCATGGGGGAATAGGAAGGGTGGATAAGGAAAGCTGCTTGCTGCTCAGAGACCGCTGGATCGTATTGGAGTTGGGTTCTATTTTATAACCCTAGATCCTTAAAGTTTCCCCATGTATTGCAGGATGGGGAGGGTCATATACAGAAAATCAACGTTATTCCACCCTGGAATTCACCCTGCAGGGAAAGAAACCTTCTGGAAGGCAGGTGGAATTTTAAGGCAGAAGGATATAGCTAAATCCAGTACAGGGTGAGCCTGTTCCTTGCATTCAAAGTTCTCCCTGACTTGAGTGCTTAAGAAATGCAGGCTCTGACCCAGGATATACGTGTAGACTTGGCAGAATTTGATTTTTATGTAATTTTGACAGACAGTGTTGATACTTATGCTTTTTTTATTTGTATCAATTTAAATTCGTGGGAAATTATGGGGGGGGATTAAAACATTATTTAATGACAGTAGATGGTGAGATTCCAACAGTTAAAGCTTTAACCATTAAAAGGCAAACTGTGAACACCACATGTCAAAGTATACCCAGTAAATAACCTTAAATCAAATGGAGTTTTCAAGCAGCATTTTTGTTTATCTGTAAAGTTCCATGAATGTCATTGGAAATATTGTTTCATCGGTTTGCGTAGACACACAGTGAAATTGACCAATGAAAACAGAAACCTTCCAAACCCATTAATGTGGTGTTGCTTTCCAACCTAAATAACTACTCCAAACCCTCTGAATCTAGGGTGAAATCTTGCCGTTCTGGGTAGGAGCCAAGGTAGAATGGTGCAGGCTACGCAGCACAGGGCAAAAGGAGCCATGGGTGGCATCCATACCACATTGTCTGGCACATGTGCTAAGTAAGGTTGCAACATGCTGCAGGTCATAGCATGGATGGCTTCTTGTATCTGACCCCAGATAAGTAGACCTTCGGGAGTCATAGCCCACAGTCCAGCATGGTAACTGGTTCCCCGACCTAGTGATGAAGTCAGAATCCTGGCTTGCCCTCTTACCTCCCTAGAGCAGCCCTGCAGAACAGGGCAAGATTCAGTCATCAGTCTGTGATGCTGAGGAAAAGCATTATCTGAAGACCTACCAGGCAAACCTATTGGAGCAGGCATTGTGCATTAGAGGAACACTGGGGAGAATTCAGTAAGGGGGTGAAAAGTAAAAAAAACAAAAACAAAAAACAGGGGGCCAAATTCTACCCTCTGAAGCTCATGCAGCCCCACTGGGGAAAGAGGCTGTGAGGGAGAATCTGACCCATGTGAACTGAGAATGGCCCTTTCTTGTCTCACAAAATTGGCTTATCTCTTGGCACTAAATGACACCTATTTTGCGGAACCTTTCATTGGGAAGCCTAGCGGATAGAGCACTAGACTTGAACTCTGAAGACCTGGGTTCTATTGCTGGCTCAGCCATGGGCCTTCTGGGTGATCTTGGGAAAGTCATTTCAGCCTCCCGTGCCTCAGTTTCCCCACGTGTAAAATGGAGATCCTTCACTTTGAAAGAGCCAGGTATTATTAGAACTAGTGACTCTCCCCATTCTCGTAGCAATATGGGGCATTGAGTGGGCAGCCATTCTGCAAACATCCCGGCATTAATATCCACAAACAGCCAAAGAAAAAGAGCACAAAAATGGTTCATCAACCAGATGTGTGATCGGTCTAAACAAACATACATTTTTTGGAGTTGCCTGAGGTTTAGGTCTGGTTACATTGGAGGGGAAATCTGAATACATAAATAATCCTACTTCATGCACACAATTTTCATTTTTAGGTCTCATACTGCTTTACAAAGTCAGCAAAGCTGCATTAGCCCCATTTTACAGATGGGAAAAATGAGGCATAGACAGGGAACGTGACTCATGCAAGGTGACCCAAATGAGATAGGGGACAGATGCAAAATTGAAACCCAGCCCGGTGCGCCACCCTCTCATCCACAGATAAACCACTCATAAATCTCTCTTGTGGAATCAGATTAATGATTTTGGCAGCTATATTACTCAGAAGATTTAAGACATAGCTTGTCTAGAACTTGAAAAAAAATCTAAAACATTAACGCCTTTAAAAATCATGTTATTTAGTCATACCTCATTTTTATGAAGCAGTAACTCCAGCCAAAATCCCTAAGGCTTTACAGGCAGAGCAGTGTTCCTGATTCTGGCTGCCAGAGCCTGCCAAAAACCTTTTTACTGCATGCCACTGGGTTTGCTCTGTTATTCCTACTGGCTTTACATTTCAGGTAGAAACTTTGTGTGTGTGTGCTTGTTTTGATTACAAGTCTGAAATTCACCGGTTGTGCA
Source organism: Mauremys reevesii (assembly GCF_016161935.1). Lineage (NCBI taxonomy): Eukaryota > Metazoa > Chordata > Testudines > Geoemydidae > Mauremys > Mauremys reevesii. Next base: position 15,670,371 of record NC_052642.1, read on the forward strand.
ATAAAACCCCATACGGTCTCTTAATCATCCCTCTGCCTTTCACAAATATTGCCGTGTGCCAGCATGGCAATATCAAGTCAGTGAGATACAAAGAATCTCTCTATTGTGTTTCTCACGCCTTGGGCATGAGCATAGGGGCAATGCTCAGAAAACAACAGAGGCAGCAGGAACTAAAACGTCTGGGGGGAATAATTTTAAAAAGAGAAGGGCAACTAAAATGATTAGGGGTTTGGAACAGGTCCCATAGGAGGAGAGATTAAAGAGGCTAGGACTTTTCAGCTTGGAAAAGAGGAGACTAAGGGGGTGGGGAATATGATAGAGGTCTATAAAATCATGAGTGGTGTGGAGAAAGTGAATAAGGAAAAGTTCTTTACTTGTTCCCATAATATAAGAACTAGGGGTCACCAAATGAAATTAATGGGCAGCAGGTTTAAAACAAATACAAGGAAGTTCTTCTTCACACAGCGCACAGTCAACCTGTGGAACTCCTTGCCTGAGGAGGTTGTGAAGGCTAGGACTATAACAGGGTTTAAAAGAGAACTGGATAAATTCATGGAGGTTCAGTCCATTAATGGCTATTAGCCAGGCTGGGTAAGGAATGGTGTCCCTACCCTCTGTTTGTCAGAGGGTGGAGATGGATGACAGGAGAGAGATCACTTGATCATTACCTGTTAGGCTCACACCCTCTGGGGCACCTGGCATTGGTCACTGTCAGTAGACAGGATACTGGGCTGGATGGCCCATTGGTCTGACCCAGCATGGCCATTCTTATGTAAAGCCTATTGACTTCGATAGGAACTCAGACCCTGATTCAGCAGAGCTCTTAAGCACAGGGACTATGTTTCATCTTAAGCAGGACTAACTACGTGCTGAAGTGCTTTGCTGAATCAGGGCCTACGCCAATAGGGTTCTATACAAATTAAAAACTTCCTCTAGAAAGGACTCCTAGAAGCTATGGAGAAGGATTTCCTTTCCTCAGAATATTTAAATTATCCTAGAGCATTTCATAGAGAATTCTGTGTCCTGGGTTTAAAGACGGATGATCAGTGTCTATCAGAGTCCCTAGTCCAGGGGTGGCCAACCTGTGGCTCCGGAGCCACATGCGGCTCCTTGTACAGGCACCGACTCTGGGGCTGGAGCTACAGGCACCAACTTTCCAATGTGCTGGGGGGTGCTCACTGCTCGACCCCTGGCCCTGCCACAGGCCCTGACCCCACCCCAACCCGCCCCCTCCCCTGAGCCTGCCGTGCCCTCGCTCCTCCCTCCCAGAGCCTCCTGCACGCCACAAAACAGCTGATCAGGAGGTGCAGGGAGAGAGGGGGAGGTGCTGATCAGTGGGGCTGCAGGTGGGTGGGAGGTGTTGGGAGCAGGGTGGGAGAGCTACTGACGTATTACTGTGGCTCCTTGGCAATGTACATTGAGAAGGAGCCAGAATTTACCAGGCCCATGTTGGCCACCCCTGCCCTAGACCTTTTCCTGTAAAAGGGCTGGTTAGAGCCACAGGAAATCACATCACATTACAGTGATTACCAAAGCAGACAGTGGAGGAGGGGATGCTCATACGTTTTAGAATTGATGAAATATCAGGAACTGTGGATGCATTGTTAGCTAACACTCTGTGACAGCATGCATCAGCCACTCCCTTTCGATCTGAAAAATAGCCCAGGTTCAGGGATTTCCCTTTGCAATGTTATCCATGTGCCATCATCCTGCTTTGCATACGGAACCCCAGCAGGGTATAAAATGTGTTTGCCCTGCAACAGGGACACAGTACCTCTAAGGTTAAAGGAAAGAAACTTTGGCAGAGAAGACTATCTCCCAGCACACTTGGAAAACCCTCTCTCAGAAGCAAGGTAAGGCAAATTTATGTTTAACTGAGCAGCTGGTCAAGCAGTTGTATCTGCTTGCAAGTGGAATAATTTTATTGCTGTTTGTATTTCCCCCCCCTTACTAAAATGGCAGTTTTTTTAAATTGGTTCCCTGCCTTGAAACCTTTACCCTCCTTGCTACAAGTAAGAGCAGTGCCACAAATATTCTTTGAATTAACCCTGTTGAAAAGGATCTAAGGAAACAAGGGACTTATTTTGCTCATCAATTAATGGAAAAGAGACAGGAAGAAAGAGCACACTTAGGCAGGCTGCGCTGAGATAGTGTGACAAGATTTCCTAAAACTTTTCAGTATAAGCTGCTGCTCACAGGTCTCCTAGGGAAAATCCCAGGATAGCTCTGCTGTTCTAAGACCGAGGCACAACAATTATACCATCAGAAGATATAAAAAAAAAAAATTATTGTAAAAGTCCAGATGCTTTTAATGAATGACAGGGTGAGTTGAGTTTTGTATCACACTGTAACGTGCTAGCGTTGTTTCCAGTTGGTAACTTTGCAGATATTTTTGTTACACTCCCTTCTCTTCCTCTTCTTTTTACCTTCATTAAGGGCCAGAATCTAACACCCCTACATTGAGTGGTACCTTGCGGCACAAGTAGTTGCATTCTTTTCAGGGGGGTTACTCACTGTGAGTAGGGGTATCAAAATCTGGCTCTGAATTCTTACACTGAGCTACTTAGATTGTGAGCTTTTGGGGGTCAGGACTGTCTTTGTTTTTTGATGTGTACAGTGCCTAACACAGAGGCCACAACTGGGGCTTGTAAGTATCACCACAATAAAAAAAAATAACGAGTAAACAATTTATAACAGGAAAAAGTTTTTTTTTTCTTTCTTTCCTTATCTTTTGACCTTCTTGGCTACAGCTCAGTCTTTGCTTTGTCTTATACAGAAAACAAACAATGTAATAGCTTCACTTTTACCCATCAAGCTGCTGTCTTCCCCAGGAGGAAAACTTCACTTTAGGATCAAAGATGAACAGAAAAGCCCAAATCCAAAAGAATAGCAAGACAAAAATCAAGATCGTCCTGTGACAATTAATGGAGCATCATCCTAAACTCTGACTAATTTGCTACATGGGTTATAGATATACTATAATATTATTTACAAAAATGTAGAACCCATGCAAGATTCCTCGGTTCCACATTTAGAACAGAACCTGGAATCCGTAAACTTCACATTCCAATTGGCTCTGGCAGTCTCTAGGATGCTGCACGTTGTTTTTTGGTTTCATTCCCTGGGGAAGAACAACTTTCAGCTGGGAATCTTTGTTGTGTGAATGACGCAGGCTAGGTTTTGCCTCCTGTTTTCCTGCAAAACGTTGAGGTTCAAATAAAGAAAAATATTTGTGTGACACCCAACAAATCTTCGAGAAACAAAACTTACAAATAAACAAACAAAAAAACCCCACTCTAGTGGGTATTTCTGCTAACCTTGGAACACTTGTGTGTTTTCCAGACCCTAGTTATGCTCTGAATTTCATTTGAGCTGAGCATTTTGGAACCTCATTGCAAACATTTGTTTTATTTGTGGTGTCCTAGGAATAGGCAGCAGGTGTAGAATAAAACAGATCTACAGCTTCTAATTGGCATGGAGAACCCCTAATTTATTTGGGGTGTGTTTACCACAGGATTTGGGCCCTGATTTAGCAAAGCACTGAACTAGGGAGTCCTAGGGTGTTTGCTGAGTCAGGGCCTTAGTAGGCAGTTTAGCTTTCAATCATAGGATATTAATTACAGCAGGTCCATAAATCTGTGGCGTTCCCTCATCTTATCAAAGAGGGAGGTTGTATAACTCTATAACTAGTGCTTAAGTTGTGCCAGGATTTTGCCAGGGCTGAGCCCTGGCATCTCTAGGCTTGGCAGTTCATAGCCCCGGCACCTCTGGCCTTGGTGCATCAGTTATGAATGTTTAAAAAAAAAAAAAAGTTATTTGTGCCCCAGCTCCTCTTGCATTACAAATTAAGCACCGTGTATAACCTCCTTTTATTTCCTTCCTTAGGAGAATCCCCTCATTACCTAAACCAGGATTTCAGGCTAGGAAACAGCAGGCTAATTAAAAGACCGAAAATGATGTGCCCTTTTCAGTTCCTGTTCAGGCCCCAAACAGGTCGGAACGCATCCCCCAAAGAGGATATTAACAATAATGTGGAAAAAGCAGTCCTGAAGGTTCACAGGTAAGATTTATCTCCTCTCAACTTCACCCTTCCTGCTTTCCTACACTCTCCCTCCTTTAAGTAGGAAAGCACCACGACGTTTCAGACGTCCAAGTAAAGAATTGCCAAAGCAATAATTTTAAAGGAGAAAGTTTGAGGGATAACTTTTCCTACAGGTCACTTGGCTGCAATTGACACAGGTGAGGTAAATTTTAGTTTTCCCTTATGAGACCTACTCACATCACTGTGACATAAAACATCCTGCCTTAAAGTTTCATATTTCTTTTTTTAATTGTCTCTGCTTTCTATAATGTATATAATGGTGCAAGCTATGGATGGCGAGATCCACTCGTGTGTGTGTGTTGTGGACTTTGGCAAAGTTATTTATTAACCTTGTAATTGTACTAATTAGTGCTGTAAAGTATTTTGGGATACAGCTTGCATGAAAGACTGTGTATAAAATAAGGTTGCACGCTTCTCCAATCTCCTTCATTTCAAAGGATTTCACTCATTTTGGTGCCTACATTCCACCAAAATCTTCCCCCATCCCTGGCTCCCCATTTTTCACTATTATCAGGGAAAGTTATTTACACCAGAAATAAAGAATCTTGAACCTGACTCCCACTGGAGTCACCGCTCACCAGTCAGAGCAAAAGGACACACAATCTGGCCCTAGACAGACATTATCTAAAGGCCATCACTGCCAGTCAAAAGCGGACTCTTTTTCCTCCAGGATTGTCAGGCTAGCTCTCATCTTCTCAAACCTTGCATCCAAATTAAAAAGGAAGAACAGAGTTCAGAAGCCAGGCCTTTTGCATGGACTTCCTTCGCTTCCTGCATAAGAAAGCAAGCCGTTCGCTTAACGCGCCGTGAGGTTGGACCTATTTGAAAGGTTCACGCAGCTATTCCCTGAAGAAAACAAATCTTCTCAACGTTTTCCTTCTCTTTGTCGGTTTCCTATGACTAGTTCATAGTTGTAGCTTCTTGATGCGTTTCCTTTGTTTAGTTTATAGCAGTGGTTCTCAGCCTTTTATATTCTAGGGCACAGCAATATGGAAACGGGGTCCACAACCCCCTACCTGTCTCCAGTTCCCTGGAGTTGGGAACACATGGCTTATTGAGTCGGTATTGTTTTCAGACGCTGTGTTAGGCATCTCCCTACTCACCCCACAAGTAAACGGTAATGGGTTAAAAACGAAGCCTCTTGTACTAAATCAGTTTCTGCTTATTCATTTCAAAGCTTCATGAAAGAAGAAGCCACCAAGCTAAATGATCTGAACAAACAGGACGAGATGCCGCGCATCATAACGGCGGGAGAGGTCAGTGAGAGGAGACAATCTATTTCTAACTTCGGTACCGGATGCTAAGGGGTCGCAGTGACAGCTCAGTGAAATTTTTCAGCTGAATTTTTTTTTGTCTCTCCCCTGCCACCCCCGGGCGGCCGGGGGGGGGAACAGATTCAGTGACAGCAAAACGCTTTGCAAATTCATGTCAATGTCACCAAATTGTTCATTTTGTGCAACCCAAAACTTTAATGTGCCTAAGAGAGTTAGATGCCCAACTCCTATTCCAGTGGGATTTGAGTGTCTAACTCCCTTAGTCTCCTTTGAAAATCCCAGCGTTTATTTACAAGCGGGTCTTATTTCTAAGCCCATCCGGTTGATTGTTTCCCTTGGACCACCACAATTAACGCACATTGAGAAATCCCAGTGAAATCGCTGGGACTACTTGCAGAGTAAGATACTGCTCAAGCAGGGAGCATGTGAAAAATCTGACTCCTTGTTCATTTAGGACCAGATATGTGGGTAATTTCACACTCACATGCGTAAGTGCTCCCTTGGGTGAATAAAGTTTCCACAATCAGTCCCTTAAATCCTAACTAACTGCTTATCAATCAGAATGGGTCAAAGTCTTCCCTCATGAAACTCCATCGATTGGCACTTACACCAGGGATAAATTTAGTCCACCGTTTTAACGTTACATGATGAATGCAAAGATTATTTGTATTTTCGCCTTCTCTTTGATCAGAAACCTCCACAGAACGGCATCCGACCCATGAACCAAATATCTGGGTGTCCGAGACATTTAAAAATTAAAAACTGGGAAAATGGAACCAGCTTTCACGACACATTGCACCAGACAGCAAAGGAGGTAAGACCATGAAACTTTAACGGAGGGAGGGATAGCTCAGTGGTTTGAGCATTGGCCTGCTAAACCCAGGGTTTGTGAGCTCAATCCTTGAGGGGGCCACTTAGGAATATGTGGCAAAAATTGGTCCTGCTACTGAAGGCAGGGGGCTAGACTCAATGACCTTTCAAGGTCCTTTCCAGTTCTAGGAGATTGGTATATCTCCAATCATTATTATTAACTTTCCATGGCAGGGTGTCATTTTTAACGTTTTCCTGTCTTTGCAGGTTCTCAACTGCAAGGCCAAGACGTGCCAGGGGGCCCTCATGAACCCCAAAGGCTTGGTGAAAGGCCCCAGAGACAGCCCAGTTCCACCGGAAGAGATTTTACCCCAGGCGATAGAATTCGTCAATCAATACTACAATTCATTGAAAGAGTAAGGCCATTTTAACTTCACTCTTGAATTAATTGCTCTATCTATGGAATGTAAATGCCATCCCATCTTCCATCATGAGCTGCAAACTCCCCTACCACACACCATCCAGTCAAAGAAAAAAAAGGACAAGAATTATGTGCTGTTAGTGAGTTAGTTGTACAAATGATATGCTGACATAGTAGGTTCTATTTTTACTGGTAGGTCCCCACCCTCCTCAGTGAATATAGGAACGGACTTTATTGAGTGCTTTGTTGTGCAATCTGGTTTTGACTGTCTCAACCCTCCTGAGGCGGATGCAGCTTAGATAAGACTCTTTAAAAACAGTGTTACCATCCACGTATAAACAAGTCTCTCCAGGCCTGGTTTCTTCCCAGGGAAAGGTAACACAGCGCTAGAGTGGGGTAACGCCCATCGAGACCAGCCTTATAATGCAGACACGGCTTTTACTTTGGCATTGTTTTCAATGCACTCTCTCCGTGTTTTGGCACCCTTTGCTCAAGGGCAGTACATGCTACGTCAATATTTCCCATGGTTTAGGGCTTCTTAAGGTACGTCTAGACTACCTGTCATATCGGTGGGTAGCGATCGATTTCTCGGGGATCGATATATCGCGTCTCATCTAGATGCGATATATGGATCCCCGAAAGCGCTCCTGTTGACTCCAGAACTCCACCAGCATGAACGGCGGTAGCGGAGTCGACAGAGGGAGCCGCAGACATCGATCCCGCGCCGTGAAGACGAGAGGTAAATCGATCTAAGATACTTACGCAACTTCAGCTATGTGAATAGCGTAGCTGAAGTCGCGTATCTTAGATCGATTTCCTCCCCCCAGCGTAGACCAGCCCTTATAAAGTTGCTGGTCTTCTAGGCAACACGCTGCCATCCAGCATGGCAGAATCCTCTCATTCTCTCCCCCATCAGGCTTACTGAGCATGCTCAGATGAATTTCCTAGCATCATAACAGACGCTGTATTCTATAGTTCTCTGGATGGTGAAGGGAGGTGATTTTACCGCTTTGGGTGAACACATGGGAAACGCTGGAACATTTGAGTCCATCTCAAGTTCCACCATTTCCAGGCCTTAGGGATTAGTAAATAAAAGTTTGATCCTACAAGATCTTGAGCAACTCCTGAAGCCAATGGGAATTAAAGCTGCTCAGCACATCCAGGGCTTCCTCAGCACTTTACAGGATCATGCCTGAGGTCTCCTAGTTAGCTACTTCGGTGATTCAGATGCTCTTGAATTTAACACACTATTTATTTTACATTGGCCCCACATTCACTGTTATGAAAGGAGACTCTGATCTGCAAATCATTTTATAGCCGCTTCCTTTCCTCTTTTTACGCTGCCCAGACAGTAATTTTATGACGTCTAAAGTTCTCCTTTCATGGTGACATGATAATAAACTACTCTTTGTAGTAATCAAGGGATTATGAAATCTCATAACACCAAACAATTTGCAATTGCTTAGTCTCATGGGTTAGAAACAAGCACTTTCAGGAATTCCTGGCATCATTGCATCTTAGTTAATTTGTAAATCACTTTCTTCTAAGTCACACTCCCCTGGCCGGGTCATTGACTCAGTTTGAGTCTGGTCTTGCGTTTGAGCCAGATGCAGCAAACACTTAGGCACCTGCTTACTTTAACTCCCATGAGTAATCCCATTGAAATCAAGGGGTACCGGTAACTCACAGGAGTAAAGCTCCTTGCACGCATAAATGTTTTCAGAATCACAATCTTTGTTAACTAATAGTGTAGTTGAATGTACATTTGTTACGGATGACAAATTCCCACACCAGCAGCACAAACACATATGAGTATGGGCCAAATTTACCCCTGGTGTCATTTACATCAAGGGGCATTGAACCCACTGCCAGATGCAGAACTCGATCCTATGGTCCCGATTCCTTTCTCATCACACCAGTGTAAGTAACACCACTGCGGTCACACTGACACGTGAGAGGGTGATCCAGTCCTAGGAGGACTAAGGCCACATTTTCAGGAGAGCTCAGTGTCCAGATTTTCAAAGCAGCTCAATGCTCCTGGTAAAATCTGGCTTCATTTCTGAGACCTGAGCCCTTCTGAAAACCCCAGTCTCAGGTACAAACAGCTTTCATGGTCAGAAACGTTCAATTTGCAAAAATCTCCCTGCAGCCACTCAGAGGTGACCTCACTACTTGGCTATCTGATCACATGGATTTACACTGTCTCACATGCTGCCCTTGATCTTTCATCCTGGTGAAATTTGACATGTGCTCTCAGACGGTGCAGGCTATTTTCATCCTATTTATCAGCCAGCAAACCAGTTTGTCTGTGCCACGATAAATATTTCCCCAATATTGTGTCTTCATTTTCTGAGTTATCAACATAAAGAATTTGAGAGGTTAGCTTCTCTGGCTAAGAGAACTACCCAGCACCTCCTCTCTGGTGTGGCATTTTCTACACATTTTGTTCAAAAGAAATACTTTTGTATTAAAATAATAGAACTCAGAGAGGACAGGTACCCATTAGGCCACCTCCACCATCCTTCTGCCAAAGCAGGATTTTTCCCACCCACGGATTTCCAGTGCTTTCATGGATTTTAATGTACAAATCTGGAAAGCCCACATCTTCCTAAACAAGTTAACGTGGGAAGCGAGGCAGAAAAAGGCAGCTTACGTTAATGTATTAAGCATCATGGAGATGGGAGCTGAGTGGTCAGAGGACTGAGCTGCACCAAGGTTAAAACATTCCAGCTTAGCCTTTCCAGTACTGTTTGCTCCTGAATAAGTTAATTAATCTGCCATTCACACTCAACAAGGACAGCTCAGAGATTTGGAGGCCAGAAGGAACTAGGATGGTCTGACCTCAGTTGTTATAGCAGCGGCCCTGTCTCCCGCACACTCATGCCCTGCGCTTAGATAATCCATTTCTTAAAAATACTAAGTAGTCGATCGTAACTATAGAGAAATATGGCACTTTGGGGAGAGGCGTGAGATGCAGCAGAAGGGAGATGGGACGCGTGGTGGCAGTTTCCTTTAGGACACAGATGTCTGAGAGGTGACAAATATTTTCACTGTTGATGGTGTATTTTGGGTAGATCTATTTCATTTCCAGGTGTTGAACTATGGATATTCTCTTGTAACATCCATATGTGCCCAATGACAACTTGCACAGGCGCCTAAGTGAATCCTATGAAGCACTCTCTCTCTCTATTCTGTGGCAAAAGCTAACCCCATCTGTCTAAATCCTCTGCTTAATGGAGAAGTCCCTTATAATCAGAGACCTTAAATGTTGCCCTCAGTTACATCGATCCACCCTCTTGACCCACAACATAATATTTCTGCAATCACTTTTATGAATGAAATTAGTTCTGCCTAAAGCACAGCTCATTGCTTCTCTTGATGATTGTTTCCTATTCTACAGGCCACAACCAGAAGAACATCAGCAGCGAATGCAATCAGTAACCGAAGAGATAGAAACAACAGGAACCTACCAGCTGACGAAAGATGAACTCATTTTTGCAACTAAACAGGCCTGGAGAAATGCTCCGAGATGCATCGGGAGAATACAATGGTCCAACCTACAGGTGACTTACTGATTATAGAAATCTAGGGGCAAGCAGATCGGCAGCTTCTGTAAAGCAGCATAGTGACATTGACTTCAATAGACCTATGCCACGTTACACCAGCTGAAGATACGGTCTGTATTTCAGACAATGCAAACTGGTTCCTCATTCCAGAGCCAAATCAAATAATTTTATATGGCTCAAAACACATTAAAAATCTGTTAAGCAACAGGAGGAAATAAATCTTCTGTACATTACAGCAAAGCACAAATATGTTTATTGGGCCCATATAGCAAAGATTAAGATTAACCCTTCTTAGATGAGCTAAAATTGAAATCCTGTATCCAGATACTAGTCTAAGCCATTGCACCTTAACCTTAAATTAATGAACTTCATTAGAAAAATAATTCTAAATCATCATTCCTAAATCAATTTTTTTTCATGTATTTCTTCTGGGAATATATAGGTGTTTGATGCACGTAACTGTACTACAGCCAAGGAAATGTTTGAACATATCTGTCGTCATCTTGAATACGCCACAAACAATGGAAACATCAGGTATGTGCTCTGATTTGGTATTCCAAACACCAGTCTTTGGATCCAGATCTGGGTTTACATTCAGAACCTCCCTTCCCCCTGCCTCCACAAAATCTCTGGAGTGTCTAGAAGTTTTGGTCCCCTGTCTCCATCCTTAATTCCCTCCTTTATTCTGTATCATCATTTCATGAAGGTTTCTAAGTTGCAGTCCCTGGAAAAGGAAGGGTTTTTTTTAGGTTTTTGTTGGGTTTTTAATTTGTTTACAAAATGTAAATTAGCTAGTAGCAGGAACAATTTAAAAAATAATCCAAAAGCGTATGACTTGCTGTGTTTTAATGGGAGTTAATCTCTCTGGGTAGATCGGCCATCACGGTCTTCCCTCAGAGGACTGATGGGAAACACGATTTCCGTCTGTGGAACAGCCAACTCATCCGATATGCTGGGTACCAAATGCCAGATGGCTCCATCTTGGGAGACCCAGCTACTGTGGAGTTTACACAGGTAAGTGTTCAAACAGAACTCACCAAACCACCGTCCCTCTTATCTAGCTCATCTATTGGATTTTAGATCTTCATCTATCTAATCGATGTAGATACCTTGTTACATGGCCCTCTGTATTCTATTGGTCAAAACTATTCCACAGATCTGACCCATTAAGGTCAATGGAAGATTTTCATTGTGCTTAGTGGACACCTTTTGTTCTGTACCTTTCTGGAGCAGGAGGGAGGAATGAGGATGGGCGAAAGGAATGGGTGGAGCCTTAGCTCCGATGTACCAACCAGCATATCCTACCTAGCATTGGGGTGGGGGAGGAAAGAGACTGAAATGTATTGCTATTAGAGTCCTGCAGCAAATTACTCCCTCCATCCCAGAGCACGGGAGGGTTGTCTCTGAGGCACGTTGCCTCCTAGGCCTACCTCTGGGGTGATGCAATTTATGTAGTATCCCTCGATCAGGGCATAGAACGGAGTCCTACGCGAACACAGCATGGCTTTATTGGAACGGGGGAATGTAGTCTTTAACATTAGACGGCATGTAAAGAGTTAACATGCTTTTGTCTTCAAACCCATGGGGGAAAACAAAACAAAACCCACTTTCTTCACTTACAGTTGTGCATCAAGCTTGGGTGGAAGCCCAAATATGGCCGCTTTGATGTCGTTCCACTGGTTCTCCAAGCAAACGGCCAAGACCCGGAAATATTTGAACTGCCGCCAGAACTTGTCCTTGAAGTGTCAATGGAACATCCAAAGTAAGCATGCTGGATTTAGATAATCGCATCTGCGCCATACCTTGACTACTAAGGTATTGTTAAGCCCAGTTTATTAGCTTGTGACCTGTGGCGGGTTCCTTTATTAGTTCTTTGTTCAGGTGAAATGATGTTAAATTAACCCAAGAGATAAAAAGGTATGTTACAGCAGCTAAATTACATTGAAATGAATGTAGGATAATAGCATTTTTGCAGGAAGTATTTGGGAGTTCTCATCTCTGTTGTAGTCATAGTCAGTCAAAAGTATATTGCTTTTAAAAAGTGTACAGGTGAGAGTGCTATTGGGGGTGGGTCTTCTTGCCCTCAATAAGCCGCTGATTCACCCAAGCATTTAAGCAAGACCAACACTGTTCAGCAAAGCATTTGCATCCTGATTCAGGAAAGCACTGCTAGTCAGGACAGCCTTTAAACACATGCTTATGTTGGGGGAGGGATAGCTCAGTGGTTTGAGCATTGGCCTGCTAAACCCAGGGTTGTGAGTTCAATCCTTGAGGGGTCCACTTAGGAATCTGGGGCAAAATCAGTACTTGGTCCTAGTAAAGGCAACGGGCTAGAATCAGTGACTTTTCAGGGTCCCTTCCGGTTCTAGGAGATAGGTATATCTCCATATATTAAAGTCACATCCAACTCAAGTGAAGGGGACTTATGCACATGAAAGTTAAAGACTGGCCTGAATTAGGGCCTTAATATTGAACATGCAAGGAGTCCTACTGAAATCCCTCCAGCTCAAGCGTGTGTTTAAATGCTTTGCTGAATCAGGGCCCAAGCAGCTCATTGAGGACAGCAATCTACCTGCGACAGCTACCAGCTAATAGATTTATTCCTTAAAATCTAGTGGTACAGGTCTGTGCTTTGGGATTGAAGGTTGAAACCCTGCTGATGACTCACGAGAGGGGCCATTATATAGGACCAGATCCTCCATTGTTATAAATCAATGTTACTCCGTTGTTATAAATCAATGTTACTCTGTTGCCGTCAGTGGAGTTATGCTGATTTGCACCAGCTGAAGATCTGGTTATTGCATGTTTCATTTCCTGATCTACCCTCTTTGTACAATTCCTGTACTGTGTTACCTACTGTAGCATTTGCCAAATCATTTACAGTGATTAGAGATGAGCAAATAATTTATTCAGTTTCTCTCTATTATTTTTCTTGTCTTGTTTATTTTGTGACAAGACTGCAAAGAGATAAAAAAATTCCTTGATGTTATGCACCAGTTTCCTCAGCAAGGAATTCTTGATTTTCACATGGCTAGTGAAAAGTTTGTAGTGAACACGTGCAAGCCCGTGTTGCATTGCTGAGTTACAGACAGGATTGTTCCTATCTCTTCCCTGATTGGCATTGGTTGTGCTCAGAAGGAGACACGGGGGAAGGTTCTTAACTAACGGTTCCAAATGTTCCTTTAAAAAGGTACGAATGGTTTAAGGAACTCGATTTGAAGTGGTACGCGCTGCCTGCCGTGGCCAACATGCTGCTTGAAGTGGGGGGCCTGGAATTTACCGCTTGCCCGTTTAATGGCTGGTACATGGGGACCGAGATTGGCGTGCGCGACTTCTGTGACGTACAGCGCTACAATATCCTGCAGGTAATCTTGGAGAGGCTCTTTAACGCATCTCTGTAAAAGGGGCAAGGGAGAGCCCCAGGTTTTACACCGAGCCCTGTGCAGGTTGGGCCTGGCCTCCACCAAGCGCTTTAACGGTCTCACGGGTGCTAGTTCAGCTCCACTGGCGGCAGCAATAGGGGGAGAACTAGCGCAGAGCCGAGAGAAATGCAAATTGATTAGGAAAGAGTCGTTAATGGCAAAAAGCAAATTAAAAACCTCTTTTTCCTTCTGCTTTAGTACACTCATGTTATTAGTATCCCATGTGAAGGGGTGGCTGGTTTTTAATATTGTAAGCTTTTGGGGGCATGGGGGGGGTCATCTTTGTACAGCACCTAGCACCAGGGCCGTCCTTACCCATATGTAAAGTATGTAGCTGCGTAGGGCACCAGGAAATCCTGCGCAGCTGTGCTGCTCCAGCCCCTGCTCTACCTCTTCCCCAGGGCCCCCTCCCCTCGCTCTGCCTCTTCCACCTCAGCCCTGAACCCCTTCCCCAACCCCGCTCCGCCCTGCCTCTTCCCGCCCCAGCCCCCACTCCGCTGAGGAGTTGCCGCAGGGCTGGGCCTGTGCTCACCGGCAGCAGGAAGTGGAGCGACCCGGGCCCAGCTGTGCCGCCGGTGAGTGCTGGGGGTGGTTCTCCTCTGCCCCCAAGCCAGCCCTGCCCCCCCCCACATGGGGGGGCTGCATAAGGCCCCAGAATAGCTAGGGATGGCTCTGCCTAGCACATTGGGTTCCTGGTCCATGCCTGGAGCTTCCAGATGCAACAACAATACAAATAATAATAGGGAACAGCTCCCCTTTAATACCATATAACCCAGTGGGAAACCCCCTCCCCTATATCTGAACACTCCCCCCTTCCCCCCAAATTTTGACCCAGATCTTTGTCTGAGTATTAAAATTTGTTTTTTCCTCTTTTTTTCCACATGTAGGAAGTAGGGAGAAGGATGGGTCTGGAAACCAACAAACTTTCCTCATTATGGAAAGATCGAGCGGTGATAGAGATTAATGTTGCTGTGCTTCATAGTTTCCAAGTAAGTCAGTGACAGATACACCCTGGGCCTGATTCTCCTCTCCCTTGCAACAGTTTTACAGCAATCAAACTTTTTCCACCTCGTCCCGTTTTTAACTGGCAGCCATATACACTGCATTCATGGGATGAAAATAAAGGGCCTAGTGTCAATCATCCCATTCTAACTTCCTAGTTAGGTGCTAAAAGGCTTTAACGGCTTTGTTTCCAATGCCACTTGTTTAAGCCAAAACAAGTCAAAAGGTGGGCAGATGAATCAGAGGCATTGGTTGCTCGCCCGATGCTGGGGCAATAAACTGTGGGGGGGGGGAAATGCGGATCTTCAGGACTATAAAGCGAGCTGCAGCAGAACAAGTCAAGGGTCCATATAGTGCAATGCCAATCTCTAATGACTGTTAGCAATGGATGCTTCTGAGTAAGGCATAAGGTCCCCTTAATATGTATTCCACCAGGGAAAAGCCTTCTATATATAACCAGTGCAGGGAGAAAAGCAGAGGTCCCATAAAGTCCACTTGGGAATCACTGTGATGGACACGACATAAACCCCTTAGATAGTTATTGCACCTATTTGTGAAGATCCATGACCCGGGGCACCATCAGCTTATGAACTTCTCTATACAACTCTTTTAGAAACAGAACGTCACCATCATGGATCACCACTCTGCGGCGGAGTCTTTCATGAAGTACATGCAGAACGAGTACCGCCTTCGAGGAGGGTGCCCAGCCGACTGGGTCTGGCTCGTTCCTCCGATATCAGGCAGCATCACCCCCGTGTTTCACCAGGAGATGCTGAACTACGTCCTCACACCTTTCTACTATTACCAGGTAAGGGCCACTGAATGATCTCAGCAGACAACTTAAAAAAAAAACACAAAAGGTCCATCCTATCCAGGGGTCATACAGCACTTGGCACAATGGGGCCCTGGTCTATTACTGGGGCTCCTACGCACAACGATAATGCAAATAACTAAATAAGTAATACACTGCCGGAGCTAAAAACACCATCATTCGCATTAACTGCCAGTCACGGTGCCTGTGAAGTAAAATTAGCTGATGGCTACATACTGTCATTGGAGGGTTTCTAATATTTTGGGGGGATGGGGAGGGAAGAGAAAGGCCAGTAGTTCCTGTTAAGAATATATCATTAGGAGTATACTCCCAAACTGTCATGGACACATCAGAGAGGCTGATCCTGCCTTTCTAAAGTAGATGGGAGCAGGCTTGGGTTTGCAGAATGGATCATTGATATAGATTCCCAAAGTAATCTGACCTTTTCAAGGAATGACGCGATCTGTGCAAGATAAATTGTGTATGTATTCTTTTAAGATCTCAGACCAGTATCATGTCTTTTTCCAGGCGGATGCTTGGAAAACACACGTCTGGCACGACGAGAAACGCAGGCCAAAGAAAAGGGAGATCAAGTTTAGAGTTTTGGCGAAGTAAGTTTCCCTGATAAAAAGCTTAAATATTATATATGTGGGATTGAACCATGAAGATCCATCCCATCCCATCCAAAAGTTAGGGTGGAGGCACTCCAGTTCCAGGGTTTGGGTCATTACAGCAATAAGGGCCAATTGAATCATTTGGATCTGGACCTGATTACTCATAATTTGATGCTGTTCACATCTGATAGGTTTGTTTAGGCCAATCTCAAACATATTCCCCTGGAGAATCCCCCAAGTGAATGCCCCAGGCCATCCTCCAAGTCAGCCTTTCCCCGTATTTTTGTAAATCAGGTCAGAACGTTTTGGTGAATAAATGACAAGCTGCATATGACTTTTCCCAGGGCTGCGTTCTTTGCATCTACATTGATGCGGAAAACGATGGCAGCCAGGACCAGGGCAACCGTGATCTATGCAACGGAGACTGGGAAATCTGAAACGCTGGCCAACAACCTGTGCGCCTTGTTCAATTGCGCCTTCAACACCAAGGTAAGAGTCTATTCCCTCTCCCTGAAACCTCCCTTGCACATCTATGCAGTGTGGAGAGAAATCGTTACCCACGAGAGAACAAGAGTTAGAAAACTCAGCACTACCAGCGTCTACAAGATGGAGATTTTTGCTGCCCAAGGAATGCAAGCTCTGGCCAGAATGTGCCTTTTCGGTGTACCGTGCAACTCATTCTTTGTTAGTCACAGACTATTGTTTCAATAGGAAACACTATTTTCCATCCTCAGACACCCATTTAATGGCATCACTCAGTGAAATATCCTGATACTACAACTGCAGCACAAATTCCTATCTAAGACATGAAGTCATGCAATTTGGATAAATGACAAATCCTCACAGTAGAGTATGACATTTATTTCACCCGTTCCTACCTGCGTCAGGGGGCTCTATGCTAACTTAGTGAAGCTTCACACTTCTCCTTCAACCAAGTCATTGCTGCTGTAGGGGGGAAAAATAGCAGTAATTGCAGATGGATCTGAGGACCACAGTGAGAATTTATTACGATATGTACGGCTCAGAGGCCACAGCTGAAAGGGGGGCCCCCTACTGGTAGATGCTATACACGTACAAACACAGAGAGTCCCTTCCTTGAGACCTCAGGCCCAGATCTCAAAAGGTACCTAACATCCATTGATTTCAATGGGAGGTAGGTGCCTAAAGACTGCCGAGGTTCTAGGCCTCACAGTCTAAATAGAAAAAGACAGACGTGGGGTGGGAAGGGAAACAGAGGCAAAGTGACTTGAGCAAAGTCACACAGTGGCAGAGCAACTAACAGAACTCATGGCCACTAGCTCTCACCACCACCCAGGTTGGGTCAGCAGTGACCTGAAAATACCGTAGCTCTCTAAAGCCGGTCCTCATTTATGCCCCATAACAATATCTTATTAACTTGGTCTCTTCCAGGTCCTCTGCATGGATGAATACAAGCTCAGTGACCTAGAAAAAGAAACCCTCCTTCTAGTGGTGACCAGCACTTTTGGAAATGGTGACTCTCCAGGCAACGGAAAGGTAACATTGAACTGAGAAATCGGTGTTAGAGCCTGATCCGAAGCCCATAAAACCCAATGGGGAAAATCTTTGAACCCAGCCTGACCCTATAAATAATGTAAAATAAAAGAATTTGTGCCACATGAAACATTTTATTTATTTTATACAGAAACTGAAGAATGCCTTGTTCACTCTGAAAAAGCTGAACAAAAAATTCAGGTAATATATCCTCTAATTTGCA
Organism: Mauremys reevesii; assembly: GCF_016161935.1. Lineage (NCBI taxonomy): Eukaryota > Metazoa > Chordata > Testudines > Geoemydidae > Mauremys > Mauremys reevesii. Next base: position 15,688,128 of record NC_052642.1, read on the forward strand.
TCTGATCATAGCTATTGCCTTAAATGGATCATGCTGCTCAATGAGGAGCACTAACTCCATCCTCCCAAGACTCATCGAGGTCTCTTTGTGCAGATATGCTGTATTTGGCCTGGGGTCAACCATGTATCCAGAGTTTTGTGCCTTCGCTCATGCCATTGACCAAAAACTTGCACAGTTAGGCGCCGCGCCGCTCACCCAAACAGGTGAAGGGGACGAACTCAATGGGCAGGAGGAAGCCTTTCGCACCTGGGCAGTGAATGCATTCAAGGTAACTACACTATAGAACAGCTGTCCCGAGACCCGCGGCATCTATTTTTTTCCTGGCTCTTCACTAGCTAAATTGTCCCTGTAAAGAAACTTGCGGGGAAAAAAAGCTACAACACACGTTACCACTAATGATGGGACCCAACTGCCCATTTCAGATCTGGATTTCAATGCCACAACGTGTTGGGGGTGTCACTTTGGATCCAGGGTTTTGATTCCTTTCATTATAATGACAGGAACTATTGACAAGAATGAGGATCTACGTCTAGGTTTGGATTTTGAACTCCCCAAAGTTCAGGAGTGATTTGGGACACTGTCTTATTTCCAAGAGCCCAGTTCTGCCACCTTGTGTATAGTTCCATTTCAATGGAACTACTTGTGCGGTAGGATACACAGGGGGGCAGAAATCAGCCCTTACCGTTTTTCCAACCAGATCCTATCTCAGTTAGACTGGTGCAGATTGGCAGTAACCCCATTAATGTCAGTGAAGAAATCTATTCACGTTAGGAATAAGTGAAATCAAAATCTGGTCCATGTACTCGACTTGATCTAATTACTATGACTATTATTAATTTGTATATTTGAGATAGATGCTGCACAATGTTATCAGTGAACACTAAAAAAATGGCAAGTTTTAACATGAATAACCTTCAGATTAATTTTTTTTTTTTTAGACTGCCTGTGAGACTTTTGACATCCGTGGAAAAAATACTATTCAGTTACCCAAGGTTTACACCACAAATGAAACCTGGAATCCCAAGAATTACAGGATAGCACATGACTCCCAGCCTTTGGATTTGAGTAAAGGTACCTTCTCTCTCTCTCTCTGTGTGTGCCTATTCTGCATCTCATATGCCCAGGTTTTAAGGAGGATTTAGGAATGAGATCAGCTCTGACAATGCAGGATGATAGCTTTGATGTTCTACCAAGTTGGTAGAAGCAGCAAGGCCCTGATTTAGATGGGCTAATACATTGTCTCTCTTATTTTAAGTTCTATAAGACATTGCAAAAACCACCACAACTGGCAGCCATGTTGTCAGCCTCAGAAGAAAGGCCAAGGATTGAATGATCTATTTTCTGTCATAGAAGGAGCACAAACAGTGGGGCAGTGTGTTCTCCAAATACGTTTGTTTATATAGGGTCTCATACTTGCTCATCACCATAGCATTTATCTTCATCATAGGGCAATTAACTACTCATAAAGCTGGAGGTTCCCTGGGTCAAAAGTAGCTCAGGTCTTTTCCACAATTGCATGACATCTAAAATTGAATCAATAAAACTTGGATTAACCGTGACCTCTCCCCTACAGCACTTGGAAACATACATGCAAAAGATGTGATTCCCATGAAGCTCAAGTTCAGACAGAATCTGCAAAGTTTAAAATCCAGGTACGGCACCTAGATCTTTTAGGTATTTTAATATTTGCTTTTGCTAGAAGTTTAAAATAAATCCTGAGATCCAAGCATTGCTGACCTTGCAGGTGCTTGAGAAGGAGGTTGGAATTTCAGACCATTGCTAACAGGCAAACGCCACAAAGCATTTTGACACTAAAACGTGGAATCTGACAGAAACCTTCTCCCTGATTAATTCACCAAATCCAATGTGAATTGCTAGTTAATTCAGAAAAATATGTCCCCTTGGAGAAAAAAGGAATGGAAAAAACATAACTCAAATAACTAGTTTGTAATTTTACTGTAACGCAATCTGAGCCATAACAATGCACAAACAAGCTCAAAAGGATGAGTTACAAGCTTTTCCCAACAACAATATCCGTGTTAGAAATAGAATCCATAAAAGACTTCCCAGTATCCTCAAATAAGCCCCTTTCTTCCTCATTCTAAATACAGTCTTGGTACAGGAAGCCATCTGGCTTAGTGATGCAAACCACTCAGCCTTCACTGGCACACCATGACCTTTCCAGCGGCTCACCTATTTGGGTTCATAGATGCTGATCAGCAGATCTCGAAGACCTTACTCGTTTTGATTAAGACGCTTAACTTAACCAGACTGTAGTTTGATGAAGTCTCCATAAATTAACACAAACTAACCCTTGCCGACTGCCACTTTGAAGGTGTATAATTCTGCACTGTCAAAGGGAAATCCTGTCAACATAACCGTGACTCATCTGATCTCGTCTTCTTATATTTTAGTCGTGTTACCATCTTACTTAAGCTTTCCTGTGAGACTAATCGGGAAGTGCACTATCTGCCTGGAGAACATGTCGGGATTTTCCCAGGCAACCAGCGAGAATTAGTCAGTGGCATCATTGAGCACGTTAAGGATGCACCACCAACTGATCAGACCATCAGACTGGAAACATGCAATGATGGTAAGTTGGCGGTACCGCAGCTACAGGGCAATGGATGTTTTACAGATATTTTCCATAATCCACCGCAAGAGTTTTCTTTTAATGGGGAAAAAAACCTCACTGAAATGCATTAAATCAAAATATGTATTCATTGGGTTCTTCTGTTGTCTTCCTAGTCGGTTCTTAGGCAAGAAGTGTTTGCTGCTAAGGCTTTTACTCTATAAACGTCGAATTTTTTAGTTATTCTTCTGATGCTAGGTTCTGATTTCAGTCGCACTGAAGAAAATCCACAGTAACGTCACGAGGGCTGATGGAGTGATCCTGGATTGACACAGTAACTGAGATCAGAACCTGGCTAGTGACTGTAATTACGCTAATTGATACAGGGTGTTCATTGCTACATAACATATAATCAGTCTCCTAAAAGAGGTTTCCACGTCTCTCCATGCTCTGTAGCAGAAGCTTGCTAAATGATAGCCTTTTTGTAGAGAGATGGTGGTTTAAGCAGTTCCCTTTCTTTTAAAGGCGTGTTCTATCATCATCTGTTATTCAGAAAGCCAGATCCTCAGCTGGTGTAAATCAGCCTTTAACAAGCAAATTCCTCTAGGAACACCTCGCACTGCTATCCCAAAACTTTTGGTGTTGATCACCTACAATATTATCTTTCACTAGGTTTGTTTCCTTAGTAGACACTCCTCTCAACTGAGGTCTGTGTTCTAGATGTGTTACATGGTTAACTGCAGGCAGTCTCCTTTCAACTACAACGAGATCTGCACAGCACTTCCAGCTGACAGACTCCTTGGAAAAAGTGTTCTCAAGCGTTCCTTACATTTCCAGGTGGCTACTGGACCAGCGACAAGAAAATTCCGCCCTGCACATTTTCCCAAGCCCTGACGTATTTCCTGGATGTCACTACACCTCCCTCCCAACATCTGCTAAAAAAACTCTCCCAGCTGGCAACAGAGGAAGGAGACAAACACAGACTGGAAGTCTTATGTCATGTGAGTGTTAAGACTTGACTTCAGCACTGAGGAGTCAGTGCCCCTCCCGTGCTGTGATGAAGGCTATAGAAATGCATGGAATAAGGAAGAATAGCTGTTTTCCATTTGCTGTGTAAGCTGCATTATTCCAAGACCATCCTTGATAACAGGAAGGATGGTCTTGTGGCTAAAGCCCAGGAGTGGGAATCAGGAAATAGTGTATGAAAGACTTCCCACAGTAGGAGATTTCCTGAGTGATTCTGGGCAGGTCACGTAGCTTATCTGAGCCTCTGTTGAAAGGGTATAATACTACTTCCTTGTCCCCCGGGGGGGGGTGGGGGGTGAGAATTAATTCAGTTAAGGATTTTGAAGTCACCAAGTGGAAGGTGTTATCCAAGGGCACTGGCAGACAGTTTGGCAAAGCAAAGAGAAGGGATTTCTGAATTTCCAAAGTGGAAATAACCAGCTGAAAGTTCAAGGTCCAGACTGAGTGTCTGTTGAGTTCAACAGCTGCTCAATAGATTTTTAGAATCAGAGCACATATGCCTATGTGGATGTCTGGCAAGATAGGGCTTACAAAAAAAAAATAGGCTCCCTCTTCTACTTCCACATCCAGGCCCAGCCAGCCAGTCTGGGAGAACAACCTCTGGGAGGCATTTCAGAACTTCTAATTTTAGATGTTAAATAAAAAAATCCCAACATTTTCAAACCAGTCTAAGTCGCGTTCTAAAGCAGACTAAGGTTTGAGGGAGTCTCCTTTTCACTGAAGGATACTGATCATTAGTTGAACTTACCACAAGCCTGAAACTTATTCCACGAGTGACCTTTCCAGTCTCCCTGCTCCTATCCCCAATGAGACTCAAAGTTCCTTGTTCACATTTGTGACTGTGTTTGGCTTTCAGAGTTCAGAGGAGTACAACAAGTGGAAGTTTTTCAACAGCCCCACCATTTTGGAAGTACTGAAAGAGTTTCCTTCCACCCAAGTCTCCACGTCCTTTTTACTGACTCAGCTGCCTTTGCTGAAACCCCGGTACTATTCCATTAGCTCTTCACGGGACATGACGCCCGGAGAGATCCATTTGACCGTCGCAGTGGTCAACTACAGGACAAGGGGTAATTGTTACTTGCATTGTTACTTATTCTTTAGTTTGATGCAATTTAGGTGGCACAATAATTAAGTAAACTGGGTCCACCATATGGCATAAAACATACCATTTTAGCTAAGAGTTTATTTTATGCTGCTGTTCTTTCAGTTGATACATGCAGAATATAAATGGATAATGAAAATTTGTAGTCTAAATACGGAACACTACTGTTGGACTGGTAATATCCTGCAGCTAATCTTTGGTTTTTAGTTAGTAGACACCAATTTATTTACACACCAATTTTGTTTTGATATCAGCTCAACATCTAAAAAAAGTAGTTGAATTATTTTTTTTGGAGTATTCATAGATGCATTTTCCCTTCGTCCTCTTAGATGGTCAAGGTCCTTTGCACCATGGTGTTTGCAGCACATGGCTGAATACGATAGATCTCAAGGAGACGGTCCCATGTTTTGTGCGCAGGTGAGTGTACATCTCCTATAGCACGCCAGTGGGAAAATATCAGCACTTAGCTCAGATCCATTATATAACAATATCTCTAATAATAATAATAATATCCATACTTATTGCAAGGCTAATGGATTGATCAGGGACTAGGAGCCAGACACTCCGAGTTCTAACCCAATACTTTGAGATTTGACCCTGTGTGTGCTTCTGCAAAACAGGGGTAACAACACTTCCCTACGTCAGAGGGGAATGGGCAGGATTAGCATTTTCACCAGGCCTTGAAAATAGAGACCCTGATTCTCCACCCTCTAAACACCAGATTTACCCTGGTGTAACTCTGTTGATTTCAGTGTCACAGAGTGGAAATTCAGGCCACTAGTGATAGATAATTGGTAAGCGTTATTCAGGGAGCTTGGTAGGAATGGATTTACTCCATATGAGGTTTTTCCTAACCTGTCTCACATTTTATTGACATTAGTGCTACTGGATTCCAGCTTCCAAAGGACCCCGCCAAGCCCTGCATTCTGATCGGCCCGGGGACAGGAATTGCTCCATTCAGAAGCTTCTGGCAGCAGCGCCTCTATGACTTAGAAAAGAAAGGTACAGTGGGAATTACCCCCATGAGGAGCCCTGTCCCCTCAGGGATGCCATTCATCCAGAAATGTCAATTGCATGATGCTGTTTTCACTAACTTGGCATACAAGCAGCATGTAATTCGTCCTCATAGCTCAGCAACATGGGGCGCTGAGGGTGGATGTGAAAGAGCACGATATGAGAGAGAGAAATGTACAAACGCTGTAAAAAATGTGTGCCTGGAAGTGCTAGCTTGGAGCAAGGAGCATTGCAGACATCCACCAACCCCGGAACAGCTTTGAGAAGGATTTCACCTAAAAAAAAAAAGATCCAATAGCCCTGCCTCCTTCCCATCCTCTTTGGGATGCCCGATACCTTCAGGTAGCAGAACACGAACGTCTCTGCCTCTTTCACAGGGGCTCGTAGCATAGAGAGAAAGTTCTTTGTGATCTTACAACCCACTTCAACAAGCAACTGGAATTTTGCAGTGTCCCTGCCTGTTCATATAAGATGAGTTGGGCTTCTGCCAGTGACATTTTGTAGAGTTAAATTACGCCGCGTGTACTTAAAGCAGAACCTCAGTCGTGCGCTCTCTCTCTCTCTCACACATACACACACAGTAGCAAAAGTTGGTTGGAAAATAGCCTCCTGTCCTTGCATTGCATGACTAGCTGCTGAGACAACGGGGCCCTCTGTTGCCACTGTAATTGCAGATAATTGGGCTAACATTAAAAGACTAAAACAACTTTCCAATGTTGGTTTCAGGAATTAAAGGCAGCGGCATGACATTGTTGTTTGGCTGCCGGCAGCCAGACATGGATCATCTCTACCGAGAAGAAACTCAAGAAATGAAAAGAAAAGGAGTGCTGAAAGAGGTCTACACAGCCTACTCCCGGCAACCCGGCCAAGCTAAAGTAAGCTTCATTCCTCTGCCCTCTAGAAAGGGGGATACAGATCCCCTCCTCCTCCGAGCTAAGGCTTGAGCACTGTTTAAAGTTCTCCTTTGACAGGGTTCGATGTTTTTTTCCTACGCATCATGCCTGAGTGAAGAATGCCATTTTCTTCAAAGGAGTGGAGCCAATCTTGCCCTTGACTTCAATAGGAGCAAGCTGTATCTATCTAAGCTTTACATTATTGCCCTGTAGGAGGAGAACAGGAGTATCCATATTCAAGCTTCAGATGGAAAATTGTCTGTGAAGCTAGAACTTGTTCAAAACCCCAGCCCTAAACGCCCAGGACAAGTTCAGACCTGCACACTGTACCTCTTGGGGCAGATGTTGGCCCCAGCTCTAATCACTTTGCCATTTGTCACTGAAATGGTGCAGCCAGAAAGCCAGTAGAGCAGGCGCTCTGGGAATTCCCCTTGCTGAGGAGAATCCTTGGATGGCAATAACCTGTGGCATCTAAGCAGGGCAGGCTCTAGGCACCAGCGTTCCAAGCATGTGCTTGGAGCAGCCCTTTTCAAGGAGCAGCACTCCAACCTATTTTTTTTTTGGCTTGGGGCAGCAGAAAACCTGGAGCTGGCTTTGCACCTAAGCCACCCTCTCTCCAACTGTGGCTATAGGAGTGTGTGCCTGGCATGTCCCTATGCCCTGACAATCCCCAGCTATCTGAATGGTTTATTGGGGCTGTGGACAGCTGGGTGTAAATTAGAGCAGCCTTTGGGCTGCTCTAACTTATGGCCCATCCTCAAGAGCAGGGTAGTATAAAAGGTGGCTTAAAGCCATTGCTCCCCTCTGCTCTTGGGCAGACTATAGTTTGACTGGACTGAGGGAGTCAGAGCTTTAGTGTGGAATTATGGTGTTGTGTACGTCTGCTCCAAATCTGGATAACCCATGATCTCAGACAGCATTAAGTGGACCTTATCTGACTCTCCCCCGACAGGTCTATGTTCAAGACCTTCTCCAAAGCAAGCTGGAGGCAGAAGTGCACCAAATCTTACATGAAGATGAAGGGCATTTGTACGTCTGCGGGGACGTGCGCATGGCCAGGGACGTCGCCCAGACCTTGAAGGAGATGTTCACAAAGAAATTGAAGCTGACGGAGGAACAGGCTGAAGACTACATCTTCCAGCTGAAGGTAGGTGTAGAAGCCAGATGTGCGCGCTCACCTGCTCACTGTAGTCAAGGTTCAAGCTAAATAGTCCTGCATGAGTTAAACCAGACTTCAGCGTAGTGATCGGGATGCAGTGGACAGGGCAACAATTATAGCAAACCAATGTAAGTGTGTACATTTGTCAGACATTCTGAATTAGAATGCAAGGCCGGGTGATTTATTTCAGTTTATATAATGCACCTGTTGAGACTCCTCAGGGTGCATGTTCTGGTTACAATATTCTCCCCGTAAACCGATTCGTAATATCCTGCCCCACTTTGACCCTGGACATTCAAAGGGGCAGGATTTGCCCACAAATAGCTAGGATAGGCTTTGCAACATGACCTGAACCCTGAACCCTTTGTGCAAGGATATTTTGCACCCTAGGCAAAACTTCCACCTTGCGCCCCCTCCTCCCCTCAGAGCATCGCTTATTATACTTTCAAAAATGAATATAGTGGAGTCACATCTTATGCGGGAGTTAGGTTCTAAGGTCAGCGCGTAAGAGAAAAATCGTGTGTAGTGAAAATTACCATAAAGTACAGTACACACAGTATACACTGGACAGGGGTCCTGAACCTACGGCACGTGTGCCAAAGGTGGCATGCAAGCGGATTTTTTTTTTTTTTAAATGGCAGGCTGCGGGTCCCGGCCACTGCTGAGCCCGCTTCTGGCCTAGGGTTCTGTTCACTCAGCAGCAGCAGGCTGAGCGGGGCTGGCGGCCGGGACCCCAGACCGGCAGTGGGCTCAGCAGTGGCCGGGACCCACAGCCTGCCATTTAAAAAAAACAAACAGCTCACGTGCCACCTTTGGCACGCATGCTATAGGCTGAGCCCTGCCCTGTTCTAGTATATACTGTGTGTACTGTACTTTATGGTAATTTTCACTATACGCGATTTTCCTCTTACGCGCTGACCTTAGAACCTAAGCCCTGCGTAAGATGCGACTCCGCTGTAGTGTAAAAAAAATTTTTAGGGACCTGCTTTTTGGCACCCTAGGCAGCCGCCTAGTTCACCTAGTGGTTACACCGGCCCTGCCTGAACCTCAACATTTTCAGACTCTATTTGCCCAGAGAGGACGGGCAGTGAATTTGAGAAGGGAAGGAACACTGCACAGAGATACTAGACCGGCTCTGCTGGCTGCCTTGTGGTGTTGGAATGGTGCCGTGTGACAAGAGCGACAAAGTTCAGCTTATCCTAGAGCCCTTAGGATTTATTCCTACCACCAAAAGTTCTCCATCACTAGTCAGTAGAACAAACCTAAAGGAACTGAAAAATGAGCCGCCAATTTGTTAAATAATGGGAAGCCACACTGATGTTTTTGTTCTGTCTCTGATTTCTTACAGAGCCAAAAGCGATACCATGAGGACATATTTGGGGCTATGGTTCCACATGAGGGCAAGAGAAATGCAAGCACTTTGAAACCCACCAGCCCAAGAACCACTCAACAGTTAAAGTTTTAGCCAACATTTGAACGTGTGTGATCATTTTCTAACAGCAAGGGGTCAAATTCTCCTTCCAATGCATGTCAAGGCACGCGCATACATTTGCTGGCAGAATTTGACCCTTAAAGAAAAGGCAACTTTTTAATGTAATTAAGCATTTATTACTATTTATTTGTGACTTCTTTTTGTCCATTTTATTATAACCTTGATAATAGTTCAGGTGCAACTTATTTTTAATGTATGTTAGAGGATAAATGCCTGTAGTTTTTATTTAAATACAGAATAAGATCTGCTCACAAGGGAAATTCAGATTTTTAATAAGTGATTTAGAACAATATTTTTGTGCAATGGATTGTTTATATATGTATATATTTATATGGATTTGTTTTAGTGTATATAATACCCCTTTAAAAGGAAATCACTTGACAGTTGTGTTGCTTTTAAATGCCAGCCATGCTGATGATTTCCACTTGTAGCAAAGTACACACAAAGTAATATAATAATTCTAAAGTTGGAATATTTGTTACCTGAAAACTAAGAAGTTGCAGTCGCAAATCCTGCTTCATAGGATGGCACTCAGATATGTCTTGCTGCTATTACAGAGCACGTGTCAACGAGGCTCAAAAATACATAAGCACTTTGTATGTTTTGAATTCTGTATTCCCATTTGACCGACACCGTGTTATAATAAATTATGCCTTTATAGTGAGAATACTGGGTGCTTGTGGACTAGATTTGAGTGTGTAACATACTATTGCCGCAAGCTTGCAAAGAGATGTGTGTGGATGACCCACTGGACTTCAGCGGGAGCAGAATTGGGCCCCAACGAGTTTAGGGAACCCCATCACCCAGGCAGAATTCTCGCCTACATGACATACACACTCGCCTCACCTACTATTAGAACATTCATGGTATTGCGAACCCCAAACATTTTTCAAAATATCATGTGCCAGGCCCCAAACTCATGAGACTGTCTGCTAAAAAAAACCACAACACTCTTTTTTAAAAATCTTATTTGCCTTCTGGTTTTTAACCCTCTTGGGTACCTTCCGGTCCCATTTCCAAGCGTTCTCCAAACCCATGAGAGGTATAAAATAAAAAAAAATTAAAGCTTAAAGTGACATTTTCATGTTACTGCTTGCCTCAAGGAGCTGGGACTTTATGAAACCACACCAAATATTGTGAGAGTCAGCAACCATGCATTTAGCATGTACACTATGGCAGGAGACATTTAATTACTAGGTCAGAAAGCCTGGGACTGATGAGAGATTAAAGACCAACAGTACAGGCACAGCATATCAGACAGAGGGCAAACAGGGAGTAATAAATGAAGGTATATGGTAAGTATTGGGTCCAGCTGGTTACCAAATGGTCATGTGTCTATCAGTATAAATTCAGAATGCTTCACCCAGCAGGACACAAGTTGGCCACTCAGTCTTTTCAAAGAGATCTCCCCCCTCATATTTATTCTGTGGAGGCTATCAGTCACTTCTGAGGCAGGGCAGGGCCATTTTTCCTCCTGCAGAACTCGCCTTCAGGCAACAAAGTTCTCCCTCGGAATCCAAATTCCATTCTCAGCGACACCTGAACATCAGCTGAGTCAGACGGGCATGAAGAACAGGAAAACGTGGGATTAGGCCACTGAGCTCCGGCGTATTCCCTGTCCTGAGAGGAACAACATGGAGGGCAGCCTGAACCCAACTCTTTCTCCATGCCCCTGAGGTGGTGGAGGGGCTCTCTCTACAATCCCTTCTTGTCTCCCTACCTTAAGGCTTTACTCAGAGTGTGTGTGTGTGTACCACCATTCTACACCAACACGTCATAATTTTTTGATTTGCTTTTTAAATGCTTACGTTTACTGCTGAAATTTAGAGAGCATCATATTCCACTCATTCCGTGTACATCCCTGAATAACTCTATGATGGAGTTTACATCTCCTTCAGAGCACAAGGTAGTGCTGTAACTGAAGTCAATGTCCTGCAGGTGCGACAAATTATTGACTCCTCCCTCCTATGGAAACGTGAACAACTGCGCCCTCCTGGGCCTTTGTTAAACTAGATTAAGAGGCACACGTGTTTCTGTTTCAGCACAATGGGTGCATGACTTTCCCCTGCTGAGCCAGTCAGCGGTTTTAATGTGGCACTTTTCCCCCGCATCTTAATTCCACCATTCCAGGAACTTCCCATTAACAGGAAGAGGAAACAGGGCGATTATAGGAAGGGATTAGAAGCAGAAGTGATCTGTTCTAATTGATTGTGAATTTGCTCCTTATATAAACTGGTCCTGACTGTAAATGAAGTCCCAGCGGTGGTGACTGATCTGAAGCCTTACATAATTGCTTTCAGTACAGGAGTAAATGGAACAGAAAGTGCAGATGTGAAGGTCAACAGATGGTTATTATATTTCAAGATAAAAGCCAAAGTTTCATTTGAGACAACAGCATTATGGAACATCTCTTTTGAAGCTCTAAACATATTTAAACGACATATTGTCCAATTATTGAGTTCATTACAGCCCCCGTTCAGCAAGGTACTAAAGCACGTGCATAACTAAATCACAAGTAATCCCTTTAAACTCAAGGGGCCTATTTAGATGCTAAAAGTTACGTGTCATTAAAGACCTTGCAGAACCCAAGCCTGTTTTCAAATTCAAAGCCAAGATTTTAAGTGAGCCATGAGTTTGGGTGTCCAAATTGAGACACCTAGGGGGAGTCTGCCCTTCTGAACGTGCTGAGCTCTCACCTTCTAGGAGTCTTGAGTTGGGAACCCTCAAAAAAAGAATCACTAGCCACTTCTTAAAATCTTGGTCAAGATTTTTCACATGGACACATCCCTACAGACTCATCTAGATATTCATCGCCCTTCATACACACTAACGACCATCATGTAACTATTCCCCCCCCTCCCACTTTCTCTACTTAGAGTTGTTCAGGAAGGAAAGTTTAGTGGTTAAAGCCTGCATGGGACTCAAAGACCTGGCTTCAGTTCCTGGCTCAGCTACCAACTTCCTGTGTGACCTTGGGCAAATCCCTTAACCTGCTCTGTCTCAGTTCTTCATCTGTAAATGCTGAGGATACCTCCTTAGCTGACAGAAGGGGTGTGAAGATAAAATCCATGATTGTGAGTTGCTCAGATACTACAGTGATGAAGGCCATATAGTTACTTAGCCAGATTGGAAATGGAGCATGTCTTAGTTATAACTTAAATGTTATAGGGCTGTGAACTCACACACCCCTCCCCTCAAGCTAGCCACGCACCAGGGAAAAAACACAAGTCACAGGGCCAAGGCAGAGGAGGATGGGGCCTTTAAGACCAAGCTTCCACATATTTTCCATGTGAAGCATCTGATTGCCATGTCTCATGGTGCTCCAGGCCAGAATAAGAACTCCCTCCTACCTCCATAGTCAGGAGCCAAGCTTGCTTTAGAAAGCAGAATTCTCTCCATGGAGTGGTGAGCATCACCTTTACAACACACCGCCTCGATGACTGACTACAACTAAGGCACAAAGCGCTTGTCAAGGAGTCACCTGAACCAGGTACCTCATGGAGCCAGCTCGGCGCAGGCATTACAAAAAACAAGTTAACACTGAACTCAAACTAGCCGCCGAGGTGTTAAAGCCTGTAACATAAATGTTAGTCCTTCAGAGACCCAAGGCAAATACTGTCAAGATTAGACTCCTGTCCAGGCCAGATTACTTGCGTTAGGGCAGGGAGAGACTTCCTTGTCCTGTTTTCACCCAGAACTGGCCTCTAGTGGAAGCAGCCAGCCCTTTTTAATCTGGGCTGCTGGGCCCTGATTGGCCTCCACCTGCTGCCGGCCCTTCTGGCACCACAAGGCCAAGTCTCACTGGTTCTGCCTACAGCTGATCATGGGAGGCCTCTCTAGGAAACCCCTGGAGGTCCAAATTCACTGTTTGTCCCTTGCAGCAGGACACCTTCATGGGGAGGAGGAGGTGTTCCCAGGCAGCAAAGCATCTGGCAAGGGGAAGCAGAGGGGCACCCCATCACAGTGCTGAATGTTCTGGTTCCAATCCAGCACAGCACATAAGAACCTTCTTAAGTTTAAGTATGTGATTAATCCAATTGAAGTCACATACATGATTTGATGCATCAGGGCCAGAGTGTTTAGCACCTTGTGGATCACAGCCCCAAGCTTAGGGTCTGCTTCAAAGCCAACTGAAGTCAATGGGAGTCTTTCTGTTGGCTTGAAGGAGCTTAGGATCAAGCACTTTTAATTGTAAAATCCTTGGAGCAAGGATTGTGTGTTCCTATGTGTTTGTACAGCACCCAACACAAGGAGCCTTGATCGTGACCTCTGGCCACTACCACAACACAATTAATTAGTAATAATATGGAATTATGAAGTTACTAATTTCCCTTCCCCCATTATAACCTGCCATAGGTAAACCTGGTGTAGCTAATTTTTAATCTACTGGAGCATCAGGGATTCGAATGTTTGATTCAAACACAGTTGGGTTTGTGTTCCTTTAATGGAGACAGCAGAAAAAAAGACAGGAGATGGGTGAGAAAAATTTCAATTAAAGAAAAAAAAAGTAATGGCATATAATCATTATACACAGCTTGGGTCAGCTGAAGGGTGGAGAGTACTTACACATATCCCTAATACACCGGGCAAGGTACCCTCAACTAGAAATATGCTTTTTTAAAAAAACCACAGCCTTGCGGGTTGAAAAGAGCATTGTAAACTACAGGAAAATATTTCTCAATTGAACTACGTTTTACAAATCTCCCAAGCACTCTGAGATGTTAGTAACACCAGCCGCTTCCAGGAAGATCCCCAGCCCTAATGAGTGACTCTTTAATCCATCATAACAAAATCCAGTGCCTGGGAGATAAAGCAAAGTTCAAACTGGAATTAAGATGCACATTTTTTAAGCAGTGAGGATAATTAACCACTGGAACAGATTACCAAGGGATATTAAATTCTCCGAGTGCTATGGGTCCACTTACCGTATGGGGAGTTGCCTGCTGGCAGCTCTGGGGATTTGCTCTTGCCAGGTGGACACCCCCCAGAGGAGCACAGGATGTGTTGTTTTTTTCACACCAAGGCCCCTTTCACTCCTGCAGCTTCCTGTTCATGGCTTGGGCCTGCAGCCAAGTCACTAAGGTCCAGGGAAACCAAAGTCCTTCCAGACCAGCTGTCCAGCTGGTATCTGCAACACCCTATGTCATTTCCCAGTGCCTGGTAGGGGAACCCAGGCCCACCCTCTACACTGGGTTCCAGCCCAGTGATCCTCTAACAAGGAACACGGTCTGCACAGTCCTACCCCTTGCTGCTGTTCCCCTGGGCTTTTCCCCTCCTTACCTGTTGCCCTCTCTTTCTGGGTTTGCCAACCCAAACTCCATCCTCCCAGAGTAACTGTAGTTCACTTCCTTACAGCCTCTTGCTGCTCACAACTCCTGGGCTTTCTGCAGGCCCCTCCGGTACCTCCCCAGCTGAGGCCATTTCCAATCAGTGGCCTGCTCCTTGTCTCCTTCTTCAGGTGCAGCCGGAGCAGTTCATTGGCCTGTCTCACCACTTTAACACTTCCAGTCCTGTGTGGGGTGGACACCCCATCACATACCCTTCCTCTCAGGGGTGTGGATGCCCCCTGCCCTGCACCTGCCTGAGCTGTGCCCACAGGTCATCCCTCTCTTGTTCTGTTTCCTCCACCAGGAGACACAAATTATGCTGGTCCTCCATGACATCCCTAAACTTTTCCTGTTGAAACTCCAGGTCTCCTTCAGCTATTTGCAGGTCTGGCTCTGCCGCTATTAGCTTCCCCTGGAGCGTTCCCTTCACTTGCTCCACAGGATCCCCTACCACCCTTTCACTCAAGGTCTGAGTTCCCACCGTAGTTTGCTCCACTTCCGTGTCAGTCCCTATGTCTATCTGGGCCCTCTTCCTCCCAATCATCTCATGTTACCTCCTTACTACCCCCTGCTGGGTGTGTGGGATAACCACCTGCAAGGTCCATTGCTGCCATGTCTATCCTGACAGTCTCTGGCATATGCTGGTCTCCAGACACCACCTCCTTCTTTCCTGTTTCACTGGGGTCCCTGCCTTTCCCTTTACTACAATGCCCGTTCTTAAGAGGCCAGTGCCTCTTTATATGGCCGACCTCCTGGCACCTAAAACAAACCCTTTGCCTTGTCTTGGGAGTAGGCCATTTAGCCTTCTCTTGGGCTAGCCTTGCCCTCACACCTCATAAATGGGCATCCCCTTCTGACCACAGGCAAAAAAGGCCCCTCCCCTTCCTGTTCTCCCCCCATGTTTGGACTTCTTTGGCTTTCTGGCTTTCCTGCCTTCTGGGTGAGGCTTCTTGTCCCTGTTCCAGTCGGGGTACTCTCTTTTTAGGTATTCCCTTTGTCCACAGGCATCACACTGCTTTGGCCAGGCCTACTGCCTCCTGGTACCTCCCTTCCTGTCTCGCTCCCTGTGGTCTCTATGTAAGCTCCTGCAGGAAGAAACTAATCAATACAGCTGCTGTTCAGCTAGCCGAGTCAAAGAGTTTTGCAGGTACCAATGTGCCTCCCACTGTCTCTGTTGGGTCTCCCGGACTTGCCTCAGCAGGGTCTGGATCCATCCCTGCCATTTGTCAGTCCCTTTCTGCAGGGACGGTAACTCTGGAGTCCAGCCTGGGAGGTTGTATGTGCCCTCAGCAAAAAAGGCTTCCACATATTGCAGCTCCATTGTCTCTTTCCTTTTTTTTTTGGCTATGGCTCTCTGCACTCCCTTGTATCAGAGGTGACTGTCTTACGCAGTGCACCACAATCTCTTATCCACCCCCATGTCAGGGGTAACTGCATGACCACTTCCCCCACCACTTGTCACATGGTCCCAACACACCTCCCTTTGGCCAGGGAGTGACTGTAGTTCACTTCCTTGCAGCCTCTTGCTGCTCACAGCTCCTGGGCTTTATACAGACCCCTCCTGTACCTGCCCAGCTGAGCCCATTTCCAATCAGTGGCCTGCTCCTTGTCTACTTCTTCAGGTGCAGCCTGGGTAGTTAATTGGCCTGTCTCACCACTGCAACACCCTATGTCATTTCCCAGTGCCTGGTAGGGTAACCCAGGCCCACCCTCTACACTGGGTTCCAGCCCAGGGATCCGCTAACAAGCAACAAAGCTCTGCACAGTCCTACCCCTTGCTGCTGTTCCCCTGGGCTTTTTCCCACTTACCTGGCTTCCGTCTCCTAGGGGCCTGTCTACTTGGCAAGTTACTGCAGGACAAGCCAGGTGAGAATCTACAGCGTACCACCCTGCCGCTCAGTAACGTCCCATGTGAATTCTGCTTCAGCGCAGGGAAAGTTGCGGGACTTTAATGTGCAGCAAGCTGGTGCGCTGTAGATTCAGACCCTGGCTTTCCCCACAGTAACTTGCAGTGTAGACAGAATCTTTATTCATCAAGATGACAATACTCAACCTTAAGTTTGAAGGTTTTTTTTAATGAGTTCTGAAGCCAATGAAAGCAACACATTTTCTCCAAATGTTTTAATGTTAATTTTAATGCACAGATCCCTGATCATTCACTTACAAAATTAAGGTTTCAGAGTAGCAGCCGTGTTAATCTATATCTGCAAAAAGAACAGGAGTACTTATGGCACCTTAGAGACTAACAAATTTATTTGAGCATAAGCTTTTGTGGGCTACAGCCCACTTCATGGGATGCATAGACTGGAACATACAGCAAGAAGATATTTATACATACAGAGAACATGAAAAGGTGAAAGTAGCCATACCAACTGTAAGAGGCCAATCAATTGAGATGAGCTATCATCAGCAGGAGAAAAAAAACTTTTGAACTGATAATCGAGATGACCCATAGGTGTGAGGATACTTAACATGGGGAAATAGATTCAATTAGTATAATGACCCAACTATTCCCAGTCTCTGTTCAAACCTAAGTTAATTGTATCTAATTTGCTTATTAATTAAGGTATCATCATAGTAAAAAGGCTTCTAAAATGAACAATATGATCTGAACAGAAGTAAAGTTCTAGCATATGAAAAGCTCATGCAAAAAGCGTGGGTTGGTATTGCAGAAACAGCAGGATTGCTAGTTAGGTTGAAGCGGTTATAAAAAAAAGAATTCGATTCTTGATTAAGTTTCAGGAGCAAATTCCCTAGTAAGCTGCTAATTTTAGGGGGTGTACACAGAAGCCGACTGTTATATAAATTGCACGTAGGATTTCATCTTTAAACCTGAACACAGGTCAGCGTAACATCACCCTCTATTTCAAGCCTGTCTACCTGCTGCAGGTTAGGAACTCGATGGTTGTATTCAAACTGGTGCTGTCCATTCACAGCCACCTTAAAGCAGTGAGTGTCACATAAAATCCAGATCTGCAAACCGAGGGAGGAAAAAAAAAGGTGAAGAAATCCCATAAACAGGCATTCAGAAACAAGTGTGAAAAAGCAATAGCTATGGAGAAAAATATATAGAAGGCATAAAATATATGAATTTCTCCCTCTTTTATAAAAATACATTTGCAAAGTTGCGCTTGTAAATCATAACAGTCATCAATCTAGCGCTACGGGACAATGTGATCTGGTAGACTGAGCGTTGGACTGGAGCCAGGGGCTCTGGAGTTCTGCAGCCAGCTCTCACTGGTTTGCTGGGTGGCTGCGGGCAAGTCATTTAATCTCTGTGTTTAAGATTTCCCATCTATTATGTGGGGTTATCAATATGTTCTCACTACCCCACAGGGCTGACTGGGCTCCACAGCTCTGAAAATGTCAAACCCTAAGTGTTACTACAGTGGGATTTACAATTCTAGTACAGACCAGCGCCCTCTCTGGGAAGCCTGCCTCCAGCAGGAATGTATATGGATGGTAAAGCCTTCATACAGCTAAATGGAGGGAAATTCTATTCGATGCTAGCCAGTCACTGGCTTATTCCCTGAAGCACAAGCACTGATAGTCCTTATACTGTTATCCTTACTATGAATACTGACCTAAACTTTCAAAAACAACAAGGAGTTCGGCGGCACCGTAAAGACTAACAGATTTAGTTGGGCATAAGCTTTCGTGGGTGAAGATAAGAAGTGAGGTTTTTTACCCATGAAAGCTTACGCCCAAATAAATCTGTTAGTCTTTAAGGTGCCCCCAGACTCCTTGTTGTTTTTGTGGCTACAGACTAACACCGCTACCTCCTGATACTAAACTTTCAAGAGTGACTAGGGATTTTAGTACCTTTCTTTTTGGGCTGTCACCTTGAGACACGTTGAAAAGACCTAATTTTCAGAGAGTGCTAAGCATTTGCCCTCTGAAAAATCAGGCCCCTTTAAAGGGTCTCAAACTGGACAACCAAGAGTCAATAACCACTTAACAATTTAAGGTGCTATTTCTCTTCCTAAATGTGCCCAAGTGAATGTAAAGGCCTCAAAGGCCAAAAGCAAATGTCCCTGTCAATTAGCACAATGAGTGACCAGTTTAAAATAGTTTTGCTTACTGTGAAGCTCTGCCCAGGGAGGAGAGGCATGCCACCTGGCAAGCCACGTTCCTCTGGTCCCCAGGACTGGTGCAGCTGACTGTTGCGGACAATGGTCTTCTCAGAGAATCTTGGGTTTAGATGGAAGGCAATGTGTTCGCCCCATTTCAGATTGACATGGAATCTAAACCACACCGGAGACAAATCACGTGCATGAGACCCCCTCAGTTTTAAACAAACAAACAAGCCAACATTCACTACAGTTTTATCTGGGAAACACAATATGATTAACTAGAAGGTGTGAAGTAGAAAGTGAGTATCAAGCGCAATAATACAGTACATGCATTTAAGCCACTTGAATAAAATATGCATCCTTTTATTTTGCAGCTGCAATTTGTGGCTGCTTCAAGTAGTTAATAGTTGGCACCAGTTATAGAGCATTGAATCACCTAGTGCCTTAGTTTCAAAGATGGTGAGCAACTGCAGTTCCCCTTCACTTTACATGGGAGTTGTAAGCGGTCCACTCCTCTGAGAATCAGGTAATCAGTTACCTGAATGTGACTACGAGTCAGGCAGTTAAATGTCGCCATCTGTGCTTGCAATTTATTATTCTCACAATTAACTGCTGGTGCAAAGTAAAATGCTTGGCTGAGGCCCCCTTAAAAATTCTGACCAACAATTTGACTCATCATTATTGTATTCCTTATGTTTAAACTCAACAACGAGCTTGGCTTAATCAAATGATTTGAAAGCTTTAGAGAAAATACATTTTTATACAAAGTACACTAGCACCTTCAAGTTGCACTGTCCTCTCCTGGTAATATACCACTGTCATTTTCAGTATAAAATGCCTTGGCTGAAATGTCACGTTGCTAAGATTAATTAAGACAGTGCTACAACAACTTCTAATGAGATTTAAAAAAGCAGGCTCTGTCGTGTATGGAAGAACTGCTTTCCTTCGGTCTGCAGGGTGAAAATTTCACAGCTGTGTGTGCAGAATGAGTTAGCTGGACAGGAGATTCCAAGAGCTCTCAGCATCTGTAGCCAGGCGTCTTGACAGACACTGCAACTCAGCAAGTTATTCCAGACAGACAGACCCCTCCACTGACATTAAACATCACTGAAATCTAGGGTGCAGTTGGCAGCCCAGGCAAAATTTCCCATTGGGACTAAAATTTGCAAACCAAGAGCCAAATCTTACCCTCAGCTGTACAAAGTGGCTGAAACTGAAGTCAGTGGAAGGAATAGTGACCTCAACTGACTCTCAATGAAGTCAATGCAAACGCTCTCACTGAAGTCAATGGGAGTTGATCCCCAAAAGTGTTAATTAAACGCCAACTGTACTGGCCTACTTGTAGTGGTGGTTATAGGCATACAGGCATGTTGTGCAGCCGCTGAGGGGGAAACATGTAGGCAGAAACACCAGGCAGTTATAAAGGAAAAATCTTAAGGATGCCAGGACACGTCAACAGGAGCTGTGTTTGTGTGCAGAGGGATTGCAGAACTCGGCCCTAAGGCAGCTATTTAAAATATGACGATGACTGTACGCTGGGGGGAAAACCCTTATTGACAAGTGCGTCTTCCCTGAACTTCAGAGACATCCAGGGCCGCCCGGAGGCCTGGGGGGGAGGGGGGCCAAGTGGCCCCGGGCCCCGCAGGGGCCCCCACAAGAATACAGTATTCTATAGTATTGCAACTTTTTTTTATGGAAGGGGCTCCCAAAATTGCTTTGCCCCAGGCCCTCTCAATCCTCTGGGCCGCCCTGGAGACATCTACATCTGTCTGCAATGCAGACACGGGGCTGTCTCTGCTACTTACCGGTCAGCATGAAGAGGAATGGTCCCTGTTATTATGAGAGATCTTGATGGATAAAAACCTCCAAAAATCAAAGTGTGGTATGGCACAGGCTAGTGAAAGATACAGGAAAACAGGCTTAAAAAAATATCACTCAGAACATACTTGCTCCCTTTTTATTTTCACCCACCAGAGGGCATCTAATAAACGCACGTCACTTAAAAACAAATGACAAAGGACGTCAGACAGATCCTTCAACAAAAGTGTCAGGATGTTTCAGATCCATTTAGAGGTTGATTCTATCACCAGTAGGGAGTTCGAGTAATCTTGCAATACATTAAGCATTGCCCTGCACTGTGGGGTAAGCAATACTGACTGTATCAAGCTTCTGACACTAAGGCTATGTCTGTACTGCAGCTGGGAGAGCTTCCCTGCAGGGGGAGACAAACAAACTGTAGTTCTGTTTGACCTAATGAGCTAAAAATAGCAGTGTGGACACGGCAGCATGCGAGGTTGCTCAGGCGAGCTGAGTTCAAGCCTGCCCGACCCCCTGGGTACGTACTGCTTGTGCTGCTGTGGCTACGCTGCTGTTATTAGCACATTAACTCCAGTAGAGTTAGAGTGTATTTGTCCAACAGGGCTGGGAAGCAGGCAGGGCCCCGTCCTATTCAACATATTCATAAATGATCTGGAAAAAGGAGTAAACAGTGAGGTGGCAAAATTTGCAGATGATAAAAAACTACTCAAGATAGTTAAATCCCAGGCAGACTGAGAAGAGCAACAAAAGGATCTCTCAAAACTGGGTGACTGGGCAACAAAATGGCAGATGAAATTCAATGTTGATAAATGCAAAGTAATGCACATTGGAAAACATAATCCCAACTATACGTATAAAATGATGGGGTCTAAACTGGCCGTTACCACTCAAGAATGAGATCTTGCAGTCATTGTGGATAGTTCTCTGAAAATGCACTCAGTGTGCAGCGGCAGTCAAAAAAGCAAACAGAATGTTGGGAATCATTAAGAAAGGGATAAATAATAAGACAGAAAATATCATATTGTCTCTATATAAATCTTGAATACTGCGTGCAGATGTGGTCGCCCCATCTCAAAAAAGATATATTGGAATTGGAAAAGGTTCAGAAAAGGGCAACAAAAATGATTAGGGGTATGGAACAGCTGCCGTATGAGGAGAGATTAATAAGATTGGGACGTCTCAACTTGGAAATGAGACGACTAAGGGGGGATATGATAGGGGTCTATAAAATCATGACTGGTGTGGAGAAAGTAAATAAGGAAGTGTTATTTACTCCTTCACATAACACAGGAAGTAAGGGTCACCAAATGAAATGAATAGGCAGCAGGTTTAAAACAAACAAAATGGAGTATTTTTTCACACAGTGCACAGGCGGTCTGTGGAACTCCTTGTCAGAGGATGTTGTGAAGGCCAAGAAACAGGGTTCAAAAAAGAACTAGAAAAATTCATGGAGGACAGGTCCATCAATGGCTATTAGCCAGGATGGGCAGGGATGGTGTCCCTAGCCTCTGTTTGCCAGAAGCTGGGAATTGGCGACAGAGGATGGATCGCTTAATGATTACCTGTTCTGTTCATTCCCTCTGGGGCACCTGGCATTGGTCACTGTCGGTAGACAGGATACTGGGCTAGATGGACCTTTGGTCTGACCCAGTATGGCCGTTCTTATGAGCTATCAGAGTTCAAGCCTGCCCAACCCCCTGGGTACATATTGCTTGTGCTGCTGTGGCTACGCTGCTATTAGCACATTAGCTCAAGCAGAGCTAGCGTGTAGTTGTCCAACAGGGCTGGTAAGCAGGCTCACAGGTGCAGTGTTGACATACCCTAAGGGCCAGATCCTCTGCTGGTGTAAATCAGCATAGTTTCATATCAGTCAATAGAGCTACACTGATTTTCATCAGCTGAGACTCTTGTGCAGAAAAGAGGGTGACTTTAGGAGCTGTGTATCTGAAAAAGCCTGAGACTCACTCGTAATGAAATTATGCACCCCCTGCATTATTGCTTTTCATGAGACATTCACTTAGAGAAGGGCCCAAACCATAACATCACATCTGAACACCCATGAACTCCGGCAGAGTGTAGCCAGTCCTCCTTTCGCTGTAAAGACCAAACAAAAACCCCAGATCCAAATAAGCCAGAATCCTGGCAACACCCGGATCTGGATATGAATGGTCCATCTTGGGCTCCACCCTCCATAGAACAGGTGCAGCAGAGAGTGCTTGTCCAAGCTTCCCTACATCATTAACATGCTCTAAGCTGAATCTGCAGGGAGCACCTCGGGTGGGTGGCAAGGGGGATGAGAGAATAGATTGGTCTCCAGGGTCCAATCAGTCATTGGCTTCCCCTTCTCTAATGAGACCAATCTGCCCCAGTTGTTGTTACCTGACTCCTGAGAACTAGACTGAGACCCACCAAACCACACTGAGGTCATTACTATTACTTTTAATGTTCACCTTTAGTTTTATTTAACTCAATCCGTCCAACCCCACTGGAATGCCAGGTAGCAATCAAAGCCAGCAGGCTCACCAACGCAGGTGTATGGAACCTTTCCCATAAGAAACCTGTTCTGGAGACTAATCTTTCCACCGTTGGATAACCCAGTGGGCATTATTCTTTCCCAATGTGACAATTCAGAGAAGTCACTCCTCCTGACAGTCTCTCAGCTCTCTGAAATCACATTCTCGGCCAGAATTCTTTCTGACCTGATCTTTCAGCACTTCAGATTTAAAAAGTACCCACCTCCCCAGGGACGCCAACCACTTAGATAATGTTATAAAGACTTACATAAGTTTGCGGCTGGTATGGTCCAGGTGCGAAAGCAGGATTTGACTACGATCAGAAAGGAAAGGAGAAAAGATCTCACACATCTGAACAGGCAGCCATGATAAGTCGGCAGAGTTAAAACAAAAGTGTGTTTACCAATTCCATAAGAGCCACACTTCCAATTGTTAAAGGTAACTACTCGTTCTTTTAACTATGCCTTACCTGTGTGTATTAATTTTAAAAGTCTGTAAACCACACCAGGCGTTTTAAAGTGGGAGAGGGAGGAGGTTCCAATGACAACTTTGAAAGAGGATAGAGCAAGCTCCCTTTTAGACATCTGGTTAATAAAAGCTTTCTGTCTGTGCTGCCACCGAGACAAATTCTGTTCCTAGTGACACCCACGGAACCTCACGGACTTCTGAGAGCAGAGTGTTCAGAAGCGACACACAACAAAGAAAAGGGCCCAGTCCTTCTTGGATGGGATTCTCAAAAGCACTAAACACTGGCCTAATTCTACTCTCCTTGGCAGCAATGGAAGTTGAGGGTCCTCAGCACCACACAGGCAGGGGCGGCTCTAGACATTTCGCCACCCCAAGCATGGTGGCATGCCACGGGGGGCGCTCTGCCATATTCTGCTCTCAGTTACATGGATGTACAGGAACTCCTCACTTACAGTCGTCCCGTTAACGCTGTTTTGATGTTAAGTTGCTGATCAGTTAGGGAACATGCTTGTTTAAAGTTGTGCAATGCTCCCTTCTAATGTCGTTTGGCAGCCGCCTGCTTTGTCCACTGCTTGCAGGACGAGCAGCCCGTTGGAGCTAGCTGGTGGGGGCTTGGAACCAGTGTGGACCAGCAGCCCCCCTATCAGCTCCCCGCTCCCCTAAGTTCCCTGTGCAGCAGCTGTCCCTGCCCCCACTGCCATGTGCTGCTACTGCCCTTTGCCTTGGAGCTGCTCCTAGGGACTCCTGCTTGCTGTACGGGGGGGGGGAGAGGGCAGAAGAGGGGGGCTAATGTCAGGGTGTCTCCCCCTCCCCACTGCTCCTGCACCCCGCTTACCCTATCTTCCATAGAGCAGGGGGGACACACAACGGATGGAGGGAGCTTCTAGGCAGTAGATGCGGGTCTCAGCAAGGTGATTTAATTAACAAGGCAGTGTACTTAAGCCTGGAGTCAGCTACTTAAAGGGGAAATGCGCATTTTTTCTCTCACACACAGGGTGTGTGTCTCTGTCTGTCCTCCCTCCTTTCCTGCTGCCTTGTAGAGTGTTGTGAGAGTTAACCCTTGAGGCCTCAGTCAATTGCTAGTTCATTTAGCAGTAAGGCATTCCCTGGGAAATATCCCACCCTCTGACTCCTCCACCTCAACCAAGCTTCACAATCATCATCACTGTGTACCAGTATTAAACTGTTTGTTTAAAACTGATACTGCATGTGTGTGTGTGTGTCTGTTTGTTTGTGTATATATATATAGTATTTTCTCTGGTGAAAAAAATTTCCCTGGAACCTAACCCCTCATTTACATTAATTCTTATGGGGAAATTGGATTCGCTTAACATCGTTTTGCTTAAAGTCGCATTTTTCAGGAAGATAACTACAATGTTAAGTAAGGAGTTCCTGTAATAAAATCCAGACTAACGCTATTCAAGCAAATTGAATTATTTTCTACTTACACTGTGTAAAAGAGAACTCTATTTAGCCCATTGAGTCAAGCAGAAAAATTTCCCTTCAATTAATACAAATGAATTCAGCATCACTTGAACTCACACTATATGTTGATCCAGGAGCGAACTGCATAGGTAGGAAAACTGCATTGGTCTGAAAAGCGAAAGACAATGTTGGTACTCAATAAATCAAAGATTAGGCACTAGGAGGCACTAGCAACACAGAAATCAAGTGAATCTTTGTGAATGTACAAATTAACCCTGAAAAAGTCAAGAAGAAAGCCCAGACAGTGATATTTTTTTCTCTCCTTTGGCATACTGCCATTATTATCTTTGCATGCGCCGACAATATGTTTCTTTCTGATAAAATTATACAGAATCCTGTCGCTACTGAACAATTCTTGCTTCAGATTTTTTTTGTGGAGAGAAGAAATAAATATAGCTTGTCAGATCTGCTCTGTTTTCCAACTTTGGTTGATACAAGCCAACAAAAGGAACAAAGTGTAAAAAGAAAGTTAGATTAAACACTTACGATCCCAGCTGCTCTAGGACACCAAGCACTTGGGGGCTAAATGTTATGAAAAAGAAAAAATTAGTGCAAAATGCTTGACTGGCAAAATCAGCTGACAGAAGCAATGTGCTCTAGTGATTCCAGCACCCACCTGGGAGTCAGGGGACCTGGGTACACACTCTTCCACGAACTTACTACGCAAGCTTGGGCAATGTCAAAGGGCCAGATTCTGCCACCCTGACTCACGGTGAGAAATAACTTATTCCATGAGTTCTGGAAACTGGGAATAGGCATGGAGTAAGGTATGGTGCTCCCCAGCATGAGTAAATATAGGCCATCATCTTGCCCAAATTCAAGAAAGCAACCCTGTTTAGGAAGGATGCTTAAGCATATGCTAACATCCCATTGACGTGAAAGTGACGCACGTGCTTAAGAACTTTGTTGTATTGGAGCTTCTGTTTGTGATTCAATTTCCCCATGCTATAAACAAAGATAATACTTACAATTGCCATCTCATCAGACCACATCTCACCTAATAATTCCCTGTCATTGCAAGGGCCTCGGGCATTGGTGACCGTTTTGTAAAGGGGCCACTTAGTGCACAAGAAACACACTCTGCTTACAGTACTGCAGGCTGGGAACTTGCTGCTTTACTCAACTATATAGAGACGGGGGTGGGGAGGGGGAGGGGGAGGGAGAGGGTGGTGAAAAACACACACTAACTAAAAAGGAAATGAAGGAAGGGTGGAGCACGGCTCAAACCATAATACTCTGACCCAGTGGCTCTCAACTTTTCCAGACTACTGTACCCCTTTCAGGAGTCTGATTTGTCTTGTGTACCCCCAGGTTTCACCTCACTTACAACCTACTTGCTTACAAAATCAGACATAAAAATACAAACGTGTCACAGCACACTATTACTGACAAATTGCTGACTTTCTCATTTTTACCAGATAATTATAAAATAAATCAATTGGAATATAAATATAGTACTTACATTTCAGTATACGGAGCAGTATAAACAAATCATTGTCTGTATGAAATTTTTGTTTCTACTGACTTTGGCAGAGCTTTTTACGTAGCCTGTTGTAAAACTAGGCGAATATTTGATGAGTTGATGGACCCCCCGCAACATCTCTGCATACTCCCAGGGGTACATGTACCCCTGGTTGAAAACCACTGCTCTGAGTAACCCAGTTAACCCCTTAATGACCACTTTACTACAGGCAGTTTGGTTTCTCCCATGACACACATTTTAGTTTCCAGAGGACTAAAACGTTATGGTCTAACTAAAGTCTTTGTATTTAATACAAAAATCCTGGGCAAAAACTAATGGCCTGTGATATTCAGAAGGTCAGCCTGGATGATCTGATGGTCCCTTCTGGTCTTAAAAATACACGAAACTATGAAGCCTCTTCTAACCCCCTGCTGGGGCATTGGTCTAGTACTGACTCAGAGAGAATCAGAATCAGCGACACTACTTGTTCTTTGTAGGCACCTACAAGTTCCTTGTAGGTCTCCAATTGGAGCATGGAATCCAGTCCCCTGACTTTTCATATTTAATGGGTTTATAATACAAGGTGGTCTGGCAGTAGGCTCATTACTATTTCCCTGACAGGCTTGCCTCCAGTTCAGTAAATACAGGAATACATCAGAGGATTTTTTTTTTACAAGTAAAATATTGGGTTTACGAACCAAGGGTCGAATCCTGCAAGGACCCCAATGATTCCTGAAAGGATCTGAACATCCTCATCCCACACTGAGCTCAGAGCTCACTCAGTTCACTGGCATTTTTTCCCACTGTTGGTTCAGTTTAGTTGCAGTTCCATTGGTGGCAGCAAAACTGGAAGCACTAGCACAGACAGGCATTGGCTTTTTATCATCTTGGAGCATGACATGGCAATAAAAAAATATCTGCACTCTGTCCACGCTAGCGTTTTCCCCATTGTCAGTCTAACACTGGTAAAGCTCCACCAATGGTAACACTAATGGGGACAAGGCCAGTTTGAGATATTCAGCAACTCACAGGATGTACTCAGATTCTCACTGGATCATGCCCCAAATCTCTGCAAATACTAGTCTCTCCAGTTCCCCTCGGGGTTCTGAAACACAATAATACATGCAATCGGCCCTTACAGCAGTATCTTGGAAGCTGATGATTGCCACATCCACACCCCCAGACACACTAAGGTAGTTCACTTTGGAAAGTGGAATCCGGTGCTTGTACTCCACAAAGGGATTTCCATTTACAGCAACCTGCCATGTGTAAAAAGCAGAAGTTATTCTTTTGGAATAAAGGATAATGTCTCATGTCCATAAGAAAATGTAAGGTTTGTTTTTTTTTTAAATTACAAAACCTAAGAACAATAGAAATATTTCTATGAAGTTTTACAAAAAATCTATTTTACAAAAATCAATTAAAAATAAACCAACACTTCCCTCCAGCTTTTGCAATCAAAACACTGCAGCACTGTGCTACTGCCTGTGAACCCAAAAGCGAAATTCACTAGAAACTGACTAAGAACTCATGCAAAACTGACTAGTCTTTGAATTATCTAAATGGATTAAGGCCGCAAACCTGTAAACACATATGCGCATGCTTAACTTTACTCATCTGAGCAGTCTCATTGAAGTCAATGGGGCTTCTCACATGTGTAAAATTAAACATGGGCACAAGTGTTGCAGCATCAGGGCCTAAAATGCAAAAGTAAGCAGAGTTTTAGTACGTTCCCATTCAAATAAATGAAAAGACTTCCCGTAACGATTTCCTATAAAAGGGAATTGTTTTAATATAACTCTTTAGATGTGAGAATGTTCCTTGATTCAGCAGAAGAGCCATTTTATAATTAATCTGCAAGTAAAATACAGTATTAAAACAATTACCTGGAATGAGTCGTGTTTTACCAAAACCCGAATCTCAAAGGGGTGACCTTTAAAAAAGGGCATTGCATCTTTCCTCTCTTCTCTTCCCCAATTCTGTCTTTCAAAAGTATTGCAAACCACACATCCACGCTCTTCAAATCGTGGGTTAAAATGCAAAGCAATATCAGCGTGAGGACTTGGGTAGGGTCCACACTGAAAGTCTATCTTGAAGCTGTGAAGGAAAAAAGTACAAAGAGGAACTAAATTGAGCATGGTTAAGAAATCTAGTGTGCTTTCACTTGTATCCAAAATAGTCTTTATACAGGACTAGCCTCTGCTGCCTCTCAAAGATGTCTCTTCTGTCATTACAACATTTCTACACGGAAAGTCTCAAGCAACATAGTAATTTATGATCACAACCTAGTCTATTGTGAAAACAAACCTCAGAGTGATCATACTTAGTAGGTAAGCCTGTGCTAACTGATTTTCTCCTGCTGAAAACCAACTAAGGTTATGTTCCTCCAAACGCTTACTTCTGGGCAGAGACTTTTTTACCATGACTAATCCCACTGAAGTTATTGGAATTAATCGGAATGTTTAGGATTATTCCCAGTAGTAAATATTTGTAGGATCAGGGCTTAAATGAACAACTTGAATATTTACAATGCATGTTTCAATGCTACTGAGCCTATTGAGATATTTCCAGTGTTTTAACTCACCTTCCGAGATAACTGCGTGACTGGCACATTATAAGATTGGAACTACTTATCGTTGCGATAGCGTATCTTTCAAAGGTGCATTTCCTATAGTATCAATTATAGTAACATCAGACCTGATCTTCCAAGCTCTCAAAGCCGTAGCTGAACGACTCTGTGTCAACAGATCAGAACTAGATCAGTATTTCTGGAAATGGGGGAAACTTTCCCACAGACAAATTCCTCTGAGTCACTAGAGCAAACCTCCTAACCTCTTCCTGGTCATGCTCCAGGGGGTGGAAACATTCCAAGATTCTCAACAGTTGATTTTAGGCACAGACGTGGAGCAGCCGTATCCCTACAAGCACACACCTGTCACATGTAGGAAGAACAGTTCCACTGATGATAACCATCAATCCGTCATGAAGACCGCCATGAATAGGCCCAGTAAATGGAAGAGACTGGGGGATAGAAAGAAAGCAACACAGTGAACATTAGAGGGTACAATATTTAAACCACTTTTCTAACCCTGAATTGATGTTCATCTCCCATTCATCTGGCTGTGGTTTTGGATTCTTCCGCCTGATGAGTCACTACAATTTCAACCTGATGACCTGAAGTCAGTATGCTGCAAAATTTCTCTCTGAGGACTGTTCCTAAAGAGCCTGACTTGCTGTGTAAAGGCACATCCCTCACAGCCCAGCTCCATAAGATGAAACAGCCAAAGCTCAGTTGATCCTAGTGGTAACAGTCAGCATTCATTCCTCCCAGGCAGTGTGGCCTGGTGGATAGAATAATGGATTCGTTCAGGAGACCTGGGATCAACTCTCAGCTCTGCCCCCAGCCTGCTGGGTGACCACAGGCAAGTTACTTCCCTTCCCTGTGCCTCAGTTTCTCCATCTGTAAATGTGACCAGAAAGCTGTTCACAGCCTGGACTGTCGGCCTGGGGTGGTTCATGGTTGAGTCTCCAGCTAGAGCCTGGCTGCCCACCAGGGTCCCGGCTCCGCACTCCCAGCCAGGCTGCTGCCTGGGTTCCCCCCTCCGATCCAGGCTGTGCCTGCCTGGCTCCTCACTCCTAGTTCTGAGCCCGACTGCACCAGGCAGCTCCCATGCTCCCGGCGAGGAACATTGAGCTGAGAACCCAGAGGCAGCCGTGCTCAGATCGGGGAGCTGAGAGACCAGCGGCAACCGTGCTCCCAGCGGGGAGCCCAGGGGTCAGCTGGGCTCCCAGTGGGGAGCTGCGCCCGGAGCTGAGAGCCCAGGCTCTCAGCCCCTCTAAGTTGGTGGAAACGCTCCTGGTGTGGTGCTACTCAGAAGCTGCTCAGAAGCTCGAAACAAAAAGAGAAGTTTCTTGAACTAAAAAAACAAGCAAACAGCCCAACATTACCCAAGCAGACTACATCTATTCTGCATACGGAAGCATAAAAACAAGTTCATTCCAGTTTTCACAGCACAAACAAACACTGACTTTGTGTTGTTAAAAAATATTGTTGTTTTTTTTTAATCTGAGCCCAACACTACAGGGTGAGGTCAAATTTAGCCACTTTAGGTCGATTTTATAATGAAGCAATCCTGTTCTGTCAACCTAAAAAGCTCTTAAAATCGACTTCTGTACTCCTCCCTGGCGAGCGGAGTAGCGCTAAAATTGACCTTGCTGGGTAAAATTTGGGGTAGTGCGGATGCAAACCGATGGTATTGGCCTCTGGGAACTATTCCAGAGTGCTCCATTGTGACCACTCTGGTCAGCACTTTGAACTCCGATGCACTAGCCAGTACACAGGAAAAGCCTCGGTAACTTTTGAATTTCATTTCCTGTTAGAGCAGCGTGGCGAACTCTGACTTTGTGGTTTTTAACCTGAGGTCATTTTTCTCTCAGGCTTAGTTCTTTCATGTGTAACATTTTTTGTCAGAGGACTTGAGTGTAAGAATGCTACAATTTCCTATACCAATGGTAAATGAATAATATGAAGAGATTATAGGTGCAAAACTTGCAAGCATTTATTTGTAAGGAAGCTAA
The DNA here is from genome assembly GCF_016161935.1 of Mauremys reevesii. NCBI lineage: Eukaryota > Metazoa > Chordata > Testudines > Geoemydidae > Mauremys > Mauremys reevesii. The sequence goes on from NC_052642.1 coordinate 15,719,110, forward strand.
CAAGACAGATTTCTTCTTATTTCGACAGATTTCTTTGCTGTGATCATTCATCACCCCAACCCTGGCAACAGTGCGCCTTTCGATTTTGGGTCTCTGGGTTGTTGCACAATGGTGTCCATTTCCTGTCCCTCAAAGATGCACTCAGGAAACAAGGGGTCTTGATCCTCCTCTGCCTCACACCTTGTGTAGTTAGTTGCACCTGTGCAAAGTGGGTGTACAAAGATATTCCCAGCAGAGATTCTGATTTGACAGCATTTTGCACTCAGATGTAGATGAATACACAAGGTGCAGGGCAGTGGAGAATCATATTTCCTAACGAGGACCTGGCTTTTTCCAGGAAGCTGTGAAATGAATTAGTCCAAAAGTGAGAAACCCAGTCATGGGGACAAATTTGTCCCTGGTATTACTGAAGTTTACAGCAGCAATGCATAAGGCCCAATGTCTTTTCCAAGGAACTGCTGTGACCCCATCCCCTTTCGCAGCCTTATGAAACTTGGTGACATATTACTTTCTCTACCAGACACGAGACACTTGGGGCCACATTTCCCAGTGTATTTAGGTGCCTAAAGATACAGATAGGGGCCTAATGGATTTTCAAAAACGTTTACGAGTTTGGTGCCTGGAGAGACAAGTGGACGAGGTGATATCCCTTACTGGATGAACGGCTGTTGGTGAGAAAGAGAAGCTTTCGAGCTACCCAGAGCTCTCAGTCTGGGAAAGGTCCTCAGAGTGTCACAGCTAAATACAGGGGTGAACAGAGAGTTTAGCACAGTGGCTCTCAACCTTTCCAGACCTCAGCACCCCTTTCTCGAGTCTGATGTGTCTTGTGTATCCCCAAGTTTCATCTCACTTAAAAACTTACAAAATCAGACATAAAAAATACAGAAGTGTCACAGTGCACTAGTCCTGAAAAATTGCTGACTTTCTCATTGTTACCATATCATTATAAAATAAATCAATTGGAATATAAACTCCCTAGAAGATTGAGTACCCCCAGGGGTACACGTACCCCTGGTTGGGAACCACTGGTTTAGCGTAAGTCGTTAGCGCATATTCTAAGGGACCATTCACGGTGCCCGGTTGCTTTTGAAAATCCCACTAGGTGCCCCTCTGTGGCGCTTGGCCCTGCACACCTTTGGAAATCTGGTCCTTGGTCACTTTCAGCAGGTGACTCAGCCTGAGCCCAGAAAGGAGCTTGGGAGGAGCAACTTGGGGATAACAGAGAAACCCAAGAAACATTTCAGCTGCTACAAAATGGGGGTGGGAGGAGGGGACAAGAAATAACTCTGCCTGATTTCTCCCCGATCTCTCTCCTGACCCCCATACACCAGCCAACCCTGGGGGTCCCTCTCCCTGTGCCTCCCCCGCCCCAGCCAAGCCCGGGGCTCCCTCTCCCTGTGCCCCCCCCCCGGCCCCAGCCAACCCCAGGGGACCCTCTCCCTGTGCCCCCCCGCCCCAGCCAAGCCCAGGGGTCCCTCTCCCTGTGCCCCCCCGCCCCCGCCAAGCCCAGGGGTCCCTCTCCTGTGCCCCCGCCCCAGCCAAGCCCGGGGTCCTCTCCCTGTGCCCCCGCCCCAGCCAAGCCCAGGGGTCCTCTCCCTGTGCCCTCCCCGCCCCAGCCACGCCCGGGGGTCCCTCTCCCTGTGCCCCCCCCGCCCCAGCCACGCCCGGGGGTCCCTCTCCCTGTGCCCCCCCCGCCCCAGCCAAGCCCAGGGGTCCCTCTCCCTGTGCCCTCCCTGCCCCAGCCACGCCCAGCCAAGCCCGGGGTCCCTCTCCTGTGCCCCCTCCCCAGCCACGCCCAGGGTCCCTCTCCCTGTGCCCCCCCGCCCCAGCCAAGCCCGGGGGTCCCTCTCTCTGTGCCCCCCCCCCGCCCTCCTGTCCCGTCCCCCTCCCCTCGCGAGAGACTCCCCGGCGTGAAATAAGGCGCCCGCTGCCCGCTGTGAGCCATGGGGGCGACCGGGACAGACGCGAACTGCGACGGGCGGACGGAGCCTTTATCCGCTGCGCTAGCGGGACTGGGAGAGAACCGAAAGTGAGAGCGCGGGGCCCGGGGAAGCGCAGGCGGGGAGCAGGCGGGGGTTGTACAGGCAGGGGGGGGTGAGGGGCACAGGCAGGAGGAGGATGTGCATGTGGGGGATGAGGGGCGCAGGCAGGGCGGGGGTTGTACAGGCTGGGGGAGGGGCGCAGGCGGGGATGAGGGGCGCAGGCAGGGGAAGGGGGTTGTACAGGCTGGGGGGGCGAGGGGAGCAGGCAGGGGAAGGGGGTTGTACAGGCTGGGGGGGGATGAGGGGCTCAGGCAGGGTGGGGGGTTGTGCAGGTTGTGGGGAGAGGGGAGCAGGCCGGGGAAGGGGATTGTACAGGCTGGGGGGGGGGAGTGCACCAATGCAGCCTGGCAAGGGGCTCTGAGGAGCCCCTGCAGGTGGGTGATCACAGGCAGGGGAGAAGGGGCACGGGGTGGAGAAGTGGGAGCGAGTAGTTGCTGACGAGGTGGCGTGGGGCAGGCCGCGGGACTGGGGCTAATGTGAGTAGGACACGTACCATAAGTGGTACCAGCACAGGAAACGGGCGCAAGACGGGACCCGCACTCACAATGTTGGGCCATGTCGGAAGAGCGGAGAGAAACAATGACAAACATTTTGCTTTACAAAGGGCACGAGGAGGGAGAATTACCCTCCGAAACGCAGCGCGCTGGGTGGAGGACTCTGTGTCCGTGCTGGCCATTGCTAACACACAACAGGCTGAACGGTGTTGCCAGTTGAGCAGTCCACGTGGACACGAAGGGTTAAATGTCCAACAGCTGTATTTGAATCTGGAGGTTGCTTCCGTTCTGGGAATTGAGCAAGAAGATTGGGGAAGGAAAGTCTGGGATGCACCAGACTAGAGGATTGGGCGATAGGGTTGGTGGACTCTCCAAACATAAGCCTGGCAACCTGAGCTTCAACTGTGTCCACACTGCAAAATGAGTGGCCTTGGACCCAGGCCGCAGTGGCTCTCGGACTCAGACCCTTATCCCTGGGCAAGTCTGCAGGCCTGAGAGGTTTCTGGTGCAAGTCAGAAGATTGTGTGTGTGGACAGTAGGTGCGTTTGGGCTTAAACCTGAGTCTGAGCCAAGGTTTACTATGCAGCGCAGACGTACCCACAGAGGTTTGGCCTGTCTGGGTGTCTACACTGCAGCTGGGCGCGAGCCTCCAGCCTGGGTAGACAGACTTGCACTGGTGGGGCTCCAGCTAGGACACTTAAAATAGCAACGTGGGCTCTCGTTGCCCATGTGGGTAGGGCCAGAAGCAGTGTGGAAATAGTAGATGGGAGAGTCCTGTGTCACTTAACTGGGCCTTAGACCTGGTCTGCACTTAAAACTTATAGCTGTCAGTAAGGATAGTGATTTTTTGTGAACATAGCTATGGTAGTATAAGCCTTAGTGTGCCTGCACACCCCAAGTAACATAGAACAACCTAACCCCTAGTATAGCCAGTGCTATGTTGAGGGGAGGGCTTCTACCATCAATATTACCGCCTCTCCGGTCGGCAGATATAGTGTCTTCAGTAAGCGCTACAGCACTGTGGCAGCGTTGAAAGTGTAGACAATCCCTTAGAAGCTGAAGCACTAATTTGTGTAAGGTTTGTTTTTTTTTAAGTCTCAGTGCGAACGTTGCTCCCCACACTAGATCTAGTGTCGACGTATTTGCACACTCTTAGCATTGTGTGTGCTGGTGGTGTATTTCTGTTGAAGATTAGTCTGCTTACACAGAGCACAAGGCTGACATTCAACAAGAACTTCACAATCTCTCCTGTTTATTAAATGCTCCCAGGCTGAGCTTTACAAGAGATCTTTATGTGATATAAAAGCACATCCTAGTTATTGTTCTAAAATGTAGGTACTGATGTATGTACAGACTGTATTTTAACAAAAAAAATCACATCGTTGTCTTGTTTCTGTGCAGTGTGTAAACGAAACACAATATTAAATAAGACAACTTTGGAACGGCAGACTGAAGATGCCCTTTGTGGTTTTTATATATATGCGGTTCCCAGCCAATGGGAGCTGTAGAGCTAGCGCTCAGGGGGGGCGCCAGTGCACCCTGCCACCCTCACCCCTCTGCCTAGGGGGCAGAGGTTGCAGGTTGGCAGCTGCTGGAGATGAGTGCCGATCTGGCACCATATCTGGCACCCCCTCACTCCCACCTCCCAACCTGTTGCTGTTGAACTGAGTCACTTGCAGTGAATTTTTTCTCTTTTGATTTTTTTTTTGAAAATTTAACAAAAAAAATTTTAAAAAAAAAAAAAAAAAAATAAAAAAAAATGCCCACCAGTAACATTAATCAGAAGAAAGTTCAACCAAAAAGTGAAAGAACCTAAAAAGGTGAAAAAGGTTAAGAAGGGGGGGGCAGGGGGGGGAAATGATACTTCCTAAATCGAGACTCTCTCTGTTCATTTCTAGTGTATCCATCTCCAGGTGCCAGCAACTGAGCAGAGGTCACACAAACTGTAAGGGGTTCAGCAGAGGCAGCACCAATGAGTGTCAGATGACTGCACTAAAGGGGTAACTCAGTCAGTCCAAGTCCTAAGAAAGCAGCGTTTTCAAACACCTGATAAGGAGGTTCCAGGATGATCTAGTGTTCATTGAATACTGGAACATTCCATTTTTAATAGCTTGGTAACTTAGGGGTCAAGCTTTTAGTTACACTTGTGTAAAATGTGCTGTTAATTACATCAATGTCAGTGGATTTACACCAGTGCAATCGAAGAGAACAGCGGGTACCCGTGAGTATTCTGGAGGCATTTGGTGTTAGAATGGTTGTATGACTAAAGTCACCGACAGAGAATTTTAATAAGAAGTGGGCTCAAGCTGCAGAGTTGAGAGCTAGATTTGGATCTCGAACATACCATTGTTCAGGTACAGCCCGTTTGGTCCAATTGTGCAATAGCGAGGCTGGGAAAATTGTGGCGGAACGTAACCTCAGGCAGTTTTAGCATCCCTCTTCTGAGACCAGCATTTCCAATTCCTGATTTGACTCTCTTAGCCTCACCCTTTTCCACTTCAAAGTTAGTTGTTTGCCTCCCTCTTTTCATGACAGGAGTATCCCAGACCACAGGCCATTTCTCCCCGAGGGGAGGTGATAAGGAACAGGAGCATGCAAAGAGTTTGCCCAGTATGCTTTCAATTGCCAATAAATCGGCCCACTCCTGAGGGGATCGCTTAACTGTTCAGGGTTAGAAGCTTGGCTTAGCTCCAGTGACTTCAGTAGAGCAACTCTGACACCTCACTGCACATTTGGCCTCCAAGTCATTACGCCTCCGCCAATCTGTCTTCCAGGCTACCCCCCTTGTCACATTCAATCCCTTTTTTTTTTTTTTAAGATATCAGAGGGGTAGCCGTGTTAGTCTGTATCTGTAAAAAGCAACAGAGTCCTATGGCACCTTATAGACTAACAGACGTATTGGAGCATAAGCATAAGCTTTCCAGATGCATGACAAAGTGGGTATTCACCCACAAAAGCTTATGCTCCAATACATCTGGTAGTCCTGCTGCCCCCGACTCTTATTTTTTTAAAGACACTTTTGCTTTTTGACTCATGAAAAGCGAGATGGCGGGAGGATATGAAATAAAACAAAGCGAAGAAACCTATTGAGCTGATATGTAGCTGCTGAGCAGCCATGTGAAATTACTGTCTCTTGTGCTCTCTTTTCTGCCAGCCACTCTTCCTGACATTTTTTTTTTATGTTTACAACGTGGAAAGTGCTGCATGTAATGGTTAGTATGTTTACTATAATGTAGGGGAGACTGTGGTCTAGAGGATTGGGAAACAGGTGTTATCTCTAACTTGACCACGCACTTGGTGTGTGACATTGGGCAAGTCACTTCACCCTATTGTTCCTCTTCTCTATTTTGTCTGTTTAGAGTTTGAGCATTCTAGGAGGAGAACGGTCTCTTACTATGGGTTTGTACAGCACCTGGCATAAGGAATTCCTGGGTCCTCTGGGCACTCCTGTCATAACAATGTATTTGTAAAATACTCTGAGATCTTTCAGCACCAAAAGGTGCGATATGAAGTGTAAAATATTCAGTGAGTTTGGAAACCTGCTTATATCGTAAATCAACCCTAGTCTTACCAAAAAACACCCCACACAATTCCATGACTTTTGTTTTATCCAGAGCAGAGATTTATTCACAGAAAAGAATCCTAAATATCCAGAATTTCATTAGCGTAGAGTGCAATTTTTTTTGCCAGTTGCATAAATTAATACAGAACCCTTTGTTAATACTAACAATTTTAATTAAATTAATAGCAATCCTGGAAGACAAACTCAGTTGATAGAAAATATTTTTTTTTAAATGTACCGTACAAAGTTTACATCACATTTTAAAAGAAAATATGTCAATTTTCACCATATTACAGACTCCATTTATATACACTACTTAATTCCACCATTCCAGGAACTTTCCATTAACAGGAAGAGGAAACAGGGCGATTAGAGGAAGGGATTACAAGCAGCAGTGATCTGTTTTAATTGTGAGAACTTCAAAAAGATCTCACAAAACTAAGTGATTGTGCAACAAAATGGCAAATGAAATTTCATGTGAACAAATGTAAAGTAATGCGCATTGGAAAAAATATCCCCAACTATACATACAATATGATGGGGGCTAATTTAGCTACAACTAATCAGGAAAGAGATCTTGGAGTCATCGTGGATAGTTCTCTGAAGACGTCCACACAGTGTGCAGCGGCAGTCAAAAAAGTGAACAGGATGTTAGGAATCATTAAAAAAGGGATCAAGAATAAGACAGAGAATATCTTATTGCCCTTATATAAATCCATGGTACGCCCACATCTTGAATACTGCATTCAGATGTGCTCTCCTCATCTCAAAAAAGATATACTGGTATTAGAAACGGTTCAGAGAAGGGCAAATAAAATGATTAGGGGTTTAGAATGGGTCCCATATGAGGAGAGATTAAAGAGACTAGGACTTTTCAGCTTGGAAAAGAGGAGACTAAGGGGGGATATGATAGAAGTCTATAAAATCATGAGTGGTGTGGAGAAAGTGGATAAGGAAAAGTTCTTTACTTCTTCCCATAATATAAGAACAAGAGGCCACCAAACGAAATTAATGGGCAGCAGGTTTAAAACAAATAAAAGGAAGTTCTTCTTCACACAGCGCGCAGTCAACCTGTGGAACTCCTTGCCCGAGGAGGTTGTGAAGACTAGGATTATAACAGGGTTTAAAAGAGAACTAGATAAATTCATGGAGGTTAAGTCCATTAATGGCTATTAGCCAGGATGGGTAAGGAATGGTGTCCCTAGCCTCTGTTTGTCAGAGGGTGGAGATGGATGGCAGGAGAAAGATCACTTGATCATTACCTGTTAGGTTCACTCCCTCTGGGGCACCTGGCATTGGCCACTGTCGGTAGACAGATACTGGGCTGTCTTTCCTCAAACAAGCCCGTAACATAAATGTTAGTCCTTCAGAGACCCAAGGCAAATACTGTCAAGATTAGATTCCTGTCCAGGCCAGGTTACTTGAGTTAGGGCCAGGAGAGACTTCCCTGTCCTGTCTTCACCCAGAACTGGCCTCTAGTGAAAGCAGCCAGCCCTTTTTTATCTGGACTGCTGGGCCCTGATTGGCCTCCACCTGCTGCCAGCCCTTCTGGCACCACAAGACCAAGTCTCACTGGTTTTGCCTACAGCTGATCATGGGAGGCCTTTCTAGGAAACCCCTGGAGGTCCAAACTCACTGTTCTTCCCTTGCAGCAGGACACCTGCCTGGGGAGGAGGAGGTGTTCCCAGGCAGCAAGGCAGCTGGCAAGGGGCAGCAGAGGCCTGGCATACCCCGTCACAGTGCTGAATGTTCTGTTTCCAGTTCAGCAAAGGACATAAGAACGTGCTTAACTTTAAGTATGTGATTAATCCAATTGAAGTCATGTACATTATTTGGTACATCAGGGCCAGAGTGTTTAGCACTTTGTGGATCACAGCCCCAAGCTTAGGGTCTGCTCCAAAGCCAACTGAAGTCAATGGGAGTCTTTCTTGGCTTGAAGGAGATTGGGATCAAGCACTTTTAATTGTAAAATCCTTGGAGCAAGGATTATGGGTTCTTATGTGTTTGTACAGCACCTAACACAGAGAGCCATGATTGTGGCCACTACCACAACACAATTAATTATCAATAATATGGAATTATGAAGTTACTATTTTCCTTTCCCCCATTATAACCTGACGTAGGTAAACCTGGTGTATCTAATTTTTAATTCACTGGAGCATCATGGTTTTGAGTGTTTCAGTCAAACACAGTTGGGTTTGTGTTCCTTTAATGGAGACAGCAGAATAAAGACACAGGAGATGGGTGAGAAAAATTTCAATTAAAGAGAAAAAAGTAACGGCATATAACCATTAGACACAGCTTGGGCCAGCTGAAGGGTGGAAAGTACTTATACATATCCCTAATACACAGGGCAAGGTATCCTCAACTAGAAATATGCTTTTAAACTTCACTCAGCCTTGGGGATAGAAAAGAGCATTGTAAACTACAGGAAAAATATTTCTCATTGAACTACATTTTACAAACCTTCTGAGTACTCTGAGATGTTAGTAACACCAGCCTCTCCAGGAAGATCCCCAGCCCTAATGAGTGGCTCTTTAATCCATCATAACAAAAATCCAGTGCCTGGGAGCTGACGCAAGCAAAATTCAAACTAGAATTAAGATGCACATTTTTAAGCAGTGAGGATAATTAGCCACTGGAACAGATTACCAAGGGATATTAAATTCTCCATCACTCCGAGTGTTATGGGGTCCACTTACCATATGGGGTGTCACCTGCTGGCAGCTCTGGGGATTAGTTCTTGCCAGGCACTGTGCTCCTCTGGTGGGTGTCTCTGCGTGTTGGCTCTTTCACCCTGAGGCTCCTTTCACTCCTGCTGCTTCTGTTCGTGGCTTGGTTCTCCGGCCAAGTCACTAAGGTTCTTCCCAGGGCTGTCCTTAGGCATGGGTGGCATGTTTGTAGAAATTTTGGTGGTGCCCAGAACCCGCCCCTGCCCAAACTCCGCCCCACCCCCAAACTCCACCCCCCACCTGCCCAAGGCTCTGGGTGGGAGTTTGGGTGAGGGAGGAGGTCTGGGGTGCAGACCCTAGGCTGGGGCAGGGGATTGGGGTGCAGGATGCAGGCTCTGGGAGGGAGTTAGCCTCACTGGAGGTGAGGGATGGGGCTGCCTCCTTGCATGGGGCAGGAGTGGTGACTGCGGGCAGAAGGGGGCCCCCCTGTGCTGCTTGAGGGTCCTGCCGGAAAAGGGAAGGGTTTGAGGGGGCAGGGCAGGCTCAGAGTCAGTCTGTCCTGGCCGTGGACTTGGGGGGCACTAGCAGGGGCGGCTCTACCTTTTTGGCCGCCCCAAGCAGTCATGCGCGGGAGGCGCCCTGGAGCCGCGGGAGCAGCGGACCTCCCGCGGGCATGACTGCAGAGGGTCCGCTGGTCGCGCGGCTCGGCTGGACCTCCTGCAGCTGCGGGCGGTTCGCAGGTCCGGCGGCTCTGCTTGAGCTGCCGCAGGCGTGCCTGCGGGAGGTCCACTGGAGCCGCGGGACGAGCGCCCCCTCCGCAGTCATGCCTGTGGCAGGTCCGGTCCTCCCGGGGCTCCGGTGGACCTCCCGCAGGCATGACTGCGGCAGGTCCGCCGGAGCCAAATGCCGCCCTGCCGGGACAATGCCGCCCCACGCGCCTGCTTGGCGCGCTGGGGTCTGGAGCCGGCCCTGGGCACTAGGACCCTGCAGCAGTAGTTGCTGGGAGGCAACATGGAGCTGCTCAGGGCAGAGACAGTCAGTGATTCTCTGCTCCTGGGCGCGGGCTGGGGGCAGGGCCCGGAGGCAGCAAGTCAGGGCCGCGGAACACTCGGGGGAGGCCTGGGGGGGGGGCGCAGGTGGAGGGGGGCACCCGACTCCACATATTGCAGGAGCTGGGTCCCTGGTTCTGAATATTGCTGGTGCCCGAGCACCACATGGGCATGGAACTTGCCGCCTATGTGTATATGCAGCGTACGCGGCTGCGTAGGGCACCCAAAAATTTGGTGCACCACTGGGACAGCAGGTAAGAGTGGGTTGGCTCCCGCACACCCAGCACGCACTGCAGTCTCCTGAGGCAGGGGCCGTATTCACAGAGCCACATGCGCCAGCACAGTGCATTCTGCATGAGGGAGAGGGTACGGGGGTCTCTGCAGGGAACTGTGACTCTCCATCGCCGTGAGGCAGGCCGGGCGGCTTAGTATCCTTTGCTGCCTCGTCCCTCCCCCAGGTCGGGCTGCCGCAGCATCTGCTGCATATGAAGCTCGGTGTCTGTCAGTTTAATAATACTGCGTAGGGCCCCATAAATCCTAAGGAAGGCCCTGGTCCTCCCCTTCAAGGGAAACCAAAGTCCTTCCAGACCAGCTGTCCAGCTGGTATCTGCAACACTCCATGTCATCTCCCAGTGCCTGGTAGGGGAACACAGGCCCACCCTCTACACTGGGTTCCAGCCCAGGGATCCTCTAACAAGCAACAAAGGTCTGCATAGTCCTACCCCTTGCTGCTGTTCCCCTGGGCTTTTCCCCACTTACCTGGCTTCCCTCTCCTAGGGGCCTGTCTACTTGGCAAGTTACTGCAGGACAAGCCAGGTGAGAGTAACGTCCCATGTGAATTCTGCTTCAGTGCAGGGAAAGTTGTGGGACTTCAATGTGCAGCAAGCTGTGCGCTGTAGATTCAGACCCTGGCTTTCCCCACAGTAACTTGCAATGTAGACAGAATCTTTATCCATCAAGATGACAATACTCAACCTTAAGTTTGAAAAAAAAAAATTGAGTCCTGAAGAAACCAACGCACTTTCTCCAAATGTTTTAATGTTAACTTCAATGCACAGATCCCTGATCATTCACTTACAAAAGTAAGGTATCATCATAGTAAAAAGGCTTATAAAATGAACAATATGATCTGAACAGAAGGAAAGTTCTAGCATATAAAAAGCTCATGCAAAAAGCGTGGGTTGGTATTGTAGAAATAGCAGGATTGCTAGTTAGGTTGAAGTGGTTATAAAAAAAGAATTTGATTCTTGATTAAGTTTCAGTAGCAAATTCCTTAGTAAACTGCTAATTTTAGGAGGCGTACACAGAAGCTGATGCTGTTATATAAATTGTATGTAGGATTTAAATTTTAAACCTGAACACAGGTCAGCGTAACATCACCCTCTACTTCAAGCCTGTCTATCTGCTGCAGGTTAGGAACTCGATGGTTGTATTGAAACTGGTGTTGTCCATTCACACTCACCGTAAAGCAGTGAGCTTCGCATAAAATCCAGATCTGAAAACCAAAGGAGGAAAAAAAGAATGAAGAAATCCCATAAACAGGCATTTAGAAATGAGTGTGAAAAAGCAATAGCTATGGAGAAAAATATATAGAAGGCATAAAATATATGAACTTCTCCCTCTTTTATAAAAATACATTTGCAAAGTTGCGCTGGGAAATCATAGCAGTCATCAGTCTAGCGCTACGGGGGCAATGTGACCTGGTAGACTGAGCGTTGGACTGGAGTCAGGGGCTCTGAAGTTCTGCAGCCAGCTCTCACTGGTTTGCTGGGTGGCTGCGGGCAAGTCATTTAATCTCTGTGTTTAAGATTTCCCATCTATTATGTGGGGTTATCAATATTTTCTGACCTACCCCACAGGGCTGACTGGGCTCCACAGCTCTGAAAATGTCAAACACTAAGTGTTACTACAGTGGGATTTACAATTCTAGTACAGACCAGCGCTCTCTCTGGGAAGCCTGCCTCCAGCAGGAATGTATATGGATGGTAAAGCCTTCATGCACCTAAATGGAGGGAAATTCTATTCGATGCTAGCTGGTCACTGGTTTATTCCCTGAAGCACAAGCACTGATAGTCCTGCTACTGCTATCCTTACTATGAATACTGACCTAAACTTTCAAGAGTGACTAGGGATTTTAGTACCTTGCTTTTTAGGCCGTTAGCTTGAGACACGTTGAAAAGACCTAATTTTCAGAAAGTGCTAAGCACTTGCCCTCTGAAAAATCAATCTCCTTTAAAGGGTCTCAAACTGGACAACCAAGAGTCAATAACCACTTAACAGTTTAAGGTGCTATTTCTCTTCCTAAATGTGCCTAAGTGAATGTAAAGGTCTCAAAGGCCAAAAGCAAATGTCCCTGTCAATTAGCACAATGAGTGACCAGTTTAAAATAGTTTTGCTTACTGTGAAGCTCTGCCCAGGGAGGAGAGGCATGCCACCTGGCAAGCCACGTTCCTCTGGTCCCCAGGACTGGTGCAGCTGACTGTTGCGGACAATGGTCTTCTCAGAGAATCTTGGGTTTAGATGGAAGGCAACGTGTTCGCCCCATTTCAGATTGACATGGAATCTAAACCACACCGGAGACAAATCACGTGCATGAGACCCCCTCAGTTTTAAACAAACAAACCAACATTCACTACAGTTTTATCTGGGAAACATAATATGATTAACTAGAAGGTGTGAAGTGCAAAGTGAGTATCAAGCACAATAATACAGTACATGCATTTAAGCCACTTGAATAAAATATGCATCCTTTTATTTTGCAGCTGCAATCTGTGGCTGCTTCAAGTAGTTAATAGTTGGCACCAGTTATAGAGCATTGAGTCACCTACTGTCTTAATTTCAAAGATGGTGCACAACTGCAGTTCCCCTTCACTTTACATGGAAGTTGTAAGCGGTCCACTCCTCTGAGAATCAGGTAATCAGTTACCTGAATGTGACTACGAGTCAGGCAGTTAAATGTCGCCATCTGTGCTTGCAATTCATTATTCTCACAATTAACTGCTGGTGCAAAGTAAAAAAAATTCTGACTAACAATTTGACTCATCATTATTGTATTCATTAGGTTAAATTCAACAACGAGCTTGGCTTAATCAAAAGGTTTGAAAGCTTTAGAGAAAATACGTTTTTATACAAAGTACACTCGCACCTTCAAGTTGCACTGTCCTCTCCTGGTAATATACCACTGTCATTTTCAGTATAAAATGCCTTGGCTGAAATGTCACGTTGCTAAGATTAATTAAGACAGTGCTACAACAACTTCTAATGAGATCTAAAAAAGCAGGCTCTGTCGTGTATGGAAGAACTGCTTTCCTTCGGTCTGCAGGGTGAAAATTTCACAGCTGTGTGTGCTGAATGAGTTAGCTGGACAGGAGATTCCAAGAGCTCTCAGCATCTGTAGCCAGGCGTCTTGACAGACACCCCAACTCAGCAAGTTATCCCAGACAGACAGACTCCTCCACTGACATTAAGCATCACTGAAATCTAGAGTGCAGTTGGCAGCCCAGGCAAAATTTCCATTGGGACTAAAATTTGCAAACCAAGAGCCAAATCTTACCCTCAGCTGTACAAAGTGGCTGAAACTGAAGTCAGTGGAAGGAATAGTGACCTCAACTGACTCTCAATGAAGTCAGTGCAAACGCTCTCATTCAAGTCAATGGCAATTGATCCCCAAAACTGTTAAACAAACACCAACTGTACCGGCCTATTTGTAGTGGTGGTTATAGGCATACAGGCATGTTGTGCAGCAGCTGAGGGGAAAACATGTAGGGAGAAACACCAGGCAGTTATAAAGGAAAAATCTTAAGGATGCCAGGACACGTCAACAGGAGCTGTGTTTGTGTGCAGAGGGATTGCAGATCTCGGCCCTAAGGCAGCTATTTAAAATATAGCGATGACTGTACACTGGGGGGAAAACCCTTACTGACAAGTGCGTCTTCCCTGAACTTCAGAGAAGTCTACATCTGGCTGAAGTGCAGACACGGGGCTGTCTCTGCTACTTACCGGTCAGCATGAAGAGGAATGGTCCCTGTTATTGTGAGAGATCTTGATGGATAAAGTCCTCCAAAAATCGAAGTGTGGTATGGCACAGGCTAGTGAAAGATACAGGAAAACAGGCTTAAAAAAAATATCACTCAGAACATATTTGCTCCCTTTTTATTTTCACCCACCAGAGGGCATCTAATAAATGCACGTCACTTAAAAACAAATGACAAAGGAAGTCAGACAGATCCTTCAACAAAAATGTCAGGATGTTTCAGATCCATTTAGAGGTTGATTCTATCGCCAGTAGGGAGGACGAGTAATCTTGCAATACATTAGGCATTTCCCTGCACTGTGGGGTAAGCAATACTGACTGTATCAAGCTTCTGACACTAAGGGTATGTCTGTACTGCAGCTGGGAGAGCTTCCCAGCACAGGTAGACAAACACGCACTCGCTCTGTTGGAACTAGTGAGCTAAAAATAGCAGAGTGGCCGCGGCAGCATGTGAGGTTGCTCAGGCGATCTGAGTTCAAGCCTGCCTGACCTCCCTGGGTACATACTGCTTGTGCTGCTGTGGCTACGCTGCTGTTATTAGCACACTAGCTCCAGCAGAGCCAGTGTGTATTTGTCCAACAGGGCTGGGAAGCAGGCTGGGACGCGTCCTATTCAACATATTCATAAATGATCTGGAAAAAGGAGTAAACAGTGAGGTGGCAAAATTTGCAGATGATACAAAACTACTCAAGATAGTTAAATCCCAGGCAGACTGCGAAGAGCTACAAAAGGATCTCTCAAAACTGGGTGACTGGGCAACAAAATGGCAGATGAAATTCAATGTTGATAAATGCAAAGTAATGCATATTGGAAAACATAATCCCAACTATACGTATAAAATTATGGGGTCTAAATTAGCCGTTACCACTCAAGAATGAGATCTTGGAGTCATTGTGAATAGTTCTCTGAAAATGCACTCTGTGGAGCGGCAGTCAAAAAAGCAAACAGAATGTTGGGAATCATTAAGAAAGGGATAGATAATAAGATAGAAAATATGATATTGTCTCTATATAAATCCATGGTACTCCCACATCTTGAATACTGCATGCAGATGTGGTCGCCCCATCTCAAAAAATATATATTGGAATTGGAAAAGATTCAGAAAAGGGCAACAAAAATGAGTAGGGGTATGGAACTGCTGCCGTATGAGGAGAGATTAATAAGATCGGGAGTTTTCAGCTTGGAAAAGAGACGACTAAGGGGGGATATGATAGAGGTCTATAAAATCATGACTGGTGTGGAGAAAGTAAATAAGAAAGTGTTATTTACTTCTTCTCATAACACAGGAAGTAAGGGTCACCAAATGAAATGAATAGGCAGCAGGTTTAAAACAAACAAAAGGAAGTATTTTTTTCACATAACGCACAGTCAGTCTGTGGAACTCCTTGCCAGAGGATGTTGTGAAGACCAAGACTATAATATGGTTAAAAAAAACTAGCTAAGTTCATGGAGGACAGGTCCATCAATGGCTATTAGCCAGGATGGACAGGGATGGTGTCCCTAGCCTCTGTTTGCCAGAAGCTAGGAATGGGGGCAACAGGATGGATCACTTGATGATTACCTGTTCTGTTCATTCTCTCTGGGGCACCTGGCATTGGCCACTGTCAGTAGACAGGATATTAGTCTAGATGGACCTTTGGTCTGACCCAGTATGGCCATTCTTATGAGCTCTCAGAGTTCAAGCCTGCCCGACCCCTGGGTACATACTGCTTGTGCTGCTGTGGCTACGCTGCTATTAGCACATTAGCTCAAGCAGAGCTAGCGTGTAGTTGTCCAATAGGGCTGGTAAGCAGGCTCACAGGTGCAGTGTTGACATACCCTAAGGGCCAGATTCTCTGCTGGTGTAAATCAGCAGAGTTTCATATCAGTCAATAGAGCTACACTGATTTTCATCAGCTGAGACTCTTGTGCAGAAAAGAGGACGACTTTAGGAGCTGTGTATCTGAAAAAGCCTGAGACTCACTCGTAATGAAATTATGCACCCCCTGCATTATTGCTTTTCATGAGACATTCACTTAGTGAAGGGCCCAAACCATAACATCACATCTGAACACCCATGAACTCCGGCAGAGTGTAGCCAGTCCTCCTTTCGCTGTAAGGACCAAACAAAAACCCCAGATCCAAATAAGCCAGAATCCTGGCAACACTTGGATCTGGATATGAATGGTCCATCTTGGGCTCCACCCTCCATAGAACAGGTGCAGCAGGGAGTGCTTGTCCAAGCTTCCCTACATCATTAACATGCTCTAAGCTGAATCTGCAGGGAGCACCTTGGGGGATGGGAGGTGTGTGTGAGAGAGAAAACCCAGTGGGCGTTATTCTTTCCCAATGTAACAATTCAGAGAAGTCACTCCTCCTGACAGTCTTTCGGCTCTTTGAAATCACATTCTCGGCCAGAATTCTCTCTCACCTGATTTTTCAGCACTTCAGATTTAAAAGGTACCCACCTCCCCAGTGACACCAACCAGAAAATAATGTTATAAAGACTTACATAAGTCTGCAGCTGGTATGGTCCAGGTGGAAAAGCAGCATTTGACCACAAACAGAAAGGAAAGGAGAAAAGATGTCACACATCTGAACAGGCAGCTGTGATAAGCAGGCAGAGCTAAAACAAAAGTGTGTTTACCAATTCCATAAGAGCCACACTTCCAATTGTTAAGGGTAACCCACTCGCTCTTTTAACTGTGCCTTACTTGTGTGTATTGATTTTAAAAGTCTGTAAACCACACCAGGGTCTTTAAAGTGGGAGAGGGAGGAGGTTCCAATGACAATTTTGAAAGGGAATAGAGCAAGCTCCCTTTTAGACATTTGGTTAATAAAAGCTTTCTGTCTGTGCTGCCTAAAGTAGAGCCACCGAGACAAATTCTGTTCCTAGTGACATCTACGGAACCTCACGGACTTCTGAGAGCAGAGTGTTCAGAAGCGACACACAACAAAGAAAAGGGCCCAATCCTTCTTGGATGGGATTCTCAAAAGCACCAAACACTGGCCTAATTCTACTCTCCTTGGCAGCAATGGAAGTTGAGGGTCCTCAGCACCTCACAGGATTGGACCCCAAGACAATCATTTCACATTAGTATCCATCCAAAATCACCAGGCTGGAGTCGTAATATCGCGCACACATGAATAAGAAGGGTACAAAAGTTGGCTGCTCTAGTTCTTCCTAAGCTTGCCTGAGCAGACCTGGAATACTGGGTTGAGACATGTTCTGTTCTCAGTGACATTGATGTAATAAAATCCAGACTAACGCTATGTAAGCAAATTGAATTATTTTCTTCTTACATGATGTAAAAGAGAACTCTATTTAGCCCACTGAATCAAGCAGAAAATTTTCCCTATAATTAATACAAATGGATTCAGCATCAGTATGGGCTTGTCTACACTACTGGCTGGATTGACAGGCAGCGATCAATCCAGCGGGGGTCGATTTATTGTGTCTAGTATAAATTCAATAAATTGACCACTGATCACTCTAGCGTCGACTCCAGTACGCCACTTCAACGAGAAGCACAAGAGGAATCGACGGGAGAGCGTCTCCCATTGACTCACTGCAGTGGAGATACTGCGGTAAGTAGATCTAAGTACATTGACTTCAGCTACGTTATTCACATAGCTGAAATCGCATAACTTAGATCGATCCTCCTGCATAGTGTAGACCAGCTCTGTGTGTTGATCCAGGAGCGAACTGTGTAGCAGGAAAGCTGCATTGGTCTGAAAAGCGAAAGACAATCTTGGTACTTAACAAATAAAAGATTAGGCACTAGGAGGAACTAGCAACACAGAATGCAAGTGAATCAAAGGGCTGGTCTACACTGGGGGGGGGGGGATCGATCTAAGATACGCAACTTCAGCTACGTGAATAGCGTAGCTGAAGTCGAAGTACCTTAGATCGAATTACCTACCGTTCTCACGGTGCGGGATCGACGTCCGCGGCTCCCCATGTCGACTCCGCTACCGCCGTTCGCGTTGGTGGAGTTCCGGAGTCAACAGGAGCGCGTTCGGGGATCGATATATCGCATCTAGATGAGATGCGATATATCGATCCCTGAGAAATCGATTGCTACCCGCCGATACGGCCGGTCGTGAAGACGTACCCTTTGTGAATGTACAAATTAACCCTGAAAACGTCATGAAGAAAGCCCAGAGAGTGATATTTTTTCTCTCTTTTCACATACTGCCATTATTATCTTTGCATGCTCTGATAATATGTTTCTTTCTGATAAAATTGCTCAGAATCCTGTGGCTACTGAACAATTCTTGCTTCAGATTTTTTGGGGGGAGAAGAAATAAATATAGCTTGTCAGATCTGCTCTGTTTTCCAACTTTGGTTCATACAAGCCAACAAAAGGAACAAAGTGCAAAAAGAAAGTTAAACACTTACGATCCCAGCTGCTCTAGGACACCAAGTACCCAGGGACTAAATTAAAAAAAGAAAAAATTAGTCCAATGGCAAAATCAGCTGACAGAAGTATTGTGGTCTAGTGATTCCAGCACCCATCTGGGAGTCAGGGGATCTGGGTACACACTCTTCCATGAACTTACTACGCAAGCTTGGGCAAATGTCAAAGGGCCAGATTCTGCCACCTTGACTCACAGTGAGAAATAGCTTATTCCATGAGTACTGGGAAGTGGGAGTAGGTGTGGCATAAGGTACGGTGCTCCCCAGTGTGAGTAAATATGGCCCTCATCTGGCCCAAATTCAAGAAAGCAACCCTGTTTAGGAAGGATGCTTAAGCATATGCTTATATCCCATTGAAGTGAAAGTGACACATGTGCTTAAGAGCTTTGTTGTATTGGGGCTTCTGTTTGTGATTCAATTTCCCCACGTTATAAACAAAAACAATATTTATTGCCTTCTCATCAGACCATGTTACCATTAAAGGTAAAGATGCAGAAACAGCTACGTTTCCTGCTGTACTGTGAACTGGACAGATTGTTAGGATAAGATATGATGGACATATTTAGACGCTCTAAGCAACAGATTTCCACACTAGTGATGATGCACCCTCCCAGAGGACATACTGGAATTGTATTCTCAATCCTGCTCTTCTTCCCCTAAATCTTTCTGTTTAAATTGATGATTCTTTTTTTAAAAATTTTATTTTATACATATATGGTCATGAATTTTCCAGCAGTTATTATTCCAAATTAATGGTGACAGCACTGGTAGCAGACAGGCATGGGGGTAAATACCATGAGAGTTTCCTCAGTATTCCTGTGATAGTTCTTTTAATTCACTGCTAGAATCTTCAGTGTGTGTCAAATAATGAGCTAGTTCTGTTAGGTAGCCCCAGTGTTCACTAGGACTAGATTGCAGAATCAAAATTATTTCAACCATGACTTAAAAAACTATATTTGAACCAGATCCTGCCCTCTTTCCCTGAATCCTCAGATGAATTCCTTGCCCAATGCATCAAAAGTAAACCAGGATCTGCAATGGAGAATCAGTGGGGAAAGAGATTAAAGACCATGAGACAAGGGCAGCCCTGGAGTATGGTAAATTTAGCATCCATTAAAGTTCATGGGAATTACACCCAGTTATTGTGGTACTTAATTCAGCCCAATGTCTAATTCACCAGATAAAGCAGTGAGAAGACTCTGCCCCTTTCCTTTTGCTCAAACATCAGTGGGGGAAATCTATACACAACAGTAGGATTATTGCAAAGAAACAGGAATCATAAAAATGGGAAAACAATGAGGGGCTTTGGTTTTTCAGTTAGGTTACAAATTAAGAATGCTCAAACGCACCTGTAAAATTTGATTCAATAAGAAAATCGCTGTATATTAAAAACTAACTATTCCAGATATCTTTGTGAAAGATTAAATATATGTCATATACTAGATTATGAAATATTTATGTCATTGTGCACTGTTATATTTTGCTCTGGGCATCGAAAATCTTATTATAAAAGCAGGTTCCTTAATTACTAGAATCTAGAGGGGGCTTTTTTATTCTCTGAAGTCATTTATATCCCTCCCCGCTTCTCCCAGAAAAGGGTAAACACTTCAGATATTCTACAAATCAAATAATCTGGACAATTCTCCCAGAGATACCATTAGTTGTAAGTACAACTCTCCAAGAAACTGATATTACACGTAACACTTCATACTTCTCTAGGGAATTGCACAGATCCAAGGATCTCACAGTACTTTAGGAACATTCACTAATTAAGCTTCACAACACAGTCCTCAGATTACTTCAGCCAGTACTCAATTACCAGCACACCTATGGCTGCAGGTTATCTGAGCACCGCCACACTGTAAAACGCCAGAGGATACCTAGAAAGTATATTGTGTCCAACTGAAAGTACAGAGAGAATTCCCGCAGGAAGAATTAATTTACCTATATTGGAATCTGGAGAGGAAACGGGTAAAAGTGAGGTGGCACCGGCCCATACCCAGCCCCGTGGCAGCACTTTAATGTCCCTTCCCCTTTTGCCTCCTGTGTCGGGGGCCCTGCCGGTAGGGTCCGTACCGGCAGGGCTGCCGACGGTGGGGGTGGGGGGGAAGAGGGGGAAGGGGCAGCAATGTTAAAGCGCTGCCACGGCTGCACTTTAAGGGCTTGGCTACACTTGAGAGTTGCAGCGCTGGGAGTTACAGCACTGGTCGTACAGCTGTGCAGGGAAAGCGCTGGTGTGTGGCCACACTCACAGCTACCAGCGCTGCAGTGTGGCCACATTTGCAGCATTTGCAGCGCTGTTGGGAGTGATGCATTATGGGCAGCTATCCCAGTGTTCAAGTGGCAGCAACGTGCTTTTCAAAAGAGGGGGGTGGGGTGGAGTGTGACAGGGAGCGGGGGGGAGAGAGAGAGCGGATTTTTGGAGCCAACACTGTGTATCAGCTCCCTGCCTTGCAAAATCAGAAAATTTTCCCGACCCCTTACTCTTAACTGCAAACAGCCTGCAGACCAGATAAGCAGCTGCTCCAATGGACTCCCTTTCTCCCCCCTGCCCCCGCTGTTTCTCTCCTCAAGCAAACACTCATCCCCCTGCCTGCCTCATTCACAGCAAGGTAGTGGGTTATCTCATTTGATTGTTCACAGTCAGTTACAGATTGATCACAGCAAACAGGAGCTGTGTTTGTTTTTTAGATAAGCAGCTCCCGGAGCCCCGAGTTCACAACAAAACAAAGAGAGGCTGCATAACAAAACAAAGAGAGTAATTTAGTTAAAAGCATTCTAGGATATCTCCTAATACCCTGGAGGCCAATAACAGCGCTGGTGTGTGGCCACACCTGACAAGCAGCGCTGCATCACCAGCGCTGCACTCGTTATACCCCAAGCAGACCAGGTGTACAGCCAGCGCTGCAGCCAGGGAGTTGCAGCGCTGGATGTGCCTTGCAGGTGTGGACAGTTACTAAGTTGCAGCGCTGGCAAGCCTCCACCAGCGCTGCAACTCTCAAGTGTAGCCAAGCCCTAAGGTTGGTCCTTTGCTGCGGCAGCATTTTAAGGATCCTCAAAGCGCTCCCGTGGCAAAGGACCGTCCTTAAAGTGCTACCGCGGCAGTGCTTTAACATTGCTGCCCCTTCCCTCCGTCGGCAGCCCTGCCGGTAGGGTCCATACCAGCAGAGCCAACGGGAGGCAAAAGGGGCAGGGACGTTAGAGCACTGCAGGGTCCTTTGCCGCGGCAGTGCTTTAAAGTTGCTGCACGCCCCACCTCCCTGGTCAGCGGGGGGGCCGGGGGCAGCAACATTAAAGCACTGCTGCCACAAAGGACCCTGCAGCGCTTTAACATCCCTTCCCCTTTGTGCCCCCCCACAGGCTGCTGACAGGCGGGGGTGGGGGCAAGGGGAGCAGCTGCCTTGGGGCCGGCAATTAAAAAGGGCCCGGGGCCAGCGGTCCAAGGGCTGGCTGGGGGATGCTGACCCCTCCAGCCCCACCCCTTCTGCCTGAGGCCCCATCCCTTCTGGGGGCCAGAGCCACCCCCTCAATACCAGTAAGTGTCCTCAGTTACTTTCACCCCTGACAGGAAAGGAGGGTTCACACCCCTAACTTTTGCAGGAAGAGCTAGGATCGTTAACACAGAGAAGGGGTCAGCACCTAGGT
The DNA here is from genome assembly GCF_016161935.1 of Mauremys reevesii. NCBI lineage: Eukaryota > Metazoa > Chordata > Testudines > Geoemydidae > Mauremys > Mauremys reevesii. Next base: position 15,741,006 of record NC_052642.1, read on the forward strand.
TTCACATCTGATTTGAAAGACAGTCCTTGCAGCAGCACAGTGTTTATAAATGCCTGGTTGCTGTCTCTTGCTCACATACTCAGGTCAGATTGATTGCTAGAGTTGGGGTTGAAAAGGAATTTTCCCCCAGATCAGATTGGCTGGGACCTTGGGCGGGGAGCGGGGGTTGCCTTCCTCTGCAGCACAGAGTGTAGTTCACCTGCTGAGATCATCTAGACACATCTCACCTAATAATTCCCTGTCATTGTATGGGCCTCAGGCACTGGTGACAATTTTGTAAAGGGACCACTCAGTGCACAAGAAACACACTTTGCTTAGGTACTGCAGGCTGGGAACTTGCTGCTTTACCAGGGGTGAAAGTAACTTACAGGATTTACCCTACTGCCGGAGTCTTCAGGGGGCGTGGCCTCAACCAGAGAAGAGGCGTGGCTTCAACCAGAAGAGGCAGTGCCTCTCAAGATTTAAAGGTCCTGGGGCACCGGCTGTGGCTGGGAGCCCCAGGGCCTTTAAATCAACCCGGGGCTCCCAGCTGCAGAGATGGCTGGGAGCCCCTGGGGCTCAGGGGAAAATTAAAGGGCCTGGGTCTCAGGTCGCCACAGAGCTCCGGGCCCTTTAAATCCCCACAACAACTCCAGCTGCCAGACCCATGGGAGGGATTTAAAGGGCTCTGGGCTCCCCGCAGCCATGGGAGCTCTGAGCCCTTTAAATCCCGGCCCCAGCCCGGCCACCGGAGCCACAGGCGCAATTTAAAGGGCTCTGGGCTGCCCGCAGCCGCGGGACCTCTGAGCCCTTTAAATTCGGCCCCAGCCCAGCCACTGGAGCCACGGGATTTAAAGGGCTCTGGGCTGCCCGCAACCATGAGAGCTCTGAGCCCTTTAAATCCCGGCTTTCAGGAGTCTGATTTATCTTGTGTACCCCCAAGTTTCACCTCACTTAAAACCTATTTCCTTACAAAATCAGACATAACAATACACGTGTCACAGAACATCATTACTGAAAAATTGCTGACTTTCTCATTTTTACCATATAATTTTAAAATAAATCAATTGGAATATAAATATAGTACTTACATTTCAGTGTACAGAGCAGGATAAACAAATCATTGCATGAAATTTTAGTTTGTACTGACTTTGCTAGTGCTTTTTATGTAGCCTTTGGAAAACTAGACAAATATTTGATGAGTTGATGTACCCGCTGGAAGATCTGTGCTACTCCCAGGGGTACCTGTACCCCTGGTTGAAAACCACTGCTCTGAGTAACCCAGTTAACCCCTTAACGACCACTTTACAACAGGCAGTTTGCTTTCTCCCATAGGGGTACCAGAGTCCCATTTTTAAAGGGACAGTCCCGTTTTCAGAGACTTTTTCTCATATAGGCTCCTATTACCCCCCACCCCCGTCCCGTTTTTTCACAGTTGCTATCTGGTAACCCTATTCTCCCATGACTCACATTTTAGTTTCCAGAGGACTAAAATGTTATGGTCTAACTAAAGTCTTTGTATTTAATACAAAAGTCCTGGGTGAAAACTAATGGCCTGTGATATTCAGAAGGTCAGCCTGGATGATCTGATGGTCCCTTCTGGCCTTAAAAATACACGAAACTATGGAGCCTCTTCTAACCCCCTGCTGGGGCATTGGTCTAGTACTGACTCAGAGAGAATCAGAATCAGCGACACTACTTGTTCTTTGTAGGCACCTACAAGTTCCTTGTAGGTCTCCAGTTGGAGCATGGAATCCAGTCCCCTGACTTTTCATATTTAATGGGTTTATAACACAAGGTGGTCTGGCAGTAGGCTCATTACTATTTCCCTGACAGGCTTGCCTCCAGTTCAGTAAATACAGGAATACATCAGAGGATTTTTTTTTTACAAGTAAAATATTGGGTTTACGAACCCAGGGTCGAATCCTGCAAGGACCCCAATGATTCCTGAAAGGATCTGAACATCCTCATCCCACACTGAGCTCAGAGCTCACTCAGTTCACTGGCATTTTTTCCCACTGTTGGTTCAGTTTAGTTGCAGTTCCATTGGTGGCAGCAAAACTGGAAGCACTAGCACAGACAGGCATTGGCTTTTTATCATCTTGGAGCATGACATGGCAATAAAAAAATACCTGCACTCTGTCCACGCTAGCGTTTTTCCCATTGTCAGTCTAACACTGGTAAAGCTCCACCAATGGTAACGCTAATGGGGACAAGGGCAGTTTGAGATATTCAGCAACTCACAGGATGTACTCAGATTCTCACTGGATCATGCCCCAAATCTCTGCAAATACTAGAGACTCTCCAGTTCCCCTCGGGGTTCTGAAACACAATAATACATGCAGTCGGCACTTACAACATTATCTTGGAAGCTGATGATTGCCACATCCACACCCCCAGACACACTAATGTAGTTCCCTCTGGTAAATGGAATCCGGTGATTGTACTGCACGAAGGGATTTCCATTTACAGCAACCTGCCATGTGTAAAAAGCAGAAGTTATTCTTTTGGAATAAAGGATAATGTCTCATGCCCATAAGAAAATGTAAGGTTTGTTTTTTTTTTAAATTAGAAAACCTAAGAACAATAAAAATATTTCTTTGAACTTTTACGGAAATCTAGTGGAAACAATTCAGAATAAACCCACACTTCCCTGCAGCTTTTGCAACCGAAACACTGCTGCACTGTGCTAGTGCCTGTGAACCCAAAAGCGAAATTCACAAGCAACTGACTAAGAACTCACGCAAAACTGACTAGTCTTTGAATTATCTAAATGGATTAAGGCCGATTCCTGTTCACATATATGCGCATGCTTAACTTTACACATCTGAGCAGTTTCATTGAAGCCAATGGAGCTTCTCACATATGTAAAATTAAACATGGGCACAAGTGTTTTCAGCATCAGAGCCTAAAATTCAAAAGTAAGCACAGAGTTTTAGTCCATTCCCCATTCCAATAAATGGAAAGACTCCCATAGAAGATTCCCTATAAAAGGGAATTGTTTTAATATAACTCTTCAGATGTGAGAATGTTCCTTGATTCAGCAGAAGAGCCATTTTAAAATTAATTTGCAAGTAAAATACAGTATTAAAAAAATTACCTGGAATGAGTCGCATTTTACCAAAACCCGAATCTCAAAGGGGTGACTTTTAAAAAAAGGCATTGCATAGTTCCTCTCCTCTCTTCCCCAATTCTGTCTTTCAAAAGTATTGCAAACCACATATCCACCCTCTTCAAATCGTGGGTTAAAATGAAAAATAATATCATCTTGAGGATATGGGCAGGATCCACACTGAAAGTCTATCTGGAACCTGTGAAGAAAAAAAAAGTACAAAGAGGAACTAAACTGAGCATGGTTAAGAAATCCAGTGTGCTTTCACTTGTATCCAGAATAGTCTTTATAGAGGACTAGCCTCTGCTGCCTCTCAAAGATGTCTCTTCTGTCATTACAACATTTCTGCACGGAAAGTCTAAAGTAACATTAATTTATGATCACAATCTAGTCTATTGTGAAAACAAACCTCAGAGTGATCATACTCAGTAGCTAAGCCTGTGCTAACTGATTTTCTCCTGCTGAAAACCAACTAAGGTTATGATCCTCCAAGCGCTTTCTTCTGGGCAGAGACTTTTTTACCATGACTAGTCCCACTGAAGTTATTGGAATTAATCATGTTTAGGACTATTCCCAGTAGTAAATATTTGTAGGATCAGGGCTCAGACGAACAACTTGAATATTTACAATGCATGTTTCAATGCTACTGAGCCTATTGAGATATTTCCAGTGTTTTAACTCACCTTCCTGCTGAGATAACTGCGTGACTGGCACATTATAAGATTGGAACTACTTATTGTTGCAATAACACCTCTATCAAAGGTGCATTTCCTATAGTATCAATTATAGTACCGTCAGGCCTGATCGAGCAAACCCTATCCCGTCTCGTAATCCTGCTGATTTAAAGTAGTAAAAATTATTCAAGAGAATAGCAGCTTGAAAGATCAGGCTCTTATTGGGAGAATAGGATGGAGGAGACAAAGGGATGTTTTGGTTGCACTATTTTTATAAAGGAACCTAAAAATAATAACGTGACTAGTTTATGTTCTACTAAATGGTGTGAACTCTAATTTGCCTTTTTAAAGCCCCAATTCAGGAAAGTACTTAATCTCAAATATTCCTCTGAACAGAGATGGGATTACTCATGTGTTTAAGGTTCAGCAAATGTTTACTGAATCAGGGATTATATTCTATATGCATTAAAGATGGTCAGCAGAAAGAGTACTGTACTGCAGTGATGTTAGTTGTATGTCTAAATCCAGTAATGCATACACATTCACCTACAGTATTTGTGCATAAGATCTTTATATCTCTGGACACCAATGAGACAGAGAATATCAATTCTATGACACATATAGGCTCTGATGGCCTGATCCAGGAACTCAAAACGCTTTTGAATTTGGATCTCTTAGCTGTCAGCAATGCACAGTTCACCATCTTTTCATACCTGATTCCTGCACTCTCTCAAAACCATATCTGAACGACACTGTGTCAACAGATTAGAACTAGATCAGTATTTCTGGGAATGGGCGAAATTTTCCCAAACCAAATTCCTCTGAGTCACTAGAGCAAACCTCCTAACCTCTTCCTGGTCATGCTCCAGGGGGTGGAAACATTCCAAGATTCTCAACAGTTGATTTTAGGCACAGAAGTGGAGCAGCCACACACCTGTCACATGCAGGAAGAACAGTTCCACTGATGATAACCATAAATCCATCACGAAGACCGCCAGGAATAGGGCCAGTAAATGGGAGAGACTGGGGGATAGAAAGAAAGCAACACAGTGAACATTAGAGGGTACAATATTTAAACCACTTTTCTAATCCTGAATTGATGTTCATCTCCCATTCATCTGGCTGTGGTTTTGGATTCTTCCGCCTGATGAGTCACTACAATTCCAGCCTGATGACCTGAAGTCAGTATGCTGAAAAATTTCTCTCTGAGGACTGTTCCTAAGGAGCATGACTTGCTGTGTAAAGGCACGTCCCGATGAAACAGCCAAAGCTCAGTCAATCCTAGTGGTAACAGTCAGCATTCCTTCCTGCCAGGCAGTGTGGCCTGGTGAATAGAATAATGGATTCGTTCAGGAGACCTGGGATCGACTCTCTGCTCTGCTCCCAGCCTGGTCGGTGACCTCAGGCAAGTCACTTCCCCTCCCTGTGCCTCAGTTTCCCCATCTGTAAATGTGACAAGACAGCTGCTCATAGCCAGCTTGGGCTGTCAGCCTGAGGTGGTTGGTGGCTCCAGCTAGAGCCTGGCTCCCACCAGGGTCCCGTCTCCCCATTCCCAGCCAGGCTGCTGCCTGAGCTCCCCACTCCGACCCAGGCTGCGACTGCCTGGCTCCTCACTCCTAGCTCTGAGCCCAGCTGCACCGGGCAGTTCCCATGCTCCCGGCGAGGAACATGGAGCCAGGGGTGAAAGTAATTGAGGACACTTACTGGTACGGGGAGGGGCCTCTGGCCCCCAGAAGGGGCGGAGCCTCAGGCAGAAGGGGCGGGGCTGGAGGGATCAGCATCCCTCAACCAGCCCTTGTACCGTGTCACCTGGGGCTCCTGTGTTGATGTAAAGGGTCCGGCAGGGGCAGCGGTGTCTGGAGCCCCGGGCCCTTTTTAATTGCCGGCCCCAGGGCAGCTGCTCCCTCCCCCCCCCCCGCCCATCAGCGGCCGGAGGGGGGGGGCAAAAGGGGCAAGGACGTTAAAGCGCTGCAGGGTCCTTTGCCGCGGCAGCGCTTTAACACTGCTGCCCCTTCCCTCCGTCAGTGGCTCTGCCAGTACGGACCGTACCGGCTGGGCCCCCGACACGGGAGGCAAAAGGGGCAAGGACATTAAAGCATATTGGGCTGTATCAGTAGGAGCATTGCCAGCAGATCGAGGGAAGTCAGGGGTGGCTCCAGGCCCCAGCACGCCAAGCGCATGCCTGGGGCGGCATGCCACAGGGGGGCTCCACCATCGTTGCGCGGGCGGCAGGCAAGTTGCCTTCAGTGGCTTGCCTGCGGAGGGTCCGCTGGTCCCGCGGCTTCGGCAGACCTCCCGCAGGCAAGCCGCCGAATCCGCGGGACCAGGGACCTCCCGCAGACAAGCCGCCGAAGGCAGCCTGCCAGCCGTGCTTGGGGTGGCAAAATACCTAGAGCCACCCCTGAGGGAAGTGATTATTCCCCTCTATTCAGCACTGGTGAGGCCACACCTGGAGTATTGTGTCCAGTTTTGGTCCCCCCACTACAGAATAGATGTGGACAAATTGGAGAGAGTGCAGCAGAGGGCAATGAAAATGATTAGGGAGATGGCGCACATGACTGATGAGGAGAGGCTGAGGGAACTGGGCTTATTTAGTTTGCAGAAGAGAAGAGTGAGGGGGGATTTGATAGCTGCCTTCAACTACCTGGAGGGGGGGTTCCAAAGAGGATGGAGCTCGGCTGTTCTCAGTGGTGGCAGGTGACAGAACAAGGAGCGATGGTCTCAAGTTGCAGTGGGGGAGGTCTAGGTTGGATATTAGAAAAAACTATTTCATTAGGAGGGTGGTGAAGCACTGGAATGGGTTACCTAGGGAGGTGGTGGAATCTCCTTCCTTAGAGGTTTTTAAGGCCCGGCTTGACAAAGCCCTGGCTGGGATGATTTAGTTGAGGTTGGCCCTGCTTTGAGCAGGGGATTGAACTAGATACCTTCTGAGGTCTCTTCCAACCTTGATATTCTATGATTTGGTAATATCTCTTATTGGATGAACATCTCTTGGTGAGAGAGAGAAGCTTTCAAGCTACATGGAGCTCCAGGTCTGGAAAAGGTCCTCGAAGTGTCACAACTAAATACAGGGGTGAACAGAGAGTTTAGCACAGTGGCTCTCAACCTTTCCAGACCTCAGCACCCCTTTCTAGAGTCTGATGTGTCTTGTGTACCCCCAAATTTCACCTCACTTAAAAACTTACAAAATCAGACATAAAAAATACAGAAGTGTCACAGCGCACTAGTCCTGAAAAATTGCTGACTTTCTCATTGTTACCATATCATTATAAAATAAATCAACTGGAATTTAAACATTGTACTTACATTTCAGTGTCTAGCATACGGAGCAGAATTAACAAATAATTGTTTATGAAATTTTAGTCTATACTGACTTTGGCAGTGCTTTTTATGTAGCCTGTTGCAAAACTAGGGCAAATATCTAGAAGAGTTGATGGATCCGCCGGAAGATCTCTGAGTACCTCCAGGAATACACGTACCCCTGGTTGGGAACCACTGGTTTAGCGTAAGTCGTTAGCGCATATTCTAAGGGACCATTCACGGTGCCCGGTTGCTTTTGAAAATCCCACTAGGTGCCCCTCTGTGGCGCTTGGACCCTGCACACCTTTGGAAATCTGGTCCTTGGTCACTGTCAGCAGGTGACTCAGCCTGAGCCCTGAAAGGGGCTTGGGAGGGATAACAGAGAAACGCAAGAAACATTTCAGCTGCTACAAAATGGGGGTGGGAGGAGGGGACAAGAAATAACTGCCTGATTTCTCCCCGATCTCTCTCCTGCACCTGCCCCTGTGTCCCAGCCAAGCCCAAGGGTCCCTCTCCCTGTGCCCCCCCCCACCTTGAGAGAGACTCACCGGCTTGAAATAGGGCGCCAGCTGCCTGCTGCAAGCCATGGTAGCGACTGGAGCAGAAGCGAACCCCGATAGGCAAAGCCTTTATCCCCCAAGCTAGCGGAACTAGGAGAGAAACCAAAAGTGAGAGCGGTGGAGCCAGGGAAAGTGGAGGAAGGGAAGGGACGCAGGCTGAAGGGAAAGGAGTGCAGGCAGGGGAGAAGTGCTGGCTGAGGGGGCACAGGTTGGGGAGGAGGGGGTGAAGGCGGGGAGGGGTGTTATGCAGGTTGTGAGGAGAGGAATTCAGGCAGGGGAGGGGCACAGGCTGGGGGAGGAGAGGCAGGCTGGGAGAAGAGGGGGGGGGCGCGCAGTTGAGCAGTCCACATGGACACGAAGGGTTAAATGTCCAACAGCTGTATGTGAATCCGGAGGTTGCTTCCGTTCTGGGAATTGAGTAAGAAGTTTGGGGAAGGAAAGTTTGGGATGCACCGGACTAGAGGATTGTGTGATAGGGTTGGTTGTGTAGCCCAGTGAGCCAGCTTACCTGTACTACAGTCATTGCTTTGTTATCCTGCTTTATTATATTTAGTAGTAATGCAAGGAACCTACAGGCTTTTATCCTGTAAGATTTGGCTTTAGCAGATAGCGTGAGGCTTGAGGCCTATAACCTTTGCTACAGATAAACTTAAGTATCTCATAAGTTATAGGGAACTGAAAGTGGCACGCCAGAGGGGGGGATTTGGTCCAGAATGCTGATATCAGCCATCCACAGACCACAGCTGACCTGAGCACAAAACATAGCTGACACCAGCATCCGAAACCTCCAACCGCAAAGTTCCAGACAGAACCTCCAACCTCAAAGCTGCCATGACAGCAAACTGATGTGTATGCTAATAGGGTAGCATCATATGTATACTAACCTATACAAAAGGGACACCTTAAGGGGAGGAAATACAAATAAGGACCTCTATTGAATATGCATTGGCCATGGCAGCGTCAGTGTAACCTACTATAAAAGTTGTGACAGGTTGGATCACAGAAACCCCCTTAGGAACTGCCAACCGAAGTGCCAAGCCTACTTCTGCTCCTGCTTTCCTGCCCTGGCAGCTTAGGACTTCAGTACCCTGCCTGGTTTGAGCCAGACCCGCTCGCCTGCTGCAAACCCAGACCCAGGTCTGAACCATGTCCCCTAACACCTGTAGGCATAAACTGAAAGCAGCTTACAGAAGTGTTCCTGTCTTTAACACAGAAACTGAATACACATAAAACCTCACCAGTTCCAGTAAGCTTCCTGTTACAGACTAGTCTCCTGCTAGTCTGGGTCCAGCAATCACTCTCACCCCCTGTAGTTACTGTCCTTTGTTCCAGTCTCTTTCAGGTATCCTTCGGCACGGAGAGGCTCCTTCTTTTGCCAGCTGAAGACAAAATGGAGGGATCTCCCAGAGGTTTAAATAGACTCTCTCTTGTGGTTGGAGACCCCCTCCTCTCTCCTGTGCAAAGTCCAGCTCCAAGATGGAGTTTGGAGTCACATGGGCAAGCCACATGTCCGTGCATGATTCAGTTTTTACCACCCAAGCCCCATTAAGTGGTTTTTGATTGAGCACTTTGTGGAGAAAAGGGCAAAAGATGACCAAATGGGAATCATTAAAAAGGGGATAGAGAATAAGATTGAGAATATATTATTGCCCTTATATAAATCCATGGTACGCCCACATCTCAAATACTGTGTACAGATGTGGTCTCCTCACCTCAAAAAAGAGATATTCTAGCACTAGAAAAGGTTCAGAAAAGGGCAACTAAAATGATTAGGGGTTTGGAGAGGGTCCCATATGAGGAAAGATTAAAGAGGCTAGGACTCTTCAGCTTGGAAAAGAGGAGACTAAGGAGGGATATGATAGAGGTATATAAAATCATGGGTGATGTTGAGAAAGTAGATAAGGAAAAGTTATTTACTTATTCCCATAATACAAGAACTAGGGGTCACCAAATGAAATTAATAGGCAGAAGGTTTAAAACAAATAAAAGGAAGTTCTTCTTCACGCAGCGCACAGTCAACTTGTGGAACTCCGTATCTGAGGAGGTTGTGAAGGCTAGGACTATAACAATGTTTAAAAGGGAACTGGATAAATTCATGGTGGCTAAGTCCATAAATGGCTATTAGGCAGGATGGGTAAAGAATGGTGTCCCTAGCCTCTGTTCGTCAGAGGGTGGAGATGGATGGCAGGAGAGAGATCACTTGATCATTGCCTGTTAGGTTCACTCCCTCTAGGGCACCTGGCATTGGCCACTGTCGGTAGACAGATACTGGGCTAGATGGACCTTTGGTCTGACCCGGTACGGCCGTTCTTATGTTCTTAACCTATCGAGCTGATATGTAGCTGCTGAGCAGCCATGTGAAATTACTGTCACTCTTGTGCTCTTTTCTGCCAGCCACCCTTCCTGTCATTTTTTTTATGTTTACAATGTGGGAAGTGCTGCATTTAATGGTTAGTATGTTTACTATAATGTAGGGGAGACTGTGGTCTAGAGGATTGGGAGACAGGCATTATTTCTAACTTAACCATGCACTTAGTGTGTGTCATTGGGTAAGTCATTCACCCTATTGTTTCTCTTCTCTATTTTGTCTGTTTAGAATTTGAGCATTCTAGGAGGAGAACGGTCTCTTACTATGGGTTTGTATTGCACCTGGCATAAGGAATTCCTGGGTCCTCTGGGCATTCCTGTCATAACAATGTATTTGTAAAATACTCTGAGATCTTTCAGCACCAAAAGTGTAAAATATTCAGTGAGTTTAGAAACCTGCTTATATCGTAAATCAACCCCAAGTCGAACCAAAAAACACCCCACACAATTCTATGACTTTTGTTTTATCCAGAGCAGAGATTTATTCACAGAAAAGAATCCTAAATATCCAGAATTTTATTAGCATAGAGTGCAATTTTTTTTTTGCCAGTTGCATAAACTAATACAGAACCCTTTGTTAATACTAACAATTTTAATTAAATTAATAGCAATTCTGGAAGACAAACTCAGTTGATAGAAAATATAAAAAAAATTTACTGTACAAAGTTTACATCACATTTGAAAAGAAAATGTCAATTTTCACCATATTACAGACTCCATTTACATACACTACGGAAGTCGTGGCTATTGTAGCAGTATTGTACAGCAAGCTTCACATTTACACGGCTAAAACGATACAGGCTTACCGTGCTAGTCACTCCCTTACGTAACATCACCACAAAAAGAAATAGTACAAACAATCATAAAACAATGCAGCATAAAGACCCAGTTCAGTTAGCAACACGGGTTAAGGAATAAATGGGCCTGATTCTTTTCACACCATTGACATCAACTGAGTTACTTCCCATTTTCACCAGCAATCAGACCCAAAGACACCATTCACAGCTCAGACTTTTGTAAATTCTTCTTTAAAACAAGAAAACAGTTTTAGATCCAAGATATTAGACAGTTAAAATAACTGCACGATTCTAATACCTTAACTCACATCAGGCAGGTCTTCAGCTAGCGTAAATCAGTGTTGCTCCATTGATCTCACCACACGCCTGCTGAAGATCTGGACCACCGAGCAGTTCTCAGTAAAGTGCTGCTCGATGTGGGTAAGGGTATCAGAATCTGTCGGGATATAAAGAGCCCTGTATTGGGACTATTGTGCCATTCCCATTGAAATGTATCTGGGAGTTCTACTTAGAAGGGAATGGGTAACATAGCCCTGTGTTTCTGTGAATAAGGTTTCTAAAATGTGCAAGTAATTTTTGGGTAGTGGATCTCAAACTGTGCTAGACAGTTCCAGCTGATCATTTTATTGAAGGACAGTTAAGAATGCATCACTTTCCCATTACTTTTGCATGTTGCCACAAGAAGGCTAGCTGCTAATGAATGGGTGGGAGAATGGTTAACACAACTATGAGAAGTCAGTGGTCTGTGCTGTGGGGAATAGGAGGGGAAGAGCATTCAAGACCATCACCTTACCAAGCTGTGCCTCTCCAAAGGTTTGGAACGCCCTGCTGTAGGGTCCTGTTTTACCCACACAGCTTGCAGAAACTAATTGCTATGAGTACATCAAGGCTGTTGCCAATGCCACATATTCAAACCAAAGTCATGTTCTTCAGTTACATGAAGGACTAATAATTCAGAACGCAAAGACTAAAAGTATACAAATGGAACAACTTTCAAATCACAAGATCTTTACTTAGCCAAAAACACTTTCTGAAGCTAATGGAGGTTTTGTCTAATAAGTCTTAACATCTGTTTTTATTTCATGTAATTTAGAGATGCACTGAAGTCTAATTTCCCCCTTCATTTAGGCACATATTGTGCCATCAATATTTAAGCTAAATCTTCTAATGAAACTGAATCCTGCTTATTACTGATGGCACAATTCAGTCTTCAGCTTTGGAGATAAGAGCAAATATTAGTATTTTTTCAATCGGCAAAACCATATGGTGTAAATAGCTTGCTACAAATACAGTTACACTCAAGGGGTTTTTATTCATTTAATTAAATAAAGCTATGGTGGGATCAGTAACTATCACACAAACCAGTTTTACATTCGACACACACACACATTATAAACATTTGAACACAATATTTGTAAGAGACTGAGCATGTGTTGACTTAGCATCTACTTGTTATTACACCGTCTGGAACATGGAAGTTAGGAATCATTTATGCCATCTTGTTTGCTCTGTGAAAAAAAAAATCAGGGGCCAGATTTTCATATGTGGCCTCTAGAAGCATGGCTGTCATTTTGCATGTCCTAGAGAAAGAAACTAGCTGCAACCCCCACCCCCAATTTGAAAACATGAACTCTAACATTTCAAAGCACGTCCACGACCCTATTTTGTCTGCATGCCGTAATGTGCACGGGGTGGGGTGGGGGAAAGGTCTGAAATGGAACTGCCACAAAGTATTTGTTTAATTTAAGTGTCTAATCCTAGCCCCCCTGAAGTCACTAGCAAACCCCCAGAGCTTCAATAGGATTAGTATCTTTTCCCCAAGGGATTGTATTTCCCTTAAGTACCAACACCCCAGGCAGTTCTATAGCAGAAGTCATGAACCAGTACCAGTACCAGCAGCTATTACCCAGCTTGCTGCTGCTGGAATGTGCATGTGAGATCACACCTGCTATAGATGTAATGGGATAGGGTGCCTGATGGGACAAAGCCATTGTATCTGCATAGATCTGCTACACCCTCCAGCAAAACAAGACCTTTATTTTAGCTAAAGCATTTGCCCACTTGCTTAGTGTTACCTGGGAGCATGGATATTTTATTTATACACCTATAATGCACAGTGCCACCCTCCTTTCCTACACTTGTCATTCTTTCAACTGGTGCATCTCTACCTCCTAGAGTTCCTCTGCTCCCACTGCCCCTTTCTGAAAGACTGGGCACCCCCTCATTTTTAGCAACCAAATATTTAAATCTAACATAGTATCTGATGCCCAAGGCAAATGAAGCATCTTACCACATTAACTCAGAAAAGCGGTCTGCAGTAATAATGCTAGACAGATTTTAAGGGGTCGGAGTACAATCGAAAAGGGTTATTAAAAATTAAGGTTCAGAGCCTTCAAACCAATGTGCTGTTTGCGGTCCCTTGCACTCTACTCAAGGCTTTGGGGGGTGGGGCTCCCCACAGCCTGAAGGGTCCAGACTGACATCTGGCCTGAATATTGAATTCTGGCAAAGACAGCACATAGAAGCCTCCCAGAAAACCTGAAATGGGATCTCAGGCCCAGATTGTGCCAGGTATTTCGGCACTTGTCACCCATTGAAGCCACTGGGAATTAGGCACCTAAATACCTGCGAGGATCTGGGACATATTTCCCAGTCTGGGAGACTGGAAGATGCATGGGCCTTGTCTTCACAAAGCAAGGTGGTAGATGTGCATTCTTAGCTAGAGATAAAAATCCTAGAGAAGACAACACAATTTGCAGTTTTTGTACAAGTTAGCGGGTGAAGTTAAACAGTCTGTAACTTGACCTGATAGCTTGTGGAAAAAACAACTGCCTGGTATTCACTAGGATTTTACCTGTAGTTAATTAACTCGGGGTGCGTTCTGATATTTTCTCCTAGTGAGGATGCAGCCTCAGAGCGGCTGCTCCACAAGCCCTCTGTTTCCCCACCTATGAGAACAGATCTTACCCATCTTTGTGATTTGAGATCTGCACCATATAAAAACAAAGTCTTCTTAGGAGTCATGGAGCGGCAGTCCAGGGGGCATGGCTCACACATTTCTATGCATGGGACCCCCAATTTGGCAGTGGCACCTGTGCACAGCCCCTTGCATGTGGGGGCAGCCCAGGGTATTGTACATGCAGGGCTGCCTAAAGCCAGCATACAAGCTGCACATTAACACGGCCTTTGCAGCTCATATGCACGTCCATTTGGGTGGGACGATTCCACTAATCAGAACGTGGCGCCTTTGTTTCTATGCAAAAAGTGCTGAGTTTGTGGGTTTTGCCTCAAACAAAATCCAACCTTTAAAACACAAGACAAAACATGAGACATGGCTCACATCAGATGGCTCAAGACCGGACTTTCTTCCTCATTGTAAGACCCCTGTCAGTCTTAGGTGTTTTTTTTTTTTTTTTTAAAAACACAAAACACAAATGCTTCAAGCCTGATTTTTTTTCAGAATAAAAGCATGAGAATCAAGTCCTGCACCCAGCACTGTCACTGGTGACAAATAAAAAGCAGCTAAAAATCTCCCTGAAACTTTTGCACATCAAGCTTTCACTTTGAAAAGGGAAATGAAGCTTTTAAAGAGTGGTTACTTTTTGCAACTGCCACTGGAAAGAACTAAAAGTGATACCATGTTGTTAGGGGGTGGGGGGCGCATTTCCGGGAACTCCATGCTGTGTCATCAGAAATCATTCTAGTTTGGGGACAGGTTTCAGAGGAGTAGCTGTGTAAGTCTGTATCAGCAAAAACAATGAGGAATCTTTGTGGCACCTTAGAAACTAGCAAGTTTATTTGGGCATAAGCTTTCGTGAGCTAAAACCCACTTTATCAGATGCATGGAGTGAAAAATACAGTAGGCAGGTATGTATATTCACCCCTTCTTGTGAACTGTTGGGAATAGGCCTCTTCCACCTTGATTGAATTAGCCTCATTAGCACTGACCCCTCCACTTGGAAAGGCAACTCTTTTCATGTTCTGTAATATATATACCTGCCTTCTGTATTGGGTGGGAGGGGGAACTCAAGTACTGGTTTGATCTAGAGAGTAGTATAAGGAAACATCCAAAACTCAGCTCTCCTGTTTGTGTTCATGTCACTCTTTCATTCATATGCAGAGGACTTAATAACTAGGATGAACTAAACAGGCTGTTCAGAAGTCTAGCCTGAATTGTCAGCCTAGGGCAAAGCAGTACAACTGAACTCTGCAGGAAGAGCACACCAGGAAATGAAGCGTTCTGTTCACCCTGAGGTACCAGACATCCTGGGCCTGATTTTCAAAGGCAGCTCCCAGTGAAGTCAACAGGCTCCGCAGGGGCTGAACAACTTTCAAAGTCAGGCCATCTATAGTTACCGCTTATTTACCAGCGCCTCCCTAGTCTAGTAAGGTTGTTTGAAGGCAGTTTCTCTTTTCCACTAAAAGCCATGTTGTTTTGCATTGTTAAAATGTTAGTAGTGCTAATAAAGGGCCAAAGCCGATTAAAACCATAGTCCAGTTCCTGTACTGTAGACACACTGAAGATGGGGGGGGGGGGGAGGAAAGAAGAAGGGGAATAATTATTGGATCTTTCTGGGGTCTCACTCTAGGCAGTAGGTAATTTTTTTTTAAACTGAATCCACTCTGAAGTGATACACAGCCACATGTATTACCATCACCAGCACAGTTATAGTAAATAGTACGAATCCAGCTCTCATTTCCTTTACACTCATTTTACAGCTGTGTAACTCCACGGACACCCGTGGAATCACTCCTGATTGACACCATTGTAAGTGAGAGCAGAAGCAGGCCCTGAACGTGGATTATATGGTCTCGAATGCAGCTGGCATGGACTGGATCCTAGTACCCATTATTCAATTACTGTGGAACCTGCTTACAGTGAAACTCCATTTACAATGGAGAAGAATTTAAGTCCCAACTAAGTACAGTGCTGCAATAAGCAGATGGCAACTCTGATTACTGTGAATCTGTAAAAGTTAAAGTTGAGATCAAAAAACCCTTAAAGGATTAAGGTGCCCAGTTTTCACTGAAAGCCAGTGAGATTATGATGCTCCCACTCCCCTCATGGTTTTGGGGTTTTTTGAAAATCCCACCCTCTGCTATTTTATGAATAAATGAACTATGCTAGAAAAGGGTTCCACTCTAATCAATAGTCAAGACAAAAGGGCAGGATTCTGATCTCAGTGTAAATCTGGACTCTGAGTTAACTCCACTGTGGAGGTATTCCAGATTTGCAGCAATGTAACTGAGATCAGAACCAGCCCAAGCTTGGACAAAATTTCCAGAGAAGATCAGTAATCCAGAGTTTATTAGTTTGCCCAAACCATAACACAATCCATGCATTTCCTTTCAATATAATAAAAATCTAAAGTTCTTTTAGAAGTTTCCTTATGGAGACACAATGGGGCCATAACACCATTCCTTCTCACTTGAATTGGCTGCATTAGTGGTTTAAAGCTAGCTGTTCTGACACACGTGCAACCTCTATCAGCTTCAGTGGAAACTGTGCATGATTTGCAGTGCAGAAATTAGCCCTTAGTTACTCCACAGATGCAATGAAGAACTGGGGGAGCAGTTCTTTTCAGTGCCGTTTGAATGCTTGCACTTAAAGAAAAATCTTAAAATCACCTTTATTATCATCATCATGTTAAAAAAATATAGTTCACATAGAGAAACATCTGATGTAAACATTTTTTAAATAATTGCTGGTGCTTAGGCAGAACTCAGGACTTCAGAAACAACATACGCCAGTTTGAACGGAGGGGTCGTGTGGCTTGCAGGTAGGGCTGCACCAGTTTCATAGTTCGGAAGATGCTGCGAAGGTTTCCGATGTGTGTAAGCAGGTAGACAATAGTATCAACAAGATAATTACACACCATGTTATATCTTTTGATTACTTGATTCCAGGATTCCCAAGCCAAATCTTTCAAAACGGAGGACAACTTTGCTACTGTTAATGCTGAAAAGAGTGGGGAAGGGAGGGGAAAAAAAGTTATGCATTCTTTTTTATTTTTGATTCGTTGTACAAAGAGCCCTATAAACAGCCCTTATAAAAAACATCCTATAAAGGAAATAAAATGTGTTACACTCTGCAGTTCAGCACAATGCAAGGTCGTCCAACAAAGAAGTTGAAGTGCCGTGATCAGCAAATAAAATGAACTTTGATAACAGGGCTTGATCCTGAAGTCCTTGACCCCAGTGCAAATCTTTTCTGCTTCAAAGAGAAGAACATTCCAGAAGGGGTGGGGGGGAAGAAAAAATAAACAAACCAACCAACCAGGTGGGGAATTTTCAAAGGCCCAAAATGTGTGCAGGACGCCCGACACCTACTGACTTTAAATGGGTGTTGGAACCCAGCTGTCCTTTGTGCTTTTGAAAATCTCCCTCTCCCAAAATGGCTCTCCCCTGCCCAGATTGATCAAAGGTAAGAAACTAGATTAATTCTTAACTGGGGTAGGGAGAAAAGGAATAAAGTCTGGGAAACCATTGTTAAGGTGGGAGGAGGAAGATTACTATTGAAAGGTCAATTTCCATCAAGGAAAAGGATCAATCTTTTAAAACCCCTTTTTTTTTTCCCCTCTCCAGACTGTACTAATGGTCAGTGGAAAGAGACCTTCCTACATTTACTAAAGGTCCGTTAGCACTATCTTGAAAGATTCAATATAAAAAAAACCTTCTCCTTAGATGACTTAAAGGCAGGTGCCACAAATGAGTTAATTGAAGAGTACTTTCTTTTACTGTACAATATTGTACACAAGCACCTGGCTATCTGGAAATGTAATATCATGTATGTAAAGACATTTATCTCCAGACTCTTGCATCCGACAAAGTGGGCATTCACCCATGAAAGCTCATGCTGCAAAACGTCTGTTAGTCTATAAGGTGCCACAGGATTCTTTGCTGCTTTTACAGAACCAGACTAACACGGCTACCTCTCTGATACTCATCTCCAGAAAACACTCACTGGAAATCATTTGTCTTCATTGAAAATTAGTGCAAACTGATAGTGGCTCTCGCTTCATAGCCTGCCAAACTAAAACGTTTGTTAGAACTCATGATCTGTAAGGGCTTGTCTACATGTGGCCTCTAAGGAAGGTTAATCCTAATTAACCAGAGATGTGAATTTAAAGTGGATTTGTTAAACTGCCTAAACCCCTGTGTGGCCACTCATTCAAAATTAAAGTAGCTTTAATTTAGTTTAACCCTGAATGAGAGAGTGTCCACACAAGACTTTAATCATTTTCACTGAAATCAGTCAGTGAACTCCTTGCTTTCCAATGGAAAAAGTTAACTCTGATTAATTTTTCCTGAGTGTCCCTAAGATTTAAATTTAAAAAAATATGCTGTGCTTGAGCTTGATTCAGCAAAGCTCTTAGACACATGCTTAAATTGAAGTAGAGGAACTTAAAGCAAAGCCCTTTGCTGAATAGGGGCCCTAATTAGCAACGCTAATCAAATGACTGATAAAATTCAAATGGCTGGATTGTTCCTGGGCCTGTGTGAGTGTGTAAAGGGGAGGGAGAAAAAAGTCATTTAAAAGTTACAACTGGTCTCAAACCGAGGGCTGCTCTACACTATAAAGGTAAGTCGGCTTCACTACAACGCTCAGGGCTGTGAAACAGAAGAATTCTTCCCTCGACCTTGATACTGCCTCTCAGAGGTGGTGGTTTTACAGTGATGGAAGGGGTTCTTCCATCGCTGTAGTAGTGTCTACACTACAGCGTCAAAGCTGCAGCTGTACTGCAGAAGTGGTTCTAGCGTAGACACACCTCGAGCAAGGAAACCTGCCTCCTTCCAGTTCGCTCCCCTGGAAAGCGAGGCGTTCACTGACTGATTTCAGTGGAAGTGAGAGCCCAAATACCCTTTCAGGGCCTAAGTCTCAGTCACTCAACTCCTCAACCAGTTCCCATTTAAGTCAATGACAAAAAGTGGTTACTGGTTTCAATGGAAATTTGCTCTGGCCCTAATAGCTGCCGGCTACAAAAGGGAGCGGCGCCAGTGGCAGGCTGAGGTACAATTGCCACCTGTGGAGGGAGGAGGCGCACACGTGATGGCAGCCTGCTCCTCTCCCCCCCACCCCAGCACCACAAGGAGGCGAGGGGGCTTCCTGGACCTGAGAGGGGCCCAGCCTCAGGAGCACATGCAGTGACTGTGCTGGGTCAGTGTGTTGCCAGGAGGGAGACGGGGGACTGGAGTCCTCCTTGCCAGCCCCAGCCTGCCTGCACCCCAAACTCCTCATCCCCAGCCCTGCCCCACCCCAGAGCCAGAGCCCCCCTGCACCTCAACCCTCTGCCCTAGTCCTGAGCCCCCTCCTGCACCCTCAACCCTTCATCCCTGGCCCCACCCCAACCCTCTACCCTAGCCCTGAGCCCCTTTCTGCACCATGAACCCCTCATCCTCAGCCCCACCCTAGACCCCTCGCCCCCAGCCAGAGCCCTCATCCTCCCACCCCACATTGTGCAATATAGGGAAACTGTTAAACGCTTACTGTTCCAGTCCATTTTTACATTATTTAAAAATATCTCTCTGCTTACAAGGCAGGCATGGGGGTGGGGTGGGGTAGACTTGGACCCATTCTGGGCACCACCAAAAATTATACAAACTTGCCACCCCGTTCAGCATTGGTTCTTAATGACAATTTGTGCCTGTGAGAACAAAACATTCAGCAGCTACACAGCACAGCAATAACGATTTGAGGTGTAACTTAAGGACTCACAGCTGCACCACTCTTTGTTGGATGAGACTTGCAGAATGCACAACCGAAAACAACAACATTTAGCAACTACAAAACAACCCACAACCACAGAATCCAAGCACAGAGTGCCATTTCTGTTGCTTATGCCTTGCTAGTAGTAGGCGTTAGACAGTAATCACAAGACCATTTCAAGGAAGAAGCTACAGCCTGTCCTGTTGAAATGATTCAGAAGTGAATACAAATGGCCACGTTGTTAGTTGACAGCAATTTTTCTTGAAGACAAGCATTGTTATTCAAGCTAACAGCCCACACCAAGAGAAAAGACAGGAGAGAGGAATTCATAAAGTGTTGGTTATGTCCAAAGGTTAAAAAATTTGGTAGTTTTGTTTTTAAGTGAGAGATGATTGTCCAAGTTGTCGATTAGGATACAACACATGGAAGCATGCAAGGCAGACCCAGTTATTGCACCAGAAGCTACAACCTATAAAAAGATAGGAAGAAAAAAAAAACAATTAAGAGTTAGTTTGCAGTCACTAGAAGCAAGCTTTAGAGAATTATACATTGTGAGGCTTATCCTAAAATAAATCAAGGGGTTAGTGTAGAGATTCTCAAAGTGCATGGTGAACCCAAACAATTTGCCAGAGAGGGTGTGAACTTCTGTTTCTCTATTGTGCCTCAGAAATCACACAGCTTGCATTTAAAAAATGAGAAGTCAGTCTCTAGCTGTTACGGTTATGAAGAAAACCTTCAAAAACATGACCTGAATGTAACCAGTCCAGTAATGTCTGCCTGAAACAGCCTGAGCCTGAAACAATAGCTCTGAGTTGTGAGCTGCTCCATTTATTCAGTGGACACCAACTCAAATGCCAATGTTGATAATTAACACTGTTAACACTTACAATATATCTCCATTAAAAGCATGCAAAAAAGGAGAGGAAGGATCAATTTATAAAGATCTACACGAACTACTCTGAGAGCTTGTCTATACAGGGAAATTGGCCATACTAGTTATTGCAGAATACGCTATTCCACACACTATTCCAGAATAAAAAAGTGATTTTATTCCAGATTACTCACTGTGCTTTGGAAGTGCACTAATCATTCCAGAATAAAGTGACTTATTCCAGAAGTGTGCCCACATGGGGACCCATTCCAAAATAGCCACTGCAGAATAGCTTTCTCTGCATAGTTGTTCCAGTCCATCTCCCCATATAGACAAGCCCTCAGTGACAGCTTCTTTTGGGGATGCCTTTGAGAACACATGGGATGGGGCCTATAGGGGCCACTACTGGATTCATCTTCTTGAAGGGAAGTTGACCTTCCAAAGTTTTGGGAAATGTTAAGTTAGCAAAAAGGTGCCAGACCATTCATAAAAATTCAACGTGGCCACTTATCTAGCAGAAGTGTCCTTTATTGTGCAGAGAAACACGATAGTCACTGAACAGAAACACTGGACATTAAGATGTACCAAACGTGCAGTCTAATACTGTAGTCATCTACAGCAAGGAAAGCAGACTCCTTTTGGACACGCCGCTGAGTCCGATTTGCTAGACAAACCTCATAGCCAATGAGCAGTCACGTCACCCAAATGGGTAAATGATTTAGATTCACAGAAAGAAGGATCAGCGTAAGTGAATACAAAGGGAGGGGAAAATGTCACAACGGAGACTGGATGGCTCAGCAGGGACTTGGTAATGGGTTAGGGAGCCCTTCACCTCTACATAGCAGGTTAAAAGTGAGTCAAGGCTGGCTGTGGCTGAACTTTTACTTAATGGGTGATCCCAATCCCATCCCTAGTGGCAAATGCTCAGTCACATTTGGAATTCAGTGAGGTCCTTCCTGGCCAATCAAAATGGGGTTGGAGATCCAGCCACCCTATCAAACCGGGCGGAGGCACGTTGAGGAACACTCATGCTGGTGGTAGGCTGGGGCTAAACAGAGAGCTTCCCTCTCCAGGGCTGTCAGTCCAACACCTTTCAAAAGGATTTTAAAAATACCTCAATGTGTAGAGGAAAGGTATTCAGATAAAGGGTCTGATGGGAGCAGACATGTGCGTGCTTTTGAAAGCCCCATTAAGTATCCACATCTTTAGGCACCTAAAGATCTTTAAAAATCTGACCCCAAATCCCTACGTGCAAAAAAAAAGCTATTGATGATCTTAGCCTTTCAGCTATGAAACAGAACCATCCATATTAAGATGTGCTTTATAAGGTAAGTGGGGATTTTCAGACAGACAGTGTACAGGTCACATTCTATGTTACGGTTAATTACATCTCAGGAGATTAGACACAAAGGGAGAGATTCAGCTCCACTGTAGCTCCATCAGCTACTGACCTCATCCTGTAACTGCTGTGGGTGTGGAATTGCCACTGAATTCACTGGGAGTTCTAGGCACAAAAACAGGATCCGGCCCACCTTTCACTATCTAACTCCGCTAACTCAATCAAAGAGGGATTTCTAAGGTAAAATCTCATTAGACCGGAGGGGAGAAAAAAAAAAGAACAGGCTATTTCTCTTAAAACAGAAGCACAGGTAGGAAAAGCAGCATAATTATATACAATACATGTGCTTACATATATTTTAGCTTAAGTTTCAACATCATTTTCAAATACGTTTCAAAACCCTTGAAATTGTCTAGGATTTTATAATTCATCCCGTAGAGTCTGTGATCACATTTCTTAAAGGTCAGAGCTCAATCAACAGCAGCAAGGACGAAGGTTAAATTGCCCCATTGTCGCTGCTGTAGCATTCAGGGTGCAAAGACGACACTTGGCCTTCCCAGCAGCAGGCCATTGCGCAGTATCTGTATAACTGGTGATATATTTGAGGTGTTCTTTTTAAGAACATTTGTGTTCTAGCTTTAGAAAAATTACTATAATGGGACAAGTATAAAGGATTCACGGCGCTTTATGATTAAAGCAGAGATTGATGGAGAGGGAAAATATCAGAACGCTCTATTTATCAATGACTGGACAGTAAATGTTCATTCTTTGCTGAGAGTAGTGTCCTTTTGTATAGTCAGGATGCCAGGGTCTTGGAGGAAAGTCACATTTCAGAAGGAATTCAAAGTATTCAGAATTCCATGTCAGGAAGATTTTGCACAGGGAAATTGGTGAAGTGTTCAAAAAGTAGAAAATCAGGAAATGCAGTGGTCATTGCAATACAGAAAAAGGTGAAGCATTTGAGGCATTATGGCAAGATACCGCAGGAGGATCACGGAAGGTTAAGAGATGGGAAAGAGGATGATCAAACCATTGGAAAAAAAAGGAGAGAGAGAAAAAAAAATAAATATTAGAAGTTCTGTTCATGAAAATATAGCAATGAGCAAAATATTCCCTAAGAGTGGAATTCTCCCCAGTACCTCACAAACCCTGCTTTGGGGAACTGGTTCTGGAAAGCATACAAGCATATGCGTAATTTTGAGCATGTGCCTAAGTCCCACTGACTTCAATGGAAATAAAGCGCTTTCCTGAGATCAGGATTCTTTTCTGAATCGGGGCGTAAAGGCCCAATTCTGGGAATCCTTATTCTTTTGAGTAGCCCTTCCTCACATTAGTCATGTAAGCACGTAACGAATGCTTATGGAGTTACACTGACATTAAACTGGTATGAGATGAAATCAGGCCCACTAGCTACAGTGTTGACTCAATTCTGCTCCCACTGAAGTCAAGGCAAGAAGAACTCCCAGTGGTTTCAATGCACGCAGAATCAGAAGCCACATCCCCCTGAGTTAGTGGCTATTCACGAGACTGAGGTTAAAATGCTCAGGCCCTGTGTTACAAGGGGCTTTATGCTATTCTTCCACACGAAGGTGACTTTCACATCAGATTTTGATTTATCCCCATCATTTACTTCAGGGACTCATGACTGCATCACCATTTAGGTTACAGCTATAATCCCACAGGTCAATCCTCAGAATATATTCCAGCACATCCCTTTGCCATGCCCCCTTTCCAGCCACTACCACCCACTCTTGAGGCCAAGACGGCCCCTCCCACAAACGTTACATGGCTGTTTCTGCCACTTTCCACCAACCCTGATAGACTTTCTACCTCAGAAGCGGATTTAAAACCAAGGGTGAATAACTGACAATGGATTTACTCTTCCTTTTAAAGTAAGAATAATGTTTGAGCCTGCATTTTCAGGAGGGGGGGGGGGGAAGATGAATAAAGACATTTTAAAAATGGAATGAATCCTTTTATGTTGGGGAAGGGGTTAAGTGTCCTTTAAGTTA
Organism: Mauremys reevesii; assembly: GCF_016161935.1. Lineage (NCBI taxonomy): Eukaryota > Metazoa > Chordata > Testudines > Geoemydidae > Mauremys > Mauremys reevesii. The sequence continues at coordinate 15,764,724 of NC_052642.1, forward strand.
GTGAATATCAAATATAACCCAGTTATTACAGCATTATACAGAAGAGAAAAAAAGTAATATTTTCTATAGGTTCAACCCCACTCCTATGGAAGTAAGTAGGAGATACTCACTCTGCAGATTTCCAGAAGTGTCCAGGATGCGACAGCCGTCTGTTCAGTTTTGGCAGTTTTTCAAGCATATCCACGAGGACAGTAAAGCTGGGTCTCTCGCTGAGGTCGAAAGACCAACATGCGGAGAGGATTTCCTGAGGAGGACATTGGGGGGGAGGGGGGGGTCATTATCATCCTGTTTAGTTCACGAGGCCAGTGACAGGGGCCAAATGACTAGGGATTCTGGATGCTTCTGTTTTTGGGCACACAACTTTTGTGACACTTTGAAGGAGCCTGATTTTCAGACAGCAGGTGCTCAGCAGCTTCTGAAAATTGGAGTCTCTCAAGTTGAGTGCCCAAAGCCACCAGTCACTTGAAAAATCTTGACTGCTATTTATTCCACCTCAGTTATACAGGACAAGGGGACATGCTTCAAACAATCCTGCCAACAGCCTGAACACAAAGCTTACGGATTTCTACAAGATGAGTGATATTAATCCACCCCACCTCCCCAATACACAAGTGTCCAGCCCCTGAACAAATGATGTGTGAGAGAAACTACATGGAGGCTGAAGCCTACTCCAGCTTGTGGGCAGCGTACACAGCAACCCTGCAGGTTCTCCACAAAAAGAGCTCCAGCCCCTGGACTTGAACAAGGGCTGCTGCCACAGGATCAAAGAAATCCCAGCCCAGTGACTGTGCTGTCCCTTCTCTCCTGGCTCCTCTGGAAATCCCAGCTGCACTGTCCTATGAGGAGATGGCACAGGATTCTGATCCAGCATTTGCGGTGCTGGACACCCATGTAGAGAGCCATAGAGGTTCCAGGGTGCAGGGAGACATCCAGGGCTCTTACTGAGAGGGGTAAACGTAAGCGGATACAAAAGCTGTGCTATCTGACACTATCCTCCTCCAAGAGGAACAGTCTGGGGGAAATTACGTGAGTATAAATCTACAGAAAATGGGACAGGCTTAGGAAACTATGGGGTAAAATCCTGACCCCACCAAAATAAAAGGGAGTTTTGCCATTGACTTTACTGAGGCCAGGATTTCACCCAATGAGCTAAGCACCCAGTTCCTAGTCTGTTCAGAGTTTGGGGCAAGGGAACGCCTTTCACCATGAGAACGGCAGCTAGTTTGTAAAGCTCTTTGAGGCTGGCACTTTTTTTGTTCTGTTTGTGTACAGCGCCTAGCGCAGTGAAGCTCTTGTCCATGACTGGGCCAGAATGCCACGTGGTATCTGAGTATGTATGTATCTGAACTGAGGCAAAATAGCTGGTAAGGTACTATTGATTTTTAGGGTGTGTTTTTTCCTTTTCCTTCATAATTTTGATTGATGCTTCAAGGACATACAACATTAAGCTTCCCCCACCTCTCCAGACCTGGTACAGAATCTCTGATCAATGGCTCTTTGAAAGGCTTTCCACTTACACTGACTTCTTTCCCTACGCTAACTGTAGCGAGGACATTCTTCACTCCTTCTCCGCTTCCGATCTGCCAGATGAGTGCTTCAGCTGGCTGGCTCTTGAAAGGCCATTCTCTTGCTTGGAGCTCATACCAAACCGTCCTGAAACACCGGTAAATAAATTAAGTCTCAACATCCCTGTGAGGAAGACAGAGTACCGACATCCCTGTTTTACAGATGGGGGCACCCGTCAGCTATAGGACATAACCAATATCATATTGGAATAAAACATGTAACGCCTGCCTCCCCATCCTGTGCCTTAACCACAAGGCAATCCATCCTCTCTGATGGAAAGGCTGCTGGCTTACATCTTTTGCAGCAAGGGATTGAACAGCACAAAAGAAAAACCCATCATTATTCAGGTCTCTGTGCTTGAGGCCCAATCCAAAGCCCATCCCAATTAACGTGGTTCTTTTCCTTTGCTTTGGATCAGGCCATAATTTAGCGGGTTCACGCATCCCTACGCTCTACCAACGATTCGCATTCATACCCGAAAGCATAGACGTCTGCCGCCTTGGAGAAGGGCAGCTTGTCTTCGTCTTTCCCAGGAGACATCTCACGAACAATTTCAGGGGCTAGATAGCACAGCCAGTCATGAGGCAGTTTCAGTTCATTTTCACGCCTGAGTTCAAGGAGGAAGTGAGATTAGCTAACCCCTTTCACATGCCCTTGAGCACAGCACAGAGCTAGCTGCAGGAACTCTTGATGGAAAGTCTTTTACTCTAAATTTCTTCTCTTAAGTTTTATTTTTTGCCATATAAATGTACTGGGCCTAATTCTCGGTGGCTCCATTCCTGCACTTGCTCCTTATGTTCTGAGGCTATGCAGGGGCCTGCTCAGCACCTGATGTAATTTAGAGCAGCCTGGAGGCTGCTCTATCTTATACTAATTCCCATGGTCCCCCACAGACCCTGGGAAGCAGAGGAGGGCTGTAGTGTAATGAATTCTGCCCACACACACACACACCCACCCACCCCTTTTCAAACCTGGGTGTCTACAGTTAGATGTCTATCATTTCTCCTAATTTACACCGGTGTAATGGAGATCAGAATCTGGCGCTTTGTCTACTTGGTCACTATTTCTTGTTTCAGAAATGGACTAGAGACGTTAACCCTTAACTTACCTTCCCTCCTGCACCACACCCGAAATTCCGAATAGTCCAAAGTCTGTGATCACCACTTTGCCATTGTCATAGAAGACATTCTTGGACTTCAAATCTTTATGCACAATCCCCTTTGCATGAAGATACCCCATGCCCTGGAAAAGATTGATACACTTGGCTGTAACCCTGCCTTACACAGCCCCCATTTCCATATGACCTGGTTGTGTGTGACATTCTTTTAACAGATTTATCCATCCCCCACCCCATGACCTACTATCGCCAATTTCCAGACGGGAGGCTCAGGGAGCCTGGGTGACTTACAGGAAGTCTGTGGGAGAGCAGGGAATTGAACCTGTCTTCTGAGTCTCAGGCTAATGCACTACCCTGCTCCCAGACCCCCTTCCCCTTCCCAACACAGCCCTGCCAGGGCTTCCGGTTCTGTGCTTTGACAATCTTGGTACCCTACAGGGGGAGGGGAAAGGATGCAGATCAGCAGGTTAGTGGGGGAAGAGGAGGGACAGGGATGGGAAGGGAATAGATTTCCAGTACTTGCAGCCTCATCATTTAGTTTGAGTACCTAATACCAATCCATGTTCCTGCCCATAGGCCAGAGCTCCTGCCGTAACATACTGCTGGGTTGCTGCAGCACAGAGACTGAAACGTCCCTCTCCAGCTATGCAGCTTCTAAGCCCACAATGTGGCACTGCCTGCCACGTGCTGTGGAAAAAGCATCTGGCTCATTTACTGCCAGGGCATTCGTTATCCAGCTTCCGTCAGCAATCGGCTGCCTTCCCGAGCCCAGGCAGACACTAGCAGTGACAAAGCAAGCCTGCCTAGCGCATTAGGAAACAGAACAGTGCTTTCCTCTTGGGCTTCAGCAGCAGGAGAACAGGAGGAGTGTCAAATGCCCAGCCCGCTAGGTACGTCTGTACAGTGAGCCTCTGAGCCTGAGTTGACAGATTTGGGCTTGCGCTACGGCGCTAAAAATAGCTGTGAAGACGCTACGCCCCTCGTTAGACTTCAGACTGCGAGCTCCAGCCCGGGCCGCAAGGTAGAAAGCGCTGTTTTCAGTGCGGTAGCATCAGCCTCGTGAAGCCGGGTCTGTAGACCCAGGGTCGGAGGATCGCTGCCACCTGCTGCCTGCATGCACCCTATATGGCCCACCATGCAGACTCTGCAGAAGTTAAGTGCAAGGGTGGGAGAGTTCAAAATAAAAAAAAAAAAAGTCAAGTGTAGACAAGGCCCCAAGACCGCAGACAGACTGCCGGAAACAACTGCTGAGAGGTGTGAACTCCCAGGCCGCTGGGGTGTTGAGACCTAACCCTAACAGACACTTTATATGTCAATATGAACCCTCTCGCTGCTGACCATTTTAGCAGATGGGATGGGAAAGCAGGTGGAGTGAAGCCCAGAGGGGGAGAGAGACTTGGGCTAGAAGATGCAGAAGAGAGAAAGGAGGAGAGGTGCAGGCAGAGAAGGGGGAGAGAAACGTAAAGGAGGATGGGGAAGAAAGCAAAAGAGGGCAGAAATGGCAGTCGTTAAAGCTGAGCACATTTTCCTCACTGAGTGATACTGAATGGGACAGTCAATATTATTTAACAAGAGCTTAGGTGCTTATATACAAAGCCATGATCTTTGTGCCAGCCTCCCATTGAAACCAGCAGGAGATCCACGGTGGATTGAGGGAAGCGAGTATATAGCCCCAAGTTTCTCCCCCAGCTCACGGATCAGAATTATAGAAAGCTGAGCCAGCCACCCCTGCAGTACAGCACATCTGGCTGCATTTCAAAAGCTTTCATCAGAGCCAAGTCAAGGAAGTTAATGAGTAACTTGCCCAAGGTCACATGGCAACCTGAGGGCAGAGACAGGAATAGAAAGCAGGCTGCCTGAGTCACAGCCCCATGCATTGTCCTATAAAAACCCCTCACAAAAATCCATCGACACTGGGAGTTTCCTGGTCAACAGGAAGAATCTTCTGCCCAAGAGGCAAGTCATTATTGTGAATCTGCATTTGGCATAAAGCAGCCTGTAAACTCAAGCAGCCCCAAGAAACAGACTAAATGACAGAGAAAGCCAAAGAGAGTCTTGCATTTGGCATGCCTTGTAATTAGTATCTCATGAGAAGCAGGAAGTGAGATTAGCCCAGTTTTCTGCAGCACGGAAAAGCCCAGATAAGCCAAGAAACATATCACTGGCTTTGATAATCTGCATTCCAAACAGTAGAGGAGAGAGCGGTCTGTAGCAAAAACTTCAACACAGCACTATATTTAAAGTAAAGTAATCCCAGAGCAAAGTTATCCACAGGTATGATCATTTCTTATACATTAGCATAAATGGTGGTCTCTCTTGCATGACTTAATGAGGCAGCACCTGGACATTAAAAAAAAAAAAGTTTCTTCCTCTTACTATAGCAGAATTCTTATCCTAGACTTCATCCACACTGGTGATTCGCCCCAGTTACAGCCACTGGTGTAGCTGCCTTCTGCAAGCATGTCGCGGAGTCAGGGTAAGGGGCGACTGGCTGCAATTTGCACTGGTGCTACTTGCCCTGATTTCAAAAGAGGGATAAGCCGAGGGGGCAGATCCTCGTTTGGGGTAAGTTGACATAGCTTCACTGATGGCAATGAGCTTCAATGGAGCTAGGACCATTTACACTAGCTGAGTATCTGCCCCCATCAGTCCAATAACAGCTTGCACTGATGAAGTTACACTGGTGGCTGAAATCAAAGCAAACCCTAACTGCAGACAAGGCCTAAGACAGAGCAATCGGCTACAAGCTTTACTCGAATGATTTGCAGGCATCAGCGAAGTTCTGGACAAACCTGATCCAGGGTTTTGACTTCCGGACTTCCATAGGATTTGGAATGTCACTGCAAATATGTTGCCCAGCTCAAAAGCCACCAGAAAGTTTTAATTCTGCAACCAACCACCTCTTCCATTCGCCTAGTGTTCTCTCTTACCTTAAGGATTTCTTGAGCTATCTGCCTGGTTTTGTTAATATCCAAAGATACCTTGGGATCCCTTACAAATGAGTGAAGCGTCCTTCCTTTGCAAAAGCTACAAAAAAAAAAAGGGGGGGGGGGGAGAGAAGAGAGAGAAAGAGTTTACAATGTGGTGAAAAATGCAAGTTCTTAAACATTTACCCATCCTTCCCTTGCGGAAAAATACATCTAGGACTTGAAAGTGCTTGATCTGTCAGTTTCATACGATGTCGATGGCAGGGTTTTATAACACAGGACCCTCCTCAACAAAAGACAGTGTCTAGAAAATATAAATGGGCCTGATTCCCCATTTACAATAGGCCCCTTTACACTACTTTGGCAGTGCCCTGAAGTGGGCCTTTACACTCACTTTCGGGCCCCTTTGCAACTTCTGGAGCAGTGTAAATGAAAACCAGGCCTAAACTAAGCATGTACTGTACACAAACCACTAAAAACCAAGGCAGGAAGAGAAAGGTAACTTCTTTCTCCTGTTTCTTGCTTTGCAAAGAGTCTTCCCTAAACGAAAAGGACAGCTCACGAGACAGCATTTTGTAAACAGATCAGGTCCCTGTACAGACTCTTAGAACATTTCTCTGTTTTCAGGAATATGCTCTCTGGATGGGAGAAAATATAAATGAGACACTTCTTTTCCAAACGCAACAGGCCAGATTGTGGTAGCCTGACCGGCTTTAAATAGTGCTTCGCACTCTACACCTTTCGGCCAGCGGAGACGTCAAAGAGTGACTAGGCTTGAAGCTTGGACAACCCCTAGTGCTCCCCACACATGGAGGAGTCACTTCGGCAGGGCAGGGTGCCGGAACCATATGCTACTACTGCTCTTGCTTTACCTGCCTGTGGAGAGGTGACATTGGACTCCATGGCTCCAAACCCAGAGCCTTACACATTACATCTGCTTTCTGATCCGCAGTAAGAGCCCTATGAAAATCATAGCAGTGCGGCGGTTAAATTCTATGTCCTCACCTGGTAATAATGGCTAAATGAGGGGGGTGCATGCACGCCCCCATGAAGAGCACCACGTTCTCGTGTCGGGTCTGCCTGTAATTCATCACCTCCTTCTTAAAGAGCTTGAGATGGTCCTGATTGTTCCCATCGATCTCCAACAGCCTGATGGCCACCTCTCCGTGCCATTTTCCCCGGTAAACCTTCCCCCATCGCCCTTGGCCGATGGGCTCCCCCAGCTCAATCTGTTCAAAGGGAATGTCCCACTCCTGCAAGTAGACGCTGGTCTGGCTGGCCTTGCGGGAAATCATCCCTTTCCAGTGCGGCCGCTTGCTGGGCAAATCGTCTAACTCATCCTCATCGTCCTCCGGTTCCGATTTATTCGTCTCTTGCTCTTCTGCCTGTTTGCAAATCAGAAAGGAGGGTGGAGTGACAGTTACACTAGAGTCCCACCTGGTGGTTGGTCACTGACTCTTAGCCCAATCTGTATTTGTATTCCTCCAGCCAACATAAACCCCAAAGGTGATTAAATGACGGGAGAACCTCAAAAGGGTTCAGCTTGTGGCTTTATCTGGCTAAGAACCCAGAAATCCAGAGGCTGATTTTAACCTCCCAAAGCTGTAAAGTGCAGCTGGGAAGGCTGCGAGAACAACCCCTCTCATGGTATCTCCCCACTTCTGGCTGGAGCTAGAGGGCTCGAGCCCATGTGGTGCTGAGCACTTGGAACTAAACGTGGACTTTTGCGGGAGTCGTAGGTGCTCAGCACCTCTCAGGATTTGACCTGAATTCTGCAAATGAAAAGACGATTTTCAGAAAGGGGAACCAAAAGCTTCTTCAAACTTCAAGACCACGTTCCATGTGAGTTTGAAGCGAGATTCTCATTTTGGGCCAGATCTAAAGCCCAGTGAAGTCAACTGAAGGACTCTCACTGAAGACCATGGTCACTGAATTAAAGCCTGTAACAAACTGGTTTGCCGCCCAGCCCTACAGCAATCCACTTTTACTTCCTGATCCAGCAAAGCACTTAAGCACGTGTTTAAGCAGAGGAGCCGTCCCAGTGAAGTCTATGGGACTACTCACTTGCTTAAAGTTAAGCATGTGCTGTGCTGGATTGGAACCATGAGCTAATCTGACTGTTTATAGCAGGGGTGGCCAACCTGAGCCTGAGAAGGAGCCAGAATTTACCAATGTACATTGCCAAAGAACCGCAGTAATACATCTGCAGTCCCCACCATGCCCCACCAAATCAGCTTCTGCCCCCCTGGCTCCCAGCTCCTCCCACGCACCGGCAGCCCCACCAATCAGCGCCTCCTGCTCCCGCCTAACACCTCCCAATCACCCGTTTTGTGGCGTGCCGGAGGCTCTAGAGAGGATAGGGAAGAGTGAGGGCACAGCAGACTCATGGGAGGGGGCAGGAAGGGGTGGAATTGGGGCAGGGCCTGTGGCAGAGCCACGGGTCGATCAGTGAGCACACCCTCCCCGGCACACTGGAAAGTTGGTGCCTGTAGTGCCAGCCCCGGAGTCGGTGCCTGTACAAGGAGCCGCATAATAACTTTCGAAGAGCCGCATGTGGCTCCGGAGCCACAGGTTGGCCACCCCTGATTTATAGGTAGTCTTGGATCTTAATCACATGCAGATTTAAAAGGGTTATTTTACAAAAATGTTTTTAAAAATTTTAAAAACAAATTCACTTCCAACAATCGCTGCAATCAAAGGCTTTTTCTAGATGAAAATTACAGCCGTCATACTGGCACCAAATAGCCATGCCAATTTATTGAGAATTGAGCGAATATCAAAAAAGCTCCTTAGCTATACCCTTTCCAATTGGACTAACAGGCAGGCAAGTGAGATGTAGCCAAGTAAAAATACCCAAGTGTTTGCAGCCTAACCTGGTTGTAGCATGAACAGTGGGTTACTAAAGGAGATATTTTGTAGCACAGACCTCTATTTCATTACACAGTAAAGCAATGCTGATTTCAGCAGTCCTATCTTGAAGACCACAGCACTGCTAGTTAGCTTTTAATACAGCCTGTGTGACTGCGTCTGAGCGCGGCCAAAGAAAGGTGATCCGTTCACCCACAAGCATACCTCTGCATCAGGTTCTTCAACCCCCTCTGCGTCCAGCTGTTCATCAGCACTATCAAGAGAAAATGGGTTTACAATGAAAATATGACGGCACATGGACTCAGGCGAGGAAGCTGGGCTGCTGCTTAGATTTTCAGCAATTCAATTATGGTTCAATTATCTTTTCCTTTACTACTGTGAAGCAAACGATAAGACTTCGGCAAGAGCATGGGTGGGAGGAAGCAGCCCAGCGAGGCAGCCTTAAGGCAACCCTTAAGGTTGGGTTGGCTGATGGACATTGGTACCTCTTACAGGGCCCTGGGCTGGAACCCAGTGGAGTGGGAGGACCTGGGCTCCTCTCTACCAACCCCCTTCATTCAGAAGGGCACGATAAGCCTTACTGCTAGGCTCCCCCTTGGAGGGAGGAAGGAAAGGGTGATGATTTTTGGAAACCCCTGGTTGGGACTGCACACCCGCAGGGATCAGTAGAGAGAAAAGAGTGATCGGTGACCTGACCGGAAGATTGGGTCAATCCCCATCAAAAAGACAGAGCGCCATGGGGTGCGACGGTGGCCCAGGGGAAAGAGGTGTGGAGAGCAGAGGCCATTAGGCAACACAACCCGCAAGCACTGTCCATCACATCATTTGGCAAATGTCATTTTCTAATGCTCACGGGTTTAGAAGATTACTGGGGAATAATAATAATAATAAAATAATAATAATGACTGATAAGCCAAAAATATTATGTTGAAACTGTTTGATAGAAAGTTCGTTTTTCAATTAACGATTTTGCTGCTGTTGTTGCTAACAAAAAACACCCCCCCAAATACCTGTAAACAGAAATATTTCAGCCACAAACAAAATTTAGTTTTTGGCCAACATTTTTCAGTAAACCCAAAATTCTCTGTGGAAAATTTAGATGAAAAATTGATTTTTTAAAAAAAAAAGCTTTCTGTGGGGAACCTCTCCTCCACATTTTGAGGATTTCTACTGATTAAAAACAAACAAACAAAAAACTTTTCACATTAAGAGAGCCTTTCATCCAAGTGCTGTATTAACATTAGTTAAGCCCTACAATACCCCTGGAGTGAGAGAAGCATCATACCCATTTTACAAGGTTGGTAAAGAGAGGTTAAGTGCTTTCCCCAAAGTTGCACAATGAATTGATGGCACAGTTCAGAATGGAACCCAGAAGTCCTGCCTACTGGCCCTCTTCTCTAACCACTCAACAAAAATGTTAGCGTTTCAGTTAGCTATGATGTGAACAAAAGGATAAAGAAACATAATGCTTACTTAGTGTCTTCAGCTATTTCAGGCGGCTGTATTACTTGTGGGGAGCTGGGGATTTCTAAAAAAAATAAAAATCTGCAATGTAATACACATATTTCACACTTAATCCCTACAGTGTACTACTGTGGATTTATTTCTCATCCAGAAAATACACACTGACATTTCTACACACTAAGCAAACCAACAACCAGCATAGTGCTAAATTATGGGCATTCATGTTGATTGAATCTGATTATTTTCCTGTTCAATTACTACCTATAACATTTTGTGAATTATTCAATTCCTCTGCTAACTTAATCCTGCAAAAATGTACCTGGATGTGCTTGACTAGTACTTTGGACTGCTTATGGTTATGTGCTTAAAGTTAAGCACTTGTGCATCTGCTTGCAGAACTGGAGCCAGCTTCAGGCACACAATTTCGTACGGCTTCTAAATCACATTTCTAATGATGCTCATGATGAAATATACAATTGATTGCTTTACCCACGTGGCTCATCAGCACCACTCAGTGTCAGCTTGGCTTAGGTCACCCATTCTCTATAAACCACCCCATAAGCTATTACCCAAGCCTGACTCTTTCTGGAAGCCTGCCTCTCACAGTTAATCTGAATTTAAACTGGATTTAAAAAAAAGAAACTCCTGTGAAGAACACCAGTTGCAGAAATAGGACGCTGTAAGATTAGATTAGTTTCTTATTCTTCAGTCAAAAATATTTTGCTTTTCATTCAAGGCCCTCTAAGTGGTTTACAGACACCTCTGTGAGACAGGCAGGTACCATCATTATCAGCCACTTTACAGAGGTGGACTCCAGGCTAGCTTGAATCTGGCTAGCGCAGGGAATGGAGCAGTGAAGCTGTAGCCACGAGGGTTTCAGCATGGGTAGTACAAGCTGGCCCAGAACCCTGTGTAATCACTCGGGCAGCTAACCCACACTAAAGTCTGCGCTGCTGCGGCTTCGCTGCTCCGTCACCCGAGCTAGCTAGATTCAAGCTAGCTCAGGTATGTCCACAAGCTGCAATCACAGGGTGTGACAGACACACACTAAGGAACAGAGAGGGAACGGGACTTATGTCTAAAATCTTGCACCTTGGCAGGGGGTAGATTAGCGCTAACCCTCTGTTTCTAGGATTCTTTGAAAATTAGATTCTAAGATCTTCAGGGAAGGGCCCACTATAGTAACCAACAAGCTGGGGGTTAGGGAACGTTCATGCACAGTCACTGCTGCACTTCCTCCTTCAGTCTACTACACCCACCCCCCACAAATACATTCCCTAATGAAGGCCCTATTTTGAAAACAAACAGAAACCCTGACAAGACTCCAAAAGGAACAGGGTGAACTTTTAAATGGGTTCTACTGATGGTAGTAGGACAACGATTGCATCTTCTAGACAAACAAACCTTAAAATCAGCTCCACACCAATAGCTATGAAAGCCAAAGTGTCTGACCTGAACCAACTAAATCTTTCTTAAATCCCTATTGTCCAGATCCTCAGATGCATCCATTTACACCAGCTGAGGATGAGGCCCTCTGAAAACAGGGGTAAGATTTTTCAAAGGAATATCAATGTGGTACATAGACTTTTGCGATGGGATTCTCCTCTGTTGCAGCTAAACAAGTCATCTATGTCACTTTAAAATGTAAAGAAGAAACACACATTAGGAAAGAATGGCTTAGTGTTACTGTTTATGTTGACACAAGAGAAAGCTTTAAATTTTTATTTATTTATTTTGAAAAAAGCAGGAGCATTCAAAAAGAAGCAGGAGGTTTAAAAATAGTTTAATTTGGACAGAAACTGCACAAGCTGGTTAGCAGAATTAAAGCAATGAACTCACCTGGGAAGATAAACTGTTGTCTATGCTGAATGTAGTAGGCAGCTTTATACATAAAAAGAGGACAGCAAAAAATCACCAGGAAATAATAAAAAACAAACAAGTTAAGTGTGGCAAGAGATAGCATCAGCAAATGCCCCATACGCATTCAGTGAATTAGTCCCAACTCATTGTTTGAGCAACAGATTAGTAGATTAATTACCAGCCAGATCAATGGGTGGATTTCAGCACATGCATGTTTGGAAGACTGAATAGAATGACAGATGAAATCAAAATCAGGTGAAAGCTGAGTTACTGATCATGAATGTGGCCAGATGGGGAGATCAAGAACACGGTGGTTCAGCCCTCAGCTGGCGTACATTGGCACACTAATGATAATACTAAACCTTCTATAGCGCTTGTCATCAGTACACCTCAAAGGAGGAGGTCTGTGTCATTATCCCCATTTTACAGAAGGGAAAACTGAGATGAAGTGACTTATGTTCTTATGGCTGTCTACTAGGCCACATTGCTCTTCCCTTGTTCTCAATGGAGCTCTGCCAACTTACACCAGCTGAGGATCTGGCCCATTCACATTTCTTTTTGCTAATTTTATTCCAATGAATTGTCAGGTAGGTTTCTGTTTTGTGTAATCAAATCCTGCTTCTTCTCTATTTCGTGTCTTGGCTATCACAACCAGGGCCAGCTCCAGGCACCAGCGCAGTAAGCAGGTGCTTGAGGCAGCTGACACAAAGGCGCAGCACGTCTGGGTCTTCGGCGGCAGGTCCCTCGGTCCCTCTGAGGGAAGGACCTGCTGCCGAAGTGCCGCCAATCGCGGCTTTTTTTTTTCCCCCCCTCGTCACTTGGGGTGGCAAAAAGCGCTGGAGCTGGCCCTGATCACAGTAGACTGTGCATTTAAAACAGCAACATTTGATGGATCAAAGACTTGACAGAAAAAACACAACGGCTATTTTAACAGCACCAAGTAAGATTTCCAGGCCGAAGGAACGAAATTTGACCCCAGCAAAGAAATTTGCTGACTGTACAACCCTGGCTCTTGTCTGTATTCCTTACACGTGCAAGAAGTCCCCCTGGCTTCATGCTACTCATTGCAGAGAGTGTGTTTTGTAACACTCCTATAATGCAAACACTTCCCACCACAGATGTCTGACTCAGCCATTTCAAAAATCCTCCTAGGAGGAGACTCCTAAATGAACACCACGGATGACCAAAGCACGTTTTTGTCCTGGTTTTTATTTCTACTCTTCACTCCATTAATCAAGTTGCTCATGATTTCAAGACACACCCACACACCCACCCCCCAGAGGAGAATGTCACTGAATTTTCATATGCTCTTTCAAAAGAGGGAAATTTGGAAAGATGAGACCACTGAAGACACGTAAAACTTCTCTCAGTGAACTTTGTTCCAGAGTAGGTCAATTTACTTTCAACAGCTTTTAAAACTACACACATTTCAGACTGCATGAAACAAGGCAGAGAGGCACAAGATGTGCAAGTCAGGGCAGCTTTTCTCCTTCTTTGATCTCAAAGTCAAAGATTGGCTTCCCAGGAGCTTTCTGCTCCTCTCCCCAAAGCTGCCTAGAGATTGTACTGCTGCAACCAGGATGCAGATAAAAATGGAGCTCAAGTGCAGATACCAATTCCTTCCCTCTGTTTCACATCAGTGGAGGGGACACCAGACTGTCTGGTTATAGGTGGGCACTGTGGAGGGAGTGACACCTTTGCACATGTATCACTCTCCCAGGAACCCAGCAGGCCATAGGGGAGTTTCTTCACATTCTTGAGGAGAAGGGAGGACGCCCAGGGAGCAGCTGGTTTTAGAAATCCATGGAAACAAAGCATGCTTCCGATTAGAAACCAGATCAGGTGTGAATGCTGCTGGAGGCAGGATTTCCACAGACTCTCCAGTGCAGCTGCTTCTGAACAGATGTGAGGGGGAGTCGGACAATGGCAGCACAGCTCCTAAGGTACAACAGAATGGCTGTGCAAAGGCCCAGAGTCTTCATTGACCTTGGAAGTTATGTCAGGCTGTGGGGACTGAACTTCCTGTGCAAGAGAGGGGAGGGGAGGGGAGTAGACCCTGCTCCCCAAGTGGAACTCTACATCAAAAACACATGCCTGCCAGGTGGGGAAACAGCCTGCTTCTGGGGTAGGCAGTAGACCCTTACTCTGTATCAAATGGCTGCACATCATCATGGGACGTGTTGCCCGTACCTTATATCATCTAGAAACCAAATGCACAAGTCAAGAAAGCAAAGCACTGAGGGTCTTCCACATGGCAATCAATTTCCTGTCTTCCCCTAAATTACTGGGCCAAAAGCTATTTTATCTGCAGCTGGTTGTCTGCCTGGTCACAATTAGCTGATGAGCACCCACCCTCCATCCCAGTGCAACGACCATGACAGAAATCCCCTCCATTTATAGAGCCCCTGCAGGACCTGGAAGCACTTTGTAAAACAACAGGCCAGGTTCTGGTTGATACCCAAGAGCATGAGTTATAGACCCCAAAATGGGAACAAGCACACTGCAGAAGCCAGCTTGATACAGGCCTGTATCCTAGCCAAGGCAGCCTCAGGTAGTGGAAGCGGTGCTATTCTGCACGGGGAGGGCTGTGCACGAACGTCCTTGCTGGGTTACGAGAGTACACAGGCCATGCCCTTGGCCACCAGGGCATTGCCCAGGAAGTTGGGAAGTCTGACATTCCACAGTTCTCCTGAAAAAAATCAGTTACCTGGAAAGTGAAACCGCTGGCCCATGGGGGAGGGATTTGGGGGAGGTGTTGCGCTGGGAGGATTGGAAGACTGGAAAGGTGCTGGAGAAGACGGCGTGGAGGAGGTGGTAGAAGAGGGATTACTGCTGGAGTCTAGATGGTTTACTGCCGGGGGATGATCCTGCAAAAAGCAACAAAAGCCACTGGGTGATTTTTGCTGAGGAAAGGGAGACGCTGACTGATGGGTCACCAACTTTCCCCAAAGCAGATCAGCAAATCACTGTCGCTGAGTGCAAACAGCAAGGAAGTAGGCTCTTCCCATGAGATTTACGGGCAGGAGGCTGGAAAAGCAGCAGATGGTCTCAGCATTAATGGGAACGTGGCACCCAAAGCAGCTTTAAAATCTCAGCATAAGACCTGAGTGCTGCTCCCACTCAAGTCAGCGGCAGAACTCCCAATGACTTCAGTCAAAGCAGGATCGGACACTAGGTGGTGTTCTGAGGAATCACAGACAAAATTAAGAGCGTGGAGTTCTTTATACAGAAAGTGAAACAAAAAAAAAGGGGTGCAGGGCCACCAAACTCTTCAGGTGAACGGGAGGAATGTGTTACTTGTAGTCCAATCTAGTTGAAAACGACCTTGACACAGCAAAGCCCTGTTATTAGGTAGCAGACAGGGATGTTTTGGGGGGGGATGGATTCTTAAAAGCTACTGAGCACCTGCACATCCCATTGGAGACTGCGGATGCGCAACACTACTGAAAGTTAGGCCCTTGGGATTTTTGGAGCATCTTTGTTTTGCTTCTGGTTGGGGGACAAGCCAAACCGAAGCAATAAATACATCTACATCCAAGTCCCCCACCCTGCTCTGGAACCGCTGTTTTTATGCCTTACAAACCATCCCAGTTCAAGACATTCTCGACCCTCTTCACACAGTTCAATTGTGCGCACATCTGCGCAGTCTGTTTCTCAAACGTGCTGTGCAGTTTTGTTTGCAAGGGGCCTCCCTCTCGGTTCCAGTTGTGAATGAGAAATGCAGCAGTTGCGCCAGGGCACTGGGCAAGGTAACAGCCACCAGCTCATTTGTCGTTTCCCTACCCAGAGGCGGAAGCACTCATCGCTTGAGCCTTCAAACCAGCGGTTCTCACACTACCCTCTCCCTCCCATTTCACTGGGAGCTTGCTGGGACCCTGCCCCCACTTAGCACCATGGAAGGGCAGGGTTGTCATGACTCTGGCACCTACTCCCAATCCTCCACGGGTCACAACCCCCAGACTGGGAACCCCTCTGAAATGCACTATAGGAAACAACCCTGCACTGGGCCGAGATGAACAGGCCGGTCCAGTACAGCTTTTCCCTTCGCACTGGATGGAAAAGGAATTTTTATTCCTTGGAAAGTTAACTTCTCAGAAAAATATCAACAACGGAAATATCTGAATACAAAATGGCACCTCAGTGCCTCTGGGAGTTATAATCTGGGTACCTGAGGTTCCCAGTCTCCTCTGTGGGCTGGGCTCTCTAGCCAGACTACAGCTCCCAGAATGGGCCACTTTCACCCCTCTTGGCTAGGGGCAGTGGTGAGTCCTAGGAGCCCCGGCCACGGTCCGTCAAAGGAGAGGCAGTCTGGCCAGAGAGCCCGGTCCATGGAGGAACATAAGACATCCAAGCAACAATTCACGGGAGATGCTAATTGGAACCAAAATATTTCAGGTTTTGGTTGAAAACTGAGAAGTTTTTGGTTTCTGAGCATTCACTATTTCAACAAAACCTCAGTTTTCTGCAGGAAACAGACTTTTTCCACAACAATTTTTGTTTGATAAAAAAACCCAGTTTTCCATCAAGCCACCATTGTGACTGAAAATTTGTGGCCCGTGCACTTTCCCACTCAATTGCTCTGGTTCTAGGTTTCAATCCCGCCCCCAACAGCAGAGGGGCTGGAGCAGCTCAGAAGCCACATTTCACAAGTGGAACATGTCACACGTAGAAACCAAGACTCTTTGCACAGAGAAGCCAAAAACAAAACGTGCGAAAAATAATGCAGCTGTCACTGCGCTAGACACGGTGCTGCATCTTCCCCAGACTGGCTCACAATTCAATTGCGGAGACGCATCACAAGCTTTGTTCAGCAAGTACCTTTTTCGTTAGTGCTTTTGGAAGGGTTCCAAACTGCGGCTCTGCAGGTCTATCCACAGGGTTATTAATATCAGAAGGGACAGACTCCGTCCTTCTTATTTTTGCTACTGAAAGGGGAAGGAGAAAGAGGAAGAGAAGGGTTTATTCAGACTGATTCTCAGGGCGATAACATCAGTGATGAAAGATAAAATGCTGCGACTCAGAGCAAACTTACTAGGAAGGAAAGATATTCTGCAAGCAGGGGCCTCTTTAGTACATTTGTTATGACACTTTAATCTGTGTGAAAGAGAGACACACGCACACATTAGATAGCAACTAATTCATTACGGACAATCCAGAGTCTAGGCCTCCCCAAGCACATCACATGCTGATTTCAAAGGTCCTGCAAACTAACAGGGCCCCAGTTCTGCCCTGTGATCTGACTGTGCACCAGGGTCTGTGCCCAGATGTTGCCCTGCTATGAGGTATTTATATGGCCCCATTGCTGTAGGATCTGAACACATTACATTTTAAAAAATGTATTTATCCTCACGAAACCCATGTGAAGTAGGAGAGCACTATTAGCCTCACTTTACAGATGGGGAACTGAGGCACAGAGAGACTAAGTGACTTGACCAAGGTCACGCAGGAAGCCTGTGGCAGAGCATGGAAGACCCAGACATCACTCCAAGTCACCACTCTAGTCAGTGGGTTATGTTTCCTCTCCCTCCACCACTCTCTTTGTTCATGGACCCCAATGCAGGGCCCGAAGTTGTAACAAACTAAGAAGCAAAGCAAATATGTCTCAGATCAATAATAAAATCGAACGGCATGAAACATCCTTCAGTGAGGGACCAGCATTCAGTGCTCACCTGCAGTGCTTACACTTCACGCCGAACATCATGCTTTTCTGACACACGTGGCACATCTGAGATAACCAAGATTTTGTAGAGAATCTGAGCAGAAGGGGGAAAGTGTTATCGTGGGGCCAGTTAAACAAAAAAACCAAACTTTAACTGAAACGCCACTGTTTAACTACAGCCAGTTTACAGTGCAGCCTCTTATAAGAGGGAAACTCTGATGGAAGTGGCTTTAAAAAAAAAAGGAAGGAAGGAATTTAAGGAAGCCAGCACCTGCTCAGGGAATGAAAGTGATCTTTGTGCAGAGGACAAGCATAGGTTTTGTGCTGGCCATCTGTACTGGGGTCAATTTCAGCTTACAGCAAATCACAGGTAAGCAGACAGGGCTTGTTTGTCAAGAAGAACCAGCATGCACCATCACACACACATGCTGGTGTCCAACTCCCAGGAGATTTTTGCCATTTTTCAGTGCAGTTTTGCAAACTGGAATTGCTGGTTGACAACTCCTGAGGCTGGTTGATTTACAGAGACCCATCAACAGTTCCAATGTGTAATACTGTTTAAGGACATTGGAGTTAAAACCAATAGCAACCTAGGAAATGCAGAGTCAAGGCTGAACTTCCCACAGGAGGCACCCAAGGCACCTTAAAATTCTGTCTCAGAGTCAGCTAGAAACTGCACTAAAACATCATGGTTCAGATTACGGCAACATCCATTTCCCTTCCTTTGCAGCTCCTGCTGTATTTTGTGTTGGTGTTTACCTGTGGGTTACGGATATGCCAATGTCTCTTCGTACCATCTGAGGGGATCCCTGGGGAAGATCTGATGGGGAACAAAATTAGGTTTAAAAAAAAAAGTTAGCCACAAAAAAAATGCCCATAGTTCGTGAGCACTTTAGAAATCTAAAGTGAAATTTGCACATTAAAATCTCACTTCTAAGGGAACAACAAACAGCAAATCCCACCTGTGTTTCCAAAAAGAGATCGGTAACACACCTCTAGCATATCTCCCCCTGCACCTGGGTCTGGCACCCAACACCCACCGAAATTGACGGGAGTCGAGAACCTTTCTCCCTTGGCCTTATGCCTCAGGGTCACTAATTATGGTAGCACAGAGGGGAATAGTTCACTTGTTGCAACAGAGCCACGGGAGACGCTCTCTTCATGGTGTGGACCCAACATAAGCTGTAGCTGGCTCCCAGCTCCCCATTTAATAGGAGTGTGGATTTCTAAATTTGTTTTTCCCTATTAATTTATTAACTATTATTTCAGGATCATGGTTAGAGATGGGAAAAATCCACCCAGCCTGCAAATGCACCATCCCCTAAAGGAGGCCACATCAGACACTGCTAACAAACATTTGCATCAGTGGCAGACTGTTAAAATGATAACAGGCTTTTGGTAAATGTTAAGGCAAGCTAGACATGCAGCTGAAACGACTTCCTGTCCCTTTCAGTACAATGGGCTAGATTTGGGCAATGCTTACTCATGCTGAGGAGCACTTCCTCATATGAGCAGCCTTACTGAGGCTATGGCGACACTTAGCGCTGCACAGCGCTGCTGCGGGAGCGCTCCTGCGGCAGCACTTTGAAGCGCGAGTGTGGTCGGAGCGCCAGCGCTGGGAGAGAGCTCTCCCAGCGCTGTCCGTACTCCACCTCCCTATGGGGATTAACGTACAGCGCTGGGAGCTCCCAGCGCTAGGGCTCTGATCACACTGGTGCTTTGCAGCGCCGCAACTTGCAGTGCTGGAGGGGGTGTTTTTTCACACCCTGCTGCAGCGCTGCAAATCTGCAAGTGTAGCCATGGCCTGAGACTCCAACAGCAGTCAAGCTTACACAATTCTAGCCCTATATTAGCAAGAAAATGTCTTTTAAAAACAGATTTTGAAGGGGAAAACCCCCCTGCAGGTTCTCAATTTTCAATCAGCTTCAAATGCCTGCTTAGGCAGGCAGCTTTGATCTGGAAGGAGACCACCAAATAATGGTTTATCTATTACTAATACCCAGCTCTTATATAGGCTTTCATCAATAGATCACTAAGCTTTACAAAGAAGGTTGGAATCATTATCCTCATTCTGCAGTTCAGGACGCCGAGGCACAAGTGGTGAAGCGTCTTGCTGAAAGTCACTCAGTTGGCCAGTGGCAGAGCTGGGAAAAGAAGCCAGGTTTCCCGACGTCCCCATGTAGTGCTCTATCTAGTGGGCAATGCTGCCTCTAAATAAGGCTACATGTTAAATATTAACATGTTGGAAAACCTGACACTATATAGTCACAGTCTGTGTGCACAGTTCCCACTGGCACCAACAGTCTCTCATTCGGTCCCTAGATGGCACCAGATCCTTTTTTATTGAGGCATCACTGAAATGTTCCACTGTACCTCTAACACAGCTGGCAGCCCCAAGCCTCCCAGCTTGGGTCCAGAGACTTGGGTTGCAGGGTTCACGCTAGCGCTCTAAAAATATACAGCCCAAGCTCCAGCGCGCTGCAGACACAGCTGTTTTTAGAGCACTAGCCCACGTCTATTGTTCCAGGCTGGGAGGCTTGCCGCTGCGGGCTCTGTAGATGTACGTCAACGCACCTACATTCTCCAATATCACAGACTATGCTTGACTGATGTCAACAATTTTATAAAAGGCAGCAGCAACTTGTGACTAATATGGCAATTATTTCCTGCGATGGCCTTGAAAAACCACACTGAATTAAATGCAAGTATCTTTGGAGTCCACTGTATTAAATAATTGCGGGCCCGGCTGATCAAAAGGACGGTACTGAACAATGTAGCAGACAAGAACGGTTGTTTGGGATAATACATGGGAAGTGGATTTCCTGGGAAACTGCTAAGGAAGCTGAGAAAAACTCCTTGGTGGGGATTGAAGGACTGACTCCTACCCGAGCCCTAGCTGGAGCTGGGGGTGATCTCTGGTAAACTCATTAGCATGTGTGGTGGTTCTTTTATGGGTTTTCGTGTTTTCTCTGTAATGCTTTCACCTTAAGAATAAAAGGTGCTTGTTTAGAAGGAGCTGTGCGGTAGCTTGTAACTGTGGGCAATTATGCTGCTTATAGCCTCTGGAAAGAGAGCAAAACGCAGACGCTAGCCTGTTTAGGCAGTCTGGCTTGCTGAGAACAGCAGCACAGGCGGGGAACTGTGCAGCATGGAAAACAACCTAGTCAGGAGGGAAAGAGAGGAGGGTCTCCGCCCAACAGAGGTGATGGCTGGAAGCCTAAAAGTGGGTGCCCTTAGTGGACGATTGAGGGCAACTACACCTCTATTCCCCCTCTAATGACAGCTTGCATACAACAGATGTCATGAGATGGTCAACCAAAGCCCAGTGTTTTTTTAACTAAAGGCTCGGAACTTTGGTTAGGACATATAAACGCAAAGAAAATTCTTACTGAATGTAAGAGAAAGTGATCTTTCTCTAGGATTTCTCTTCTTTAAACATACTACACAATTTAATAGGGAGAGTGAGGACCTTTAAAAAGAATAGTTAAAAAGGCCTTAAAAAAATCTCTCAATTACTGTTCTATTCCATAGGTTCTAAAGTAAAGTAATCTCTACGCAATCCTATCAAAATAGCTACAGATCTCTACTGGTTTCTATAGGAGTTCTCCACAAGGGAGATGTTCACATTTCCATTCATTTTAGGTTCATTTCTTTTTGGGAAAGTAACTTCTAGGATTGTGTTTTAAACCAGTCATGCTTTTTAAATGCTTACCAGGCCATATATTGCACACAAAAATCTCCTTAATTTTATTTTATTTTTTACAGGCAGGCTAAAGAGTTTCAAAGGACAAGCGGTTTTCTAGGTTAGCTTCATGATGAAGGCAGTGGTTCATGAAACAGACATGTATGGTCCGACCTCTGTTGTCATGCCGCAGCATCCCACTAAACTGAACGGCAGGTTGGTACAGTAAGTACCCTGATAAAAGTGCTAAGAGCTTGATCCTGCGAGCTGCTGAGTGCTCATCCTGATGCTGACAAGCACATGGGCACATGCTTAATTTTAAACATCTGACTAGCCCTATTGACTCCAATGGGACTATTCATGTGCTTAAAGCTAAGCATGGGCCCAAGTGCTTTGCTGTTCAGAGCCAGAGTGTTCTGCACCCTGCACAGCTGAGCCCTAAGTGATGATTAACTTGGCTACTTACTCATAAAACCCCATATTGCAAATACAGGCATTGCATGATCCCTAAAGCCAAGGCTACATGAAACTTAAGAAACATTACACTAAGTAGAAGGATCTGGCAAAGATACGCCCTGATGCTGAATGGACAGTTATGAAATTAGAGCTTTTAAATATCAGACATTGACACCAGGAGGCTGGAATGACAGAGGAGAAATTTAAAAAAAACCCAGAACATCTTCAATGCTCGTCCAATCCCTACAGTATCAGGGTTTCTTTTTGTTGCTCTATTCATCTGAAGAGCATGCATTAACAAATAAGGACGGATCCTGCAGCTCTCATGCAAGCAAAATGCCTGCTGATGTTAACTGCTCTACACTGAGGACTTCCAAAAGGTAGCATAAAAAAAAAAAGAGGACCATGCTGGAGACGCAAAGACAAGACGTTCTTTCCCCCACAGGCAAGGATGTGAAGACTGCCCCCCAAAAAATCTGTCTCTTACCAAACCTGGAAGACAAAAAGAAAAAAAAGATTCATTTTCAACACAAGTAATCACATGACAGATGATCTAAACTTCTCCCTTAAATGCAGAGTCTTTATTACGACCTTTAAGACTCTATATTAAAAATATGGCCTCTGTTTTTGGCACAGGCATCTTTGCACCTGCGTGCACAATATTTTGTACATTCTCTTGTGCGCATAAGTGATAAAACTCACTGGACAGAGTGCAAGATCCCCTTGCACACACATACTATGCATAAATGGATGTTAGTTACAGACTGGGATTGTCAAAGGAGCTTAAGGGGGTTAGGCATCCAAATCACATGGGTGCTTAACTTCCTTAGAATTTACAGCTGGGATTTTCAACAGAGCTTATCATTTATGAATTCCATGCCAAAAACAGAATGCATGGAGATGTACAAAGCCATATGGAGGATGAGCAAGGCCTTTTTGGTCCGTTACACTCTCCGCAACAATGAAGTGCTACATTGGGCCCCCCCTGAAGTCAATAGTTTTATCATTGACTTCAACCAGGATTTCACCACTAGATGTAAAGCAAAGCTGCAGCTGGCTACAGATCTTTTCAATTCAAGGGAATACCTCTCACCCATTGCTAAAAATCAAACTCTATACTTGCTGCCGGCAGAGGCCCAACAGTGTGTGTGTGTGTACACACTTCATTGCACTTGCATTTAAAAGCTATGCAGAATTTATCACACCGTCACATGTGGTTTTCTGCTGAACTCTTTCATACGCATCAATAACCATAACTAATTAAGCCCCATGTGTAAAAAACACAACCCCCCTACCCCCCACCACCACTAGAAGAGGATGGAAACCCCAGTGCTTACTTTACAGGAGGAACTTCATCTATCCTGTTGCCCAGCTGTGATTCATGGGACTTGCTTCTTGTGAGGGTTGGAAAGTTTGGTAGCAGCTGAAAAACCTTCCGGCAAGGCGGAGGGGGAGTCCGTGGAGGTTTCAATTTGTGACGCCTCTTGAACTGAGGTGTCGTTGGCGGTGTGATGGTGATGCTGTGAGGAGTCCTAAATACTACTCGACCACTGTGGGTGGGGAAGGCTAAAGGTTCCAGGAAGCTATCCATGTAGCTCGAAGGTCCTTGGCTCGAGGCAAGAGAATCCGAAGAAGGTATAGCGGACACAGACACAGAGCGTGCCTGCTGGCTGTTGCCCTTCGAAAGATGCAGCATGCCATGAGTCCACGTGGGGCCTGGAGGACAGGAGGGTTCTGCAGGGTGTGCAGAGGTGCTCTCTCGACGCGCATCAGAAGGATTCCACAACAGATCTTCTTTTAACTCCCCACCTGTTCACCAACAGTAGCAGTGTTAGCAATGGACAGAAAGCCAGCACAGTGCGGCTTAAGGACAATAGGAGATTTTTCCCTTGTCATCTGGCCAGGCCATTGTTTCAACTCCAGTCTTTTAAACCACCAGCTAAAATTCCCTTCAAATGACTGCAACAGAAACTGTTCCCTTTTCCTGACTGTAGCCATGAGCTTCAAAACCTAAATAAACCTCCTTCCTCCTATAAGGTGCATGACTGGCTTGGGGCTAGATGTACAAAGGTATTTAGGTACCTGAGATGCAGAGAGGTGCCTGGTGGGATTTAGGGAAGTGCCTAACGGAGTCAGGTTCCTATCTGCCATAGACTGTTAATGGGAGTTAAGTCAGTTAGGTGTCCAACTCGCATTGAAAGTCTATGGAGATTAGACATCTAATTCACTTGGGCAACTTCTGTAAAGCTCACTAGGCACCTATCTGCATCTTTACGTGCCTTGATAAAGCTGGCCTTATGACAGAGAGAGACACAACGTGTATTAATGGGGTGATTCCATCAAGAATACAACCTCCCACCCCCATCTACAGCTGGAAAAATAAAGTTGCATCAAACCACAAAAACTGTATTCAAAACATCTCCATCTCTCACTTGTCCCCATACATCACCAGTGCTTAGCTGCTGCCTGTAGCTTACCACACACCAGACACCTTGGAGTAGCAAGGCACAGCTGCCTCTGTTAGAGTGATAGCGCTCATCCTCATCGGCAATCTAGTAACTTTTGTTTCGTCAGTGCTACATAAGCTGCCAGTTTATGCTGGGTGGGGGAAGTGAACCTGTCCAGCTTCCCCAGCAGTATGATCTTGGAAGGGGTAGGGCTCTCTTTCCTAACGCCTCTCATCCAAAGACCTCCATTAAATTCCCGCACATCCTTAAGAGGAAGGAAAGTATCCATCAAAGGAGGCAGTGAGTGGTGAATAAGACCCACATCCATCTAAACACTTATGCACAGGCTTAACTTTAAGCATGAGACACATCCCATCAAAGACAATGGGACAACTCACACACTTAAAGTTCAGCACATGCTTAAAATGACTTAATGGATCAGGGCCAAAGACATTAAGCATCGCGGCTTAAATAACACTAGCCAGTCAGTGGCAGAACTGGGAACAGAACTCAAGAGTCCTCGGCTCTAAAAACTACCTCTCATACCAAACAACATAAATTAGAACTTTGGGTCAGGTGCCATTGCTTACAGGAAACAGCAACATGTCTCTTGAGCTAGAGGCGATAGCTGTTTTGCCACTGTATGGATGGAAAATACTTGACAACCTAAAGATGGAAAGATTAGAAGAAGAAGAAGAAAAAAAAAAGGAAAGGAAACATGAAGTCAAGTTCTTTGCTAACTTTTCCGTTTGCAGGTCCTTAGATTTGCCAGAGGTATGAACTGTCAGATTACCAAACAGGAAATGACACGAGTTGGCATGGCAACTTCCACCTTTTCAGTGTGGGTCTGTCTTCTTACTATATGTTCCATTCAATGCATCTGATGAAGTGGGCTGTAGCCCACGAAAGCTTATGCTCAAATCAATTTATTCTCTAAGGTGCCACAAGTCCTCCTGTTCTTTTTGCGGATACAGACTAACACGGCTGCTACTCTGAAAAATGACAGAGCAGTAACTGCTACAAAGAAAGATCTGATGCAGATAAGGATGGTTTGCTGCAAGTAACACTCCCAGGCTTCCATAACTACAGAGTACTGTGCCTTTACGAGCAGCACTTTTCAAAGAAGGGGCTTGGAAAAAAACAGAGTTCACTAGCTCTGAGTGACTTGAAACTAGATCCAATCAGTTTGCGTAAAGATGCTTATTTCACATTTCCCCTCCATCCCCTTACAATCTGAAAAAAAAGGTCATGCTAGTTTTTTTTCTGGCTCTTGCACCACCACCAATACAGATCTGCAATTGCAACTCTGCTAATGAGTCTGTTATTGAGGGAGATAGATACGCCTCCAGCTTAGGGTGACCAGACAGAAAGTGTGTCTATAAAAAAATAAAATAAAATCAGGAAGGCAGGGGTATATAGTTGCATATATAAGTTGGGCCCTACCAAATTCATGGCAATGAAAAATGCGACATGGACCATGAAATCTGGTCTCCCACTGTGAAATCTGGACTTTCGTATGCTTTTACCCCATACTATACAGATTTCACAGGGGAGACCAGCGTTTCTCAAATTGAGGGGTTCTGACCAAAAGGGAGTTGCAGGGGGTCACAAGGTTATTTGCGGGGGGTCCATAATATAGCCACCCTTACTATAGCGCTGACTTCAGTGCTGCGTGGCTGGAGAAAGGCGGCTGTTGGCCAGGCACCCAGTTCTGAAGGCAGCGCTCCACCAGCGGCAGCACCGAAGTAAGGGTGACAATCCCATACCGTGCCATCCTTTCTTCTGCACCGCTGCCTTCAGAGCTGGGCAGTCGGACAGTGGCGGCTGCTGACTGAGGGCCCAGCTCTGCAGGCAGCAGCACAGAAGTAAGTGTGACAGTACCGAAACTCCCCCTCCCGCCCCCCATAATAACCCTACAACTCCTTTTGGGTCAGGACCCTACAATTACAACACTGTGAAATTTCAGATTCAAATAGCTGAAATCATGATATTTATGATTTTTTAAATCCTATGACTGTGAATTGTGTTGATTTAGTTGGGAATTGGTCCTGCTTTGAGCAGGGGGTTGGACTAGATGACCTCCAGAGGTCCCTTCCAACCCTGATATTCTATGATTTGACCAAAAAAAGAACCATGAAATTGGTAGGGCCTTATATGCAAGGCAAAGCCAATAATATCCGGACATCTGGTCACCCTATTCCAGCACCACATGCCAAAGAAGTGTGTTGGTGCTACTGTTTAAAACAGAAGACAATCTTTTTAGCAGTCAGCAGACTGGACTCTGAGCAGGTCTACTGAGTTAGAAGGGACCATTTATATCAGGGGTAGGCAACCTATGGCATGGGTGCCGAAGGCGGCACTCAAGCTGATTTTCAGTGGCACTCACACTGCTCAGGTCCTGGCCACCAGTCCGGGGGGCTCTGCATTTTAATTTTAAAAGCCTTATGTACTTTATATAACAATAGTTTAGTTATATATTATAGACTTATAGAAAGACCTTCTAAAAACGTTAACATGTATTACTGGCATGCGAAACCTTAAATTCGAGTAAATAAATGAAGACTCAGCACACCACTTCTGAAAGGTTACTGACCCCTGATTTATATAGTCCTTTCCAGAACCGAATGCACCTCGAGAGCCATTTCCTGTCCTCTGATGGGTACACGGCTCCTGATAACTTCAAATCACATGAACCCCATGTGCATTCAAGGGCAAAACTTGGCCCTTAAATGTTGCCAGCAGAATAAGCCCAAAACAAGATGGAGTTGGGGGGGGGGGGGGGAACTGTCTGTTTAGCTACTAATCCCAGCAAACAGCAAGGAAATCTATACCTGATTCGGTCACCTTCCTTAAGCAGGTGAGAGCCCCATTGAGTCTGGAACACTCCTCATCACTGGCCCCACATCTCTTCATGGTTTCTTTCACCTTGGACTCATTCATATCCAGTAAGGCATCTAGGGTTAGCTCCTCCGGGATTCTCTGCAGAGAGAAGGGGAGAGAAAAAGTGACTATTCTTTTATTTGTTCCGGAGCATTTCTGGTAGAGCTGCCACCTTGTTGCCAAGGATCTGACTGACTCATGATTCACTCATTTCAGCTGTGACTCTCTCTCAAGGATCCCTGGGTCAGTCATGACTGCACAGCGTACCTCACTCAACCGTGCTTAACAGCTGTTCCCCAAGCTCGTCTGAAAGCCTCTCTCGCTAAGCTGTGAGTAGGCAGATGTATGGTGCATCATCAGCCTGCTACACTCACTCTCCCGTTAGTAACGAAGCTTGTTGTGCCATAATTAAAGAGCTACTCGGAAACTGGGTTTCCCCTGCTGTGGAAAAATTTAAACAAAAACAAAAAAATCATTGTCAAAAATTCAGAGGAAGTTTGATTTTTCATTAAAAAAGCGTGGAAAGTGAAAAAGGAGAGGGGAGTTTGCAGCTAGAAGTTTTCTGATAAAAAATTAGGCAAAAAATAGAGGAAAGCAGACATTACACAAACAAAACTCCATTTTTTTCCATTTAAAAATAAGCGTCGGTGGATAATTTTCAACTAGCCCTAGCCACAATCTTGCTGACGAATATATTTGTGCTGCACTTTACACACAGAACAACCCACTGAAGGCAAAAAATATGGGCTAAGGCTCAAAAAAGAGACGGACACAAAAGATATAGCAGGCTAGGAAGCTTGAAGTGATTTGGTATTTCCTGTACATACGTCAAGTTGTGTTTTTTATACCAGACCTCTGTTTCCAACTGATTTACAAACAGGGCCGTCCTTAAGCACACACAGCTGGGTAGGGCACCTGAAAATTTGGGGCACCCCTGGGTCTTAGTGTCCACCCTCCTGGGTCTTAGTGTCCACCCTCCTGGGTCTTCCGATCTCTGTTCTGACCCTTCCTGCAGGCTCCCACAGCTAGCTGCTGCAGCCTGGTGAGTCTTCCTCTGGTGGGGATCTAGTAACTTAAAAGGGAAAGGTCTTCCAGACCTATTAGCACAACACTGAAACTGTTAAAGATCCATTGCAGTGGTGACGAAGCCATCTAACCGGCATTTGCCAAACCCCAGGTACATACTGTCTGTTTCTGAATTCACTGACAAAACAGTTGTGCACGACTAATATTTACTCAGGACATGTTAGTCTACAGGACCTTAAATTTTAAAGCAAATTTTAAACTATTTCATTAGCGTGTTGCTGAAGATAATAAAAAAAACCACCCCACACCTCTAAAAATCCTTGCACACATTTTTAGATGCACATCTTTAGCCTTAAATGCTTGTATCTTCAGACAGTTTAAAATAAATCCTTCAAAAAGTCCACCCTTATCTCAAATACACATTTTAATTGCTATAGTACAAAAACCTTGCTTCTAAAGTCTTCCTGTCCATCCCTTTCTCCCTTCACACACACCCCCTCCCCCCCGCCGAAGACAGCCCTTAAAGGAACAACACCCCTTTCCTGCCAGATAGTGGGACAAATGACGTTTCCTTTTCTTTACTTCTAGACTATTTGATGAACTAGTTTTAAGAGAACCCTCTAGCAAAATCACTACCTTAGTAGGATATAAAACCCTTTGTTATGCCTAAAATCTTTGGAAACATTTTTTTAAAGTTGGTGAATTTCATAAACATGCCTATTGTTATGGAGATCACACATAGTAAGTTAGCGTTCCCTTTTTCTAAAAGCAATGAACCTTGTTATGAACGCACTAAACCTCTGTGACTGATTAATCATTCCAGATTACTACATATTTAACTCACTGAAACAAAGACATTATTTTAAATTACTTTATGCAGGCTTAAGAGTATATTTAAAGTATAAAAATCAGCTTAGAAATACGGATTAAGAAAATGTAAAACAGAAGAGCTGCATCATGTATTCCATAATATTTAATGTTGTATTCAGCAGGACAGCTGACTTACACTTACTACAAAGTTTTTTGCAAATAAATCTCTGAAACTTCAGGGTATAATCAAAAAACCCATGACTGACATTTTTTTATTCCTAAATTTACTGCTTTTAAATTAGGTACCTTCTGCATGTCCAGTCTTCACCTTCTGGCATATAGTGGAAAACATGCTCCATTTTCTTTAGAAAGAAACTACAGAAGAGTGGGTTTTTCCAAATATCAGAGGGGCAGCCGTGTTAGTCTGTATCCACAAAAAACAACGAGTCTCTAAGGTGCCACCGGACTCAGATTTATTTGGGCATAAGCTTTCGCGGGTAAAAAACTCATTTCTTCAGAGGCATGGAGTGGAAAATTACAAATACAGGCATAGTTATACTGACACATGAAGAGTTTGGTTCTCCACTTTGGTTCTCTTCATGTGCCAGTATAGCTATGCCTGTATCTGTAATTTTCTCTATGCAGCTGAAGAAGTGGTGTTTTTTGCCCACGAAAGCTTATGTCCAAATAAATCTGTTTTCTTTAAGGTGCTACCAGAGTCCTCGTTTTTCAAATGTCATTTGCTTCATGGATTTGGCTGGAAAGGGGCGAGCAGGGCGGGGGAGGGAAGAGCGGAGGGAGACAGTGAGGAGAGCTGGCCTCCTCAAGTGGCAGCGTCACCCACCGCCCATGACAGCAGGTAAGAGTGGGTCGGCTCTCACACACCCAGCGCGCACTGCAGTCTCCTTGGGCGGGGCTGTATTCACAGAGCCGAATGCGCCAGCGCCATGCATTCCGCGTGAGGAAGAGGGCACAGGGGGTCTCTCCGGGGAACGGTGACTCTCCGCCGCCATGGGAAGGGCCAGCGGCTTGGTATCCTTTGCTGTCTGGTCCCCCTACCCCAGGCTGCAAGCCCAGGCTGCTGTCGGGCATAGGGGCACCAGTTTAATAACAGTGCATGGGGCCCCATAAATCCTAAAAAAGACAGCCAGGCTTACAAACAATAGAAGGTTAATCTAAAGGAGTATAAGAAATGGGATAACAGGAGGAGATATACAAGAATTCCTCTGAATCTTTTGCTCACAACAATCAATCACTGTTACCAATTCTCATGATTTTACCACAAGTCTTGCGACATGTAGTTCTTTTTCTTAACGGCCTCGCAGTTCCTGGAGCCATAGGATTACAACTTTTTCTCTCCTTCTTCGCATCAAAAAAAAAAAAAAGTGTCACACCCTCATTTGCTAGGAAAAAATAGCTTGAAAACGTGAATCCTAAAGGCTCAAAACCAAGCCAAATGGCATATGAACCAGGAATGTGTACTTTTTTTAAAAGCTTTTTTTTTTTGGTACATCCAGTCTCAGGATATGCCTGATTGATGATTTTTCAATGCTTGGGGTTTCGCAGTACTGCGAACTGAGACCCAAACAAACATTTGAGGTTTGTGTTAAATTCTCTTGGCTCCCCACTCCCAAGCCACACAGAGCCATTCTGTACTTCCAGTTTAAGTCATTTTTACATTAAAAGGGAAAATAATGAATTGAGAAAGGACAAAAGTAAAGTCCAAGAAAACAGTGTGACATTCTTCTATAACTTGCTGGGTTTGAGCAGAATGCAAAACTGCAGCTGCCTCAATCAGATGCCTAGGAATTTAAAGGCACAGTATGGAATAAAAAGAGCTGCTTTTTGGTCAGATCGAAAGTAGGAGGCACCAAGACCCTAAGTAAAAAAACACAATGATAATGTACGCTCTTGAGGGATCTGTAGCCAGCTACTACAGATGCCACCAGTGCACATAAATATATAATAAAATGATTATTCTCTCTCTTCTGATTCTGGGTAAGCTCATCTCAAACTAGCTGATTCACACAGAACCTTTCGAGATTTCCCCCGTCACTGGTTTCTATAGGACAGAGATAAATTCGGGACCTACAAAGAGACAGTTCAGAGGAATAAGTCACACTCCTACCGTTTTCATATTTTTCAGCCATTTCGAGTGTTGTAAAATGCTCTACTAAATGTCCTCCAAACGAGGGCTAACATTTTCACAAATGCCAAAGTGACTTAGGTGCTTAAGGGTATGTCTACCCTTAAAATGCTACACACACTGCACCACAACAGTGTAGACACTACCTATGCTGACAAGAGGGTTCTCTCACTGGTGTAGGTAACTCACCTCCCTGAGAGACAGTCAATGGAGGAATTCTTCATCGACCTAGCACGCTTTACTCCGGGAGTTAGGTCAGCATAGCTAAATCTCTCATCTAAATGAAACCATGACATGATGTGGGGCAGTCAGTCAGACAATGGGTTCAAAACTTAGGGAATCACAAAAACGGGGGGCAGGGAAGGGGGGAGAAGAGGAAGGGGCGTGGGAGAGAATTCCAAGATGTAAACATTTCAAAAGAAAAAGCAAACATTTCTCAGGAACTCGTGTCACAAGTGTTACGATATACAAATCTGCTGCTTCTTAGGAAAGATCAGACAACAGATCATCTGAAACAGGAACAACATGGGGCCAAAGTATGCTTGCCTCTGGCACCATTCCCATGGAAGCCTACGGCGTTCTGCAGGCATATGGCCAGCCAAATTGGCTGGCAGAATTTAAGCCCATACCTATCCTAGCAGATTCATTACTTCCCCGGCCACAGCCAACTTCCACTCCAATACACCCCCTAGATGTTCATAGACACACTTCTGCCCAGCGTGTGTGCAACTGTCAGCTCTACAATACGGGTAGTTATCTTCAGAAGATGCAAGAAACCCTGTAATGGGCAATTATGCGATAATCTGATCCTTGGGGAAAGTTTCTTTCTAACCCTTACCAGTTAGTGGTTGACTTTCTATAGATTTCAAGGCCAGAAAGGACCATTGTGATTATCTGCTCTCGCCTCCTGTATTGCACAGGCCACAGAACTTCCCCAAAATAATTCCTAGAGCAGATCTTTTAGAAAAACATTTAAAAAAATCCCCATCTTGATTTCAAAATGGCCAGTGATGGAGAATCTACCATGATCTTTGGTAAATTGTTCCAATGGTTAATTACTCTCACTGTTAGAAATCTACACCTTATTTCCAGCCCAAATTGGTCTAGCCAATTTTTTTTATTTTGCCCTGAAGCATGAGGACTTAAGTCCCTTATAATTTTCTATCACTTCTAATGTAAATTTAGAGATTCCCATTATGTATGTAATTAAAGGGGATTGCATTCATGTCACTTAAAAAAAAAAGATTGAGACAATCAATTACTTTTCAGGCAGGAAAGCAACCTACGTTACTTAGCTAGTCCTCTTGGCAATCCTGTCATTCCAGATCAGAGTGTAAGTCATAAAGTCATTGGACGCACACTGCCTAGTGCTGTTCCAAGCATGATGCAAAGGTAATCAGTAACCTATTACTGATTTTAATTTTTAATAGCTGCAATGTGTAACAGATTAAATTTGCCCTGAGAAAAAGCGAAGCATCTCAGTCTCCGCTGACTCCATTAACCCCGGGTTTAAAATTGCAACTACCAATGGAGGTGTGCTGTGGTGTGACGGTTGGAGCACTGAGCTGGGAATCAGGGGACCTGGTTTCTCATCTGGGCTCCGCCATACTGTGTGCCTTTGGGCAAGGGCCTTAGTTAATCCATCTGTCAAACAGCAATAAGAAGGGATTTCCTATCTTTATCACACACACTCTGGAATCAGATAAAAAGAGCCGTGACACTTCATGATCAGGTCAGTGGACCAAATATGGGTCTCAGTTACACCTGTATAAATGAGGAGTAATTCTACTGACGTGATTCTGCATTTGCACCGGTGCAAAAAGGAGAGCAGAGTCTGGCAATGTGTGCATACAGGTGTTAAGTGGGACAGGGGAAAGGGTGTGGTTCTGCCGTCTTTTCTAGACGAGGGAGGGTAGATTTTACACTATTCTCCCCGGATGCGAGTGCAGTGACAAGAAAGGTAGGGCAATGAGGAAGTGAAATCTCTGTGACAGAGACAGGTATCCCAGGAGTTTGGTTTAATGATGGAACATGTGGTTGCACAAATAGGAGCAGAAGATAGGAAGAGGCGCGCTGGCATAAACAAATGCTGGATACGCACTCAGGCTGCAAGCCCGACACAGAGGGAAGAGTCACCGCGCGTTGTGGAATTCTGTTCAGCACCAGACGACACAGAAAGATGCTCACACGCCCTTGCCTGTGAGAACTGTGCCTCCAGGCACCAGCATTCTGATAGGGGCTGCTAGGCCTACAGCTGGCACAGCAGATTACAGAGGTTCACTCGCTGGATGGCCGGCTCGCAGCTGTAGCCAAGAGCAGGCTTCTTTTATCGAAGGGTTAGTAACTAAAGCAATTGCTGCCGTTGGGACCCTGATCCTGCAAGGTGCAATACGCTGCCTGAGGTGCTGAGCACCCTCAACTCCCACTCCAGGCTTGTGGGGCTGGGCCTTATAAGCACTAAGGCCCAAGGCTTCAGAAGAGCTCAGGACCCACAGTTGAGGGTGGGCTTGCAAGACAGCTTGGCTACCACTTGCTAAATAAGGGCCAGAGGATCAGAAGCGATCAGTAGAAGATTTGGCCATCCACGCCAGACAGGAGCTGCTTGGTGCTAAGTGCTTTTGACAACCTGTCCCTGTGAATACACACAACGCTATCCTAGAAACGCTGGGATTGCAGCAAGACGGTATAAACCACTTGGAGCGCCTCGCCCCAGGCACAGCACTGAAGCACAATTGGGCAAGTGACTTGCTGGGCAGAGAGTGGCATATGCTGGTCTCCAAGAAGGAACCAGACAAATCACCGCAGGAAGCTGGGTACTTGCTGAGCCAATGGTCTGATTTGCTGCAGCATTTCAGCTGAATCCCTGTTTCATAAACAAAGCTCAGCTACTCTCAGTATTTGTCCATATAGTGAAAACAGATGTTTACACATGCTGCCTTCCCACAATCCCTCTGTTTCTCCCACTTTGGGTTTGAGCAGCCTCCAAAAAGACATTTTCCTCCTCTTGTGGGAAGGCTCAGCAGAGAACTCAGT
The DNA here is from genome assembly GCF_016161935.1 of Mauremys reevesii. Classification (NCBI taxonomy): domain Eukaryota; kingdom Metazoa; phylum Chordata; order Testudines; family Geoemydidae; genus Mauremys; species Mauremys reevesii. The sequence goes on from NC_052642.1 coordinate 15,798,665, forward strand.
GTCCAGACTACACAGCTGCTAAATCTCGGACACCGTTTTTTAATCTGTTGCAAAAACACCAGTACTCAGCCCTGGTTGAAGTCTGCCGCAGCACCAGCAGCCACTTGAGTGTCTCTTGTTTGGGAGCCGACAGGGAGGCCAGATACAGGGAGTTTATTTCCTACACTTCAGCTGGTGAGTTAAGAGCCAGCAAAATGAAGCACACAAACAAAATAATTACAGTCACAGATGTCAGAGGTGGGAGACACCTGTTTGGTCAGCTAGTCCCTGCCAGTCCAGGCTAGCTCCTGATGCAGTCAGCGCACTGCCAATCACCGCCAAATGACAACATGCCCTCAGCAAAGGCTCCTCAGAGTTAGCGAAGTGTTAAGTGAAGTTGGCAAGGATTTAAGGAGACAGTACAAATCCTACCCACTTCCGCGCTAGCTCACAGGACGCTCCTGTGCGGCTTTTGCTCTCAGAGATGGCCGGACCCCACAACTTGCTGCTGGTTCTTCTACCTCTTTTGAGCAGGATCATGGCTGGGTCAGACAACACTGCCAACCCCCTATCCACTCCCCACGGGAGCAGGCTGAAGTGATACGGGGTTATTTATTACCAATGCTCCAGTCCCTGCTGGGGGTGGGGGATGTACAAACTGCTTTGCAAAGACAGGCCTACTCGATACAGTTTTTGTACTGGTATAAATGCAGAAATATAAAAATTAAAATGGCATCAATACCCACAAACAAACATAATTTAGTTGCCAGTTTAACTAATACCTAGCTCTTATCAAGTGCTTTTCTTCAGTAGATCTCAAAGCACTTTACAAAGGAGCCCCCCCTTTTACATATGGGGAAAGGGAGGCACAGAGCTGAGGGCGGGGGAGAGAGAGAAAGGTGACTTGCCCAAAGTCACCCAGCAGGCTAGTGGCAGAGTCAGATCTGCTGAGTCCCAGTCCTGTGTTCCAAGCACTAGGCCAAGCCCTACCTTAGATGCAGTTATACCCACATACAGGTGTCCTGTACGAGTATAGCATTTCCCTTTCTCATACCGGATAAGCTATACTGGTCTAAAGCACCTTCCTATCAACATAGCTGCATTCACACTAGGGGATTGCGCGGCTTGAACGGTATCAGCCTAATAAAAGCAGCACAACTTTCTACCAGAGACAAGGCCTAAGCCCCAGTCCCTACTATGAGCAGGCATCTGGAATGGCATCCTGGCTGAGTTCCAGACAGACTACTAACAGAGCAGAGCAGAGGGAGAGCGTCATGGCAGCCAGGCGACAACTCCTCTGCACAAGATTCCTACCCAGGATAGCCAGCATGAGCTCCTCATATCACATCTGAGGAAGGCTGGCGCTCGCCAACATTTGATGAGCGGGCGTGGTACCATGCAGCAGCATTTGTTGCCTCACAATGCCCGTAGCTCATTCCCAGTGGCGGCCGCATCCAAACCCCGTTTCACCTGCACGGAGAACTGGGCGTGCCCGGAGATTCAGGTGCTGAGCTTGCTCCCCTTGAAAGCGCTGGCCAAAATTCCAGGGTGGAATTTTATCTCACGTCTCATGAGATGGGGTGGGGTTCCCCAGCTTCCAGAGTGATGCGCTTCCCTTTCTGGCCCTCAGGATGGCAGAGAAAAAAGCCTAAAAATGTGACCTAGGTGCATGCACCCTAAAGGCCCAGAAACCGGACGGCTGATAACAAAACCTCCAAATGTTATTGGATTTTAAAAACTGAGATTGTGAGATTTGCCTGACAATCTTGGGGCTGGCCGTACTAACATTCTCACTGGCTGCAGCAGCAGCTGGCTCCGTCATCAGCCCTGTACTTTGTCCAGCAGATGGCATGTTCCTGAAGACTTTAAAAGCCTCCTCTTCTGCCCTGAGGCTCCAGGGCTGACACCGCCTTGAAGGTGCATTCGGCAGCTGGCACAGCAAGCTGGGCTTCTTCTACCTGCAGCCATGTGCTGTGACACCACAGCCTTGGGAGTGAAAGCAGCTGCCTCACCAAACCCGTAAGTGACGCCCGATGCCGCCCTTCTCCTGCCCCAAGGAGTTTAATTTTAGAGAGGGATAGAATGGCAAGTTGTAGGGAAGTATAAGCACAGAAAAGGAGATTATATTTAAACAATCCCAATGACCTTGAGTAGGGAAAGCTCAGACAGGCTTCCAGAACCTCCTGCCAGTCCCCAGGACACACGACAAAAGAAACTAAGCCTCAGAGGGGGAAAAAAAATATAAAAAAAAAAAATAAGAGGCTTTCTTTAAACAGCCACTCATGTGCTGCACATATGTGGTGGCTTAATATAAAACTGGTCAACCTGATCCCTGCAAGATTGGCCTGATACGATTTATCTCTGTTAGCCCCCGGCCAATGCGATAATCATACAGGTCACTAGTTCAAGTTGGCACTTTAAAAACAGGCTCAGTTGTTAACAGCTGAGCAGGAGCAGCCGTGAGGAGTCTAGTAGAGCAGATTCTGCATGACATGCTTTGCAAACCAACGTCTGGCTCACGAGTACGCAATGCGGGGACTGCAACAGTTCCGATCCCGATCGCCCTAATGGAACTCCAGTGGAGTTCTTCCCAATTCACAGCAATTAAGGGAGAGGTAAAGCAGCAATGGATTTAACTCTGCCTGCCTTGTTTTGGTCCGTTTTTGGACGTTGCTGTTTTAAAAATGAAAATAAACCCAGCTCGCTCACACACAGACCTCACAGTCCAATCCTGAGAGGAGCTGGGTTCTTTCAACTCAGAGGACGTTCACTGGCTTGAGCATGGAGCCCCACCATGCAAGGCATTTCCCTGAAATTCTCCAATTTGTCTTGGAGGTACAGCTACAGGCTCAGCAGAGACATTCAAACCTAGGAACAGGCTCTGGGCGACTGTGGTTTAAGGAAAGTAGCAGCTGCTAGACACATTTGCTTTTCCTTCACCTTAAGACAGGCAAGCAGTCTATAGAGCTGTTCACCCAGCCCTCTAGCTGTCGCCAAAGAATGAATGTACTGCAGTTTGTCTCTCTATCCAGATAAGACAGCCTTAAAAAAAAAAAAAAAAAAAAGGCCCTACCCCAATTGCACTGAGGTGTTAATTTTCTGCTCTCTAAATTTCAATAGTATTTAATAGCTTTCTTTTCATTTCTGTTGACAAGGGTTGGCCCAGATGGCACTGGCTTGGTATTTATATAGGAAGAGTGAGGTATGGATGTACGAATGGGTGAGCAATAGATGGAAAATGCTAACTAGCCAAAGGGGAAACACTATTGAAATAGCTGTTCTAGGAGACAGGTTCAAACCCAAGCAGCGTTTACACAGTCCCTCCTTGCCCACAGCCTACTGCGCATGGCTCTTTTGGAGGAGACCCTGGGTTCTGATACCGTGACATGGTGTGCAGCACAGGAACCTAGACAGACCCTGCCCCCACTGGGGAAAACTCTCCTGGGCTTCATTGTGTTTAAGACTGGAGCAAACCACCCCAAATATTCTGCGTGTGGACAAAGGAATTCCTTTTCTTGTGAGGAAACTTTTCCCCAGAGGTCTTGGCCCAAATACTGCCCCTCCTCCCCAAAAAAACAAACCAAAAACTGCTGTGCAGCAGGCGATGTGGTCCCATATGCCAGCCAGCACAATATAATGTGCTATAAACCCAAGAGCGTACTTCTGGTTCAAATCAAGTCATGAGCGCTCCCATACCTTAGAGAGGAGGGATGTGCTAGCCTATGACTTGGAAGAGCCAAATTCAATTCTCTGCTTTACCACAGGCTGTAAGGACGGCCATACCGGGTAAGAAAAGTGGCCCATCTGGCCCAGGATTCTGTCTTCCAACAGTGGCCAGTGCCAGATGATTCAGAGGGAATGAACAGAACAGGGGAGTTAGAGTGATCCATCCCGTCATCCAGTCCCAGTTTATGGTAGTTGGAGGTTTAGGGACACCCAGAGCATGGGGTTGAGTCCTTGACCATCTCTGCACCTACCCTCTGAACCTGTCTGAGCTGAACAGTCCCTGTCTTTAATCTCCCCTCGAATGGAAGCTGTTCCATTCCCCTAATCATTTTCATTGCCCTTCTGTGTACCTTTGCCATTTCTCGTGTGTCTTTTTTGAGGTGTGTGTGTGGGAGGGGGGGGGTGGAGAGACCAGAACTGCCCACAGTATTCAAAGTGTGGGCGTACCATGGATTTAAACAGTGGCATTACGATACTCTGTTCCATTATCTATCCTTTACCTAATGGTTCCTAACATTGTTGGCTTTTTTTGTCCGCCGCTGCACATTGAGCAGATGTTTTCAGAGCACTATCCACAATGCCTTCAAGTTCTCTTTGAATGGCAACAGCTAATCTAGAGCCCATCATTTTGTATATAAATGTGCTTTACTTTGCATTTATCAACATTGAATTTCATCTGTCATTTTGTCACCCAGTTTAGTGAGATCCCTTTGGAGTTAATTACCGTGAGTAATTTTGTAACGTCACACTTCCCGTGCGACCTTGAGCAAGCCTTAGCTTCTCTGTGCCTGAGTTCCTGATCTGTACAATGGGGGTAACAGCATTGCTCTACCTCACCAGGGTATTAGGAGGATAAATAAATTTAGGGTTGTAGGGTGCACTGATACTAAGGTAATTAAGGTATATGGAAGATAGCCTTCACAGATGCCAGCAGCCTTACTCACCACCCTTGGATCAGCAGAAGAGATCTAAACACAAAAAAAGCCAAACCAGGAAATAAACCCTTCTTAGAACAATGAGAAGGACTTTTCTACAAAACCCACCTTCATTCCACACATACAGAGTGTGAACTCTACCGTGTACATGCTTGAAAATGAGCACTAATGAAAGCAACCTTCAAATAAGAAGGAATGTCAATCCTCAGAACCTCAAACAAGCCAGCCAACACCTCCTCCAAATCAGCCACTGAATGAAATTCACCACGGCCTTCAGCATCACCAGTCCATCATCCTCCAGAGAGGGCTTATATTATGCCTGGACATTGTGTTGGTTTTCTGCCCACAGGTGAATTCCACCTGAGGGAGAGCTATGTTTTTCAGCTCATCTATACATGAAGTTATTCCCAGATAAAGTGGGGTGTGGCTTTAAAGAAGAATGGCTATTCCAGATTAACTCCATGACGCACAAGCCCTCAGTATTCTGGTATCTGGAACACCTGTACATGGAGAATAGTGGAAATTAGCAATGCATTAGGATTTTTCCCCTCCACAAAATACCATAGCATTTACCTCCCTATAAAAACCTGCAAAATCTTCAGCAAAACTCACAAGAAGACTAAGCGGATACATAAAAACCCTTTCTACCCTAAGGTTTACAACAGGCAGCTCTGTCTTATTGTGTGACTAACTGTTTCACAGCATGTTAGCCCCCCTGTTTGGCACAGAAACTGGATGTCAGCACCAGGGCCACCTACATGTTTGAAAAAAATGTCATGGATCCATACAGATGTTAGCAATGTTGGGATAGTTTTTGCAAAAATTCCCTATATAGTAAATATATTACTATATTATAGTAACACACACTTCTAGAACATGTCTCCAACCCCAACCTAGAAACAGTTTCTTCTACCAGCTCTGCTAAAGTGACCTGACCTGTTCCTCACCCCCATATGGGTGCTACCTTTACAAAGCTGGACATCTGTCAAGGCCCCAAATGCCCCTTCTTAAATCAATACATTCCTGGAAGATAGCTGGCTAGGCAAAGAAGCAGATGCTAGATAGGAGAAAGCCCATTACATAAGGTGCTTAAAGTCCTGCTGGTGACCCTAAGCAAAAGCATGTGAGCGAGGGTACTCTGAAGATCCTCTTGGTAAAATTAGCTTTTTTTCTGCCTTGGCTGCTCCAATGCCCAAAGAGAAAGGCAACAGACCGACCTTAGAGTATTCGCTCTCTGGTCAGTTCACATAACAAAAACAAACAATATTCTAATGGCCATTCTAGGAAGCCTCAATGGATGTTCATAGATCACTCTAAACTGGATCTGCCCAGGTTTTGGTCTGGTGCAAACTCTCCCCTCCAGCTACTAAATCTCTCACACAGACACAGAGGTGCACAGAGGTGGAAAGCCCTTGCCCAACTGCGAAATGAACTAGTGGACATGGCCTCCTATTGTACATGGGAGGAGTCACAGACAAGGAAGCTTGCTGTTACCACATTATACGTATATGGCATCCTGCTAAGAAATCTCCAGATTCCTTGTGCTGTCATAGTCAAGACTGGGCAAGTCTCTCTTTGATCCCGGTGATGCCCTGCCGTCCCACAGGATGCAGATGGGATCAACCAGCAGCCCTCTGTTTGGAAAAGCATGGAATTGCTGAGTGGAGAGATGAAGGTACGTCCTTCATCTCATACCACTATTCACAATCTTTTGGAGAAGATAGTGATGTCCTGAGGGAGGTCTCGCCTGCTGACTGGATACAGCCTGTTGGGAACATCAGCCAGGTACAGTGCTTAGGAAGGAGCCTCGTTTATGGTTAAAATGTGCCCAATGCCTTGACCTTGTAAGTGGCATTTGGTCCATGTGCTGGTGCTTGGCACTGGATTGAGTTCAACCCCCTACTGCAAACTTTTCATGTTGTAAATAGAGGAGCCACTTCATCCTCCCTGCTGCAAAGCGAATGCTGAATAGAATGGAGCTGGGTGGAGACGTCCATGCTGCTAGGGTCTGTTCTGCCAAGGACTGCGTGGTGACCTAGTGGGGATGCTCCCGTCAAATGGCAGAGTTGTCCTGACCTGTGGAGAAACCATGTGCTACGGAGTCTGGGAGAGGGGGCAGTAGTTCCCTCATGTTCCTCACGGCAATCCCCTGAGGCTACAGAGTTGGTGGCTCTCAAAGGAGTCCCATCCAGGTCTCCCTGATGGGTAGGATGGCAACTGTAACATGGCCTTGAAGTTGGAGACGGAACAGGAGTACGCCATTCAAATGAAAGCTCTTTATGGGGAAAGAGCTCCAGGTGCTGCTTTTCCATTCCCAAGCTAAAAATACACTGTACAAAAAGCTACAGTCTCCCCAGACAGCTGGGCAGGACAGTCAATTACAAACTGGTCACAATCGGTCTGAACCACTCCACTCCCTGCAGCCTGACCTACGCTCCCGGGAAGGGAATGCTGCAGAGAGATGGAGGCAAATTCTTTGCTCAGTGCACTTGTTCTTCCCACAGAGTGCAATGTGTAGCCATCCGCCATGTGATAAAAACAACAGCTCAGCCTGTTCAGATACCAAAAAAAAATGTCCCTCAGGCCAGGCCCCCCGGGGGTCACACAGAAACTGCAAGAAACCAGAAGAACCTGAAACATGCACGGATTAGTCCAACCACGAACCAAACGGAGCAAGGCTCTTTCCCTGCCAGCCGGCTCTCTCCGCTTTGCCTGATCCCTGTTGAGGGTTTAAAAAAGGAACCACACCGCTCTCATCGAATTCCGTGCCCCCTACCTTGATCAGAAAGATTTAATGGACAAACTAGATTTCACAAGTAAACACAACACTGCTTTAAAGGAACACCGTGGTATTGCTAGACATTCCCAAAGCAGAATCGTTAGAAACCAGACCTGCCAGCAGACCTGCCATTCATACCATTGATCCTCCTGGAAGCTCTGCGGTAGGAGACGTGTTTGTTTAATGCAGAGGTCTCCAAATTGTGGGGCACAGAGGAATGTTTGGGGAGGGAGCGGGTCCAGGCCAGCCCCCTGCCACTAGCTCTGCTCCGGCCCCAGCCCCTGTTCCCAGCCTTGGCACAGCTCTGCACCTGGCTGTGGGCCTGGCTGCCGGCACCCACCACGGCCCGGCTGTGGCTTCACTCCTGCCCCCCAGCCTCAGTGCTGGTTCCGTTCCCAACCCCTGCTCCTGGCCCCAGACCCACCCCCAGCTGCAGTACCAGCCTCAGCCCCCTTATCCCTGTCTGCCTCCTCCCCCGCCCCCGCCAGCTGCAGCTCCACTCCTAGCCCCAGCTGGGGGGGGGGGCAGACCGGGGCAAGAGGGGGGCATGACTCTGAAAAGTTTGGGGACCGCCGGTCTAATGCGATCTCAACACTCCCTGTCTACGATAGGCTGCCAGTTATCAACACTAAAAACAGACTTCCAGGCTTGATTGACTAGAACCCCTGTGAGGGCAGGGCAGAGCAGGGCCAGTTCAGACATGTCTTGCAAGAGGATAATGAGGCAGCCATCTTCTTCAATTACCTTTAAGTCTGCGACAAAAAGGTGCAGGGAGTGAGCCACATAATTAAGCATCCTCAGGGATTTTTCTCACACCAAAGAAAACACACCTCACTCACTTTCTTTTAAATGAAAAACAAAACCATGGAAGTTAGAGCTAGAAAAGATGTATGAGATCAGTATTCTCAGCCTTTTTACCCCAGAACCTCCTCCCATTTTGCAGAGATTTACCCCCCCATTTAACGCTATGCAAAAAGGCGGGGCAATCACTCACCCCTCCCAACACCTGGTCCTACCCTCCTGGGATTCACAACTTCCAGCTGAGAACTCCTGCGTTAGACCATCCATGCCAATTCACAGTCCAGACAGGATTCTGCCCTGTATTCTCCTAGCATTTTGTCCAGTCTCACTGTCAAAAGTACAGGTTCTCCAAAGCATGGAAGATATGGCACTCCTCGCACATGCACTTGGCTAAAGCTAGCCCCTCCCCGGAGCACTTAGCCATCAGAAATCTCCTCAGCCTGTTGCTAGAAAATGTTAAAACACGACAATATCCCCATTCCAAAGCAGAGCTGCCTCAAACTAGCCAACTTACCCCATTTACATGGTAGCTGAGGGGGAGGAGGGAGGGCACATGGCAGGGGAGAAAAATAAAATAAAATGAAAAATCACTGCAACTGGCTTCTACAAAAATTTGCTGTTATGCGAGTGACTTACCCCTCACAAAAATGAGCATTGTGGAGCAAAAATTTGAGGCTTCTATTCTCCACCTACCTCAGCGTTTGCTAGCCCGGCACCAAACAGTCCTCTCACTCTCCGCAGCATTACTGGCTCACTGTTATCCATGTTCACTGGAGTTTTAGCCGTTGCCCAACGCCATAAACAGTGCATTGTTATCACTGTAATCTCTCCCAGAGCTAAAGGATCTGACAGGCGGACATTATTCTGGTTTTAAATACAGGCGTTCAAAGGGAAAGGGAAAAAAAGAAACAGCCATTCTAATACTGTGCAGCTTGAAAGCTCTCGATGGCTGAAGCAGTGTCAGTGAGCAAAAAATAGGCTTTGCGCTGGACTGGAGGAGTCAGCAAATATTTTAAATTAGAACCGGGGCTCTATTTCTGACAGGAGCGCCCGGGAGTTTGTGCTTCACTGCACAGCAGCTTTATTTTTGGAGAAGGCCGCTCAGAGTGTGGGGGGTGGACTAGCATCCTACAAAGCTGAGAGCTCCTTCTAAGAACGCTGGTTTTCCAAGTGCTACGTCCCAGATTAGCACAGTCACCAGGATATCTGGCAGCATTAGAAATGAAAAGAGCATCTGACCATTCACATAATGTAACATGAGCACAAGCCCTTTATTTGCTAGGGAGAGACAGCATGGTCCAACGGGTACAGCACCAGACTGGCAGCCAAAAAGCCCTGGGTTGTGTCACTGCCAATCTACAGGGTGCCCTGGAGCAAGTTACTTCACCTCTTTGGGCATCTGTTTTCCTTCCCACACTTTGGTCGGTCTTCTCTATTTCGTTCATATGCTCTTCAGGGCAGAGACTGTCTCACCCTGTGCTTATACAGTGCCTGATTCAATGGGGCCCCGATCTCTGTTGGAGCCACTAAGCTATGGCCCAGAGGGTACATTTTTCAAAAGCATCAGTGGGATTCTGTGTTAAAAAAATATACATATTAAAGCAGCTAATTGACTTGAGCATCTAAATCCCTTTAGAAAGGAAGATTTAGGCATTTCATAGCAGAAGTCACGTAGGCACTTTTGAAAGTTTCACCCAGGTACTTTTCATCAATGATTCTCAAAGACTGTTACAAAGAGGAAATCCAGTCTCATTATCCCCATTTTACAGAAGGGGAAACTGAGGCACAGAAAAGGGCAGCAGTTAACCCAAGGTCACAGAATCCATCTCTCCCGACTCCCCATGCAGCACCCTATCCATTAGGCTATGCTGCCTGAGGACTCCCTCGGCCACTCTTCCCCAGTCAATCACAGGCACTGCGTTCTATAGAACACTACAGGAAAACATCCCTAAAGATGTTACATATACAACAACACGTAGCCCTGCATAGCACCCTTCTTCTGACTCTGTTTTCAAAGCACTCTGCTCCAATGTAGATACATTTCAGGTTCTATAAAAACAAGCTCTTATGAAACCAGAACCCAACAGAAACGGTCCCATGATTTGTGTACAATTTCTAGTAGCCAACTCACTACAAAAAACAGACAAAACAGCCCCCTGCATTGTTCACATCCCAGGCATTAAAGCCCCACCAGCATATCAACTAAAGCTAAACTGATTTCATTAACTGCTATTGTCCAAGCAGAGAGAAGAGGACGAAAAACCACCACCACCAATTGCGAAAAGCCAACTGGGATTTGTACAATCCTCTTTGGTTTAAAAGTCCAGGTCTTTCCTCCCCCCGACTCAACCTGCAGCTCCCACTTCATTCCCACAAGCCCACGCAGAAGTCAAACTGGATAGACTCTGCTGTGCATTTCCTGCGCAGCTCATCTCAATGCTACCCAAACCAACTGCTGCAGCATGAGAAAACTAATAACCCTTGGCAATGAAATGGGATCAGAACCGAGGAGGAGAAGGAGAATTGGGATCAAAAAGCAATTTAAATAAATGCTGCACACCATGCTGGTATTTCTGATGGTGGGAGCAAGAAGAACCTGGTGTGTCTCTTTCCAAGAGGATTGGAGACAGCAGAGGGGCTGTGAAGAACAGCAGCAAGCAGTGAGAAAGTTTGCTCTTCTGGGCGTGGAGCAGACACATATTTGCTCACCATCCTAGCAACCATGCAGATGCCTTGAAATGCCCAGGATGGGGTGTGGAAGGTACTTCCCCCTCCTTTCTGCAGACAGACACTGTAAAGGGGTTTTCAATGAGTTCCTTAGGCAAAAAGAATTTCTGTGCAAGTTCCAGTTACCACAGAAACCAACAAACAACCTGGCAGCTCCATCCCAGGAACAGACTGCACCGTTGCAGCCGCTGCACCTAGAGCAGTAATGCCCACAATCGAACTATCGATAAACCACCTACGTTCTACATAAAACAGCAAGGCCCAGTCCTGAAGTCATACCACTGGGCCAGATTCTGCCCTTTTAATAGCAATGTGAACCTGGTGTAACTTCACAAACACCAGCTAGACACCCCCCCCCCCCCAAACACAGACACACACACACACACTTTCACTCAATCTTTATTCCTATTGGAGTCAAGGAAATCTTTTGCTGGAGAAAGGATCACGTGAAAGCTGAACTAGGACCTCGGAATTTGCCCGGAGCTGCCAAAACCAGGAAGAGCGTTCATTGCTTATCCATATTCATTGGATTATTAGATTTGCAATCACTGGAAATTGACATCAAGCTGTTCACTTGGTGCTGGGCAGGGTGTACGTTCCTGAACGTTCCCAGGAACAGACCCTGTTCAGCCAATGGCACTGCTCCTGTGAGCCAGTGCTCACTGACCCATGCAAGACTGGCAGAGCCCAGCCCCAAATGACAAACTTGATGTCAGTTTCCTGCCGTCATAAATCTCCCCATAATCCAGCGGATACGAATAAGCATGTACGCTCTTGCCATTAACAGACAGAGCCAGCACTAGGATGGGAGGCTCACGGTCATAACTGGCTCGCTGCCCACTTCAGGGGGCAGTCAGGCTGCCGTGGGTTTCTCAAGCAGAGAATTAAATTATATATAAAAAAGAAGTCCACACTGTTGTGGGGTCACACATCTCAGGCCTGGTTTTCAGGTGTGAGCACCTGTAGCACCTACTGACTTTGATTATAGCTGTGGGTGCTCAGCACCTCTGAGGAGTCAGACCCAGGGAGCCTGGCTCTTGTCTGCCATGCAGAGACTTTACTCACTGAACCCACTAAGACAGGAATCCTTCGGGTGTGCCACAATCAAGGCTAGATTAATGGGAGTCTCTGCTCTCTTACACAGGTGGAACTCTAGATCCACTGAGCCAAATTCTCTGCTGGTATAAATTGGCATAGCCCCATGGCACAACTCCAAAGGAAGGGAGATTTACACCAACAGAGTTTTTGACCCACAGAGCTCAGTAAAGCAGCTGCCAATTTACAGCGCTGTTGCCGAGAGCAGAAGCCGTACAAAAACGAGGGGAAATATCCCAGTTAAATATCAACCAGACAAAAGGGAGGAAGTTCTAGGATCCAACTGCAAACTTAACTCCACCCTTGAATCCCGCTCTTCTCTCCGTTTACAGGAGAGGACCCCACAAGCTCAAGTCTGCCCTGGCAGGTATTTTAATTGCAATATTACAATCTTTCAGTATACAAGATTATAACCTGAAGTCACCTTCCCAGCCTGTATTAGGTACAGAGGGGTCTCCAGCCCACCTGAAGCCAGCACTGTGAGGTGCAGGTGGACATCTGGCTTGTTTGGAGGCTGGTGTTTCTGAACTATACCAGGTGAATAGGTTACGGGCAGTCCCTGGTCCAGCAGAGTAGTAGGTGGGAGAAAGGTGAGTCTGATCCATAAACGTAGCAAGATATTAAGGTACCCAATTCATAGTAAGCAAATCAACTGGAGCTCTACCTCCATCTTGTAGCTGGGGGGTGGATTTTCCCCACTCCTCTGGACAGGGATGATGGGGAAAGAGGGACTTCAGGCAGGAGAGAAGAATCTTTTCTTCCCATCAGCAGTTGAGGGAGAGAGGACTTGGAAAGTGCCGACCCACCAGGCCTTTTACCGGAGCTGCTGCTGCTGCCCACGGAGCTGGAAACAACATGTTGCAAAACCTGTTTGATCTCCTCTCATTCAGGTCTGAACCAGGAAGAGACCAGGTATGCTTGCCAACATGTGATACAGAAGTTCCGGTGCTTCTTAAAGACACAGTTATTATCTGGACTGTGGTGTGTGTGTGTGTGTGTGTGTGTGTGTGTGTGTGTGTGTGTGTGTGTGTGTGTGTGTGTGTGTGTGTGTGTGTGTGTGTGTGTGTGTGTGTGTGTGTGTTATTTTTCAGACCAAGCACACTTCAAAGCTGAGTTATGCAGCTCCAACCCAAAGTAGTAGTGTTGTCTGAGCCAAAATCATTTTATAAAGGTGCATACAAATCATCATTTGCAAAAAGCCCCTTGCTTTAAGTAACTTCCGGAGTCTGAACTACACCAGCAGGCAGTCAGGAAATCCAGTACTGAAGAGGCAGGCATGCTCTGTACCGGTGGATCTGTCCCTTACCTGTACAACTTCTTTCTTTACATTGACGAGGTCTAACCAGTCGTTGAATCTTGGGTAGCTGTTGAGCTCCACTGTCCTGTCATTCAGGGGCACACTCAGCTTACACTGCCGCTGTCTGTTGATGTACCGGACCAGTTTCACCTGTTGGGATCCAGAAAGCGAATGGTTACAGTTGAAAGCTCTTTGGGGCAGGGACTCTTTTGTTCTAGCGCAATAGGTCCTGGTCTGACAGGGGCTCGTAGGTGCTATTGGATTGCAAATAAGCAACCAACAACAACAACTAGGCAGGCACTTCTGGGAGTCAGTGCTATTCCCTTACACTAAACAGCACAGCAACAACTTGATTCCTCCTGCGGTTTCACTAGACAGGAGGGGGAGCAGGAAGCTTCCATTCCTGTACAAACCTTCTTTAAACCATCACGAAAGGACAGTTGCCTATAGTGGTTAACTTCACCCAAAATATACCACAAACATAATGGGGAGTGATCCGTTGCCTTCTGTCTGAAAACTGTGCACACAGCTGGTCTACACTTCCCCAGGACTGCGCGTTCCTGTTGTGGTTACCCTCATCCATTCCTTCCATGTGGTGGTTACACCCACTTACAGCATCTGGTCCACATTTAGACTGTGAGCTCTGCCGAGCAGGAAGCTTCTTCCTAGAACTCTGTACAGCACCCAGAATAACGGGAACATGTTCTGGTTGGGATCTCTGGCCTCTACTTCAAGGCAAATAATTATTTAAAGAATAAAAATTAAGTTGGACTCAAGACACCAACGCTTCCAGTGCCTGACAATCTCAATTTTGCTACAAGAGTTGAGAGAACACACAGAAGGAATATTATTATTTGTGCCTTATGTTTTTCGTAACATAAAATAAACCTCAAAAGAGATTTTTCATTGTTTCTATGTCACGCATCCCTAGAGGGCAGACATAAGCTTCAAAGACTTCTAAACAAAAACACCTCAAAACAATTTAGTCTGAGTTTTATTAACCAAAACATGTCTACAGTAAAGCACAAGAATTTTAGCATTCAAGCGAAGATCAGATTTATAATTAAAAGGAAAAACAAACATGCATTTCTTGTCCTCTTTAATGTCTCTTAAGTTTCCACTGGAAATATTTTTGACTACATGTCTGCATGATGTAATGCATGCACAAAAATCATAGTTACAGATGGGAAAGATTTATTAGATCATCTAATCCAGTGGTTTTCAACCTGTGGTCCCACAGACCCCCCAGGTGGCCTAAGATTTCCAAAGGGGTCTGCCCTTCCATTTGAAGTTTTTTTAGGGGTCCACAAATGAAAAAAAAAAAATGGTTGAAAACCACTGATCTAATCCATCCCCAGAGAGAGGGTGTATCAAACACTTAAGGGCAAACAGACATTAGGCTTCATCTTCACTGAAAGGCTGGTGTATACCTCTGACCTGTCCACTGGTTTAGAATGATATTGCCTCCTACTGACTGTCCTGAAGAAGGCAGGGACGTCCTAATGCTACTTTAGGGTCTCTTAGGTGACTTACGTACTAGTATTTACAGTAGCGCCTGTTATGCATAAGGAACTTTCCACACATTCAAGAAGGCGGTCTGAGGCGCCCATGATCTAAAGACAGGCAGGTAAGCAGTAATACCTTGCTCTCATATAGTGCTTTCCATCAACCAAACTCAAAGCGGTTTACAAAGGAGCTCAGTATCATTATCCCCATTTTCCAGTGTCACACAACAGGCCAGCGGCAGAGCTAGGAATAGAACCCAGGTCTCCAGACTCCCTGTCCAGCGCGCTCTCCACTACTAGCCAACACTGCCTCTCAGAGGAATGGGGAAAGTGGAACATCAACAGGTGATAAAGTAGAGCGGGCTCCATCCCCAAGACCTCTGGGCTCAAAGCCCCAGATTGGTTTAGCAGAACACACAATGTGCGGTTACTGTGCACACACTGGGCGGCAGCACACTAGAAAGCCCCTCGCTACTGGAATGCGACGTGCTGTACTGCATTTGTGACTATATTGCCCATTACTGCCCCTCCGGCAGGTGCTTGGAAAGCCTGTGTTTTGGGAACAGTTCTCTAAAAAGACAACAACTGTTGATTTCTGCCAATGTATATGCCCAAAGCATGCGACACCGGGCTAGGAAGAGCCCAGCAAGCCGTGCTCGGGATGGGGCTGCGATCCCTAGCCATAGAAAAATAAAACAAACCTCAGCTCGATATTTCGGCAGTAGTCGCAATGGCAAAGCAAAGGTGGCAGTCACTCAGTACTGGGATCTTTACCAGGACCTGCATAGCTGTAGCTTCCAAACTGAACCGTTCGGTCATACGAGCAAATAACAGGGGAGCGGCTCACTAGAAGGTGGGCGCACTCGAGTCAATGTGAGACAGGTATCAGCAGATAGGAAAATCATTGGCAGGCAGAACAATAACGTGGGCTGCAATCATTAGATTAGACAGATATCGCACAGTCCAGTGGCTAGAATGCTGCACTAAAATGGAGAAGAGGTGGGTTCTAATCCCAGGCCAGCTTCTGAGTGACTTTATGCAAATTGCTTTGTGTCCATCCCCCACTTTGTGCTGGTCTCATCTATTTAGACTATAAAGTCTTTAAGACAAGGATTTCTTTTTAATTGTATGTGTACCACTCCTAGCGCAAGGATCATCTGAAACAATACATGAAAGATTTCATCTAAGCTGGCAGCATTCTAGCAACAGAGGCATCTGAAGAATAAAGCTGTATTAAAATAGTAAGCAGCCATTGGCAACGCACGGCAGACCTGCATTCCTGGATTATGCTTTCCTGTAAACTAGCTGCAGGTTTATTTTACCAGTAATCTGACTATGCACAGCTATCTGGTGTAAATGCGGGGTTTCACTGCCCACACACACACTTCTCAGGTCAGAAACTAGCAGCCCTGTGAAATTTTCAAGGGGTTTTTTTTGTTTGTTTTAAATTTCTGGTCGCAGTTTGATGCAACTGAGAGTGAGAGATCCAGATGCTGGCATGCAGTGAGCCCCAGAGACAGCTGTGTCAGATACGCTACTCCCCGGATAGCATGCTGTGCAAATGGGAGCTGCAGTATCCTAAAAAATAAAAACCAAACAACCACAATTTTGAAAGATGATGTCAGGCACGTGGGGCCTGATTTTCAGAAGGGCCAATGAGCACCCAGAACTCCAACTGGAGCTAACGGAGCACTCAGAACCTTTGGAAGGAAGGTCATGACTTCTGAACGTGACTTTGGAGCGCTAAACCCACTTTTGAAATCCTGCTCTCTGCCTCAACCCTCATTCTGTAAGATGGGGATGATAATGCCTTTCTCCCATCCTTTGTCTTGCCCTGATCCTGCAAAAATGAACAGCATGGAGTGGACCCATGTACGCATGATGTTGTGTGTAAGTCAGTGGGGCGCCATGTGGACACCAGGGTCTGCTTGTGTAGGTCTCTTCCCAGGATCAGGTCATTTGATTGTAAGCTTCTGGTTGGCAAAGGCCTGTCTTACTGTGCATTTGTACAGTGGCTGCACAATGGAGCCCCCGCTCTCAGTTGTATCAGGACCATTGTTTAGATGTGTTAGGGTAGAGAGTACAAGTGACCCAGCAGTTATGTATTTCTGGGACAGACACCCACTACTCAGCAGAAAATCACCGTTAAATGTTTAAATGGGCAAACTCCTGGCAAGAAGCGCAAGCCAGACATGACCAGGCATCAACTGATCCCATTATGGGGCGAAACCTTGGCCGTACTGAAGTCAATGAGAGTTTTGCCATTGACATCAGTAGGGCCAGAATTCGCCCACCCCGTGGTTTTTAAAAGGGAGATTAATTCTGTTTAGTTCAGGCATGATGGGCTCTCTCTGCTTTGGACTGGAACAGAG
Organism: Mauremys reevesii; assembly: GCF_016161935.1. NCBI lineage: Eukaryota > Metazoa > Chordata > Testudines > Geoemydidae > Mauremys > Mauremys reevesii. Next base: position 15,815,881 of record NC_052642.1, read on the forward strand.
ATAAACAGGACTCAGCTAAAATATCTTGGGGTGGGGGGTGTTAAATGATATTACATTTTCTAGGTCTCTTTCTAGGAACATCTGAACACTGTCCAATGTAACGTTCCAATAGTCAGGCCAACAAACCTTTGCTTGGGGTGGGTGGGCAGCACGTTGGTGCATTCCCTTCCTATCACAGCCTGTCCTCTGTGCCATTTACAGCAGTGCCACCGGCAGACTGGCCTTACAGGGTGGGGGGGACCTCCATATTCAGAGTGCTTTGCAGAGGGCGTCTGAGCTAAGGTGAGCTAGGACGGCACACAGCGTGAAAGAGGTGGTTACAGGATCCATGACTGCATAGATCCACTGATGCCAGTTCTCTATTCAGGTGTGCACAGAAGCAACATTCCAGCCCATAGGCCAGCACGGTGATGGCAGAGATGATCTGTTGCAGCCCCTGTGGTTTAGATCCTTCTTCAGCACTGGGCATTTTTCCTCTTATTCCTTGTCCCTCAAAACACCCACCGCCACCCAGAAAGCCAGATCATTCTGTTCTAAAGTGACTGTCACTCCTTTGCATGGAAAGCAATCCCTGGAACTGCAATACACCAAAGCAATACAGGATTCACGAATGCTGTTCCACTGGACCGTGAAAGCCCTGCCTTACCGGTCAGTCTTCCAGCCACAAGCTGCCCACATGCAACTGTCAGAGAGAGCCAGCAGTTTGTCAAACCACAGGAGACTTCTGAAGTCCAAAGACTTAGAAAATTAGTAGTTAGAAATTAGAAAATTAATGCCAAAGAACGGCCATGCTGAGTCAAGGGAAAGAAGCCAAGTCAGCCACCACTTACAGCGCTAAACGGAAAGTTCTTCGGGTCACTCGTGCACATGGCTCTGTTCCTGACTTCAGCCTTGGCTCAAAGCAGAGAGGAGACAGTCATGAAGTAGTGAGCCAGTGCAGTAGGCTGATGAACTTAAGGGATGACTGTATGCACTCTCCCACGCACCCCTTGGACCAAGAGAGCCTATATAAAAGGGAGCTCTCCTATTTATCCCTGAGTCACAGTCAGAGAGGTCAGAAATGAGCTGTCGAAAAAACTCAGTTTACAAATATTTGCCCACTAGCGTCTCAGTTTCAATTTTTAATAGGTTACTCGTCGGAATATATTTTTTCCTCATGCCGTCATGATATGCTGCAGTTCGTCTGACTGTCTCGTCACTGGATTGTATTTGTTCTGCTTTATAAATCTTATATTTATAAAGCACACACCGGAGAGGGAGAGACCACACCTGAGCCTCACATTTTTGTATGTTATTACTGTACATGGAGTAGCTGGGATATCATTCTGGACTGAAAACAATCCCTCCAGAATTTAGACTGCAGTTGAGTTTCCACTCCCAAGTGGAGTTTTATCCCTTAAAAATCAATTTTTAAACATCACATAGGATAGGTCTCTGGCTGAGGCAGAACCCACAATAGAGCTCCCATTTCTCTACTAGATAACACAACAGTCCAGTCAGATTCAAGGAAATGGCCTTATTGTAAGATGCATCTCAGACAGCACAGGAAAACAGCTAGAATAATACAAGCCATATTTCCACAAGGGCCACTCCTAATTAACAAACACTGGCTGAAGGGGCTTGCTGTGGATATACATGTTTCATCAACTAGTATCAACCAAGGCCAGACAACTGCATTTCTGAAAAGCGCTGCAGGGTAAATTCACAGCAAGTCAGCACCTGGGTGCGGTTCATCTTGTCCTTTCCCCCAGGTCAGCTCAGCTCTTCCCCATTCTCCGGCATACCTCCAGGTAGCAGAGCACCTGCAGAGGGAAGAAATTCTGTTTGCCCAGTAGGTTTGAAACTGGCCTGGCCAATAGCGAGAGCTGAGAGCAGAATCAACAGTCCAGCTCCTCAGACAGACTGCACGACACGTGCCAAATAACTAATTAAGCACGCCTGATGTATTTTCCCATAATAGTGAAAATATGTAGCCTTGTTCTTATTCTTGCTAGCGTGTGGATTTTATCATCAGGTGATCTTGGGTCGTCGCATTCATTGTGCTCTGAGCACATTTCATCCTTCTTTTTATGAAAACCCATCCATACAAGCTTAGGGTGCGAGCCTGCTCCTATCAAAGGATAGGAAAGAACTCCCATAGACATCAATGGGAACACAGCATTGGGTTTCAGGGCACTCACAAGTCCTATTGAAGTCAATGGGACTCAGCCTCTCCGAAAGTCAGGCTGTAAAGTTTAAAAACCCTCCTCTTCAATATCAGTGTAACCGAGGTACCTTTTGTGAGCACGGCATGGTCTAGGTCAGATATAGGGTACTGGACCGGGAGTCAAGAGACCTGGCTTCTACTCTGGGCAAGTTACATCATCTGTTTCCCTCCCTTTTTCTGGCTTGTCCCTTGAGTCTGTGCGCGCTCTCTGGGGTACGAGCCGTCTCTGACTGCACCTGTACAGTGCCTAACCCGATAGGGCTTGCATCTCGTTCCCGCAGCATACTAGTTCCCACAGCACAGAGTCCCACCTGGTACTGGTGCATTTCACTGCAGGAATGTACTATGGGACGGTTAGGGCAAGCTACGAGCAAAGTCACCAACCTCGCCGTGGTATTGTGAGGAGAGTTACACTACAGATTGAGAAGCACTCCAACATTACAAGGATGAGGGCCTTCGATCGATCACTGAGCCTGGTTTGCCTGGAACATCTCCTTTGCAGGGATATTCAGCTCGGAGATGGTTTTCCCCTCCCATAAATATTAAATTTGCATTTTCCCCCCTCACAACGAATCTCATTTTGTTATTTCCCCACTCAGAGTTCTCACTAAACTGCATGGTTTGGCTTTCATGGCTGAGCAGTTACAAAATCAATTTCTGAGAATACAAAATAAAAACTTTTGGGTTCAGTGACGCAAATAAAAATCCACAAGTACAGCGTATATCTCCAACCACAAAATTAGAGATAAAACCAGTAGTAACCTTTTTACTACTTGTGTGCCAACAAATTAATCCTTTACAGCATAAGGGCAAAACCCACTAAGTGGTAACATATGCAGACTACAACAACCAAATGGGGGTAGGAAAGAAAAAATAGGAGAAGGGGGTGAGGAGGGTGTGTGTGTGGGGCGGGGAATAATCTGCAGCACAGAATAACTGCTACACTTAGACGCCATCTCTTCTTCCATTCAGTTTGCCTGATGCCTGTTGTGCCAGATTCTGATTTAGAGGGAAAATACAAGGCACTGTTTTGTACTACTCTGGCAGGATACAGGGACCTTAAAGCACATGCTAATATAATGGACATCCACTTTACAATATAAAAAGAGTTTTAAAGAGGCCTTAGCATAAAGGAAAATTGGGCCCAGTATGTTTAGGGGGAAAATTCCCAGGCTTGCTTTTTTTTTTTTTTTTTATTAAATATATACACACACACACACAAAACTAGTTCAACCTCTAGAGACACAAGCTTGCCTCTAACAATGACATCAAAACTAACAGCTGGGAGCTTCAAACAAACACAAACCAAACCAAGAACACATACAAGGACTCTCATCGGACTCTCGCAGAGACCGCATATGTGAAATTAAATTTACCGACTACCACAATGCAATATTCAAAAGACCCTTTCAAACCTGGAGCTTACAAATACTGCTTGGAAGAATTCAGTCTTCAAATTGCAGCACTAAATTCTTCAAACCACGGGGCTGTGACTGATCAGAAGTTTCATTCTCTGAGAAGTTTAAACGGAATGTAACAAAAGAACCACAGCGTTATGGCCCCTAACCAAAGGCTCTCCAACATGAGACCAAGTGTCTCTTCCACAGAAGTTGACTCAAATATGCTTTATTCATATTAGGACCATGACATCTTATTCCAAAAGTCTTTGAAGACCAAAACTATTAAGTCAGTCTCTAACTCTTGCAAGTTATTGAGCCTTCACCATTCTATTAATACCAACCCAAACTGAGTGCAATCAATCAATCCACACTGTTACCTAGCTCTAGCTCTCTCATATAGTGCTTTTCCTCCACACATCTCAAAATGCCCTGCTAAGAGGAGACGCATCATTACCGCCAATTTACAGATGGGAAAAACCAGAAGCCAATGACCTGCAAGATCACCCAGCATGTCTGTAGCAGAGCTGGGAATAGAATCCTGCTCTCCTGGGTCCTAGTCCAGTGCCCTATTCACTAGGCCACACTCCCTCCCATTAGGCTTTCGCTGTGGGTCTAGGCCTCTCTTGATTACTGCATGGGTTGAAATCCTGGATACCAACAGGAGTAAACTCCTATTTGCACCAGTGGCTTTATCCTGGTTTCAAGCAGGGGAAAGTCGTGGCTTATAAAAGTTTACCCTCTCTATGCTAGTGGTTTGCACAGGTGCTGCCACACCAATGCCTGAAGTCAGAGAGTTCTCTGATCTATAGATCATTACAGACCTGGTTCAAGCTGATGGGTTTGCCCTGCCCCCTCCCCTTTTCCTCCTCCTGGTTTTCACCAAAAATCAATTTGTGTGTGTGTGTCGGGGGGTGCTATTGATGCCTAGAACATTCCCTGAAATTTTGGAATTGACTGATGTGGCATTCAAAACCAGTCAGAGAAATGCCACCAAGTTCAGTGGAAGGCCTCGCTTCACTCAGCCAAGTAGTCAAACAACCGCTTAAAACAAAGTTTCCCTTCCCTAGAAGATGCTGTTAAATTCCATAAGACTTCACTTGGGATAAAAAAAATAAATAAATATGGGCATGTGCCAATACTTCTTCACGCAGCCTGCAGTCTTTGCCTGTTTGTGCAATTCAATGAGCCAGCCAGCCATCAAGTCAAGTATTGTTGCTAGAGGTTTTAAAGGGCTGGATTATTTTATGACCCAATATATTCACAGTTATGCATGGCTTAGATAAGGGCAGTCACATAGCTCGCTTCAGGCAGAAGCTGACCGGGAAGGAATTCCATGATGCACCTCCCACCAGGTACAGAGCACAAAAGGCAAGGTAGAGAACTGGTGAAGGTTGAGTCTTCTGGAGCAAGAGATAATAGGCATTCCTGGAAGCAGGATACAAGACTTGCTGAACCAATGGTATGAGCCCGTAGGGCAAGTTCTACATTCCTACCTTCTAAACCTGAGAGGAGAACCTTGCCTCCAATTACAGCAATGAATATTCAGAGTGACTCTGCCAGATCACACTAAATTACTCTAGATTTACACTGTCAGAGGTCAGAACCTGGCCTGCTGAGTTCAATACTCCCTCAAGTCACATTAAGAAAGAATGACAGAGACAAGACAGGTGAGGTAATGTCGCATTGCGCCAACTTTAGGCGGCCCCTATACACATTAATCTAACACACAATGGCCCACTTCATTTCAAGTGACCACCTCCAACATGTGTTACCCCTTTTGCTTTACAATCTGCCCCAACTTCTATTTAGTGCAGATACTGCTTCCTCCCTTAGACCTGAAGAGTTGTGTAGCACAAAAAAGTGTGCACCTTCCACCACCAGAAGTTGGTCCAATAAAATATATTACCTCACCTACTTTGTCTCTCTCATATCCTGGAACAAACATTGCTACCACACACTAAAAAAAAAAAAACACAACTAAAAGCATGTGAGAAACTGATATGGATCTTACAGAGATGGTGAGGTAATCTCTTTTATTAGACCACTTTTGTTGGAGACAGACAAGCTTTCAAGATACAGAGCTCTTCTTCAGGTCTGGCAAAGATACTCAGTGTCACAGTATCAGGGGGTAGCCAGGTTAGTCTGTATCAACAAAAAACAACAAGGAGTCCGGTGGCCCCTTAAAGACTAGCAGATTTATTTGGACATCAGCTTTCCTGGGTAAAAAACCCCACTTCTTCAGATGTCACAGGTAAATACAAGATCCATCAGTAGTTAGCACATAGTCAAAGGGACCATTCGAAGTGAAGTGCCCGTTAACACCCCTGTAGATATAAGGAAGGGGGGGCGGCTTAGTGGGTTACAGATTGTTGCCATAAATCCAATGTCTTTATTAGGACCATGACTTAGTATCTAGCAAGTTATGAATTTAAGCTCCCAGGCTTGTCTTTTGGAAGCATTGCACAGGTTTTCCTTGACAACCACCCAGAGAATCTGCAAACAGGAATGCAGAACACTTATTTCAAAGTCATCCAGGTATCTCATTCAAGGGTTTAAAAAAAAAGGGGGGGGGGGAACTTGTGATGGACCCAGTTTTGCATGAAGGGGAGAACCAATATTTCATTTCCAGTCAAATCCCTTTGTTAGGTTACAAACTAATGGGATTGAGGAGTTCGCCAGGGGCTGGGTCATAAAACTGAGCTTCTTGGAGTGACAGCAGGTTAGGGTGACCAGACAGCAAATGCGAAAAATCGAGACAGAGGATGGGGGTAACAGGAACCTATATAAGAAAAAGACCCAAAAATCGGGACATCTGGTCACCCTACAGCAGGTAGGGTGAATAAGTTGCAGTATATTGCACTGCATCACTTTCTTCTTCTCCTCTGAACTACTGCAAAGTTATTTCCAGTGCACTGAAGGCACTGGAACCTAAGGAGGAGGGCGACACATGCTTCATTACCATCACTTTCACAAGGCGACTCTCCCCCTGCAACCAGGAGAAATAGTTTGAATAATTGGTCATTTGTGAGACTGAGGTTACACCAGGTATAAAGGAAGTTAGAATACATCCAGGAACTGCTTGCCCCTGAACTGTGAAGGCAGAGACCTGGGAACCCACAAAGGGAGACATTCAGCCCTATGCAGATGATCAGTGCAAGAACTATGCCTTATAAGTGGTGCCATGTGCTGGCCCTCTGCTTTGGGGTGAATACTGAACAGGCAGTGGTCTAATTCACTCCCAAACCCTGAGAGGGTCAACAGATCTGCGAGGAAACTCCAGCCAATGCCACAGACACTTTTTAAAATGATAAAATGTATGACATTTATCAACCAGAGATAACAGCGTGGCAATGACCAACAGAGGGAGGATGGTCTTGGTTAGCCTGGCACTTGGAGACCCAGGTTCAATTCCTTGTTCGGAAGTGGAATAGCAGCACTTCCCTACCTCACAGGGGTATAGAAAGAATAAAATCTATTAAAGACAGTACTGGAGGACATGGAAATGCCATAGAGATGCCTGTAGGGTGGGAACAAAATACACACTTCAGGGGTTCCTCCAAGTCTTCCAGCCAATGCCATAATTAAGGAAGGCCAGGATCCCTTTACAGTCAGTGTGTTGTTGTTGCGTGAATGTGATTGAAACCCAACAAAAAAACAAACAAAAAAAAGAGTAAAGCAGCAGCCCGCAAAAAGGCCTGGATGGAGGCAGTGTTCAGAATGAAGATCACTGTCAAGACGTCCAGTAGGCAGGCCGTGTTTCTAGGAACGACCTGAATCCCAATGGTCCAGCTAGCCTATCCTGGAGATTGTATGTCTAGAGGTTGGAGCCAAGGGGCCGGGAGTCAAAAGGCAGAGCTGAGAATCAAACCCACGTCAACGACCTGCTGTGAGACACTGAGCGAGTGGCTCTCTCTTATCAAGCCAACAGCCCATGAATAATCCTGTTTGTCAGGGTAGCTAAATGTGCGTCTCAGCTTTGTAGCACCTTCCACACCCTCACCCACAGATCAACAGCTCTTGCAGCTTTTGAACTCTGTTCTCCCCAGTGCTGCTTACTTGAAGTAACTGACTCAGCACTGTAGGCTGGGAACCCAAAGTGAGTCACAACCCCATTTTAATGAGGTCGCCAGGGCTGGCTTACACTTGCTGGGGCCCAGGGCCAGTGCCGAAGCCCTAGCCCCACTACCTTCAGGGCTCAGGTTACAGGCCCCCTGTTGGGGCTGAAGCCCTTGGACTTTGGCCTCCCCACCTGGAGCAGTGGGGCTTTGCCCCGCCACACATACACACAGGGCTCAGACTTCGGTTCCCCTCTCCTGGGGCCGTGTGGTAACTTTGGTTGTCAGAAGGGGGTCATGGTGCAATGACGTTTGAGAACCCCTGGACTGACTCATTCAGGCAGACTCCTGTGCATAGCTGCTGCCAATCTCCATCTTCAGAGTCAAATCACCACAAGGGCGGGGAAGAGGGAGAAGTGCCACCATTTACTTTTTCAAGATTCCAGTTGCCTTCACAATTTCCCCCTGTATTCAGAACACAAAGTTACTAGGGACCAAGGATGGGCTGCCCCAGAGGACACTCAGTGAAGCCAGGCAGGCTGCTCAGGTGTGACTCAGAGCAGAACCTGGTCCTGGAACCCGTATGCGGCAATCGCAAAGCTAAGGAACCTGAAGTCACGTGTCTGAGTGTTACTGAGGCCTGAAGTCTCAGTTACTCCAAGGCATGGTCAACACAGGCTTTGCACAGAGAACTATCTTGAGTAGTACTGATCCAGTGATACTGGTACAACCCCTACCAGTGTAGGTTATTCCCTTTCCCTACAGGAAAAATGGCTTATTTCCTATTACTGAACTAGCTAAACTAGTATAAGCACTTTCATAGTGGTATAATTGAGTCCACATGGTGCAGGGTGGGAATTGTACCATTTTAGGGTTAGGTATATTCTCATTTCCCTATGAAAAAAAACTTATTCACAGGCTGACATTCTCTCATGGCACAGAGCTCTGCGTTACCCACCCCAGCTCCTGTTGACACCTGTGCTAAAAGCTTTCAGCTGTCTCAGTGAATACTGCACCCAGAGGAGCTCTTCCTACTTTATTATTTTAACATTTAAGGAACAACAAAACTAGCCTGAAGTTCAAAAGGTACCGCAGGAGTCTAGTGCAGCAGCTGCACGTTGGCGGGGAGACTTACCAAATGTAAAGGGGAAAAGAAGGAGCTGTAAAACAGGCAGGCATATTTCAAGAAATGATCTGAATCCCACATGATGTGGTTGGTTTTGGACTCTCTAAAACATATGGTTCTCTTTTGCCTTCAGAAATAAATCCACTAAATGATGGTATTTCAGCTTCTGCCTTCCTCAGAGACGCAAGTGCAAGGATAAAGTCAGAAGATGAACTATAAAAATTGGCTGGCCGTTGATTGATTGGTTTATCAAGGGCTGAGAAACCGGGGTGTGCGTCTGTGTCCGTCCCCGTCCGGTGGAATACAGTCACACACACACACGAACCCTTACGAGGGACAGCTTGGGGTCCAATGAACGGGGCTCTCGACTGGGACCCATAAGACCTGGGTTTTTGTCCTGACTCTCCTACTGAAGTTGGACAAGTCATTTCACCTCTTTGTGCCTTTGTCTGGATTGATCTTAAGGACAAGGACTGTCTGTGGAGTGCTTAGCTCAATGGGGCCCTGATCTTGGGACCTTACGGTGCAACTGCAATACAAAAAAAAAAAAAAAAAAAAGGATGAATCAATACACAAGCCCCTGTTAGAATGACAAGGCTACAGTGCTCCCATTCATTCCTGACTGGTTTATTCCTTAGAATGAGTCTTAAATCATCTGGGCATGAGGATGCCTTCAGAGTCCGGTTCTGAGCACCTGCCTCTCCCATCGGCTTCAGCTGTGGTTGTAAGTGCTCAGTGCATCTCAGAATCAGGCCCCATGCCGTATATGCTGTGTAAGCAATAGGGAAAAAAGCATCTGTGCTTTTCTCAAGTGCTGTCAAGGGCAACAGGATTAAGACCAAGTTACTTCAAACTATGCAAGACCCCAGCCATAAGCCTCTGGAAAGTGCTTGGCCTGAAGAATCTTGCTACTATAAACATGAATCTTACATCAGAGAACTGCAAAGCACCTTATAAACATTAAGTAATAAACCCCATTATTGCACTCCTACAGAGGAGGATACTAGGATGAAGAGAGGTTAAGTGACTTGCCAAAGATTGCATAGTCCAGTAGTAATACTAGAAACACAACAGGTGAGTCCTGACTTCCAGTCCCCGACTCTAGTCACTAGATAGAAGTCACTGCTATCAACAACTACACTACAACACCTAAGGGTATGTCTACACTGCAACCATGGGGCATGACTGAAGGCTGTGTAGACACCCTAGCTAGTTTTAGTACCGATGCAGTGATGCCACAGCAGTACGGGCTAGCAACATGAGTAATTACCCAGGGTTCCAGGTGCGCATGTACAACACACACTGAAACATACATTGCCTGGCTTCACTGCTCCGATATACCCAAGCTAGTTTGTGTATATCTACACAAGCCGCAATCGCACCCTGGGACGGCAGTGAAGACAAACCCTAAAAAGCCAAGGAACTCGGGCCTCTACTGCACACTGACCTGGGAACGAGAGACCTGACTGAAAAGCTGAACTGAAAGCAGCATTTTGGGTATGTGGTTCTAAAGGCATGTCATGTTTGGTTATAGGTCTTGTCGCTGCTGGTGGTATGAAATCCTGGCTCCACTGAAGTCAGTGGAAAAAGCTCCCGTTAATATCAGTAGGACCAGGATTTCATGGTGCTCAGAAGTCCAGCTCCTCCAAATTACTTATGTTTCTTTCATCGGGCCCCATCTCCACCAATATTAACTCTGTGGACCCAGAGGCAAGGCTGGTAGGAACTGGCGTTAGCTCCACAGAACTAAATCAATTTACACCACCTGAGAATCTGGCCCAGGGGTCTTTTAATCCCAACCTTATACGCAGCAGCACAAAGAAATCCAACAGGCTCCTGAGGGACTTTCAGTTTTGCTCGTGAAAGAGGAAACAGTTTCTCAACGCGTTGCTAAGAGAATTGTGAGAACAAACTAGTGCAAGTGCCCAGTAGTGCATGCACATGGGAGGAGGAGGGGGGTAGAAGGGAGGCACTGGAAAACAAAATTTTCCCCACAGAGCTGCCTTAGGTAATACACTGCAGCTAGTTACAAGAAAGAGGGACAGATAGCTGGGTTTTCCTTTGAAACTTCAGTCGTGCCGCTAGCTGACACCCAAACAATAACCATCACCCAAGCCTGGCTGTGGCTGGTTATTTCTGCCCTGTCACATGATTCGTAGAGCATCATTTCTGGGTCACTTGGAGGCCATGCGCTGTTCCTCCCTACCCCTTTCAAGCTCGCAGCGTCCGAGATTGAGAACTGCAATTGCAACACAGATCTCTGCCCAGCTTGGCGAGGGGGTAGGGGGCAATCAAGCAGCTCTCTCGAATGGAGAATACGATGCTCGTCACCCGTCTCTCAACATAGGGAAACACAGGCGTCTATGTTCCCAGCAGCAGGCGGTGTCCTCGCCTTAAATATCAAAGGCTTCTCCCTGGGCACACACCAAAAATGAAACACTCTCCCTCTTCCCTTACTGCCCGAGGACATGCAGCCACAAGAGAACTGTTCTGAGAGCCCTAGGAGGGTACAGACTGTGCTTGCAGCACTTCACGGTTCTCAGGCACATTTTTGCCACTGCTGCATCCGATCTGCAGCTCACCCTCGGCTAGACTCAGGCCTTTCCTTCAAGTGTCCCATCTCCCTCCTCTAGCTCACCTCAGGAGTGTTTCCCATATGGAACAGTGAAGAATACCTCCCCTGCTGCCTGGATCACAGGGAAGCCTGCAATTAGGACCTATTCATCTCTCTTATCCACCCTGCAAACAATGCACATGCCACATCTCCATTTCAGGATTTATTACGCCTAGGGCCCCATCCTGCCAGATGCCACCAAGTCCATTCATTTTTCTTCCCCCACCCCCCTCCCGGACCATTTCAAATCCTGCCCAGATCCACATGCAACTGAGCTGCATCAGTTCCACTAAGGCCATGGCTACACTTGCAAATTTGCAGCGCTGCAGCAGGGTGTGAAAACGCACCCTCTCCAGCGCTGCAAATTGCGGCGCTGCAAAGCACCAGTGTGGTCAAAGCCCCACAGGGAGGTGGAGTATGGACAGCGCTGGGAGAGCTCTCTCCCAGCGGCAGCGCTTTGAAGTGCAAGTGTAGCCATAGCCTAAGACTGGGGACCGCCTGGCCCATGGAAAAGAGGAAGGGGCAGGAATTTCTTTGTAGTGAGGTGTAGAAAGCATGGTGGAGACCTTCCTAAATGGGGCTGAACTTTGCCTTACATCAACGGTCCCTGTGCGCTCACAGTGCCTAGTACACCGGGTTCTGACCCCCGACTGGAGACTTTTGGAGCTACCGCCACAGAATAATCATTTAGAGAAGAAGGGCGATTCAGCGACTAGGTCGCTAGTCTCAGGCTTGGGAGACCCTGCTCTGCCACAGATTTCCTGCATGACCTAGGGCAAGCCACTTACACCCAGAGGTATTTAGGCACCTAACTCAATGGGAATTAGGTCCCCTTGAGAATCTGGGCCTTGGGTACGTCTACACAGCCCAGGGCAGTGAGTCCCCCAGCCGGGTCGACAGGCTTGGGCTCGCAGGACTCATGTTAGCGCTCCAGTCGCTGTGCCGATGGTGCTCGGACGTTGTGGCATGGGCTGGAGCTTGGGCCCTATGCAGCTATTACAGTGCTAGCGCCAACCTCAGCTGTCGACCCAGGCTGGGAGGCTCACCACCCCAAGCTATGTAGAGCAAGGTTCCCTCCAAGTTTTTATATCCATGTGCAGAATGAATTTTGTTATGTGGTGGGGGTGGGGATGAGGGGTTTGGGGTGCAGGGGGGGCTCAGGGCTGGGGCATAGGGGGGGTGAGGGCTCTGGGGTGGGGCCAGGGATGAGGAGTTTGGAGTGCGAGGGCTCTGATCTACCCCGCTTTGAAACGGGAGTCGGTCAATGTGCACTAGGGAGCTTTCAGTGTGCAGACCCTGCTGCCACGCAGGCCATTAGTGTGCAGCATGTTAGCATGGGATAGATTTATACCCCAGCTTACTGTGAACTGTTTGTGCAGACAAGCCCTAGGACCGGGGGTACTCAGATGCTAGAGCAATTTAAAATAGATAATCAGAGTAACTCGTTGGCAGAAGCCCATGGAGTCACACCGGGGGGGGGGGGGGGGTGAATGTGGCCAGCGATCATGCTAATCGCATGCCTCTGTAGGACTGTAATTTTCATTCCCTTTGCTATTCAATTGCCTCTCTCCTCCCAGAAAGGAAACAAAAAAGCCCCAGCGTTACAATCACCGCAGCCAGAAAGCAGTGGAGTGACGGGGACAAGGATTATAAACAGTTCATAATTTAGGGAGAAACGCCCAAGGAAGAAGGAAAGAAACACACACACCCCATAACCTAGTGAGCAGCAATCTCTCTCCCAGCCTCCCTTTTTAAATTCCAGACCTTGGGAGGGTTATCTTCAAAGACACTTGATCATGTCTATGATGGCTCACACACACATTAAATAACTCAGGTGGATTTGATTAATCTCCCCCACTGTGCAAAGAAGAAGAAAAAATTCTATGCAGGCTTCAACTTCCAGTGCAAATAAGGGACCGGAATTTAGGGCTAATCTAAAGCTTGGCGTTTCCTCCAGCAAGGTCAGGAAGGGAATGAATAATTCTAGGCTCTCAGCACGTTCTTGCTCCTCCCTAGTTCAAACCTCACCCTGGCAGGTGCTGAGCCCCCACAGCTCAGATCCAAGTACATGGACGCTGCAGGGACTCAGCACCTGTGAAAATGTAGGCCCTATGGGACTGATCCTGCTGAGCACCCTGGCCCAGATCCTCTAAGGTATTTACTTAAGCACCTCACCCCCATGGGAGTTAGGTGCTTAAACACCTTGGAGGATCTGGGCCCCAGTCTTTAGTGGGATTTGAGGGTACTAAGCACCTTTAAAGTGCCCCTAGTCCCAAAATTTTTTTATTCTGGATTCCCGCCCCCCCCCCCCTTTGCTCTCTTTTATCCTGCATCCCTGTGGCCTTCAACTTTCTTTTTGCCCTCACATTACTACTGTCCCTTGCCTTCCCCCAGGGCCTGGCTGTGGAATGAGGCTGATTAACAGCCAGTTCTCCAAAGCACTAGGCCTTATTGCCAGAGCTTCAAACAGAAGGAAACAAAACTCTGTGCTCAGTTGACTCAATGCCTGGGGCATCTGAAGAATGTCTCCGCCCCCAGCTACTACTGAAGCAGGCTTTGAGAAACTTTTTTCATGTAAACCTAAGGTTTCCTCCTAGGGTGACCAGATGTCCTGATTTTATAGGGAGAGTCCTGATTTTTGGGTGTCTCTCTTAAATAGGCTCCTATTACCCCTACCCCCCGTCCTGATTTGTCACACTTGCTGTCTGGTCGCCCTATTTCCTACACACACAGGCTGATTCCAGATCCTACACTCAGAAACATCCAGACATGCACCCCCTCCGGCCATGGGAAATCTTTGCAGCGAAACCTCAGTCCATAAAATATTCTCCAAATTACTCTGCTATCTACAAAGAATGGAGCGGTTTTGGCAAGCCAATAGGGTCACATTTCTCCACCAACAGACACTACTTGAAAAAGCTGCTGTCACTGCCTGCTCCCTCCCACCGCCCAAGAGATCATTTAGCAATACAGGCAACACTTTCACCTAGGAGATCATAAGCAGGTAGGTTCATGGCCAAAGGTCTCTAAACCACCTAGTATGCCTCTTCTCCCCCCCGCTGTGTGTTTTGTCCACCTGTTGTAACCTAGGGTATATTTATACTGCAATAAGACACACGCAGCTGGCCTGTGTCAGCTGACTTGCGATTGCGGCACTACAAAAGTCACTGCAGATATCCAGGCTTGGGCTGGAGCCCTGAACTCTTCGACTCCGGGAGGGTTTGAGCAACACACAATGTGTCTGTATGTATCACATACAAAAAAAAAACCCCAATCTCTGGGATTTCAAATTTCTAGACTTATCAGGCCAGATATCAGTTAGCCCAGTGAAATTCCACAGCAACTCTGCTGCAACCAGTGAGATTACAGTGGTATAAATCCAGCCTAATCAAAATCTGAGTCTAGCCCTCTGCATTGGGCTGTCTTTGTGCCCCACCAAGAGGCATGGCAAATCCTGCCCACTCCAGTAGGCTGGTTGTAATATTTCTCCAGCTCCGCTTACTGCACTCCACTTATTCTTCTGCAAAGTGTGCCTCGAACACTGCATGCAGTCATCTTGCCCCAGTAATCAGCACGGCTCAGCGAGGCATCTTGGGAGTTACACTCCACCAAGCACATTCCTAGTCACTTTGCATCCAAGTTCAGGGCTGGGGAAGCACAAGTGATAGATGCACTGTCATGCAGCCTGCTTCTGCCTCTTGCTTTCAGAGACCATTCTAAGCAGCTTCATTTCTGCACACAAAGGCTCAGCTGGGAAATATTGGTTCATTGGGGAGCTCATTCTGCTCTCACTCAGCGCTTGTCTACACCGTTTTTTGTATCACTTGAACTATACAGCTAAATCAGTTCAACACCTGTTCTCTCAACCTGCCCCCTCCCAGCATGGATGCAGTTATACCAGTATCAAAAGGTGTGTACAGTGGTGTAACGTATTTCCACAAATGGAGTTCAATCATTACCAAAGCTGCGTGAAGACCAGCGCTCACACGACCCTGAATTCAGCGGAGTTGTTCATGGTTTTATCCTGGTGTAAGTGAAAGCAGAGTTAGGCCCTGGCTACATAAACGTTTGCTGCTTTAGCTACAGCAGAAACTAGACTGTTGGTTGAAAAGGCTTCAAGTCCAGGATGGACTTTTCATCCAAACCAGAGAAAACGATTCCGCGTTGGCCAGTAGCCTGGTGGGTAGGAAACTTGGCTAGAATATGAAAGATGCAGGTTGGAGTCCCTGCTTCAAATCAGGGAGAACAGGGACCAGGGGCACCAGAACAGGGCCAAGGCCCTCCCACTTTTTACCAGCCATAAAGGTGAACGACAGGGGGAGGGGCGGAGAGGAGTGAATGGGGATGAGGTCTTGAGGAGTGCAAGGTTGGGGCCATGGTTCAGGCACCTATAGGCCCCCCCACCCACCCACCCCTTTCAGGGCACTTCCGCTGCTCCTGACAGGAACTCAAACTCAGGTCTCCCATCCCAGTCCCCTTACCACTGGTGGACTGGCTATTCTAGGGTGAGATGGTCAAGAAACCCACCCCCCACTTCCACCAAAAAGGTTCAGTTTTTATTCCCATGTGGAAAATGCAATTCTTGATTTCTGGCCAGCCCCAGTGCTAGATGATTTATAGTGGTACAAAAGCGCTAATCCAGATATGCTTATTCCAGTTCAGAAAGCAAAAATAAGCTATAGCAGTAAAATAAAAAAAAAGTGCAACCCCACACACCTCTAACCAACATAATGATACTGCTTTAAAAACCTTCTAGTTTACCCAGTAGTTAGACTGAGAAACCCAGTCTTTATGGCCCCTTTATGCTATCAGAGCATTGTTTAAAAGGCCTTAACATGGGTGCAAAGGCGCCTTCATGTTAATGAGAATCAAGCCCTCAGCTTTTAACAGAAAAAACAACTTTCAAAGATCTTGTGTCTTTCACTCCAGACACCCCACGCTCTCCTTTGGAAACATCCTTCCCAGCATCCAGCTCATCTCCTTTGTCCCCTCTTCTGCAACACATACGGCTAATTATCACTTTCCGCTAAAAATAACCCCTATGATCATCAACGGGAGAATCAATTCAGCAGTCCCCAGGGTTCAGGATTTCTGTAGCAGCTCTTTCTCAGATGACTTCTTCAGAACTAGTGTGCTACTGGCCACAGCAACCAAAACAAAAAAAACCCAAACAAAACAAAAAACGGGGGGCGGGGGGGAATAAAAGGGCCATTGTAACCACTGTGCATGTTATTTTGTAATGGATATGGCAGTACAGACAAAGAAACAAAGACAAAAGGTCTTCTATCTTGTGTTTCTCTGCCTGTATGCAGATGGTTCTGAATGTCTGGAATAAAGTCATTTCCCAAGCTTTCAGATTTTATCCCTAGCCAGCCACCATTCCACATTTACTGGGCAGTTAGTTGTATTGGGGATTCATCTGTTTAAAATATTTCAGCTTGATTTTTCAAAATGAGCCCAAGACAGGTAGGCACCAACACCCTATTGAAAGTCATCATGTGTGCTTAACTCCCTAGGTTCGCTGGAAAAGTCCAACTTCGGTCTTTTTGATCTCTAAAAGACATGACGAGGAGCTGCGCCATTTGGGGCAGAAAGAGGTCACTGGGTTTTTGCCAAGAACGTCTTATGGATCACTTAGACCCATGTTGCTCATAACCCACTGGTGAGCATGTCGCATAAGTCCCTCTCTGTGCCAATCCACAGAAGATAGAAATTGTTACAAATGACCAGCTACAGAGCTCTAGCTCGCCTTCAACTCAGGTGGACCCAACGCACCGGCCAAGAAGGCAGCTGTCACACGATAACAAGGGCAAATCCTTTGCCCCAGTCTCTCTCTCTCCCCCTATCCCTTTCGCACAGCCTCAAAAGCAACTAAATCAGTGCGGAGACACTGCACAGGGCAGGGCCGCTGGGGTGGGGGTAGGGGGTGAGGGTGGGGAAGAGGGAGGGGAGTGGGTGGCAGGCCCCAGGCCCTGCAGGGGCCCCCCCGAGCTCTGGCCCGACAGCGGTCCAGGTCTTCAGCAGCAGGGAGCCCTTCAGTGCTGCCAAAGATGTGGAGCAACTGAAGGGCCCTCCGCTGCCGAAATGCCGCACGAGCCCTGGCCCGGCAGGTCTTCGAAGGCATTTCGGCAGCAGGGGGCCCTTCGGTGCTGCTGAAGACGCGGAGCGACAGAAAGGCCCCCCCCGCCATCGAAATGCTGCTGAAGACCCGGACCGCCCCCGGGTGAGTACAAGCGCCGCAGCTCCCCCGCTTTGCCCCAGGCCCCCTGACTCCTCTGGGCGGCCCTGGCAGAGGGAGAGACACTGGTGCAGAAAGGCTGCCGAGTGGTCTCTAGGACACCCTCTGCTGTGGGCTAGGGAACAGTGTTCTGGGCTGGTTCTCACTGCAGCAGGCCTTAGACATTTCTGACAATTTTACTCCGGACCTAAATGAGCGTTCAGGGGGCTTTTCTATCATGTTCATGACTGAAAACTGCACCTTCCTCCACTCCCATCAAGAAAGGTTAAAACTTCAATGGAGCGGTGCAGATTGACACCCACTGGAGGGTCTGGCCTTGAGTGTTTTCCAAAAAACAACAAACAAAAAAAACAAAAACAAAACACCAGTCAGTCATTCTAAAAGAAGAAATATTCTGGGCTAAGAGCTGGGGGGGGGGGGGGCGTTTACTGTAATGAAGGGGGAGGGAGATGAATGAGGGAAGCATGTTTTTAAAAATACTGTCCACCATAGGAAATTGCTCAACCAAAATGTGGCAACCTGCCACATTTTCATAAGCATCTCCTCAGAGAGCAGAACAGCCTTGTTTTATAAAAAGTTAGTTTGTAATTCTGTTGGGGAGGAAAAAAAATTAAAACTTCTCTACAAAATGTGTGTGTGTGTGTCACAACAACAAAACCCCAAAAACACATTAAGTGCCATACCAGGCTGCAAGGATAGGAGATTTGGAGCCAGCTAGTTGGCTTTAGAGTAAGTTTCCTGAGCTCCTCCTCTGTACAACATACTGAAGTGAAGCCAAAGCAGCACAGGAGAGATGTGACTGCTACTTAAAGAGGTGGTGGCCGGCGGAGCTTTTGCAGAGAAGGATACTTTCCAAATACTTAGCAGCATGTACAGTAAGATGAACTCCAGGGATCATTAAATTCTCCCTTCCAACAGGATCCTGGTAAGGGATTAATAAATTGGTTTACAAATGGGAACAATATTATGCTTCCTTCTCATCCCAGCTGCCTTCCTTTCCAGGAAAACCAAACCCAGTTTGGACACCCATTGGCCTTTTCCCCTCCAGCCTCTGTGCCCCATTTAAGTTCATTTTCCCTACTGTACCTCAAACTACCAGCCACCCAGCAGCAGCAAAGCAGCTGGGAAGCATAGTAGACCTACAAACACAGCTCAAGGTGGAGACAGGCACCAAGACCACCATGCCTAGAAACAGGCCTTGGACCAAAACTCTGGATCACAAATCCCTCATGTGTTAGCGAAGAGGTGTGTGTGTGGGGGGGTGTATTTCAGCAAGCAGAGTGTCACAGATTATCTGCTTTATGCCATGCTGCGTTCAGAGGCACCCAGGTTAGATCCCCCTGGATTTGGCACACAAGGGGGTAGCAACAGACTATGCTCCAGAAAGGGTCCCCAGCTCAGGAACAGCTCCCCTCCTGTAACTCCAAAGTAACCCCGGCCTGTATGTGCGGGCTGCTGCAGAGAGGGGGTTACAGCTGCGTGAGGGAGGAGCTGCACGTTCCACTGCCTGTCAGCAGATGGGGTTGAAGCTGGATTACATTTTGTGTTTTGAAATTTGCATCCGGAGTGCCAAGCGCTCTGGATGGCTCCTCCCACTCCCCCGTGCTATGGAGCAGGAGGGGTAGGACATAGGGATTCTGCTCCCCACTTTATTTGTGCAGAAGTCACACGAAATAAAACAGCATTTCTGCTCCTAGGAGGCCCAGTCCTGGCTCAGGGAGCTCCTTTGTGCCAGGCACCGTACAGCCAGAGCGAAGGACAGGCCCCTGCCACACGGAGTTTGCAATCTAAGGCCCCTAAACCCGCATGGGGAACCATATAGGCCAAGTGAAGTCAGCTGGGCTCTGCACGGGTGCACAGCTCTGCCAAATAGCAGGACTGGAGCCCAAGTAACACTGAACAGGTCTGTGGGCTGTCGTTCAACATGGCACTTCTTCACTGTTCCACAACGGCCTGATTCCAACACCCTTTTGTCTCAGACTAGTGCGAACTGCCCTACCACACAAGTGGTCTCGCCGATTTAAAGGAAATATTCTCTTTCCAGGCATCTCCCTTTAACCCAAACCCCGCAACTCCCACTGACTTCTACATTGGGGTCAGAGCTGTTGCTCATCACACATGGGAAGCACTTATCCCTTGCAAGACCCAACCCTAACTGGGTCATTAATAGCCTCTGTTTGCATTGGCTGATGAGCTTGGAAACACCAGCGACCTGTTTATCCAGCTGCAAGGCAGCCCTTCCTCATTATACTCTTTGATCGTGTGCCACATTGCCTCATTGAGCTTTACCTTTGCATTCAACAGCCTTGTAAGACACCGATTTCCACACGGCTCCTGAGCCTTTATTTTCCAGAGCCACGGGCAGGTACCATCCTGAATGAGGCAATGGAAAAAGGTCAGGGAAGTTGCCAGGGCATCTCCAGGCAGCACTGAATGGCACAATCAGAACGGCGCACAATGTGCAGGTGGCACCTCAAAACCCACTATAGAAACTGCGGCAGCGGCACACACCCACGCACAACTAGAAACGTGGCCACGGATTCAATCAGTAGTGAATCATAAGGTGCTTCTCACCGTGGCATCTGGAAACCCCTGTTACAGCAGTTCTCAAACTGTGGTCTGCAGACCCCTGGGGGTCTGCACATCATGTCCAGGGCTGCCAGCCCTGCTGATCAACTCCTCTCCCTCCCTCCCAGTGCCTCCTGCACACCACAGAACAGCTGTTCAGCAGCATGCGGGGCGGGGGGAGAAAGAGGTGGGGAAGAGGAGGGGTGGGAGTGGAGAGCACACACCCCAGGGGAGATCAGCCATCTAGGGGGTCTGTGAAAAAAAATGAAATCAAATTGGGAACCTCAGGTTGCTAATGTTTGAGAACCGTTGCCCTGTTATGTATTTGAATTGTGGTAGCACCTAGGAACTCCAGTTGTTAACTCGGACCCCACTGTGCTTGGCACAGGACAAAACAGAACAAGATCAGCCCTGCTCTAATGAACTTACAATCCAAATTATGAGGGGGAACAAGTCATCTAGCCAGGCCTCTTAGAATCATAGAGCCATAGGGTTAGAAGGGGCCACCAGGGTCATCTAGTCTAACCCCCCTGCCAAAATGCAGGATTTGTGGTGTCTAAACCATCCAGCCTCCTTTTGAAAATTCCAATATCCACCAGTTCTTCTAGGGACCTATCACTTGACTTTAATAGCAGAGATCAAGTCAAGATCTAGAATTTTTAAGAAAGAGATCCCCCCGCCTTGTACCACAATCAAACTAATAATGATAAAAAACAAACACCTGCATCCAGATCTTTACTCTGGTTTAAACCAGCTGGTTACACTGACCTATGCTCATTTATGCCAGCAGAATCTGATTGATCTTGATAGCATTCCTTCGCATATTACGTACCCCAATCAGAAAAATAGCTGACTTGTACACAGCAGCAGATTGAGGTGCTCAGGACTATTCAAAACCGGAGAATAGCCAGACCTACACTAAGAGATGCTGGTGTCTGTGACCCCAATTCAGCAAGATACTTAACATGCCTAAACTCGGAGCAGGCGAGTAGTCTCATTGAATCGCAGGCATAATGCCTAACTCTAAGTACAAGTACCTTGCTGAAATCAGGGGGAGAAACTTCAGCCAGAGGAGGTAATTTATGCACCGTGCTGAGCAGCTACCTCATTGCCACTTGCTGTGTGTTTGAAGAATAGAAAGAAAAAAAAAAAAGGCTAGATTCTGCACACCCATAAAAAGAATACAGACTTTGAGAGACATCTCACTTGCAGCAGTAAACAGAGTCATTCCTACATGGAAAAAGGTGAGCATTGATTCAGACCCATGCAGTGGATCAAATTTAGATTAGATTACTTTCCCAGGCTACAGTAGGGAACACTCTCTCAGGTAAACAAAAAAACTTAGAATCCATTTTAATTATGCCTTCAAATGCAGTATGCTGGAAATGGGTAGCTTTAACCTTCCTGACACTGCCCTGCAATCACATCGGGAAATGAACTCTGGGCCATTGGCTCCAAGCCACTGTGGGTTACAGCATGCTGCATAAAGGATGCAGCCAAGTCTCTGGGCAGGGAAGAGGTGAATTAATCACATTGCAGCCAGCACTCCCCGGTGAGTGGCCCATGGAACAATATTGGACTCTACTCACCTGTCCTTCCAGCTAAGATGCTTCCAGTTGGAGCAAAAACAAGTTCAGAGGTAGTAACAGCAGCAAGCTTGTAAGTACAGGGGGAGAAGAGGACACTAACACCTCAGGGGAAGGGCCCTCCCAGGAGAAAATTACACAAGAGGGGTCTCAGCCTTCTCTTCAGGTATGGGGTGAGAATTTGTAAGTCACAAAGCCACACACACACCGCAAGACGAGCAGCATCTCCAAGAGTCAGAATCAGTCTATGAGTAGTAATCTTCTGTATGGACGTGAGCTAGTGCATTGAATGTATGGTAACTTGAAGTCCTTAAATCATGATTTGAGGACTTTAGTGACTCAGCCAGAGGTTAGAGGTCTTTTACAGGAGTGAGTGGGTGAGGTTCTGTGACCTGCAAGGAGCAAGAGGTCAGACCAGATGATCATGATGGTCCCTTCTGACCTTAAGATCAATGACCACTCTTTCTGCAAGTTGGAAACTACTGGTGGTTATTTAATCACCAAGCATTTGCTCTGCAAGCCAGACATCTGACTGATCAAAACCCAGTAGCTTTTTCCCGTTACACACTGCTGTCATTT
The DNA here is from genome assembly GCF_016161935.1 of Mauremys reevesii. Classification (NCBI taxonomy): domain Eukaryota; kingdom Metazoa; phylum Chordata; order Testudines; family Geoemydidae; genus Mauremys; species Mauremys reevesii. Next base: position 15,838,253 of record NC_052642.1, read on the forward strand.
CATTGCGCTGGAGACTGTCTTTTTACTGGCATAGGTGTCCGTCCATCCCACCCCCATCTGCCAGAACAGCCACCACAAGTGGTGAGGAGAGTATACGTACATGCCACAAGGGAAATCCTTCATATGACTTGGCCCTACACCTCCCTACTGCATCCCAACTTCCTCCTTCTGTCTCCGCCTCCAAAAAAGGTTCATATCAAGCCATGTAACAACTGCCCTAAAAATCTATTTCAATTCTAATCTGCCCCAGAAGCACCTTAAATCTCCGTTAGACACACAGACAGACATCCGCCTGGCTGGTGGCAGGAACCCTCTCCTCTAAAGGGAACGGTAACAAACCACAGTCCCTGCTATTAACCTAGAATTCAGAACCCTCAGCTCTCTACTCACTGTGCCTTCTAAGCACAGCAAAGGCTGCAGCTAATCCTTAACTGCCTTAACCTGCAGCACACTTCCTGAGATCATGCCCCCTGGCCTCCACAGCCTTTCCTGGGGTGGCACACAGTGGAGGAGGCATTGGACCAAAGAAAGTGGCTCTCCATCCCCTCCCCGCCCACCTGCAGCTGAGAAATAACTAACTGACTATACAACAGCTTCACCCTTGATTATTCAGTGTTAGGTGCTGACGGTTGCCAAGCATGTGCACACAGTAAGGTTATATAAAAAGAAGTTAACCCCTTCCTTTACAGAAGGGGTATGATAAATGCAGCCATCTCTCATGGGGATTTAATGACCTTCTCTGAGGTTTTGCATTCATCTTCTGGGAGGTTTTCCCACTCCCCTCTCTCCCACCCCATTAGAGTCTAGCTAGCTTTCTACAGCCCTGGAATCCAAAGTGCTACATCTAGCCCCAGAACTGGTAGAGCATGGTCAGCTGCAGTGCAACATGCCTGTACGCTGCCCAGCCATGACCTACAAAGGTGAGAATCCAGCTCCATGGCACTTCTAGTGCCTTCTCCAAAACCCACTGAGGTAACTACATAAGAGCGGCCATACTGGGTCAGACCAAAGGTCCATCTAGCCCAGTAGCCTGTCTTCCAACAGTGGCCAATGCCAGATGCCCCCGAGGGAATGAACAGATATTCTTTTTTGAACCCTGTTATAATCTTGGCCTTCACAACATCCTCTGACAAGGAGTTCCACAGGTTGACTGTGCATTGTATGGGAAAAAAATACTTCCTCTTGTTTATTTTAAACCTTCTGCCTATTAATTTTATTTGGTGGCCCCTAGTTCGAAGGAGTAAACAACACTTCCTTATTTACTTTCTCCACACCAGTCATGATTTTATAGACCTGGGAGTCTTTCAATGGACTTCAATAGGCTTAGGATCAAGCCCTTAATCCTTGACACCTTTTCTAAGGCTGCCAACAAGGTGGTTAAATAGCACCAACTAGAGTGGTGGCTTGAGACTGAAGGCAGCCTAATTTCCTGAGAGGTCACTTAACAGCTGTGAGGCACTCACACTGACATGGTTATGGGCTTGCTGCACCTGTCCCCTTTCTTGTCTCTGAGTGGAGACCCTCAAGTGTCAGGCCTTGAGCCTGTCTGGGATGGAATCGCATGATTCTCTTCCTCTTAGAGCAGGCCCTGAGCTACAGCACCTTGTGTAACCACTGTGCTTTCCCCAGCGGGACATGCGGTTCTTCCCTCTGGGAGTCTCTGAGCAGTGATACAGTGATCAGACAGCCTTCGTAAACCAAAGCATGGTTTATTTTGCAGTAAGAACAAAAAGTAGTTAGAGAAGAATGATTCTAAAAATACATAGTCTCTTAGCAGCCCTCAGGTGCTTGCTGAGAAGTGGCTTGAGTTATTCTTTCCTTTCATGCTCGTTTTTCTAGATAGCCCCTTATTAAATAAAACCAATATAGTCAGAGTTCAAGGCCAGAAGGAACCGCCAGAACTTTCATACAGTAAACACCTACAATAACCAGGAAAACAGTCATGGGGAACAGCATGGCCTAGGGTACAGAGCACTGGACTGGGACTCAGGAGACCTGGATTTTATTCCCAGCTCTGCCACTGACCTGCTGGGTGACCCTAGGCAAGTGACTTTACCTCCCTCTGCCTCAGTTTTCCCCTCTGTAAAATGGATATAATTCACTGTTTCATCAGTAGATCTAAGATACTATGTAAGAACTAGATATTCTCATCATCATCACCACCACCACCACCACCGAGCATCTCCAAATTCATCACAAATACCTTCCAGACATTAAAATGACTCAAGCCTGTGATGAAGGATAGGAAAGGAACCAACTGCCAACCTCCTAAACATCCAGTTCTCGCCTAATGTTCACTAACATAATAGAAAGAAAATGTCAAGAGACACTTTTACATAGAACATATGGGCTTGCAAATGTTCCAGTCTGTTGCTAACACAAGTGATTTAAAAAAAATCCTGTACAGACACCCAGTTAATATAAAAAAAGGATACATTTCAGTCAGTCAAATACAGTATCGGTCTAGTATTTTCTGTAGCAAATTTTAAAGGGACTCTACTGAAAACAATTTGACAGTCACAAAGTTTGTCGCAACATTTTTAAAAGTTTGAGTGAAAAGAACAAGGCCTTAAACATTTTTTCAGTAGCATCGTGAATGTGATTTTCAAATCATTAATGGCCATGTTTAAGCATTCCAGTAGCACAGGTGACAGCATCAGGTAAGGAATCTCTTGCCACCTAAACAGGTTACCTCCAAAAAGAAAAACCAGAGTCAAAAGCTCCCAAGCTTACAGTAGGGCTGAATGCCTAGAGTAGAAAAGCAGACACACAAAGAGAGGAACAAACAAGGAAGTAATAGAGCAGGCCAAGAGCCAAGGCAATTAGGCTTTTGGAGGTCAGGGAAGAAATTAATCTCTGATGCAACTACACTGTAATAAAGGCATTACACCAGTCTAGGATGAGGTTGGCCACCGATGTGCCCTACCGGAAAGGGAAACTCAAAGCCCTTGAAAGTGTCAGGGAGATGGGGATTCTGTTGCTAGTTCCATCATTGTAAAACTTTGGACACGACACTTTCCCTCCTTGTGTCTCCAGGCCCCTCTACCCCGCCCATCTATAAAATGGGAATAATAATACTGACCCCACCTGCATAAAAAGCACTGAGATTAATGGGTAAAAGGCAGTGCTATTAGTCAAGGGGAGGGGAGCTTATCCCATCTAAGTACAGAAAGATGTTTCAAGATCAACAGAGATCAGATTCTGCAGAGGAAGAATATCTGTAGATCAAACATGCAGAACTTGATAAAAATCAATATTTTTCCCTCTTAATAACAGTCCACTAAGTTTTTTGGGAGGGGGAGGGGGAGGATTGTTTTACATTTGTTTGTTGCATATCTTAAAATTATATTGCACCCAAAGTTAATATACATTTAATTGTGCAACTTCTAGAGAATAGACCAAGTTCTGCCTCAGCTTTCACACAGCAAGTGCACAGAGTGTCAATCAACATTAGATACATTCCTCTAACTTGGTTTCAGGGGAAGTGATTTCTTAGTAAAATACCGGCCTGACGTCAGAGAAGTGACCTTCCGCCGCACATCACAAAAAAAAAAAATTTCCACCCTCGCAAAACCTACAATTGAGCTTCTTCACACTTCAGGCTGCTGAAGGAAAGTCCCTGTTCTAGCCATTTTGGGATTCAATCCAAGATTAACTCAGCTGCATGCCCTCCACCTCAGCACTAGCCATCCATTATTAAAGCAAGGCACCACAAAACAATCTACAGAGCCATTCCTGTAATTCCTATGCTGCAAAAGGAATGTGACAGAAGCAGGAAAGCCAAATCCATCTTCAAGAGTACTTAGTCACTTTCCAGTAATATAACTGGAACTGCAATACATGGATACAGTTCAAAGTTCCACATCCTGCAAGTTTGTCCAGCACCAGAAAAAGAAAACCCACCCATCTGTCTTCATAGCAGTCACATTCTACCTAGTCAATGCACCAAGCCACTTAGTTGAAATACAGCAATCACAGGGGGAGGGTGGGTGTTCAGAACAGTTATTTTAGCAGAGCCGCTTGTATCAAACAGCATCCTCTGACAGACGATGCATCAACCAGGGATGTGGCATTTTCATTCAGTGTCAGATAATATTTAAGCTATTGCTTGGGGCATTTGATTTGCCCATTTTAGGAGATCACTCAATTGTGCACTTCTGTGAGAAAAGTCACCCTCCATGTTTATGCATAGTGGGCTTAGAGGAGGGAGAGTCACCCATGGGAATTAAGGAAGGTTGTGCCCTAAAACACATGTAACTTGTCTTGCACCATTAGGTTAAACCACCCAGGGAATTTTCACACACACACACGAGACATTTAAAAAGAGCTCCTCCCCTCCCCCATCCACGCCTCCCAAGATGCCCATAACTACAAGCAATTTGCATATATTGATTTGTAAGGATCTTCGGGCCTGGATGATTAGGCTGAGCAAATCAAATCCCCTCCCCTCCCACACACCCCCCAACCTCATCTGATGTAAATTGGTATAACTCCCCTGGAACAACATTGCTTTACACCAGCTGAGGAATGATGGGCTTGTCCATACAGGAAACATACTGGTAAAAGCTAAAGCGTCAATTTAAACAAATACTTATGCTGGTAGAACACCCCTGTGTGGGTCTTACTCCTCTACCACTGACTTCCTGTGTGACCTTGGTTAACTCACCTAACTGCAGGGCCTCTGCTGGAAGATGGGAATAATGAGACTTCACCACATCAAGGGACTGCTGCGTGGCGGCTAATGTAATTAGCGTTTATAAAAAGCACTGAGATCCAATACAAGTCCAAGGTGCTATTATAAGATCTGCTGCTAATCCCCACTTTGTGGCGGTGAATTCCAAGACATGCTTTCCTCTGTTTTCACCCACCACACCATCTCCCTGTCTTCCCACGCTGCATTTCGGTAACTGAGCAATAGCCTCCTACCAACACACACAAGCAACCAATAGATTATTCGCTTCCGCATCTGCTAGGGCATTCAGCATTGCAGCGTCTAGACTGCCAGCCCGCTTCCCCATTCAGCCTCACCCAGCCATGTGACAACACAAACAACTCAACACTTACACCAAGCCCAGGTTTGGCCCTAGAGTTGGGTGCACTGCCGCTGACCTCAGTGGAAACCTTAGCAGCCCAGCTTGCTAGACTATAGCTTCCCAGAGCAACTGAGTGGTGAAATAGCCTTATTGTATTATCAGGAAGTAGAATTAAATGATCAAAGTACTATTAGTTACCAGCAGGTTCAAGCGCTGATAAGACAGCTACTGAGTGACACCCAGTCGACTGGCAGGGCTGCTTTCCTGACAGAAAGCAAACATTATGAAGGATGAAACAGCATTCAAAGACAAACACTGAGCTTCCTCCTGCTGCACCTGTTTCAGGTAAAACTCCCCATCTAGCCGCATCCGGATAGGTGCCCATGGAAGAGAGAGGAAGCTGCAATTCTCGGCAGAGGCTCAGCACCTCGCAAACGTACGCTTTTGACATCTGGGTCTGATCCTGCTCTTGCTTATGAGACTGGGCAAACGCCCACTAGTTTCATTGTCAGCAAGCTTGGAGCCTCCGAGTGAGGACTGCAAGATATGGCCCCTTACGGTGAGCAGGGTTTGGGTGGGGTGCGGGGGGTTGTTGAGGAAATATGGCCTTGTGGCTACCAAGGTGGTGACAAGAGATGGAGCTCAGTTCCCAGCGTGACTGCAGTGTGACTCCCTGTGACTCTGCATCAGGGCAGGGATGTGGCCAACCTGACCTAGTGGTTGGAATAGGGGTGATCAGACCTAATGGTCAGAGCCAAAAATCAGGAACCGAGCCGGGGTCACAGCCGGAGTCAGAAACCAGGGATGATGCAACAGTCAGTTGCTCAGATGACTTCCTGCCATTGTGCCTCCTCCTCGCTTCAGTGGCATGGTCAGGCCAAGTTGGTGGGGCTGGTCATCGTCCCAATCCAGGATCCTCAGGGCTCGTGCCTCTGGGAGGGTCAGAGTTCTGCGAGCCCCTCACTTCTGGTAGTTCTGGGTGAGTTGCCCAGTTGTGGCCAGAGTGACGGCTGCCTAGGAACCTGTAGGGCCAGGTCTAAAACCCGCAGGCCCCTGGCAAGGCCCTCCCCACAGAGATCTCTCTCTGCATTGTAAACCTGGGTCTCTGAAACCTGAGCTTGTGGACGTGGTGTTCCCAAGCCTATGCTTGGGCATCCACACTGCGTCGTAAACCCAAGTTTACAACGGCTGGACCCAGATGTCACAGTTGTGGTAACATGTCCATACTGTGCTACACAGACATTCCGACTTGGCTTGAGCTGCATCTACACTGCAAAATGGACCCAAGTAACAGCCAGATTTGGGATCACCCCCCACACACACACGCCTCCCCAGCAGGGTTCTAGGACCAGGATCCTGAGTGCTTGCCAACCCGAGTCAGACTGATGTGTGTGTGGAGGGAAGTGTGGCTTGGGCTCAAACTAGAGTCTAATCCTGGGCTTAGTGTGCTGTGTAGACATACTGACTCAGTTTCCCAAACTTCTGCTTGTCTATTATAACCGCCTGTGTCTTGTCTATTTGGATTGTAAATTCTTCAGGGCAAGGGATTGTCACTAACACTATTACTGTGGTAACATCTAGAGGCCTCAGTGAAGACAGGGCCCCACTGTGCTAGGTGCTTATGTATGGCAGGGGGGTAGAAAATAAGAGTCCTTACCCCAAAGAGCTTACAGTCTAACTAAATGCATGTACAGAGCCTAGCACATTGAGACCTGGACATTGATTCACACAACATCCAGGGCAGGGGCAGGAATCTAACCGTCTGAACTGCACTAAGAAAACCTTTTGTGAAATAAAAAGGAAGATTCTGTTATGTGCCAGTGTCTTTTTAAGTCAATCCACAAACAAATATCTTGAATGCAGAAATAGTTGGCTAAATGAGATGCGTGACTGTCCAATGCCCTCAGATGTTGGTGTGCAGGCATGCGTCACTCAGTATAAAAATTTCTTTCAATAAATAAGATGAAAAACATTCAGGCTGGGAAGTTACTATTGGGCAGATGAACATTCTGGTTTTCAACTCACTGCAAACACATGGATTCTCCTGGCAACAGGCGGGCCTAAACACATCAAAGCCGCAGAACACTGAAAGCATCTGTCGGAGCCTAAACAAATGCATTACCGAGTCCTGAGATTCACCGCTTTCTAAGGTTATGATGCAGGTTGCTGGGTGTGGGATGCCGGTTTAAAAATAAATAAATAGCCCAAAGACACTATCCTTTGCACACCCAAAAAACTCCTGCTGCATTCAAGTGACGCGAATAGTCAAACAGCCCTCACAGTCAACTGAGCCAGTCATTCTGGCTGCACAGAATCAAGCCTACAGTCAGGAGGAAAAAGTCGATAAAACAAAAAAATTCATCTTTATATGAAAGCCACAAGGTAGGAACTCTCTTTTCCCAACTGAGGGATAAGGCTAACTTCCATATTAGAAACTTGTGTTTTCTTGGCAAATGAAATCGTTTTTAGCTACGATGGAAAGCCCCAAAGTAGTTATTTCACTTCAATGTTCCTATGCATAATTATAGGGTTTGGAATTATTAGTATGCACCTACTCAATTGGGACCTGATCCAAAGGCCATAGAAGTCAAAGGGAGTCTCTCTTTTCACTTTAATTTGGCTCTGGAGCAGGCTCTTGGATCACTAGAGCAAAAAAGTGAAATTGCACGTTACAAGTTGGAGCTTGTGTCCAAGCGCCAACAGGTTCAAGCTAGTACAGTTGGTCTGCTTATGTTCTGGGCTATCCAGAGATCATTCAAAATAAACTAAGACACTTGACATGCTGTGAGCCAGGTACACGGAGCCGCACATGCTAGGACTCCTCGCACCGCTGGAGAAGAGGAACGGCCAATTTTGGTCTCTGCATATTCTGCATTAGTAAATCCACATGACTGATCAGACAATGGTTTATGGAGCCTCTTCCCAACTACACTACATTACACAAGGGCTGGATTCAGAAATATCTCCAAAAAGGACAGATTGGCCTTTAGTCCTAAAAAGGATCCATCCAAAAAAAGTCAGTCAGACATGAAAAGAAAATCTGAACTCTGCCTCTCGTACCTAGCATAGCCAAGGATTCTTTCTCCCACCTCTCCTGCACAGTAAGGGCCCAATTGTCAGAGGTGCTGAGCAGCTGCAACTTTTGTCAGGCCAGATCCCCAAGTGGTGTAAACTAAAGTTAACAAGCTATGACGATTTACACTACCCGGGGATCTGGCCCACTGACTTCAATGACATCTGTGGGAGCTCAGCGCCTTGGACTCAGGCCCTAAGTGGCTACACAAATTGGAAGGCAGTGGGGAAATCCAGCCCAAAAAGCCCCAGATCCCTTACCCTAATTTTATATGATCAGATCACTCCACTGACATCAGTGTAGTTACTCCTAATTTACACTGGTGTGAATGACCGATAATCTTTGGACCAGATTCTACTGAGTCTCTGGGCCATAACCTCAGCTAGTATAAATTGACGCACCTCCATTAACGTTAAGCAAGCAACACAGATTTACACAAGCCCAGACTGGAGCTCAGTTTTATTAGTTGTTGAGTTTAAACTATGTACTCTACTACAAAAAATATTTATCATTTAGTACATTGTAAGCACTCTATGGGGCCAAGTGTTCCATCAGGAGACACAGCTGTAAATAATTTACCAGCAACCACATAACCACTTGATTAAAACCTACTGAAAGAAGAACAACTAATTAAATTAGTCTTTGAAAAGACCAGTATAATGATATGACAAATGCATACAAGGCAGATGGCAAGCAGGAACTTGGCAAGACACGAAGTCACAGAACCAAAAAGTAATTTTTCTGTCTTGTTTTGTTGGTTTGAATCAAGGCTTGAAGAAGCCCACTCACTCAAACTCGGGTGCATGAAGTTAGGCACTTAAACCCACATTCAGGCACTTACTTAAATTCACATTAACTTCTGCATCTAACTTCAGGCACCTGACTTTGAAAGAAGTGGCTTGTTGCAGCTTCTAACATGCACCTAATACCAGATCGAGCTGAAAGGAATTGTATGACCCCACCAGGACTGACAGCCTCTTCCTCTAATGAGGGCTACAACAAGCCACCCTAAAATGTGGGCACAATCTGACAAACTTGCCTGTGAGTGGAGTTTTCCCATGGATCTTCAAACACCAGCGGAAGGCAAGGACAAAACTGTGTCGAGTCCCAGTGCTTCCACCCTACCCCCAGCCCATGCTACTGGTTGTTCCATAATGTGTGTGGGAAAGAGGAGAGGTTGGGTTCAAGGCATAAAGAGAAATTAAGTAGGTTATACTGACTGGATCAGGATTATCTTCTGTACAGAAACTCCCACAGGTCTCTAAGTGGAGGATGCCATGGAAAGCTACAATATCCTAAGGGTCCAGAAGGGCCAATCTGCAGCCACTACATGGTGGGAAGAAAAAATGTTTTACCTTCCATGTAGGATAAAGAAGCTACAATGGGATTAGGGTGACCAGATGTCCCAATTTTATAGGGACAGTCCTGATATTTCGATTTTCCCCCCCATATGGGCTCCTCTTACCACCCACCCCCATCCCAATTTTTCACACTTGCTAGATCAATCCCTTTTAGGGAGACTAGACAGCAAGTGTAGGCATCTTCTTTACCCCAACAGAGCATAAATCCTGCCCGCAGTCATCTCTGACCCAGTCTTTTTGTAGGGCACCACATCCCTAACTATCAAAAACCTTAAGCATCAGGAAGGTAGCAACTTCCTCCAGGCTTCACTAGTGAGCTAACAGTATCTGTCCTGTAGTTCACACCCTTCCATGCCCTGAAAGGCATGTGCACTCAACCCCTGAAATAGGATGACACACACAGAGCAAACAGCCCTAGCATCCCTTCGGAGAACAATACAGACCGCTTGTACAAGGTCCAGACAGCCTCAAGATAAGCAGACTACCCAACTGAACCTCAGCTCCTCCTCCTGTTTCCCCTGGGGAGACTCAAGAGAACAAACTGCTCTCTGTTGAAGAAATGCACGGCATGGTTAGAAAGTTACCACCAGATAAAATCCCATGTCCGGCTGATTTTACAGCCAGTTGTTTCTTCTCCAAACTAGCTACTCACTAGCTGAGCCTGCATCACAGCTTTGGGACACCCTCCTGGCACATAAATCCAGGACAAGGTTTGCACTCTTGCTTAAGACAGACTTTGGGATGAGATAATTATACAGATCCGCCTATTAACTCAGGCCGCTAGCAACAGGCAGTCAGCAGTTACTGCATCACTCCACTCTGCCCAGCCAAACAAACCATCTAGTCCAGTATGTACACTCCAGACAGCTTTATTTCTAGGATTCTAGGAGAGAAGCTATTTTTTAAAGAAATCAGAGAGGAGTTTAAAGCAAGAAATAGACATTAAAGGACTGAAAGGATTCACAAAGCTCACTGGTATGAGAGAGACACAGGACCTTTGTTAAATTAGCTCTTTGACACTTGGAAGAACAGGCTACAGGGAACAATTTTGCATTGGCCGGGTGATGCAGAGTGTGGACTTGAGGTTCTATCCTGCGCTCCTTGAAGTTAATGGCAGCTGCTTTACTGAATTCAGAGGGAGCGTTATATGCTGGGGGGTCCCTCAGGAGCCCCTTCTTTAAATTCAATCCCCAGTTTGAAGGGTAGGCAGGGCAATTTCCCTGCCTCAGAGAAACCATCACTGTGTGAATTCTCAAACATTGGTATAAAAAGAGACCTGACAAAGCTGAGTGAAGGGACCGCCCTCCCCCACCCCCAAATACCCAACATCCTCTCCAAACCCATACCTCAGCCGGGTGCGGGGGGGACCCCAAAACTCACACCATTGTCCAAAATGGTGTGAAGTGAATAGCTGTAGGAGAACAGGAGTCTAACAGCCCACTGGACATACAGGTATTCAGGTACATGTGTAATGGAGCAGCAGATGAGTTTGGTCATTAAGTATAGAGCACTGGGGTCCTACACAATCAACTTTTTTTTTTAATGCTCTTTGCTTTAGCATGAAGGAGGCTGCTCCATGGATTAAGCAAAGCAGAAGGAAGAGATTTACTGAGCAAACATGTTGACGTGTCTGGAGAGGAATGAAACTCTCACCAGGAATTCTCCGTTCATTTTAGTCTTTAAAACCCAACGTCCCCCTGAATCTCATCTCACGTCTGCCAGTTTTACAAGGATGCAACTCTAGGGACTTCACTGGGGTTACCAGGGCCGACCGGGGGGGAGGGGGGGGGGGCCCCCACAAGAGTTTTTCATGGGCCCTGGAGCAGGGTCCTTCACTTGCTCCAGGGATCCCGGAGCTTCTTCTGCTCTGGGTCGTTGTCGGCAATTCGGCGGCAGCGGGGGGCGGGGGGTGTCCTTCCGCTCTGGGACCCGCTGCTGAAGTGCCCCGAAGACCCGCAGCCGGGGGGTCCTTCCAGCATTTCGGCGGCGGGTCCCGGGGCGGGTCTTCGGCGGCAATTCTACGGCGGGGGGTCCTTCTGCCCCAGACCCGCTGCCGAAGTGCTGGGTCTTCAGGCCCCCTGAATCCTCTGGGCGGCCCTGGGGGTTCCACCAGAATAAATGTGGTGTAACTGGTATCAATCCTCCGTTCCAGATCATTGGCTTCTAATACTGCTTTCCAATGGCAAAGACCTAGTGAAGGAATTGTTTGTATTGCTACCCTCTCAGCAAGAGTCACTTTCATTTTACTGAGTTTATGCTGTGGAATAGCATGACACTTTACATGGTTTCTCTAGCAACATAACCTTAAAATAATTAAAAATTTCACTAAGAGAGAAGATCTTTTGGCTGTAATGCAAAGGAAATAGCTAGGAGCCTGATCCTGCACTGACTTCCATGAGAGCAGGACTGGGCCCTCCATCCCCTGTGCATACTGCAGTGTTTGAAAGAACCAGAAGAGTGACTTCGGTCTCTCCCATTCACCCAAAAGCCTGTCATTAAGGTAGATAAAATTCTGTAGGGCTCAATCCAAGCCTCTAACCTTTGAGCACATGCTGTGATGCACTGACAAGCATCACTGCATCTTATTTACAGCACAAGGTGTGTATGCCGCACTCCAAACGGCAGGTGCCCCTCTACTAGTGCCAGCAAAGTAATAGAGTCGAGTAGTGAGCCACCCTATGCTAAAATTGAATAGGTTTCAGAGTAGCGGCCATGTTAGTCTGTATCCGCAAAAAGAACAGGATTACTTAGTCTCACCTTGGAGACTAACAAATTTATTTGAATAAACTTACATCCTGGGACCACTCCATACCAGACCCGTGCACCGGCCTGAAGGGCGCTTTACTTTATGCCAGCCATCACCATTCTTTTAATGCACCCAGACATCTGTGGGGAATCGGGCCCCTTCTTCCCAGCCACACCCTTTGCACCAGGTACACCACCTGAGGAGCTACCCCACTGGAGAGATCCTCTGATGGGTGGTGAAGCAGGCATTACGGAAGCTTTGATCAATGAAGCAGTGCAAAGCTCCCCTACCAAGTAAGGGCAGGGGGAGGAGGAGTGGAGGTGCGAGAAGAGATCTGACCCACAAGGTATAATGCATTGCTCAATATAATATAATCATAGCAAGTGCAAGTACACCTCTACCCTGATAGAACGCGGTCCTCGGGAGCCCAAAAAAAAAAAAAAAAAAAATCTTACCGCGTTATATCAAACTTGCTTTGAGCTGCCGGCGTGCGCAACCCTGCGCCCCAACACTGCTTTTACCACATATATCCAAAATATTAGTGTTACATCGTCGCTTGGTATCGGGTAGAGGAGTAGTAGCAGGCAGAGCATTTTTTTCCTAACTTAATTTGGTAAAATAAAATCATTCTTTCCTGAGCAGAGACATTTCATGCCAAGCTTATGCCCTGATGAAAACTTTTTAGCCAGCCCATGGAGGAGGGCCCCCCTGCTCTCATGGATGTCCATCCAGGGAGGGGGGTAGGGCTTTTCTTTTTTTTTTTAGAGAGTTTTTTTTTATATACAAAGTCCCAACACAACCTTCAGCAGCCTTCCAGGTGTCCACTGCAGCCAAGCCCTAAACAAAGCAAAAATGGAAAGGAGGCATTAAAATGAAGTCTAGCCAGCCTCCAACCCCAGATGGATTTGGCAGACAGTCAGCTTTCTAAGTGGGCTGCAGGCACTGAAAGAGAGGTTTTTAAAGCTGTTCAGTTTGAGAATTAGCGACTGCGTGTGTACTGGCAATGAAAGTGCAGGAGATCCCCAGATCATACGGGACCAAAAAAAGTATTAAAAAAAAAAAAAAAAAAAAAAAAAAAACACTTGTGTGGGCCATCCTTAGCTCAGCACACTGAGCACACTGACTTAGTACACCAGTTACCCCAGAGAAGGATGGAAGAAGGATATTAAAAAAAAAAAACAAACCTCCTCCTCCTCCCCTCCTACCCCCTCCTACCTAAGGCCCTTAGACATTACCATCATATCTGGGTCTGTCATAATCTTTAATGGCTATATTGTCACAACCCCTCCTATGTTATTTTCCCCATTGCACAAATAGGGAATTGAGTCATAGAGGAGTTAAGTGATTTGTCCAAGGTCACACAGGAAGACTAGCTGAGCAGGGAACTGAACCCGGCTCTCCCAAGTGCCAAGCTAACATCCTAACCCGCCTTTCTTTCCCAGCACTTTCGGTAAGTGCATTAAAATTACATTGAAGCAGCATGTGTGATACAATACTGAACCTCAGTGTGTTTCCACAACTATGATCTTTAAGGTCATCCACACAACATCACTTCACTGCAGCACCAAACAAGAGTCTAGTTTTCCGATGGGAAGGGAGCTCAGATTCAACACACACAGCCTATCTACATGGATAGGAGTGAGAAAATGTGCTACCTAACACCATATTTGGAGACAGTTAAGCATGATTCTGCCTCACGTTTTGATGCAATCACACAACAGAAAAACATGAAGCAAAAATTATGCTACCTTATCCACACTGACTCCTATACAGAGCCCATGTTCACGTGCATTCAAGTAGGTGATGAGGAGAAACTTTAATCTCAGTTTTTAAAAATAAGTGTTTAACAACCCTGCCCTTAAAAGAAGTTAGTGTAAAACCCAGACCCTTTGTGCCTACTTCCATGCAGAATGACTGGCAAGTAGCCTTCATTGAAATGGGATTTTCCACTATTACCAGATTCCTTGCACAACAATTGTAGCCTCACAGTACCATTTAAAAAAAAACAAAAAAACCACACATACAGGCATTTCAAACATGTTAGGTCAAGGGTCGGCAAACTTTCAGAAGTGGTGTGTCAAGTCTTCATTTATTCACTCTAATTTAAAGGTTTCATGTGCCGGTAATACATTCTAACATTTTTTTTAAAAGGTCTTTCTATAAGTCTATAATATAGAACTAAACTATGGTTGTATGTAAAGTAAAGAAGGTTTTTAAAAAAATTTAAGAAGCTTAATTTAAAATTAAAACACAGAGCCCCCCCGGACTGGTGGGCAGGACCTGCCAGTGTGAGTGCCACTGAATCAGCTCGCGTGCTGCCTTTGGCACACGTGCCATAGGTTGCCTACCCCTGTGTTAGGTCAGCACAGGGCTGAAGGAATGAAACTACACTGGTATCTGTACTGCAGCCTCTTTTAATTGCTATTAGAGTTCCAACATGCACACGCGGGAGATAGGGTCTGCTGAACCAACTACAGTGGTATTTAGGGTGGAACGGCCCAAGTCTGCCTAATTCCTGTTAGAATCAGGCATTCACTTCCCACTGGCAGCTTTAAATCAAAAAAAAAATCTTCCTCTCATTTAATTCAGGTTGGTTCCTGAGTGTTGTCCCCCAACCCACCTCCCTCTCCGCTCCCACTTAAAAAGGTTCAGGGCCAGATCTCAGCTGGGTGTAAGCCACCACTACACTGACTTACCCCACCTGGAGGCTATTTTTAAGCAGGCTCTAAAGAATTCTAGCTGCATGGGGAGCTGCTGTCCTCGATGACATGGTTCCCACCCACCCCCACTGCCGCTTTGTCAGCATCACTGCTGTACTCACTACCCATGTGGATGCAGGGAGCATCTGAGCCACAATTGGAATGTACAGACTTTTGGAATGTACAGATTGGGTTTAGAGAGGGCTCCGGCATGACTGCCCTTATTAGGGATACAGGAAGACAGAAGAGCTGAGTCAGCCTTTTGAGACACAGGATCCTAAGCTACTGGGGGGGTGGGGGGGGGAGAAATATTATCTGGCCATGTATTTCCTCCTCTGTTTTTCCCCTCATTTTACTGCCAGAGGGAAGATGAAGCCAAACGGTAAATGGCTGAGTCAGTGGTTTGCACTGCTTGAGTCGGAGGCCAGCTCTGTAATGAGGCAGAAGGCCACCAGCAGATGGGAAGGCTCTGCAATCAAACGGCACAATGGAACAAGAGGAGAAAGTGCCCGAATTTGCTAGGCTAAAGATGAACAATGGAGCCTGACCAGAGACGGATCCAGGACCTCAGGATTTCTGCCGTCCAAGAGGGGCAAAGCCTGCCACCGTTCTCCAAAGCCATGCCCGGAACTCCCCTGACCCAGAACAGCATGACTGACACCGACTTACAAAACACACCCGGCATTCACAGTGACCAGCAGCTTTGTTGCACTGGTGGTCACTCAAAAGCCAGCTGAGACATGGAACGTGTTGCTGCCTGCTGCTATCTGGAGAGAGTTTGCCTCTGCAAAAGGATACGCAGCATTATCAGCTGGTTTACCCCTGATACTCTCCTGAAACCTAGTGAATCAATGCTGATTTGGCACACAAACACTGAAATTGGGGGGCTGATCCTCAGCTAGTGTAAACCATGGCCAATACCTTAAACAAAACACAGCTTCCATTCAGATGGCCTGAATTCTGCCACTCTTATTCACATCGAGCAGCACCTTACTCCCAAACAGTGCCATTGAAATCCCAAGGGACAGGCAACTGAAGGTGGGATGCGTGCGTATGTATACAGAGTGGTCCTTGCTGCCTGCTCCCTCCTGCACAGGTGTGTAGTCCAAGAGTAGAGAGCCCTTAGCACTGACGGCATTCTACCTCTATTTTTCACTTCCTGCTCTAAACTGCTGTAGAGTGTTGTCACATTTCGCCACAGAACTGACTGTGGTGAAATGCAGTGATGGCCAGAGAAAAATCCTGCACACGGCTCTTAAAGGGGAGTGTACTTCTGGTGGTTAAACTACAGGTCTGGGAGTCACATGTTTTGGATTCCATTTCCAGCACTGCGGCAGATTTGCTTTCCGGCCTCAGCAGGGCACCCACTTCTCTGTAGCGAAGCTTCCCCCTGGGGGCCAGAACTATTAATGAATCCTCACAACAAGGAGTAGGGAGGACAGAATTGGCCCCAAGTGAGGAAATATGGCAACGGTAGTTTGACTCAAGGGACAGAAAGGAAGTTGCAAGGAACATTCTGTAACATGTTTGCGAAGAGCTGTGTTGATCTCCCTGTTTTAGGCAGAACGGCTAAAAAAATAAATCACCGTGCTGCTGAGTGCCAAGGAATCCATCCCTTACATTAAAATTAAATCAAGTGTCAGTTGCCAAATTCTGCTCCCTTACTCACCCAGAGAAGTCTCTTACATCACATGTAATCTTATTTATTTCAGGGCCCTCAGCCTCTTGCCAAAAGCTGGTGTTTCTTTTGGAAAATCTGAAGCAATAAAGCCGAAACAGTTTGAATTTCAGCATAGTGGAAATACATTACTAAGGGCAGAACACAGATCAGTAGAGCTGGAGCACAACCTGGTAGCTGGACGTTGTTGTATATTTAAGATCCATGGGAATCGGAGAAATAATGATAGTTTCACACATTCGGTATGGCTCTCATGACAAATTAGTAGCAGATTACGGGTAGATCAACTAGTTTGGGTTTTTCAACTACAAGCAAACAAAGTATGTTAACAATGCAGAAATGTTTCCAGACATTTAGCACCATTTAAAAAACAAAGAAAAATGTTGCTAAGCAGCAGCAGATATTTGTTTTCTTTTATAATGAACAGGCCCTCAACACAAACTCACATGGACACAACGTCTGGGTTTAAACAAACTAGTTTCTCAGAAGCAGAGTCACTCAGTGTCTTGTCTTCAGGACTGCGGACCTCAGCCCTTTTTGCGGGCCGGGATACTGATTCAAACAGGAGAGGATTGCGATTGTGGAACAGGACTGGAAGCGGAAGATATTCCGAAGTCTACTCCATGCTCAGGCTTCCAGGCAAATCATTTTGAGGCCTCAGATTCAAGGTGTGAGAAATGGGGTTAGTTGCACTCATGCGATTCTCCCAGCTACTGAGGATTAATTTGGGGGGCACTGGGAAGATGAAAGGTGCTATTTAAAAATAAAATGCCCTGTGCACTGCACTAAAAGCACACCTGCACACCATATCCATGGAGCTAGTGTCAAGGGGACACTAGTCACATGTTGGATCCCCTCTCCTCACTAATGGCCCTGAGCCAATGCCTACTGAAGTCAACTGAAAAATTCCCACCCACCTCTCTGGGACTTCCTTTTACAAAGGGGTAGCTCAGTGGTTTGAGCATTGGCCTGCTAAACCCAGGGTTGTAAGTTCAATCCTTGAGGGGGCCCATTTAGGGATCTGGGGCAAAAATCTGTCTGGGGATTGGAATTGCTTTGAGCAGGGGGTTGGACTAGACCTCCTGAGGTCCCTTCCAACCCTGATATTCTACGATTCCACACCCTTCAAACCATCACTGCTTCTTTAAAACCATGCCCTCCCAACCTCTGATACAGAATTTACCCACACACAAAATTTCTTTCCCATCCCAATCTTAGGCATCATTCAGTCTTGAGCCAACAGCAGCTTTTCTAGCCACACAAGTGTCAGGATTCGGAAATCCATCTTGGGCCCCTACAGGCTAGAAATGGGTGTTTAGAAAGGAAGAGTCCCAGCTTCTCGAAAAGGTCAGGCCCTCCCTTCAAGTCATGCAAGTGCCCAAGATAACAGACCTGAAATAGCTGAACCTTAAGTTCGATATTTTTAGGTGCAGGCTTTTTAGGTTTTGTTTTAAATGGCTCCCTATGCACCATGTATAGTCAGGCTGGTAGCAACTGAGCCATCTACTCTTACAAGTGAGGTTATATTAAAAACTAGTCCTAAAAGAAAAAAAAATTAACTCTCTAGGGAAACAACAAACCGCTTCAGTAATAGTTGTTCCTGTAATGCTGGCATTGAGTTTTATTGGCACTGGGCCGAGATCACCTACATAACTCACTTTGGCTAATGCAGCCATCCAACATTCATACCAATAAAACTGTTGTATCACATCTCTTCTGAATTTGTTGTACACACACATTTGTGTCTTTTTTACCTGTGCATCCCCACTAGCAGAATATGCTATGGTCCCAGGTTTTACCTACCTGCTGTATGGCTCTCACCCACACTTTCTAGATCAAGTTGGGTTATTACACACTATCTTGGCTTGCTATATTTTGTAGTAGAATGGTCCTTTGACTTGCTACAATACTGTGATTAGGTGAGCTTGGAAGCAAAGGCTAAAAACATTGGTTAAACTAAACTAGTACTTCCCTTTCCAGGAGAAAGTTGAGAGCGCATACAGGGCTCCTCAGAGTTTCATCAGTCACAGTAAGGATTAGAAGAAATACCCACTTTAACTGTTCTCATTTAAAGGGGCTTTTCCCTTTCTGAGCACACCTAAGAAGCCCTGAAAGTGGAATTGTTAAGGCCTGGTTTTGACATAACTATGTTGGTCGGGGATTGGGGGAAAAAAAAAACAAACAAACAAAAACACACAATACTCCCCTGATCAACATGCTATGCTGAGAAAAAAAAATCCAGTGTAGATGCAGCTACATCAGTGAAAGACTACTTCTGTCAACGTACCTACTGTTGCTTGGGGAGGGCAGTGTTCCTACACACACAAAAAAACCCTTCAGTCTGCATAGGATGTGTCTGCACTACGAGGTTGACGAGTATGGCTACATCAGCATAGCTACATCGGTATAGTCTCCATAGTGTAGACAGTGACAACTGGAAACATGGAAAGAACTCAGGGCCTTATTTTCAGCTAGTGTGAATCAACCCAGTGCTGTCAACAAGGGCTGGTCCAAAGTTTTCCCTCAAAACCATTTTTCGATAGAAAATTCAAGTTTCAGCTAAATGAAATTTTGCACAAGTAGCATCCACTTTCTGTGGAATCTTTGATTCCCCCCCCCCGCCAATCAAAAAGCCACATGCCCAAAACACAGTATATTTTAGTTTGCGGCTGATGTTTTTCAGCTCTTGAATTTCTTTGGAAAGTTTTTTTCATACAAAATTTAGACAAACTGATTTTTTTTTTGTTGCAGTTTTATGCAGGAAAAAATTAAAAGCCACTTCTCCTGTGATGGTCAGTGGAAGTGTGTGATTTGCCCCAGCTGAGGATCTGGTTCTCACTGTTACACAGAAGCAAGAAAAAAACATGCCCTGAAATAAAGAGAAGTTTCCATTAATATTCCCCATGCTTTTAAAAAATCTCCTTGGAAAACCTCAATCACAGCCTGCCTTAAGGGTTGCCGATACATATCTTCCATTAATTGTCACGATAGATGCATCTAAGCAGCTTTGAAAAGATCAATCTAAAGCAACCACCAAAAGGCATTGAGCGTTTTAAAAAAAAAAAGTGTTAATATGTCAGGTTCTTTTTTTCTAATGCATTCAGCATCATTAATAGCTTTAAAAAAAAAAATAAATAAAACCTGCACACTGGAGCCTGCAGACTTCAATAAAAGCCCACGCACAACAGCAAGGAGAAGCATAAAAAACGTCCTTTCTAAATTAAGGTTGCTTCAAACAGAAGTGAAAGTTTTTGATACATCAACGTTCCCCCTCCTTTGAATCAGATAATGAGATCTGTGTGAAAAAAAAAAAATGAAGTGCCTCTTTATTTATAGCACACAGATTTGTGAGACGACCCCTTACCCTTGTTCTTTTGGTGCTGGTCTGTTCACTTTGGCCCTCCATACCTAAGCCAGTCCCCTCCCTTATTTGTTCCTGAATTGCAATGGCTCTAGGACATTGGCTAAGGCAGTGGTTTTCAACCCAAGGTACAAGTACCCCTAGGGGTATGCAGAGATCTTCCATGGGGTCCATTAACTCATTTAGGGTAGGTTTACACTTACCTTCCGGGTCGAGTTCGAACTCCGGAAGCGCTGCGGTCGACTCCGGTACTCCACCACTGCAAACGGCGGTGGCGGAGTCGACGGGGGAGCCGCGGAGTTCGACCCCGCCGCGTCTGGACGGGTGAGTAGGTCGAACTAGGGTACTTCGAATTCAGCTATGCTATTCACGAAGCTGAATTTGCGTACCCTAGTTCGACCCCCATTCTTAGTGTAGACCAGGCCCTAGATATTTGCTAGTTTTACAACAGGCTACAGAAAAAGCCAAAGTCATAGACAATGAGTTGTTTATACTGCTCTATATACTAGACAGTGAAATGCAAGTACAATATTTATATTCCAATTGATAAATTTTATAATTATAAAGTGAAAATAAGAAAGTTGGCCATTTTTCAGTAATAGAATAGTGTGCTCAGGCACTTTGATATCTGATTTTGTAAACAAGTCATTTAAGTGAGGTAAAATTTGAGGGTTCGCAAGACAAATCAGACTCCTGAAAGGGGTCCAGTCATCTGAAAAAGATTGAGAACCACTGAGTGAAAGCTCTCACGTACAGCACGGAGCAAAGGACAACGCACAGGGGAGGCAGTAACTAGATGAACAGAAGAATTTTTCCATCGACCTCACCACTTCTGCACCAGGGAATAGGTCGACCTAACTAGGGAGCACAGGGCACAAAAAATTTTCACAGCCCTGTCACAGCTAGATTTTAGGACTAAGCTACTCTACCTCTACATGGGGTTTTTGTACCAATTCAGCTACACTGATGCAAGCTCTGCGATACACCAACGTGCTGCATCTACACTGGAGGTTTGCAGTGGTGTGCTACGCTAGTATAAATAGCCTCAGTACAGACAGGGCCTACGGTTTCTTCATGCTCTCTGGCAGCACGAGAGGACCCATTCCTAGACTGCTCAGAGCTGGTGTAAGGGAATCTATGCTGGCCCTGCTTAGGGTTGCCAACTTTCTGATTGCAAAAAAAAGAAACGAACACCCTTACCTCGCTCCCCCACCCTGCCCCCACACTTTCTCCAAGGCCCTGCCTCCCTGCTCTAACTTACAGGCAGGACCCTGAACAGCCCAAGAAGCAAACAGATGGCCTAAAACCACCTTAGCCCACATGCTGCCCCAAGTAC
Source organism: Mauremys reevesii (assembly GCF_016161935.1). Lineage (NCBI taxonomy): Eukaryota > Metazoa > Chordata > Testudines > Geoemydidae > Mauremys > Mauremys reevesii. Next base: position 15,859,540 of record NC_052642.1, read on the forward strand.
AGGGATGGGGTAACAGAATCAGGCTCTGAGATTTTACCACCACCTTATTTTCACTTGTTAATAAGATTCCTAAGTCAAGGGGAAATATGGTCCTCTTAAATTTGGCTTTTCATAAAAATGGAAACACACACACCACACACCAAGCTAAGACCAACACTGGGTCCAATTCTGCCCTCAGTTACACCTGTGTTACCATAGGTAAGTCAAGATCATTAAACTAGAACTCAGTTGACAGCTAAAAGTTGAGAATTGGTCCTGCTTTGAGCTGGAGGTTGGACTAGATGACCTCCTGAGGTCCCTTCCAACCCTGATATTCTATGATTCTAAAAGAAAAAAAGTTATTTAAGGAATATCTGTAGGTATGAAGGTGGCCCATTGTAATTCAGTTCTCTCATTTATACCGGAGTAATCTTCATTGGAATTACTCTGGATTTATACCAGTGTTATAACAACTCTGTATTATTTGTCCCCATGCCCTCTTGGATTGTCACCACTCTATTTCAAGGCCAAATTCTGTTTTTATTCACTTGGGTGCAAATCCAAGGTAACCTCATGGACCTCGTTTATACTGCTGCAAAGTCAAAAATCAACCCTTAACGTGGGAAAGGCAGGTTAGGATCCTTGCTGCTGAAACTGAAAGCTGAAAAATCCTAGTCAGAGGGCTTCTGTTTTGCACTAGGCCAAGCCATCTAATTTGCTTGTCTCCCCCACTGTGAAAGTGCCAACAAGGAAGAGCCAGTTTATTTTTAGAAAGAGCTCTGCAACTGGTGCAAAGCAGGCCATGTATCTGCAGCAGCATAATCCCAACCTTCGAGTGTTCTGCCCCCAGTATCCTCTCACAGCACAGCCAGGGAGATGAGCCAAACTAAACTCTCTCTGTCCCCCTTCTTTTAGGGGAAACCGCTGTTAGAAACAGGAAGCTGCCTTTTTTCCACTAGAGCAGGACTATGTATTTAAGAGCCACCGCCACCTAACCACACGCGCTGTATGCACCATCTGTTACTCCTCTATCACTTTCAGGCCAACCACAGTTCTTGAGTAGCCAGGCTACAAAATTCACTTGTTCGGTTTTATGAAAGGTTGGTTTCTGTTGAAGCAATAAGTCAAATCTCATACTGAAAGCTCTGTTCCTGTCACCCTTCCTCTCTCTCAAGTAACACCTTACTTTGGAAGTACCTGTAGTGAATAAAGGCGATACTCAGGGGGTCAGATCGTTAGCAGGCAGAGCTCCATTGAGCTCAAGGGAAGGCAAGCAAAGCTGGCCCCCCAAGTGCTTTTTATTCTGCTAAACCTTCCCAGTGTGGGCCAACACAAAATACACCTGCTGGGCTGGATTCTTCATTGTTATGCAAATGACTACAGAGCGCTCTGACTAAGTATCTTAACACTCACTTTGCTTTGGTGCAAATGGGCAGATCTTCTGCTGGTGTAAACCTACATAATTCCATTGACCTCAGTGCCGACTGACCTCTGCCAGAGCGCAAACCCAATGACTACACAAGGTGCAGGGCAACCGAGGATCATGCTCCCTAAGCAGAGTCCAAAACTCACCCCCTTCCAACGGTTTGGCTTTACTGACCTAGAAATTAACAGCAATATTCAGTTCAGACCTTTCCCCAGACTTCTGATCCTGTTCCTTCTGCTTTGATTCCCTCCCTAGATTCAGCAAGAGGCTCTCAGCTGTCCCTTCACAGAGCCCCTGATGCAGGCAGAGAGAGAAGGATGACTGGAGTAAAGGGGAAAGTATTGCAGCACCCACACGCTGAGGCTTTTCTCAGGTCTTACAATGGCTTTATGGAGCTGTGGACAGCTGGTGTAGGTTAGAGCAGCCCCGTAGCTTAACTGGATTAGTTCACAGCCAGTCCCAGAACTCAGAGAGTGAGGTGCAATTGGTGGAGTATGGCCACACTTGCCCATCCTCGAGTCCCTCCAGCCAAGCTGTGCTGAGAACAGCTCTAGCACAGCTCAGAATCAGCACCAGGGATCCTGTGACTGGAGAAAAGAAAGATTGGGGGAGGGAGGGGGAGGAGATGGACACGACCACTAAGCACCACCCGAACAATTTCTTAACTATTCAGAGCCAGACTGTGTTTTGGACAACAGGCCTACACAAGGGTGCAAGAACGGTCCTAGGCAGGTTTCCCAGACCATGTATTCTGGCCCAGAAGTACATGGGCCACTTGTTTGCTTCCCCTGTCCTGGAACAGGTGGAGCCTTGACTCCCTTATTTGCTGCTAGGACAGACCAGCAGTACAGTATCACTCCCTGGCAGTGAGAATCAAGCAGGAAGGAACTATGCCCCAGGGGATGTCTGAGTCACACCACCTCTGGGGGGCATGGCTTAAAACACAGACTTGGAAGGATTCATTTTTTTAATCAGTAAACATTGAGGTCATTGTCCACACCCAAAGGGGCAAAACCATGCATTTCCATCATTAATAATCAAAAAATGTACAGAGGCAGAGACAAATGCTTGAGCAATTAGAATTTGAGGTAAGGGTATTTACTTAAGATATTGACATGTGATGTTGATTTGCTTTTGAATTGTTAAAAAGATTAAAATGTTTAATATTAAATAACTGTAGATTATGAGATAAGTATTGGCTGACACCCCTGCCAATTTACCACAACTGTGAAAGTTAACGGGGGCGGGGTGGGATTTAAAAATAAACATGGCTCTTATCTGTAGCAAGGACACCACCCACCCGCCACCAAGTTCTGCCAAGCCTACTTGTACAGTCACTCTTTGCCCAGGGCTGTGCTGAAAGGCACATATTTTGCCCCATCGAAAGGGCAAGAAGTGACCAAATGTAATTTAATTTTTTTTATTATTATTATTATTATTCCCTCTTTGGGCTGAATAAAGCACAAAAAATTTCAACTTGAAGAGGAGGGCTTGGGGTTTATTTTAAGAGGTTAATCTGAAAATATACAATTTATGCTGAAAGTGCCTCTTCAATCTTAACATCACATGATTAATACACACATTGAACTATTACAAGATATTTTATGGTCTATTTATGAACAAAAGTCAACAAAGTGGTAAGTCTGCATGCTTGCACGGCTGACTCATATCTGTAAATCCATATTGTTAGTATGCAGTGTGAATTTTTTCATGCACTGATAAGCTACCTTTGAACTTGACTATCAGACCAAAACCAGCTCAGTTACACCTGTGCAAACCCAGTCAAAGCAATAGGTTCGGATGAATGCAGCTGGGGACAGAATTGGACACTAGTGTAAATCAGAAGTTGGGGCGAGGGGGAGACTAGAACAAGCTCTGATCAGAATGAGCCCAGTCTCATCACTGCTAGCCGCTAAAGAATTTGGTTTTACAAAACAATGCAAACAAAGGGCTCAACTTTAGGCTCTGCTGGAGCTCCTTTATGGAGGGTAAGCCAATACCTAGGTGGCTTAACATCACCCATAGTGGGACCTGCTGGGATAGTGAGAACAAGTTCAAGCCTATACCCTGATTTCACTTCAGCCCAAGCTGTCCCCCATCCTACTCTGCAGCAGGGACAAAGGCTAATTAAGCCTGGGTGCTGTTAATCTGATCCCACAACTCCTCCTTATTGGCCTCTGTTGGAAGACAGGATACTGGGCTAGATAGGCCTTTGGTCTGACCCAGTATGGCCGCTCTTCCGTTCCCCCCTTCTTCAGCACTGCGTGCCAATCCCAACTTTGCCTACTCCATCACCACACCATTTGTGCAGAACTCCTTCTCCTGTCCTGCCAGTCAGCCAGAGCCTGACCCCAGCCTTTCGGTAAAGCTGATGTGGGATATCCTCAAGGCTCCTCATGTTCAGTTTTTACAACAACAAAAGTTTCCCGGGTTTACAAAAGCGACACTTTTTTTTGCCAATTTTCATGCAATTTTAGGTCACAAACGCATGAAAATCCTGATTACATTAAGAAAAGCCAATATGTTACATTAGGAAGACTTGTTTATGGCAATAAACAATTAGACTAAGGCTTTGGCTACACTTACACTTCAAAGCGCTAAGTGTAGTCAAAGCGCCAGCGCTGGGAGAAAGCTCTCCCAGCGCTGTCCGTACTCCACCTCCCTGTGGGGAATAACGTACAGCGCTGGGAGCCGCGCTCCCAGCGCTGGGGCTTTGACCACACTGGCGCTTTGCAGCGCCGCAATTTGCAGCGCTGGAGAGGGTGTGTTTTCACACCCTGCTGCAGCGCTGCAAATTTGTAAGTGTAGCCAAGCCCCAAGTGTAAATGTGAGGCTGTCTGTAGAAAGGCAATGTAGTGGAAGACAGACTCAGAATCAGGCGCACTGATGTGTTGTAATAAGAGCAAAGGAAGAACAGGCCTATACATTTATAATCACAGGTAATTTTCCTCAGCCAGACGCTTCAAACAGATCCACTCTTCAAAAGGCTTTTTGGGGTTTTTAAATGTATATTTGACCATATGAAACTAACTAGAAATCCAAAGACTGGCACCCCCAATTTCTAAGGAGGCAATTAAAAACAAAATAAAGGTACTGTTTGGGCTCAAAGGTGTATGACACTCGTGTCCGAAAGGGAAATGAAGTAAGGGAAGCGAGAGATCCTCTTACATAAGGCCTGATGTAAAAGGAAGTCGCTTTGGCTGAACTGGCCTCATTAACACATGGCTGCAGTTTGTGATGAAAAATTCACTGCTCCTGTTAGTTCAGGTTTACAAACAATACAGCCTCCCCTTTAGTTTATTTACTCTAAAGGCCTGGCTTCCAGTTTGCATGTTCGAACTCAGAGAGCGAGAGAGAACACACACACACACACACACACACACATTCCTTTCTGGTTAGAGACCAATGACAGAGAGGAGCCTTTTTTTGTTAAACGTGTCAATATAAATTTGCTCCCAGTCTGAATGAGACACTGTGGCCGATTCTCTGAGCAGGCCATTTAGAGGCTTGTAAATGTACATCTAAGGGATCAGACAGAAATCAGCACTAGGTTCTCGGTGGTGCCTCCAGGGGGGTGCTTAGCTGAAGGCACAGCCCCAGGGAGGACTTGGGCAAGGTGCTTTTAAACCATCTCTGTGCCCTCCTGATGCCAGGCTGCCCCAGAAACCAAAAGAGCCCCCAGTGTAACTTAGGCAGCCCAGGAAGCTGCTCTAAGTTACGGCAGCCTGTCTGCACGGCAAGCGGAGCAAACCAGGATGGCCTAGTGGTGTGCACCATGGGGCTGTGGCCCCACCCCTCTCCTTCCTCAGCTCCACCCCTAACATGCCCCCAAGAGGGGAATGAGGACAGAGAGAATCAACCGAGGGCCTAAAGCACTATAGGGTGACATTGAGTGAGGGACAGAAGCCTTACCTATATATTCAACTTGAGAATGAGGTGGGAGGGGGTTACACACCAGGGGCCCAATTCTTCAGTCTCTGCAGCACCTTTACACTAGCTAGGCAGAGAGGTGAAGACAGAGATTGACACATTGGATCAGACCTGCAGTCCATCTAGCCCACTATATGGTCTCCCCCAATGGCCACAACCAGAGGCTTCACAGTAAGGTCAAAAACACGCCAGTGTGCAAATGTAGGACAATCTGCCACCAGCACTAGGTCTCATCCTGGTCACTAATATATTGGCTTAAACCCTGAGGTTTAATGGGACTTGGCCTCAGATTGGCAGGAAATCTATGGCAGAACCAAGACCAGAACCCACTACAGGCTGGTGAGTCCAGAGGCCAGTCTTCCTTCCTACTGTGTTCTAGGGACCTACCACCTTTGAAATCACAGAAGGCAAAACTTCAGAAGAATCATGTACAGTACTAGGGTGGGGACAGACCAAAAAAAGAGGCTTTAACAATGGGACATTCAAAAGTCAGGCTCTAGCTACACAATAGTGCTTTCATCTTATTGTATACGTTTACTTCTAGCCCTATGGGTCCCAGGATATTAGAGACACACGGTGGAGGGGAGAGGGGGAACATCTCTTTTACTGGACCAGCTTTTGTTGATGAAAGAAAAACTGATCTAATAAAAGATATTATGTCACCCACCTTGTCTCTCTCATCTTATTGGGAGAGGATGCTCTAACCCAAACCCATGACAGTTTATTAATTTAGCTCCCATGTAGACTACAGAAATAAACAGCTCAGGGTGGGAATGGGGGTGAGGCTTGCACCAGGGCACAGGTTAAAGGAAAGCCCAGTCAAGAGTTCATTGGGTACAATGTACAGTAATAAAACACAAGGTTCAGTGGCACCAGACAATCCACTCTTCTAACAGGCAAACTAAACGCTGCATAATCTATGCTATGGGGAACCCCCTTATTTTTCATCCAAAGGGCCTTGCCACACTGCAAGCAGAAACTTTTGCAGCTAGCACATTTGCTAAAGAGTTTGCACTCACATGCTCTCTGCAAGCAGTTCCCACGGATCTAAAATTCAACTCTGTTTCCAAGAGCTGCTGTGTGCTCTTGGCTTCCCGACAAATCCCGAAATAAAAATAAAAAAAACCACCATGATAAAAACATGACTACTCTGGATGCTCTTGAGAGTCCTCGGGCCTGATTCTACCCATGAAATGCTGCTCTAGTCAGAGCAGAGCGCTCATCTGTAAAGGCAGAGCCTTAATTCAGCCGCCCATTCCTACTCAGGAAAGCACTTAAGAGTGTATTTTACTTTAGCTGTGTGCTTAAGCTCTGCCCAGTGCGACTTAAGCACATGCTTCAGTGCTTTGCTGCATGGGTTTGTGCTCTTTACACATTATGAATCCTAGGGTACATGATACAGTTCAGCTGTTCAGTTAGAACAGATCTGTACAAGCGAGAGAGCAACCACACAGCCAGGGACAAGCTTTGAGAACATTTAGATAAATGTTCTAAAATTTTAGAACTTTTTTCCAGCCAGGTTGCTACTACTCACCCTGAAAATGCTTACAGAACACTGCTCCAGATCATGCCTCTACCTGGAAGCAGGAGAGAGCATGCACTTGAGGGGCTCCTGATGGTCAACTAACAACTGGGGGAAAGTTTAAGTGGTACTACGTACCTCTGACAGTATAAGGAGTGAACGCTGAAGGGGGTCAGACCAGACCACAATCAAAGATGCAACATTGAAACCACACTAGCACTTGTCAGTATAACTTACGTCCCTCAGAGGGGGTGCGTTGTTCCACCACTACCACCCACACAGAACGACATAAGTTCCACCACTGTGCACACCAAACACTTATGCTCTCCCGCCGACATAGCTACCACCGCTCATTGGAGATGGTTTAATTATGCTGACGAAGAGCTCTCTCTCTCCTCAGCATAGAGCAGCTTCGCGAGCAATCTTACAGCTGCATTGGTGCCGCTGGAAGCTTGCTAGTGGCGCCAGAGCCAACACAGGACACTTGGGAAATGCACACACACAGGAAGGCAGCAAACCAACTTCACATTCCCCACCTCCAACCCCTGCCTCTTGCTCCCAAGAGGGACAGTGAGGAGAAGAAAAAACGTAACATGCCTTTTCCTTCAATATGCAGGGCCAAATCCTGCCCTCAAGTTACACAAGTGCAACCAAGTGATTAGGTCTTAGAAAGTGGGCCCCTTCTTCTGCCAAAAAACAAAACACTTTATAACCAAAATTGTGTGCTCCCTTCCCCCCCACCCGGTCACCCCTCTCCACTCCGTCTGTCTGTTGTAGCCACCTGTTGTGTTTCCATCATATACTTAGGGCTTGGCTACACAGGAAAGTTTTCCAGTTATACTGGTGTAGTAAAACCCAGTGTGACTACCCACGCTGGCACTCTTCCAGAATAAGAGTGACCACATGGGAGGTTACACTGGTATAGCTATCAGTTTAAATTCATACCTTATCTTATTCCAATGCAACTTTCCCCACATAGACAAGTTCCATAGAGCCGGGGCTGTCTTTTCATTACATATGAACAACACGTCGTAAACTGGGACCTCGATTAGGGCTGGTTTAATAATTCTGTCAAATTTGTTTTGACAGAAGATTCCCTCCCCCATTTACAAAAAAACCCAAAAAACAATCTGCTATTTCTGGAAAAGTCTGAGTTCCCATCAATAGCTTTTCAGCCAAAAAACTTCCTATCTCCAGCCAAACAACATTCAGTTTATTTACAAAAAGTCAAATGTATTCCAAGCAGCTCTAGGCACTATTAATGACATTCAAATTACTAATAAACCATTCCGTGACTTGCCCAAGACCCCACATGCACAGCAAGCAAGACTTGCCAGAGTCCAGGCCCTGATTTCTAGTCAGGTTTATGAACCACACTGAATCCCCTTCACCTACTAGTCAACACACAACATGACTGGTTTTATTATCTCTGAAAGTAAACAACAAGCAAAAAACCACAACCTCTGATACCCAGAGCTTGATTCTCTGTTGCCTGCACATTTACACAGTGAGAAGTGGGTATAGAAGGCCACCAGATCAGAATGGCACTGTTTTTACTCCTACTTTGCACTGGGTCAGCATGGGGGAGAAGGGGTGAATGATTGTACAAAGTGCAGGGCAACGTGGAATATCAGTCCCCATGTCTTTCTTTGGCTGGCAGCGCTGCAGAGGCACTGTGCTTACATTGAATAGCACATCAGTTTCTCACACCCCCAAGCAATGAGAAAGTAAAGCCTTATTACTAAAGTACACATTTCACTATTGCACATGACTACTGGAAACATCTGTTTGGTTATTTAGTGGGTAAAATATTTAGAGTGACACTCAGACATCTATGCTGGATAGTTGTAGCACATACATAGGGAGAAAACTAAAGCAAAAACTTTAGGACCGGAAAGTGGTTTTCACTTGTAAAAGGTCAGGAGGCCAGGTCACAATCCCCCTACAAATTGAGGTTTCTTCAGACTCTTTGTAGATTATCTGTTTCTTGGTACTGTGCCTGTCATTTTCAAAGCAAAATGATCTGCTAATCAGTGTGCATATTCTGAGCACAAAAAAGTACACACACCAAATTGTTAAAATCTAGGCAAATACTGTTACATGAGGATGAGTGTTGGTTTTCTCTTCTTTTGAAAACCTTGTTTGGGCAGGAAGGAAAAGAGAGGAGAATGGACAGACTGCCCTAAATGAGTAGTCCCCTATTGTTCTACTAATTCTATTGAGAACTTCACTTCTTGGATACTTGTTTTTAAAAGCAAGTCTAGCTAACACATAACTGGCCTCCTACAGATGTTCCTAGAGGTTCCAGATGTGTGGGAGCACTCACACCTTTGTTTCTACCATGTCATCTGCAGCGCCCACTGGAGTGCATTAATATAATACTTTATTCTAAGCAAGCACAAACAAAAGCCTGACTTCACACAGAGAAAAAAATATTATGTTTTGCTTCTCCTGGATATGACAACACGATCTGCACAAAACACCAAACAAAGTAAAAGAAATACAGTTTCAGCATTAAAAAAAATAAATAGAGAGAGAGAGAGAAACAAAAACAGTAGCATTTGAAAGCTATGGCAAGATCCAGCATTAAGTTCCTGTCATGGAAATACATCTACATATTTGGGAGCAAGAAGAATTTAATACAACCTGTCTAAACATAACACTAGTATCCAGTTTAGAAGATATTTCTCTACTGGATAACTGACAGATAACTAAGCAGGATCAGTGCAAAGGAGCCAGTAACGGAAAGATAGGCCTGAAAATGCAGAGCAGGAAATGGAGTCAAAAAAAGCAAGTGTCAGGGGAAGATAGCAAGAGGGAGATTTGTGTATTTCCAAGCCTCGGAAATGACTGGTGGGAGGTCCCAGCTACCAACAGACTTTCTAAATCATGCTCACATAATTCTCATTTCCATCCCCAGGCCATACCAGCTTCTACTTCCACAGTGAAGTTTGGAGCCCGTGTTTACTGCCCAGCAGCTTCAGACAGTGTTTTTAGAAGAACAAAACAAAGCAAAACAAGCAGGTTTCCCCAAACTCTCCAAGCAAACCCCTCAAACTTCAAACTAAAGCAGCAAGCCTGGGATCCTAGTAACTAGGCCTTTGCAAATGGGAGTTCTCCTCCCACATGCAACTCTCCAGCTTATTATTAAACTTGATCATCCAATGACTTCCTTCAGCTCTCATTTAACCACAGACTGTTATCCAGGGAGTGCCTTTTGATGGGAGGCCACAGCTGTTATAATACAGGACAAGGAAGTGGTGAAGGAATGGATGTTGAGAGATAAGGGCATCCTTGCACCCACCATAAGGAGCCCCCCGGTTTGCATGGCTAGGAAGCGGGGAGATACACACACAGTTGTTCTAGCACTGGGGAAATGCATAGGTACTGGGGGAGGACATGGAATCCCCTCCATGGTCACAAGAGTTGCACAGGACTAAAGGGAGCAGTGCAGGGGTGACTCTAGCTCAGCCCCCAGTTGTATGGGTGCCCTGATGTATAGCTATGCTCTGTACTTCCAAGGTCTAGCAGCTAGTGAAGCAGGGCAGAGGGGAAGGAGGCAAAGGAAACCCCTCTAGCTATTTCAAGGGTAGTAAGGGGTGGGATACATGGGGGGAGGAGGGGAGAAGAGACATGCCTTACAGTTGATGCCAGGGGGGCCCCTCTATTGTTACAGGGCTGGAGCAAGTCCTCCCCAACTGGGGGGGGGGGAAGAGAAAATGGAGGGGAGCAATTGGTCTAAGGGCCCCCCCAGGAGTTGCAGGGCTAGCAAGGAGGGGTTGACCCTAAGGCCCCCCCCGGACAGGACTCCCAGGGGCTGTCAGGAGGGGTGACCCTAAGCGGCCCCCCCCAGGGACAGGACTCCCAGGGGCTGTCAGGAGGGGTGACCCTAAGCCCCCCTCCCCCCAGGGACAGGACCCCCAGGGGCTGTCAGGAGGGGTGACCCTAAGCAGCCCCCCCCCAGGGACAGGACTCCCAGGGGCTGTCAGAGGCTGCAGGCTAGCAAGGAGGGGTTGACCCCAAGCCCCCCCCGGGCCAGGACCCCCCAGTCGCTCTCGGGCTGGCGCGGGGCGAGCCCCCCGCTGCCGGGCTGGAAGGGGCCCGAGGGGGCGGCGGGCTCGGTACCTCCAGGGTGCGGATCTCCTGCTGGGTGAGGTCGTTGGAGGCGGCGCACTTGGTGCGGAGGCCCCGCAGGCTGGACAGCGAGATGTCGATGAGGCTCTGCAGCTGCCCGCACTGCTGCAGGGCGGCCCGGGCTCCCGCCTGCCCGCCCCGCCGCTCCACCCGGGGCTCGGCGCGCCCGGCGGCCGCGCTAGCCATGCCTCGGCATCGGGGGGGCGGGCGGCCCGGGCAGGGAGCCGGCGCGGGAGGCTCCGGAGGGGCTGGGGCTGGGTCCGCCCCGCCGGCGGAGGAAGCGACATGCAAAGCGGCGGCGCCACTGGGAGCTCGCCGGCTCCTGCTCGCCTGCCCCTCGCCCGTAGCCTTTTCATAGCCGCCGGGGGCCGGGGTCGGGCCGACGGGGCCGACGGGACTTGTAGTTTTCCTGCCGCCCTGGCTGCAAGCCGCAAAAGGGTAACGGGGGGGGGGGCAGGTTCAGTCCCCCCTCCGCCCCTCCAAGGGAAAGAGGATTAACCCCCCCCAACAAACACTTGGCTGGAGCTAGTGCAGGTCCACCTTATACCCCCCTCCTTCACTATTCCCTGCCCCCAGCTCAGTAAAAACCACACTGCCTTAGTTCCAGCAGGGTTTTACATCAAGATAACAACCTCGAGGGACACATAACACTTGTTTTGTTTTGTTCGTTTGCAGCGAAGACAAAGCCATAGGCACAGGCAGGGCCGGCTCCAGGTGTTTTGCCTCCCCAAGCAAAAATAAATACATAAATTAATAAATAAATTTTAAAAAGGGGCCGGAGTACCGCTGCCAAAGCAAAAAAAAAAAGCCGGAGTGCCACCGCCGAAGCAAACCAACCAACAAACAAAAAGCCGGAATGCGGCCCCTGGAAAAGTGCAGCCCCAAGCACATGCTTGGAACGCTGGTCCCTAGAGCACAGGACCCCGCCTCACCCAACCCTACTGGGAGTAGGGTGACCAGACAGCAAGTGTGAAAAATCGGGACGGGGGTAGGAGCCGATTTAAGAAAAAGACCCAAAAATCAGGATTGTCCCTATAAAATTGGGACATCTGGTCACCCTAAGTGGGAGAGAGAGACCCTCTTCCAACTCCTTTGATTGTCACTGAGCACCGTGGAGGGTGGGTGTGAAACACTACTCTTCTGGTAGGTTTTTTGCACCCACTGAGTCCAGCTCTAAATAACTACACAAGGTGCAAAGCAACAGAGGATCAGACCCCCTTATTGTGGGCCTGATCCTCAGCTGGTGTGAAAGAAGTTACAGCAATTTACACACGGCTTTTGGCCCTGTTATCTTAACATGATGGGTCCACTAGGGTGAAAGCCATTAATATTGATAACTTTTTTCTTTCCATAAGACTTTTGTGTTCCCACTGCCAAAAGTCTTACGCTCTGAAAGGGACATCATACTCTTAATGCCTCTTTAGTAACACAAGAAGGGAATTATACACGCTATGTCCATATCCACGCATAATTCTCTACGTGTTTTGACACCTTGCACATTATCCTGGGGTGGATTTGGCCCATTAATTATATGTAGCATTTATATAGCCGTTTACATTTCCAAAGCACTATGCAAACACCACCTAGGGTGACCAGATGTCCCAATTTTATAAGGACAGTCCCAATTTTTGGGACTTATATAGTCTCCTGATACCCCACCACCACCACCCCGTCCCGATTTTTCACATTTGCTGTCTGGTCACCCTAACACCACTTAGTTTATTTAATCTAATAAACACCTACACAGTGGCTCTCAACCTTTTCTATACCCAGGAAACTTCAGACCTTCACCTAGCTATCCAGGATCTACCCAAGAGCCCCTTGCCACTTATCAATATTCAGGGGTGGCTCTAGGTATTTTGCTGCCCCAAGCATGGCAAGCAAGTTGCCTTCAGCGGCTTGCCTGCGGGAGGTCCCCGGTCCCGTGGATTCAGCGGCTTGCCTGCGGGAGGTCCCCGGTCCCGCGGATTTGGCAGCAGGCTGTGGGAGGTCCGCCAAAGCCGCAGGACCAGCGGACCCTCCGCAGGCATGCCGCTGAAGGCAACCTGCCTGCCGCCCTCGCGGTGACCGGCAGAGCGCCCCCCCGTGGCTTGCCGCCCCAGGCACGCGCTTGGCGTGCTGGTGCCTGGAGCCGCCCCTGTCAATATTGAGAGGGAAGCGGGGTTGTGATCCGGATACCTGCCCGTGATCACTAAGTTAAAGACGCATGATCTAGATAGTCAGACCCCTCTGCCTTTGCGCAGGTCCAACTGCAGACCCAGGACCTTCAGTTGCTTTATTTACATCATTGATGCTGTTTGTTTTCCTTTGAGCAATTCCCTTGATTTTGGACAGTGAAACTAGACAGGTTAGTTTCACAGAATGTGTTTATAAATCAGATTAACTTTTTGTTTCTGCTGCATGAGCCCAATGCTAACACAGGGTCATTGGACTTGCCATACTGGATCAATCCTGTGGTCCACCTATTCCAATATCCCGTCTCTGACAGTGGCCAGCACCAAATGCTTCAGAGGAAGGTGCAAGAAACCCCACAGTCAGCAGATGTGGGGTTATCTGTCCCCCATTAAGGTCTCATCTTAATCCCTAATAGTTAGAGATTGGTTTAAACACTGATGAGCATGGGGTTTTATATCCTGTCCAGTACTCTTTGCTTGCAGTGACTATTCTAACTGCTGGATAACCATATGACTTCCCAATCCCTCTTTGAGTCTTAATGAGTTTTTGGCCTCAACAACATCCTGTAGCAATGAGTTCCCTGTTGTCGTATCTTATTTCACAACACTCCAGGGAATGTTCAAGCAAAAAATAACATCTAAATGAAAGACTTGTTTTCATCCACTTTTAAAAGAAACCTTCCTATGCATCTTATCTTATGTACGTTCCTTCATTGTCATTACAAAGCCTTCCCTTTGCTGGCCGGAATCTGATTTCTCTTACACCATGTAAAACCAAGAATAGTTGAGCCAAAGTCAATAGCATTACACTGATATAAAACCAAAGTAAGAGAGGCCTGTATCAGCCCATGAGTCTAAATAGAGCTGAGAGTGACCCTCTAAATGATCTTTCCCAAATGTTCCATAAATCAATCAAAATGTTTTATGTAACAAAAATGTTTACATAGTAAAGAATAAGAGCACGTCTAGTATTTGAAGTGGGCATTAATGTAAACATCTTTTAGCCAATATAAACACTTAAGTACAAGAGTCATGTGGGTTCATTCAAATCTTTACTGAATAGCATTCTACAAGTAGCTTCATTATGGTATGGTCTGTGGGAACATTATGTTTGCAGCTCAGTTGGTGTTTCATTGTGAACTACACTACAAATAACAATTACAAATAAAGCAGATTTCATATCCTGAATATCTGATGTAGTGGCCACAAGCTGTGTGCGCGAAATATCAATACAAAAACAATATGCCTCCACCATGGTACCGGTTTTTTGTTGAGTTTTAGTCAAGTGCTCAGAAAGAATGTAATTGCATGTTGACAGAAGAAGACTGAGATTATTAATGAGAACTAAATGAATACCTGTTTTTTTAGAAGACAATATGACAGCATAGCCACAAAGAGGAAAAGAAAAGCAGGCTCTAACCAAACATAAAGGAATATTAAAACAATATAAATATCAATACAGAGCCATGGGCAGTTTCTTAGTGGATCTTTCAGGGAGCTTACATAGAAGACAAGTAGGTTTTGAATGCAGCTCAGTTGTAGGATCTGACCATAATATGAAAGAGTCATTAATAAATTAAAGCCCATAGAGCTGGAGAGTAGCAAAAGTGGAGCGAAGGGAAGAGGAGAGGAAGCATAGTCAACTGGTGAAAGCACAGAAACAGGAGGATATTTAGACCTCAATACAGCAAAGCACTTAGGACCCAATCCCAAATCCACTGAAGTAAATGGAAAGACTCCTATCTTCAATGGGCTCCAGGTAGGCTTCTTAAGTATGTGTGTGAACATAATCTGAGTAGTCCCATTGACTTCAATGGCACTATTGACCTGTTGTAAATGACTCACATATTTAAGTGCTTTGCTGGATTGGATCCTAATGTTCTTTTGCCACTGACTTGCTGTATGACCTTGGGCAAGTCATTTAACTGCTTTATTGCCTCCATCTTTCTAATAGAGATAATATTTATTTACCTCACAGGAGGGTTGGGAGTTTTAATTCATAAGTGTTTGCAACACACTGAGATCCTAGGAAGCAGGCTGGTATAGACCTGGGAAATAGTATTACAGTGATACAATTGCTAAAAAGTCCATTGCATAGCCAGCCAGCAAGGAACATAAAGAAATTGCTACAGAAGACACTGTAGATTTATTGCATGGGAAAGCAAACCTAGGAAATAGAGGGGTCCTGCACTGCATGAGATTTTTAATCCTTGAGCAATGTTTGTGTATTCCAACGGGAGTGGCTGACTAAATCACTGGCTACCAGGAGCAGGCAAGACCTACATTGTGCTAGACTGCCCTCTGGGCCCAAATGGAAAAAATGTGCTGACTAAATGTTTTGTACTGTACATGCATTAATGCCCCTATCCTCTGCATTCCTCAGTGATCTCCTCTGAACACTTATATGCTCAGGCTGCTGTCAACATTAGCAGGAGAAACAGAGAATCCTCTCAGAGTGTTGTTTCATGGGAGCTGCTTACACAAAAAAGAGCCAGTGCCTTCCAGACAGAGCGGTTTTGACTCCATTCGCTGGGAAGAGAGGAGAAGGACTGATCCGCAAACCCCAAACCACAGGGAAATCGTTGTCTCTTTCCAAGATTGTAGCCCAGAACTGCAACCTTCGGTGTCCCGTACAGCTTCAGGCTGGGTCCTGGAGTAAGCACCGAACAGACACGGTATTGAGACGTCTGGGGCCGAAGGCTGTGAAGGAGTAGTTGCGGGAGGTATAGTCTCTCTGGCTCCACAGTTATTATGGTCATAAGGGGTATATCCCCTATTCCAAAAGCAGCCACACTGGAACAGCACTGCACCCTGCTCTCAGGCGAAGGTGGGGGGTGGATTCCATTCCCCTCCTGCCCTCGCTCCCCCTCTGTTTAGCTACAACACTCATTTAGGGCTGATCCAAAGCCCACTCATGTCCATTCACTTCAATGGGCTTTGAATCAGGACTGAGCCTCACAGCAGGACTCAGGGCTCAAGCCTCGGCTCAGTCAGTGACCTGCTGTATGTCATTACATACATCATTGAATTCCTCTCTGTTTCCCCTCCTACCCTTTGCCTCTCCTCTCTATTTAGATTGGAAGTTCTTTGGGGCAGGGACTGTCTCTCACTGTGTTTGTACAGCACCTAGCACTATGGGGCCCTGGTCTCTAGGAGCTACTGTTCTATAAACCATAATAATAATCTTCTTGTCAACAATGCAAAGATGCTGGGGTGGGGGGACGAAGCAGAGATGTTTAAAAACCAGTTCTGGTGCACCTCGCAAGCTGCTTTTACCAAAGTCTACATGGCCTTTTTAGCTAGCCTGCCCTAGTTTCAGCTCAGCTAACCAAATATTGAAATTAGAAGATGGAACTGGAGTACTCAATGTGACAAGTTTAACACAGTGGTAGAAACCAGCTTTACGCAAGTGTAGCACTGGAATCTAAAGAGCTGAAATGTTGGGGGTGTCAGAGAAAGGAAGCCTATGATTTTCCCTCTCAGGCTTCCTCCTACAATCACCGCCTGAGTGTTCCTTTTTTCTATGCCCAGCTCAGCACAGTAATATAGAGCAGTGACGGCAGGGCTTGGGCCTACTGAGCTGTGCTATTTCTAGGTATGCAACGGGAGATTCCCTCGCAATCTTTGGAGCAAGTGAGAAGCATGACCATGGGCCAGATCCTCAGCTGGTATAAACTGCCATAGTGCCACTGTCTTCAGTTTACATGTCTCCGGTGCCTGCAATGGAGCTTTGCTGATTTACCCCAGCTGAGGCTCCAGTCCCATATCTTTAAGAAAGTGCTTAGGATGTGCCTGACTCCTTACAAGTTGGTCTGTTCTCTGCACAGCTCTCCCTTTGGAAAGCTTATGTACTAATTGCAATGAAGGCCCAGTCTCGCAGTCCTGCAGGCAAAACACTCATTTTTCTCTATCAGCATCTACTCAAGTGTCTATTCTCAGAGGGGCCATTGGGAGCCTTGCTTGAGTAAAGAGGGCAGGATGAGGTGTAAGGGGTGAAACAGTCAGTCAGCAACGCTGGAAGGACAAGTAAAGAGACCACAGGCCGGCAGAGCAAACCTGACTTGTTGATATGAAATAGGAGAGGAAGGGAAATGGACATTAATTATGTATCGTTGTTAATAATTTGTATTGTGGTGGCATCTAGAGGCCAGGGCCCCATTGTGCCAGGCACTGTACAGACATAACAAAGAGACAGTCCTTGCTCCAAAAGGCTTGAGATCTCAGTGGAAGACTACAGGCAACAGGTAGATAGACAGGGGCGCACCAGATCAGCCTGATGAGATGTGGTCCCAGCACCCAGGCTGCCTAGCCCCTGTCAAGTTTTTTCGTAGGCATCACAGCAGAGGAGGGTTTTAAAAAGGGGTTGGAAGGAGGACCAATGAAGTGGCTTTAAGGATGTTTACAGGGAACTCCTCCCCTGCGTCGGGGGCAGTCTGGGGAAAAAATGCAGTGGTGCTTGTTGGAAAAAATCTTGCAATCAAAGCTGGCAGAACAAAGGTGCCGAGGGGACAATATCCTATTGGCATAAAAGAGATGATAGGGTAGGGCTCAACTGTAGAAATGAAAACCTTTGAAAAACAGAAGGGGAGAATGACAAAGGGGAGAGAATCCATAATGAATATAGCACGTGCGCACACACGCAAAAGGATGGAGGAAAGACAACAAGAAACAAGGCGTGAAAAGACCAGAAGTAGAAGAAAGAAGAAGTGTCCAGTCTTCCCTTTTGAAACTCATTTGGATTCAGGTTTCATTACAAAGCCAGCCCAGGTTCACTAATACAGTAGCAGGACTCATTCATCTATCATTTAACAAGATTTATACCCATTCTCGGATGAGTATCCCCACGGGTTACACTGAGTTATTAATATTAATTACTGCATAGTTCCCAGAGGTGTAGCTGGCACTGCGTAAGAGGCACAGAGAGACACAGATCTTTCCCCATCCATTTGGAACATGTTTAATCACAAAGACTAGTCTTTGTGGAGAAAAGAAAGAGGGCTGCTTCCCGTCTCCCCACGAACCGGATTCCATAGCCCTCAAGCAAACCGTCTCCTTGTCTCTGCACAAAAAAAAAAAGTCTGCCTCGCTAAGACAAAATATTTCATTTGCTGTCAACTAGACAGCCCACGTGGGAAGCACTTTAAGCCTATTGTTCAAAAGTTTCAATAGTGAAAAAAAGTAGAAGAGGTCTGAACTGTCACACACAGTTTTCTGTCCCCACTTTAGTAATTTTTCAGATCCACACAGTGTTCAAGAAGGAGACGATTCCTTTACAAAGAAAACTCAGCCATTTACAGGCCACTTGTGTTTAAAAAAAAAAAAAAAGATGCTCATCTTAATAGCTGCACAATAGATTCGAAAGGAAAAGTGTTTTCAATGTAATAACTTTTAACACTACCCACCCCCCTACCCCTCCCACTCTTGTGAGGAATTGCCAGGCAGAATTTGGCAATCCAAACTTGAAGTACAGCACCAGCTACTGAGCACTGGAACACCAGGATTTTTCAGCAGGCCAATGGCAATAGCAGGGTAAGCGTGTTTTCTAATGAGCTGGAGTAAAGAGCTGCTAGAGGAAGCTGTTTGCAATGCACACGTTTTATCGCTCTTACAAAACCCACGAACAATGATACATAGATGCCAAGGCCAGAAGGGACCACTGTGATCATCTAGTCTGACTCCTCTATAACACAGGGCATAGGACTTCCCCTAAAATAATTCCTGGAGCAGATCTTTTAGGAAAAAGATTCTCCTCTCACCCCCCTCTCCACCCCCCACTCCCAGTAACTTTTGAGTTGTAGTCCAGTGTCTGGACCACAAATCCCAGGTTCAATTCCTGGCTTTACCACAGCTTCTCTGAAGACAATAGAAAGGCTGCAGTTGGTTTCAATGATCTCAAACCCCTAATCCCTCCCGGCTTTGGTTTCCCATCTGTAAGATGCAGATAACAACAGCATTGCAAACACTCATGATTTTATTATAAGTCTCATGATATTTGGAGTTTTTCTTAAAGCCCCAGCACTTGGAGTCAAGTGATTAAGCAAGAATCTTAGCTTTCAATTAAAACAAACAAACAAACAAAAAAGTAAGTTTCTAGCCATCATGGCTAGAAAAGCTTGAAAATATGAACCCCAAAGCCTCAAAAACCAGAGGGCAGATAAAAAGAACCCAACATTTATTATTTATCACATGATTTTTTTCCCCTAAACATTTCTTCTTAAATGAGACAAAGTTACAATAAAATGTTAATGTACTATTTCATACACTGCTTATTCAGGATCAGGTTAGTATTCAAAGTACCTGGCTAAAAGTTCTGGCTTGCTGGCTGGACAGACCTAAAAAGGGAGATCAAATTTTCAAATATCTATCCTCTTTTGGGGACTTGTCTTGTGAATGTACTTGCTATGAAAACTTTTCCACTACAAGAACAGTCCGTATTTGACTACACCTCAATTTCATAGGAGGAGGGTCACATTTTTTCCAATAATGTGCAATACAGAGTCTAGCTGCTAACAATAAAAAAGTTAATTTGCTCTTCTGTTTAAACTATAGATCCTTTATGACGGCATTAAGTAAGCAGGTCTGGGGAATCTCTAGGAAGCTGGCATTTTGTCATAAGATAAATCTCTGAATAGTTTCCTCCCCAAACCATCTAATTCTTGGACACAACCACCACGTTTGCAAGTATGTTCCCCTTTCCCTGCAACCCCCTCAAACAGAGCATGTCCCTATTAGCAAAAATACGATGGATCTTAATTGAAGTCAAATGTCATCTATCCAGTCATTTTAAACGTTTTCTTTATGACCTACACAAATTGAAGATGTAGATCCCCTTTTCATTAGAGCAGCATTTCTCAAACCGGGGATCCCAACACAAAAGATGGTCACAAAGCTATTGTAGGGGGATCATGGTATTGCCACCCTTACTTCTGCGCTGCCTTCAGAGTTGGACAGCTGGAGAGCAGTGGCTGCTGGCCGGGCGCCCAGTTCTGAAGACAGCATCACCGCCCGAAGCAGCACAGACGTAAGGGTGGCATGTCATCACTTTTTGGGGGAGGTTGTCACAGTCTGAAATATTTTCAAAGGGGGGCCCAGCAAAAAAAAGTTAAGAACCCCTGTCATACAGAGACCCACTCATCCAGAACAATTTCTTTGTCCAAATTCCTTTCCCGTCTTTTCATCTGTGTTGCTTTCTTATCAAGATCTTTTTCAGTCGAAACTGTATCTATCTTACAAATTAAACCATTTCTTCCAAGCATGCTCCTGGGCCAACTCCACCAGGTTGGTTAAAGGGCTAGATAAAGTCACCTCATGTCCTGATTTCACAATCAGATTTTTGACTTATGAATACTGAAAATAGGAGGTCTTTATATCATTAGCTCCTGATTTTTGGAGGCTCAACGTGAGCTTGACAGTGCTACAACAATAGCAACTTTTCCCCAGCTTTTGTCTGACTTTTCCGTTTAGACTGTAAATTCTTTGGGACAGGAAGTGGCTCTTGCTATGTATTTGCACAACCAGGCTTGAGACTCTATTGAGGCCTCTACGCATTATACAAATAATAAATAATAACCAGAGAGGAACCTTCCCTTTCCCTTGAGGCCTGCCAGGCTGTAACTTTTGTTTACACTCTTGGCCAAGTAAAGGGACAACTTTTTGCTGGCCAAAGAGTTCCTACTACATGTAAGTCTAACAAGAAAGAAATGTGCCAGCCCTAATCACACAGGTTAAGGTCTTTATTCTACTGTCTCCTTGGTTAAACACATCTACGATTGACTCATATCGGCGCTAATCCCCTGGTACAATTTGTATATTGGTGTTAGATGTGTATTAGGAAAAGGACAAACATTTGCTTAACAAAACAACATGGGGATAATAAAAATGAGGAGAGAGTTGTAGCGCACAGAACAATGCGGCAGGTGAGCTGCAGCCCCCGCCCCCATACACCTTCCAGCAGAGCCTGCTGTGTTTGTTACACCTGCCGTGTATTTGCCGTTTATTTGAGCTCCATTCTGTAAGAGCAGCAACTTCAAAAGCAACACATACCTCTTCAGTCTCCTGGCCTGACAATGGAAAGGGAAGCGTCTGAGGTGTGGAGAGTTGGAAAGAGGCTCACGCACCACGACAGGGCTCCGTCGAACTTGTCGGGTCAGGAGATTACTTCTGTGAGGCTCCTACGCTGCTGAAGGTTTTAATTGTTTTGCCACCGCCTCTGTCATTAGCACTTGATGGAACTGGATCGTGTGACTACTGCTGTCTCCTCTTTATGTAACGAATCAAAGGCGGGGCCTACATTTTTAGGAGAGGTCCTAGCACATAGCTATTAGCTTACTTCTCCAAGGCCTCTTTTTTTTTTTTTTTTTTGGCTGTTGTTTTAAATAGAGGAAAAGCGGTTTGACAGGTTAAACAGCTCACATTGTAACTATGTACTCGGATGAACTTTACACAGATGGCCCAGATTCTGCTGCTTAAATCTTGAGTAAGTCCACACGAGCAATTCTCTGAAAGATAGGCTCTAGCTTAACCGGAAGTTACTGGGCCCGGTGCAGGAAGCACTGGGTGAGACTCTACGGCCTGTGTTATTTAGCAGGCAGGGCCGGCCCTAGACCAAATGGTGCCAGTCATATAAGACTGACTGGCGACGCTGTGCCCCTTATATACCCGCGAGGGCACGGTTGACAACATTCTAGGAGGTTTGAGGAAAATGTAGTTCTCAGAAAGTCTGGAAGGTTCCACGAGATTCTACAATGGTCCAGAACATTCTAGGAGGTTAGTGAAAAAATGAATCTACATATGGAATTCCTGAAACATTTTACTTTAGACATTCTGTTTTCCCTTTTGTCGCTAACAACAAAAACAGCGCCCCCAAGTCCAGTGCCTCCCAAGCCCGGCAGCGCAGGCCTGGGTTGCCTGCCCCTAAATCTGGCCCTGATGGCAGGTCAGTCTAAATCTTGGGAACACATGATCAGCCAGACTGGATCAGAACCTAGGTGCATCTAGTTCCAATCATGGCCAGTGTCAGATGCTTCAGAGTCTGGCACAAGAGCCCTGCAATAGGCAGATATGTAATAATCTGCCCCCTCCCCCACACAGAGATCAGGATGAGACCTAATAGTTGCTCAAGGTTTAATATCCCTTAAAATCAATGTGTTTTTTTTACTGTCATTAGTAACTATGGCAATTCCTGACATCCATGTAAATATCCATGATCATGGTGGCCTTCTAGCCTTAAAAATCTGTGAATCTACACCTATGTACCTGAAGGCAGAATTTGACTCAGTTATAGGGCCAGATCCTCAGCTGGTGTAAATCAGTGTAACTCTACAGCGATTGAGCGATGCCAATTTACACCAGATGAGGTGCTGCCCCATAGCCTCCTAGAGGTACCACCTGTCACTTTGCCTTCAAGGGTACTGGATTCTGCACATACCACACACATGCTGAACTTTACTCCTGTAGGTAAAGCCATTAGCTTCAAATGGGAATGCTCACGTGAGTAAAACACAGCGTATGTATGGTGGATCAGGCTCTTGGAAGATAAGCCAATTCCATGCAAAATCTCTGGACTGTCTATCTAAAATAAGCCTAGCAACATTGATATGAAAATCTACTCGCTCCGGCAAAATAAATCTAGCTATAAATTTACCATGATGATGAATGTAGGGGGAAAAGACATTTTACTCACCTGTTAACCTGATTGGCCCTTGATGAGTTGAGATTTAACCCACAGACGAAAAGTAACCCTGCATCTTTTTCCCCTTACGGCCTGATGCGAAGCCCATTAAAGTCCAATATGAATCTTTTCATTAACTGTCTGACTTTCTTTCCCCTGTCCCTGCAGCACCATGAAAATTTAGGTCTGTGTCTCCTCACTTCCTTCCTCTTCATAAAATGTACCTAATAATCAGCCATCTGGTGTCCACGATGCCTGGAGTATTAGGGCATTTCCTTTATCCTGGGGAGGCTTGTTGGAGAAAAGATAAATGTGTTCTCAGTCCCATCCCCACTGTGCCCTGATTAGGGTCTGGCTGTTTTTACTTTGCTTATCAGGATTTCTGTAGCAGCCGCAGGGTAGCAGTAAACAGTTTTGGTAGAGAGACTGATCCAGAAATAATGGGACTATTCATTAAAGAGACTTGCAGTCTCTGACTTATTTATAATAACTTAATAGTGATAGCAATAAAATAGGAGCGAGACACAGACTGCAGATGGAGAGAGGTATAGAGAATGCTGTATATTGTGTATGATAAATGTGGATTCCCTCTTTTATGCTGGACCCAGGTTGAAAATGGTGCTCGCAATAAGGGTGACCAGATGTCCTGATTTTATAGGGACAGTCCCAATTTTTGGGTCTTTTTCCTATATAGCCGCCTATTACCCCCATCCCGATTTTTCACACTGTCTGTCTGGTCACCCTACCCTCAATGCCAGTCCACCTTAAGGACTAGAACACTTGCCTACTCCCTTGTTTAGTGCCCAAGGCCCTGATCCTGCACTGTGCAACGTGCTGCACCCACACAAAGCCCCATTCAAGTCCTGGGGTTCCGTGCGGGTACAGGAGTCTGCCTGCAGATGATATATAACAGGATCAGGTCCCAGTTTAGCAAACAGGCCAAGCTTTGAGTATCTGCTGGAATGTACAGGAGAGAGCATGCAATTTATCAGAGCGCTTCCCTTGGACTAGGGTGAAACAGAGAGACCCAAGACAGACTGACATGGAAATAAAAGCTGTATGGAAAAAAGCAGCTTCCAGCTCTGCAGAAGAGATTCATGATGTTTTACCAGTGGCCCCAGTGACTGAGAAGCTCAGCTTTCGGTTCATGGTTGCAGAGAAAAATGTGAAAGTAAATAAATAAATACCTAGCTCTTATCTGGCACTTTTCGTTCGTAGATCTCAATGCATTTTACAATAAAGGTCAGAACCTTAGGGCACAGAACCCCAAAAGCAAATAACAGGAACCAAAATTTAATGTTTTTTTAATCTCTTGGTTTTTTGCAGAGGATGGGGCAGGATGGGAGGCTAACACAATTTTGGAGTGTTTGGGGTTGGCAGTACTAATTATCTGTTATTTCCATTGTGGTAGCACTTGGATGCCCTGATCAGGATTGGGGCCTCTTTGTGCTAGGGGCTGTACATATTTATAAGAACATAAGCCCATCTAGCCCAGTAACCTGTTTCTAACAGTGGCTAGTGCCATATGCTTCTGGTAGTTGGAGGTTTAGGAACTCATGGAGCACAGGGCTACATCCTTGACCATCTCTGCTCATAGCCATTAATGAGAGCATCCTCCATGAACATATCGAATTCTTTTTTGAATCCAGTTATACTTTTGGCTTTCACGACATCCCATGGCAATGAGTTCTACAGGGTGACTGTGTGGTGTATGTGAAGAAGTACTTCCTTTTGTTTTAAACCTACTGCCTATTCATTTCATTGGTTGGCCCCTAGTTATTATGTTACGTGAAGGGGTAAATAACACTTCCCTATTTGTTTTCTCTGTACCATTCATAATTTTATAGACCTCCCTCATATTCCCCCTTAGTTGTCTTTTTTAAGCTGAACAGTCCCAGTCTTTTTAACCTCTCCTTGTAAGGAAGCTGTTCCACACCCTTCATCATTTTTGTTGCCCTTCTCTGCAACTTTTCCAATTCTAATACTGTCTATCTTTTCTGAGAGGGTCTGACCAGAACTGCATGCAGTATTCAAGGTGTGGGCATACCATGGATTTACGTAGCGGCACTATGGTATTTTCTATTCCTGTCCTAATCGTTCCTAACATTCTGTTAGGGGGCAGCAGCCGTCAAAGAAACTAAGTGGATGTTTTCAGAGAACTATCCACAATGACTCCAAGCTCTCTTTCTTGAGTAGTAATAACGAATTTAGACCCCATCTTTTTGTATGTATAATTGGGATTGTATTTTCCAACGTGCATTACTTTGCACTTATCCACATTAAGTTTCATGTGCTATTCTGCCACCCAATTTGTGAAGATCTCTTTACTCAGTTTTGGCTTTAACTGTCGAGTAATTTTGTATCATCTGCAAGCTTTGCCACCTTACTGTTCACTCCCTTTTCCAGATTAGTTATGAATGTGTTGAACAGTACAGTACGGATCCTTGGGTGACTCCACTATTTACCTCTCTCCATTGTGAAAACTGACCATTTATTCCTACCCTTTGTTTCCTATCTTTTAACCAGTTAGTGATCCAGAGTTTATGATGCTTTCTAATTTTCCTCACTAGGATTTGACTTCCAATTTTTAAAGGATGCCTTTTTGCCATAATACAAGAACTAGGGGTCACCAAATGAAATTAATAGGCAGCAGGTTTAAAACAAATAAAAGGAAGTTCTTCTTCACGCAGCGCACAGTCAACTTGTGGAATTCCTTACCTGAGGAGGTTGTGAAGGCTAGGACTATAACAATGTTTAAAAGGGGACTGGATAAATTCATGGTGGCTAAGTCCATAAATGGCTATTAGCCAGGATGGGTAAGAATGGTGTCCCTAGCCTCTGTTCGTCAGAGGATGGAGATGGATGGCAGGAGAGAGATCACTTGATCATTGCCTGTTAGGTTCACTCCCTCAGGGGCACCTGGCATTGGCCACTGTCGGTAGACAGATACTGGGCTAGATGGACCTTTGGTCTGACCCGGTACGGCCTTTCTTATATTCTTATGTTCTTATGCCCCATCCGCCTCTTTTACTCTGTGGTTTAATCATGATGGCATTTTTGGGTCCTCTGCCTGGTTTTATTTTTAACTATTGTTATATGTTTATTTTAAGGTATTTCACCCTTGTAACTCTTCCTTATAATTTCTGTTTAACTAGCGTCCTTGTTTTTGTGTAGATTCCCTTTTTGAAGTTAAATTGGCTTAATCTGCAGCAAGAGGAAATGTGGGTTATATATTAGGAAAAAATTTCTAATTATAAGGATAGTTAAGCACTGTGAAATCCCCATCACTGGAGGTTTTTAAGAACAGGTTGGACAAACACCTGTCAGAGATGCCTACATACACATGGTACTTCCTCAGCACAGGGGGCTGGACTAGATAATTTTTGAGGTCCCTTCCAGCCCCACATTTCTGATTCTATATTTAGACTCTGGATTATGATGGTTGCATCCTTCTGTGTTTAAGCCACTTAGTGCACCCATTAACTAAATGACTAGCACCATGAGTGCAAGATGCAAAGAGATGGGTACTCTGGAGTTGGTGTGGAACATCTAACACGTACTGTGAATGGAAACAGATTTGCTTCCTCTACACCGCTGTAAAGCCCAAGACTGCAATCCTGCAAAGACTTATGTATGTATCACGTGATTCCCCTCTGAGACTACTCACAGAGCAACAAGTTACACACACGCATCAGGGTTTGCAGGATAAGCGTCCAAGAGAACAATGAACTAATTGTTCTGAACCCTATTCAAGTCCAAAATGTTCAGCTTTTTAAAAAATAATTTTACGAAACCTAACATGGGTAGAAAATATGATTTTTATTACTACTACATTAGCACAATTTTGAATGTTTCTATAGTGCTTTGAAAATGTAACATAATCTAAATGCTGTTTATTCTGGATATTACCATTATTATCAGGACTTTTTAAAAAAGATACTCATTTATCTTGGCAGTCGGAATAAAGCCGTGAACTGAAGATAACAGAGACAATTCCTCGACCAATCACATATGTAGGAAGCCAGGACTTGAATGCTGGTCACTATGTTCTAAATACACTAGCTGTTATACCTTTCTGTACTAGACTGAAGAGCCCATTATCAAATATGTGCTCCCCACGATTATAGTCCAAATACTGACAACTCCGCCTTTAACCTTCTCTTTGTTAAGCTAAATAGATTGAGTTCCTTGAGTCTTGGGCCATGGCTACACTAGTGAGATTATGGCAGCACAGCTGTATCGATGAAGCTGTGTTGCTGTAAGATTGCTCGTATAGCCATGCTATGCTACCAGGAGAGAGCTCTCCTGTTGACATAATTAAATCACCCCAAAAAGTGGCAGGAGCTCTGTCGGCGGGAGAGTCTCTCCCGCTGACATAGCACTGTCCACACCAGTGCTTCTGTTGGTGCAACTTATGTTGTTCAGAGGGGTGGGTTTTTTCACACCCCTGAGCAACAGAAGTTATACCAACAAAGGCGATACCCTAAGGCATATTTTCGAGTCTCTTGGCTCTTCCTTGAGCCCTCACCAATTTATCAACATTTTTCCTGAATTGTGGTTAAATAACCTGCCCAGGGCTACACAGCAATTTAATAACAGAATCAGGGTTAGAAGGCAGGAGTTCCTGACTCCTGATCTCTGACGTCAGTTCTTGCTTTCTTTGAATTCTTGGAACTGTGTCTTGGTAGAATCAGGATGGGAACATCAGGACTGGCACAGATCCAGTCAGAGAGCAGAAATAGACCCGCAGTTATTAAAAAACAAAATGAGCATCTTCGGGGAAATAATGCACATTTTGCACGTGTGTATCGGGCACTGGATGGTCTGAGAACTGGTCACAGACAACAGTTTTTTTCAGCTCAAAGTCACAGGATAAATCACACTCAGGGAGGAGGAACAGGGCTGGTTTCATTCATCTCAATTGGGATTGGTTTCTTATTTGTGTTTTTTTTTTTTAAAGTACTAAGAAAACCACTGTGTTTTGTTTGGGAGAAAAGTAGTTTTATTCTCAGCCTTCCTAACAATCAGAGACTGTGAGAAAGTTTGTTCTGTCCATGCCTGGTGACTCTTACTGGAATCCTGGCTCCTGTCAAACTCTCTGATAACAACACCCCAGTGTCATGAGGTAATAACCAGCACATCCCCTTCTAGTGAGCCAGGGCTGAATTCATTCCTGGTGTCAGTGGAATGATACTCTGCATGAATTAGGCCCTGAGTAGCCAGTCCTGCAACAGCCTCCCCATTTCCTTCCTTCCTTGTTTTTTCTGTTTAATCTTTGCACTGCTGGTACTTCCCCAACTCTACAAGTGACTATTTCAGGGTTGTCATCTCTCCCAGTTTCATAACGAGTCTTGTGATATTTGATGCATTTCTTAAAGCCCCAACAGCAGGAGTCATGTGAGTTGTGACAATCTCAGGTTGTTTTTTTTTTAATTTGTTAATTTTTTTTAGCAAGTTCCTACCCCTCCTGGTTGTGAAGTAAAGCTTAAACGTGTGACCTGAATGCACCCCAACATTCAAAAATCAGATGGTGAATAAATATATGGAGATCTCATAGAACTGGAAGGGACTCTGAGAGGTCATTGAGTCCAGCTCCCTACCTTCACTAGTAGGACCAAGCACTGATTTTTACTCTAAATTCTTAAGTGGCCCCCTCAAGGATTGAACTCACAATCATGGGTTTAGGAGGCCAATGTGCAAACCACTGAGCTATCCCTTCCCTGCAATAAAAAGTAGTATTGTTTTTTGTAAATCGTTGCATGGTTTGGGGGAATCCTGATTTCTGAGCATGGGGGATTGTCAATATGGCTATGTATCTATCTACTTCCATGGCTTCCATCATGTAAGCATTGACCACATTATGCTAAATCAGCCTAAATGAGAATTCAACTGGTTTCAGTAGAGATCTGAACTTATGTAAATAGATTGGTGTAAGGCTCAATTTAGCTCTTCCAGTAGGCCAGGCCTGAGAATAGTGGTGCATTTTACAAGGCCCTGCGGGGATGCACACTGCTGGCAGGTCCAGCCCTCTATCACTTACACACTGCCTGGCTGTATTTAACGCTCTGTCACTTTTACTCAATATCTGGAATGTACAGTCTCCATGCAGCCCCAAAAGGTTAGAAGGAACAAGTCACATTACATCTGAGTTTTCCCGGCTTCCTTGGGTTTTGGGCATTAACATTCTAGTGGTACAGCATATTTGCAATTGATCCTCTTTACACATACACAATTGGAATAAGTCAAAATTCAACCCTAAGCTATTGTGGGAAAATTGTTGGAGGGGGGAGAAGGTGTACAAATCTCAGCAGCCACTGATTTCTTTTGTTACAGATAGTTGGAGAGACACGCGAGAGGGTGTGCCAAATAGGTTAATAAACCATGCTGTGTAGCATTTCCATCATGCAGCAGGTGACAATTGCTCAATGCAATTTGCTGTTTATTTCTTGCTCTGATGGGTTCCCTTCCTGCCCCCGCCCTCCACTTTCCCTTGTGGAGCTGATTATGGTGGGAGGGGAGGGAAGGGGGATGCTGGCATGAAGCTGCATGTGTTTCTTTCCCATGGGAAAGCTGAATTAGATAAAAAATTGAAGACAGTGCCCTTAAATCAACAAATTCCCCTTGGGAAGTTTTCTTCTTGCTCTAGCCAGAATAGGTTGCTACGCTCTGGAGGGTTTAGGGAGACATTCTGAAAACTTTTTTTTGTGTGTGTGGCAAAATATCAAACGCTCTAGGACTGCATTAAGAAATAGGAGCCCATTCCTGCAGCTCAGTTTGCTGGGAGTGCGTGTTCCTGTTACTTTTGCTACAGGTTTGTGTGATCAATGGTTCAGGAATAACTAGAGGCTCATCTTTCCTCACCTTGAGGCACAGTCACTGGGACAATTTGGGTTCAGCTCTGGATTTCCTGTGGGACCCTGGGCAAATCCCGGGATCTCTCACTTGTGTCGGGGGATAATGCTTCCTTTGTTTTGTCCGTTAAAACGATAAGCTCTTTGGGCAGGGACTGTCTCAGCAGTGCTTAATTTATGCCAGAGCTTGCAGGCCTGAGCTCCAGCACCTCTGGGCTTGGCTGTTCAGAGCCCCGGCACCTCTGGACTTGCTGCCTCAGTTACGAAAGTAAAAAAATTACTTGAGCCGCAGCACCAACTTCATTGCAATTTAAAGACTGTGTCTCACTGTGTGTATGTGCAGGGCCTAGCCCCAGGGAGCCCTCATCTTGGCTGAGGTCTCCGATCATATAAAGAATAACTGGACGTCAGGACTCTATTTCTAGCATTGCTGCTGACACAAGACCAGGCTTTCCCTCCCACCCCCATAATTTCCCACTGTTGTGACTCCATGGTGATTGTGTCCCTAAAGCCTGGCCTGAGCTGAATCAGACACGAGTTGTTAAAATGCCAGCATGCTTTCTACACTAGCATTGCCACGATCGCCTTACCAGTAGAGGGGGACTTGTGATAGCAAAGGTGGGAAATCTTAGGGATAGTCTAGTGTAGACAAGGCCCGAACACAACCTTGAACAAATCACTCCTCGGTGCCTTTATTTACCCAACAGTGTAATACTCTATGATGGGGTGTGCTCCCCACACTGGGCCCAATCGGCTAATTAGGCTGGAGGCAGCTAATTAGAGAGATGTTCACCTGTGAGGGACAAGTAGGGCTTCAACAAAAGACTGGAAACTGAAAGCAGAGGAGGCTGCAGGGAAGGACTCGGCCATCCCTTCTTGGGAGAAGGGAGGGAGCGTTTGGAGACTGCAGAGATGAGTTGCCTCAAGTTACACCCTGGGAGGAGGGAGTGAAGAGACTGACAAACCCAGAAGAGTGGGGAGGGCCAGGAGGCATGGACATGGCTCAGAGAAAGGCAGAAAGGTGCAGGGAAAGGACCTTGGCTGTGGCTGTTATGTAGTGTCCCTGAGGTGGAACCCAGAGTAGAGGGCAGACCCAGGTTCCCCTGCCAGCCACTTGGGGAGTGGCCCTGTGAGGCAGTGAAGCAGAAGACTCCCTGCGATTACGAGAGAGCAGGAACTTTGATACATCCCCTCCCACCACCAAAGGGAAAACCACAAGTGACCTGGCCAGAGGGCTGAGTCACAAAGAGGACAGCTGTGGTGCCTGAGAGCGAGAGAGCAGGCTGCAGAGGAGAAACGGACAGTCTGTAAACTGCTGGAAGGGGCGTTGGCCGCACGGCGCTAATCCCCAGAACCGCCAGGAGGTAGCGCCTTTCAATGGTGAGTAGAGCAACATGTCCCAGGTGGTGGAGAATGCAAGCACTGCAGGACGGTCAAGTCTGATACAAGGGCTCGGTGATGCACTGTCCCTGACAGGAACCCCAAGGTGAGGGGCAGAGAGAAACTGTAAGGTGGTTGTACACCATGGCACGGGACCATAACAGAGAAAAGAACCCCTAAGGGAAGGTGAAAACGGAAACACCCACCGTACAGACTTTCTTTGCTGAGGAAAGCTGAACCCGAGTAGGGTGGATGCCAGAATTGCTGCTCCCGCAGAAGGGAGCTCAGAAGCAATAGGGGCAGGCCCACGCTACGTGGGGACAGATATCAGAGAACCAGCAGAGATGGTGGGAAGCAGCCTTGGAAATATGCTTCAGTCTGGTGTGGGTAGCTGGCCAACAGCAGGAGCTGTACAGAATCCTGCAGGAAAGAAGCAGGAGTCGTCGTAAGGGCCAGGAATGGGAAAGGTGCTCTGAGACCAGGAGGCCAGCGGCCCAACCCCAAAGATCTTAGGGCTGTAGGAGGCGGGGCATCCATGCCATCTGCAGAGAAGTCACATTTCAAGACCCGTCCGTTTCAATGTCTGAAAACCACGACAAGTCAGCAGGAATGAACTCATGCTGTTCTGTTAGATGCCTGGGTGCATCCCTATAATTACATATATCAGTGCTGTGAACTCTCTGTCTTCAGAGAAAGTGTTTTAGATATCGGCTGAACCGAAGGTCAACCGTCGCTAGAGAAATAAACAGGCTGCCTTACGCAGTACAGCAATCTGAGGGGTGCTGGGAATCGCTTGTGCTGTGGGATGCACATATCCCAGGTAACGGTTGTTCTCGTGGGCTGGTCAAAACACCTCAAGCCTGACTCGTCAGGTATGTTGTTCATATTTCAGTAATGCTTACAGGCCCTAAGCAAGGTCAGGGCCCCATTACGCTAGGGCTGCACAAACGTCCAGTCAGCGTTTGTGCACCAAACAGCTGGACGTCTAAAGACAGCATAGCGGTAGGAGATGTGCCTAATATCACCCTACCAACCAGCAGGCGTCCCAGGACTAGAACGCAGGCCTCTTGAGCCCCCGGGCCATACCCACGCCCCCGGATCACTGTGTCGCAAAGCCCTTTACAAAGGTCAATAAGTAGCATTAGCCCCACTTTCACAGATGGGGAAGACTGGTACATAGAGCGTTTGAGTGACTGGGCTGTGGTCACGCAGTGAATCAATGGTAAGGCCAGAAACAAAAGCAGATATATTGACTGCTTTTCTACCCTATTCACTGAACCAGGGTATCCTGGCTCTTAGATGCAACAATCTTTGCGTATTCAGCTGCTTGAGAGAGAAAGAAGCCAGCGGTCTCATGCTCATGTGAATGGCCATGATCATTGGCTAATGGCAACATTAAAGTGAGGGAAGAAGATTGTCGTGAGTCAATCAGAGTAAAGGGAGAATCCAGGTGACAGAAAATGCCTGTGTGACTATGGCCATTGCACATGAAAGTGGAAACTGATGGTGCAGGTGTACAATGGCCATTTTTATCATTATTGGCATGTGTAGCTGCACAACTGTTAGGATTTTGTCTTGTGTACTACACTTTCAAATGTTGGCGGACTCGTTGATGCAAAGTTGTACCCCCTTAACTACACGGATATATTTAAAGCAGTATAACACCCCCTTCTCAGTACGGGCACAGTTTTATATCAGGATAGCTTATTCCGATACAGAAAGGGAATAAGCTAAACTAGTGGATGGCCCCGGTATAACTCTGTCCTCACTAGGGGTTGGGCCAATGTAACTATATTGGTGGTGGAGAGGAAAACAAAAACCTACAGAGTTATCCCAGCACCAAGACTGCATAGACCAGGAGTTTGTCTTCTGCATGGACAGCTGCTGTTTTGTGAGGTAGAGATGATGTATCGCATTGCAGAGATGTCCAAGTCATGCTCTCAGGGAGACCAACAAATGCTCCTGTTTTGATGCTTTCCTTCATCTCAAATAAGGCATTCATGCTGAGCATGTACAGTAGAAACTTGTGAATAATGGAGAAGCACAGCACTCACCAAACTCATTCCAATATGCATCTGTAGCACGGTACATGTTACTTAACATGAATTAGGTTAGCTTGTAGCCGCTTCAGTGATATATTGAGAACTGACGAATACCTATAGATCAAAGATGCACTATAATAGGCAGTGGCCTTCTGTCATCACGCTGACCAATATTGATCATAGAATCGTAGGATTGGAAGGAACCTCGAGAGATCATCTAGTCCAGTCCCCTGCACTCATGGCAGGACTATTATGTAGACCTTCCCTGACAGGTGTCTGTCCAGCCTGCTCTTAAAAATCTCCAGTGATGGAGATTCCACAACCTGCCTAGGAAATTTATTCCAGTGCTTAACCACCCTGACAGTTAGGAAGCTTTTCCTAATGTCCAACCTAAACCGCCCTTGCTGCAATTTAAGCCCATTGCTTCTTGTCCTATCCTCAGAGGTTAAGGTGAACGATTTTTCTCCCTCCTCCTTGTAACAACCTTTTATGTACTTGAAAACTGTTATGTCCCCTCTGTTCTCTTCTCCAGACTAAAGAAACCCAATTTTTCAATCCTCCCTCAGAGGTTGTGGTTTCTAGACCAGAGGTTCTCAATCTTTTTCTTTGAGCCCCCACCCCTTCCGCAACATGCTATAAAAACTCTGTGGCCCACTTGTGCCACAAAAAATGTTTTTCCTGCATATCCAGTGGATTAAAAGACAGGGCTAATGTTAGGCGATAGCAAGCAGCGCAATTGTCCAAGGCCCCTGAAACCTGCTCACGCCCCCCGCCAGGAGGCCTCGGACCCGTGGTTGAGAACCACTGTTCTAGACCTTTAATCATTTTTGTTGCTCTTCTCTGGACTTTCTCCAATTTGTCCACATCTTTCCTGAAATGTGGCGCCCAGAACTGGACAATACTCCAGTTCAGGCCTAATCAGTGTGGATTAGAGTGGAAGAATTACTTCTCGTGTCTTGTTTACAACACTCCTGCTAATACATCCCAGAATGATGTTTGCTCTTTTTGCAACAGGGTTACACCGGTGACTCATATTTAGCTTGTGGTCCACTATGACCCCCCCGATCCCTTTCCGCAGTACTCCTTCCTAGGCAGTCATTTCCCATTTTGTAGGTGTGCAACTGATTGCTCCTTCCTAAGTGGAGCACTTTGCATTTGTCCTTATTGAATTTCACCCTATTTACTTCAG
This sequence comes from Mauremys reevesii, assembly GCF_016161935.1. Lineage (NCBI taxonomy): Eukaryota > Metazoa > Chordata > Testudines > Geoemydidae > Mauremys > Mauremys reevesii. The sequence goes on from NC_052642.1 coordinate 15,893,837, forward strand.
ACCACTTTGAATTTTAATTCTATCCTCCAAAGCACTTGCAACCCCTCCCAGCTTGGTATTGTCCACAAACTTTAAGTGTACTCTCTATGCCATTATCTATATCACTGATGAAGATATTGAACAGAACCGAACTCAGAACTGATCCCTGCAGAACCCCACATGATCTGCCCTTCTAGCTTAACTGTGAATCACTGATAACTACTCTCTGGGAACAGTTTTCCAACCAGTTATGTACCCAGCTTATAGTAGCTCCACCTAGGCTTTATTTTCCCAGTTTGTTTGTGAAAAGGTCATGCAAGACTGCATAAAAAGGCCTTACTAAAAATCAAGATATATCACATCTATCGCTACCCCCCATCCATAAGGCTTGTTACCCTGTCAAAGAAAACTATTGGGTTGGTTTGACATGATGTGTTCTTGACAAATCCATGCTGACTGTTATTTATCACCTTATCTTCTAGGTGTTTGCAAATTGATTGCTGTTATCTTTCCAAGTACTGAAGTTAAACTGACTGGTCTGTAATACCTTGGGGAGTTCTTATTTCCCTTTACATTGTACCCCTTTGTTGCCGTAACTGTAAGATGGGGCCTTTATCAGTGCCAGTCCAGTTTACCCCAGTGTGAAAAAAAATCGTGACTCTAGTCAAGGCCTACAACCACTTCACATTTTCAAAGCCCTTCAGAGAGAGGGCTGCATAGTCTAGTGGCTAGGACCCTGGGCAGCTAGTCACAAAGGCTGAGTTCTGTGCCCAGCGAGGTGGTGTTGGGCAAGCTTGCTGTATCTATCTAGAAAATAACTGTGTTGGGAAAGTCTGTTACTTTGTGTTAATACAGTGCCTAGTGTAATGCATCATCTGCTTATATTATAGGAGTTCCTAATTATAATAATTTACAGTTAACTCATTCATTTTCCCAATGACCCTCTGAAGTGGATAGATAATCCGATTTACCTATCCCCATTTTACAGGGGGAGAGAGAGAGAGAGATTACCCAGGAGATTTGCCCAAAACTACACACCAAACCAGTGGCAGAGTTTAGATTAAATGCCAGGTCTCCTAATCTCATACTCTAACCCCTAGACCACGTTGCCTTTCAACTCCGTTTATCAGCTGGGCATCAGTTTTTGCTCCACGTACATGTTTTTCCTCCTATCTCTTTAAAGCAAGCTAGTGAATCCTAGCTCTTAAAAGATCACTGAGTACTGAGGATTCATTCTAGTCCGTAGGGATGTTTTGTGCTGTGTTTGCTGAATCTGATTTCCACCTCTGCTCAGGAACATATGACACAGTGGGCACCATGGCAAACAGTGTTTACCTCTCCAACTACTGTACCTGGTGTTCTCAGCATCACTGCTTACCGTGGACGTTTAATTGGGCATTAAAGCTAATCAGTTACAGCTGGTTTTGTAAGCATCTAAGCCCTTAATTCTCACCCTTTGCTGAGCTTTTGTTTTCCAAAGGTATATATTCACTGCAGGCTTCAAAACCTCTTGTTTTCCAACATTTTTGTTCCACATTGCTGCCATGGGAGGTGCCCCTCGTGCCTGTGTATTTTTCTGCCTGCAGTTTGTTAAATCTAACTCAGCAGGGCATGTTGAGGTACGAAAAGCTGTGAAAAAAATGATGAAGAGGATGCAAAGCGGAGGTGACAGGTCGCTTAGCTGATGTGCTGGCCGTCACACAAGTAAGCTAGTGGTTACTTAAAAAAAAAAAAAAGTAAGTTGTGTTAATGGGCTGGTAGCTGTGGCTTGAGCCCAAGAAATAGCCAGAGACAATCGGATCTTTGTTACCCTTGGGAGAGGCAATCCATGCATTTATGGACTATTTTATCATCCTTGTTTGTATTACCGTAATGTGTCCCAGCTGCAGTCATGGACTTTGAGCCCATGCCCCCAGAGAGCTTACAACTGGAGAGGTTAGGGGCCCAGCCTACATCTGCAGGCTCCACCAGGGGGAATGGGGCATTGCAGGCTCACCTAGGCATAGCTAACTCGCTGAGTAACTGGGAGGCAGTTAATTAGGCAGGGAAAACTCTGGGCATGATAACAGGTTAAGGATGACAGAACAGGAACTCCTGAGGAGAAAGGCAGCTGCCAGAGAAAAGATCCCTCTAGCAGACTAGAATCCAGTGGAGTGGGTGGGCCTAGGTTCCCCACCTACACGAGCCAAGGACTTCCTAGAAGGCAGCTCTAAACCCAGGAGATCGAGGACTGCCTAGACCTCACTAGAGCTGCAGAATTTCCAGCTCCCCATTATAGTATCCTCCCATAGCATCCAATGGGAGCTGCAGGAAGCGGTGCGGGCAGCAGGGACGTGCTGGCTGCCACTTCCTGCAGCTCCCATTGGCCAGGAACGGCAAACCATGGCCACTGGTAGCTGCGAGCGGCCGTGAAAATGTAAACAAACTGTCTCAGCCCGCCAGCAGATTACCCTGATGGGCCGCGTGTGGCCTGCAGGCCACAGGTTGCCCACCATTGGTTTAGAGCCTTTAAGGCAGTGACTCTCAACCTTTCCCGACTACCGTACCCCTTTCAGGAGTCTGATTTGTCTTGTGTACCCCCAAATTTCACCTTACTTAAAAACAACTTACTTACAGAAGCGGACAAAAACACAAATGTGTCACAGCACACTAGTAGTGAAATGGTTTATTTTCTCATTTTTACCATATAATTACAAAATTAATCAATTGGAATATATATATATTGTACTTGCATTTCAGTGTATAGTATATTGAGCAGTATAAAGTCCTTGTCTGTATGAAATTTTAGTTAGTACTGACTTCACAGGGCTTTACATGTAGCCTGTTGTAAAACCAAGCAAATAGCTACACGAGTTGATGTACCTCCTGGACGACCTCTGCCTATCCCCAGGGGCACGTGTACCCTGGTTGAGAACCACTGCTTTAAGGATCCTGACTGCAAAAATGTACCAAATATCAAACAGCCATGCTTGCCTAATAGCTGAGCATGCCCCTTCAATTGCAGCGCAAAGACCAGTTGAAGTAGAAATATTTTCCTTGAAGCTAAACCTGGACCTCACAGATGAGTATTGGATTAAATTTCTGATCACTATGGCCTTGGTCCAATGCCTAGTGAAGTTGATAGAAAGACTTCCTGAGGTGCTGCTTTTCTACAAGCCCTGACCCCAATGTATGCAAAGAATCAGCTAGTGCAGTGGTTCTCAAACTCTTACTGGTGACCCCTTTCACATAGCAAGCCTCTATACAACTATAAACACTTTTTATATATTTAAACATCATTATAAATGCTGGAAGCAAAGTGGGGTTTGGGGTGGAGGCTGACAGCTCGCAAACCCCCCTGTAATAATCTCACAACCCTCTGAGAGGTCCCAACCCCCAGTTTGAGAACCCCTGAACTAGTAGGTCAGAAAGAAGTAAAGATGCATCCGTTGTACTAGAGGCAGGGAAAGGAAGCCAAGATTGTAAGAACTCAGCTGTTTTATGTGGCTATTGCCATTCAGTTACGTGCTGAAGTAAGTGCTTGTCATAGGTTGGGAAAGTGGCCTTCCATCCTCGTTATATGAATTCTGACAGTCCAAAAGATTAATTGGCAATAATGCAATTGAGGTGCAGGCTGCACAAATTAAGACACAGAGTTAGAGAGATTGATCGGGTGCTTCGCTCTGCTGCAACCAAACCTTGGGAAATTGGTGAGATCAAAGAAAATGCTATATTGTTCTGTTCCAAGCTCAGAAACTCTCACTGAGCAAGCGGAGACTAATTGCATTAGAAAGATTTTTGGCTTTAACTACAGTAGACTGTCTACTTAAGGCAGCAAAAAGTCCCCATTGTGGATTCAGTTATACAAGTATAAAGGTGCTTATGCTAGTATAGCTCATTCCCGTTCCAGTCCCTACACCAATATATAGCATCTTTTTACATGTATAACTGCATCCACACTAGGGCTTATATCTAAATCAGAAAAAATAAAAATAAAAATCAACCCCCTATCTGACCAGTGGTTACACTGTTTAACTTTTCTACTGCAGACTAGGCCTAAGGGTAAAATTTTCAAAAGCGCCGATGTGACTTACCAGCCTAAGTCCCAGTATCAAAAGTCAGGCCAGGTCGACACTTAAAACTTTTGTCAGTCTAGTAATATTGACTATGGGTGTGATTTTTTTTTTAATATACCAGCAAAAGATGTAGTGTAGGCAAGAACGCTTTCGTTAGCACAGCTTATATAAGCTAAGCTGCCCAAAGCACTCTTTTGCTGGTATAAGCTGTTAGCCAATACAGCTATAATGGCAAACCTTTCCTAGAGTACACTTCAGTCTTACTGAAAATGAGTGGAACACACAGGCTCTTAAATCTCTTCGGACAATTTTACCCCAGCTCAGTTGTCAGGCTGCTGTGAGCTTTTTGTGGGGGCTATTTTTAAATCTAAAGAAATAATAAAGATGCACATTATGTCAGCCCTGCCACGCTCTGCTGCTGTTGCTATTGCTATGCCATTGAAATAAACTGAGAGCTCCTGTGGCGGGGTGACAACTCACTAGTGCAGCACCTCCTGCTGGTCATCCTGGGAATTAGCTCTTCCATCCCAGAGTGCCTTCTGCAGGCTGGTATCTCACCTGCCCCCTCCCAGACCCCAGTGCCCTTCTACATCAGGATTCTGCCCCCAGCAGTGACCCACAATCTGGGTCTCCCCACCCAGGGGAACCTCCAACCCTCTATCCCCACCTTGCCTCAGTGTCTACTGCCAGTCACCACCTAGCCCCTGCTCACTGCCGTCTGTAAACCACTCATCATCGGCAAGGGGGGTTAGGACCAGCTGCCTTTGCCTATCCCTGGGCTGCCCCAGTACCCTCTTAGCCTTTTAGCAAGGCCTGCAGCCTGGGGTTTTAGTAGGCCGGAGCTCCCCAGCTCCCTCTGCCCTCCTCCAGCACTGCTCCACCTCAGGTACCCATCTCAGCGCTCAGGCAGCTAAGTCCTTCTCCCTCAGAAGCTAGAGAGAGTCTCCTACAGCCTCTGGCCCTCAGCTCTCTTATAGGGCCAGCTGTGGCCTGATTGGGGCATGGCCCCAGCTGTGGCTGCTTCCCCAAATCAGCCTCTCTCTCTCTCTCACTCACACACACACACACCCTTCCCCAGGGCTGCTTTTAAGCCCTTCAGGGCAGGAGGGGGGTGACCACCCCGCTCCAGCTCCTCAAAGCGTGATCCACACTGATGCCATTGGCAGGAACACGGAGCCAGTCTTCCTACAGGGAAACAAAGGCCAGAGACCATGTGCAGTAGCTTAAGCTTTCTCTGCTCACTTGTAGGACTGTTAAGTGGTGCTACTGTACTAGATATACAGACACAGACACCTATGATGCCGGCTACCCCGCTACATTGTTTGAGTCTGCATCGTCTCCCAGCCTTCTTACATGAGAAATAACATTGGCTGGTATACATTTGTTCATAATTATTATTAGGTTTGTAATGGCATCTCCCGACTGTCCCTGGAAAAGGCTAGTAATCCCTCTCCGCTCTTCCACAGCCCAGTGGCACAGTCTCTGTTAAGTGGTACCACAACCCCCCAGCACAAAATCAGCATTGCCACATGGTTTCAGAACACGGTTCAGGGTACCCCCAAAACCACTCCCGTGGAGTGAGACAACCCGGAGCCTGTGCTACACTGTTTCTCCCCCATCCCCAGCATCTTTCAAGGGAGGAGAGAACTTGGCTTTGGGGCTGTTAGAAATTCTTGCTGATGCTCTAGTGCCCTCTACAGCCGGCTGAGCCGAGTGGGGTTTGGAGGGCTGAATTGGAGGGAAGGTTAATGCAGTGTGTGACTGGAGGATAGTCATTCATTCCAGAGGCAGGGCAATGCCTCTGCTGGGAGAGGAAGTGAGTCACTGATACAGTTGGTTGCAGGGCAGCATTGTGGGAGTGCGAATGCTCCCCAAACAGGAACTGCAGACAATTGCAGGAAATGAAAAAACGTAATCCTGTCAGGAGACAGTTATTTCATTAGAGTCATTTAACACGCTCCTGTTCCGGGTGGGCGAGGGCAGCCACCTCCTTAAAGGAAAATTTACGGGGGTGGGGGGGCATATTTATCTCTTTACTGTGCTGCATGTCTTATTTTCTGGATTCCTTCTACCCATCTGTGCATGAATATCATTCACTCTAATTAAAGGTGCAGCGTTTCCTGTGCTTCCATTAACCCATGCATAAAGTGGAGATAAAGGGTCCGAATTCAGTTATGCATGTGTAAATCAAGAGTAACTCCCGTGACATCATTGGCATCACACTGGTGTATGCAAGAGGCCCTTACGAAGGTGCTTGCAGCTAAGTGAAAGTGCTAAGTATTGTTTTTCCTATACAGAATGGTTTCAGCATGGGCAGCAGCACCGCAAGCTTCCCATAGACGCTGCATTGGCAATACCCCTCCAACCTGGCATAAAGAGGCCAGCTTTAGCAATAAGATAATTCTCCACACTTCATGTGAGACAGACAGCACGAAATGTTGAGCACTGCCAACCCTGGCATGTATTTGAAGCCTGAGGCCTGGTCTACCCTAGAAAAGGAGGTCGCTTGAACTCTGTTCGTCAGCGGTGTGAAAAATCCACACCCCTAAACCGCGTCGTTAAGCTGACCTCAGTCCCTGTGTAGGCAGCACAAGTTCAGGAAGGTGGAGTACCTATGCCAATGGGAGAACCCCTCCCCTCACAATAGGTAGCATTTACACTGAAGCAATGACGCAGCTGTGCCGCTGGTAGCATTTTAAGTGCAGACGTGAGGGTCTCTGCCTCTGTCTACGCTTAAAATGCTACAGCTGCAGTGGCGGTTCAGCGTAGAAGTTCACGACAGTGATGGGAGGGGTTCTCGCATTGCTGATGTTAATACACCTCCCCGAGAGGTGGTAGCTCGGGCGGTGGAAGAATTCTTCCATCGGCCTGGCGCTGGCTACGCTGGTTAGGTGGAGTTAACTACCCGTGAGTGATGTAGCTGGGTCAATCTAACTTTTCAGTGCAGACCAGCTCTCGGATGGCCCTGTTACCCCTGAGCCACCTAGTTCCCTTATTGTCTGTATTTTCACCAAGAAGGTAATTTTATTGTGGTAGCACCTAGAAGCCTCAGTCATGGACCGGGACCCCCTTATGCTAGGTGCTGTACAGACGCAGAACAAAGGGACAGTCCCTGCCCCAAAGAGCTTACTAAGACAAGTCTCCACAGGACACAAAAGACAGGGGGAGCACATGGAAACATCACTGATCAGCACGCTAAGCAGGTATCTGAGCACACTAGCTGCACATCTGTTGCCAGCGTCTGTTTAGTCCTCAGCATCATGTGGACTGTCCTAGTGTGGCCTCCAGCCCCTACCTCAGTTTCCCCCTCCAAGGGACATCTTCAATAACTCTCAAACCCTGTTGTCCATTCACAGCCCTTCTGAGGTTTATTAAATTAACAAAGATTCAAACTAAAAGCTCTCAAGTCCCTCCATTCACCCCCTTATATAGTCATGCCCAGGCCTTTCCTGCCTGTTGTCTTACTTCCAAGTCCCAGGTTTCTCTGCTGAAGCCTCTTCTATGCTTTTCTCTGGTCTCCCTGAGCATCCCCCCTCTCTGCAGCTTCCTGCTCAGGTGTGCCTCCTCAGTAACCAGGGCCAGCTACCCCCGGCCTCTAGCCCTTCTGGGGTGAGCCAGCCCGCTCCATGGACATTAGAAACCCTAACCCTTCATGCCAAAGCAAAAGGCTGCACCTTCACCTTTCCCAGAGCCATCCCATTCCCAGCAGTAGCAGAGGTATTAAGGTGAACAGTTGTGGGGCGGTGCCTCTCTTCATCCACACTATGCAATAACAATCTCTTGGGGTTAGTCATTTTCTCCTCCTGCTGAACTATTTTTTCAGATGGCCAGTTCATTGTTTTTTCTCTTATCTATGGAAATCCCATGCTGTAACACGTTCTGTTTTGAAGCACTTACTTTCATATTTTTCCCTCTTCATTTCCTGTTGTGGAAGCAAACTGATTTTTTGAAGCCTCTATTTTTAAATTGTTGCTCTTCTGCTGTCCTGCATAGCCTGTTCTAAGAGCAATATTCCACTTTCCCCAAAGGCTCTGCTGCCAATAAAAACTGACCTTGATGTCCATTGCGCATTCTTGCCTTCAGCCATGGACACGGCTCTCCGCAAAGTCAGTTCTGGGGCATTACAGCCGTTGATGGGGACTGTTCCTCAAGGACAGACACTGTAGAGAGATCAGAGGAAGGGAATTTCAGAACCTTCTGCCCCAGGTCAGTGTTTTGAAGTCACTTTAGGCTGGCAACCAGATGGAGGCTTCCTTGATAGCCAGCTGTGAAATGAGTTAATCTCAGATCCATTCCTAGGGGGCAGATGCATCACTCTACAATCACAGCTGGTACCATTCTCAGAGAGGGGGCCAGGCTTCCTCTCATACCAGTTCTACTGCTGTCATTCCACCGGCTTCCTGAGTTACTCTGGATACTCATCTCTGGAGACTCAGGCCCCAGCTGAACAGGGAGACTCAAATACCCTCTCCCTGCCTGGTGGTGGCTGCCTGACAGAGGAAGCTTGTATTACTGCTCTGTGTTCAGGGGTGCAAGTCCGACACCCGCTCACCCACCCTAAATCCAAAATCTAGGAATCTTTCCCTGTCCTGATGCTTCTGTTCATGCTCTGTCCCACTTCTTCAAATTATCAGTAGAGCCATAGGGACAGTGGAAACGGACAGGTCCTGCGGCCAAGGACAATGGTGAAGTAGGCTTAAATCAGCAAGAGAAAACAAAAGAGAGGGAGAGGCGTGATGGGAGGACAAAGGGTTCCAGCGGCCAGAGACTATGGGCTAAGCTGTTTGGTGATGTTACCGTAATGGGGGCCATACAATTACCAAAGACAGCCAGACACATTACGGCAAAAATAAATAAGGGGCAGGCTTCCAAAGGCCCAGAGCATACAACCCAGTTCTTACTGGCTTTCAGTGGGAGTTGGGTGCCTAGCCACCTTCTGTGCCTTTGAAAATCTGTTCACGCTTCCCCTTATGCCTGGCATGCCCTTCCTGATCCCGGGGTCCAGGTTCCTTCTCAAAACCCGCATCCTCAAGAGGCTCTAAATGATGGGCCTGCTGGCATAAGCCAATGTGGCTCCCTCCTCTGAGGATCTGTCCCTGGGTCCATTTGTGAATATTGCAGTTAACAATTAAACAAATTGTAACACTTATGCCACCAGTCTCCCACGCGACTCCATCTCTCGCCCTCCTTCCCCAGGCTGTCCTCTCCTTTTGTTCTTGTCTTACCAGGTCCTCATGGTAGCAATTTCATCTTCATCTGTTTTGCCAAGAACTGTCCCCATGCCGGCTGCCACATAAGAAATAAATAATCATCCTAATAAACCCATAATATCCAGCATTTTATGGCTGCTGGGTTTATAAGCCTTGCAGCAGTACCACCTTGTGCTGGTCACCTATGACATCTCACAAGCACAGCTAGGCTGGCTTAGCACAGTACTGGAACCAGGAGACCACCAAGGAACACCAGGGTTGAGAGGATGTGGTGCTGGTGATTCAGTAGGTGGTGGCGATATGGGTGCCCTATGCTGCTACAGGTCATCAGCCAGATTCTGATCCCAATAGACTTCACTCTGGGCATACATCAGATCAGAATCCTGCCTGTCATCCTTCAGATCAGAGTGAAAAAAAGATCATTCATAGTTGTTGAAGATCTTATGGCATTTTTTTTTTGGTAGGAGCAGGGATCTTTACCCCATTGTCCCCACCAAATTCCAACCACCTTGTCACTGAGAAATTTTTCAAGCTGCGGCATAACACCCAAGTCCAGGGTGACCAGACAGCAAGTGTGAAAAATCGGGAACAGGGGGTGCGGGGCAATAGGCACCTATATAAGACAAAGCCCCAAATATTGGTACTGTCACTATAAAATCAGGACATCTGGTCACCCTACCCAAGTCCCAATGTGCTCCACAAGAGTAGCAAAAATTCTATCCCTGGGACTGCTGCTATGAATTTATTCTGATGGCAGAAATAGTACTGGTGCCTACAACACGAAATAAGTTATGAATCTACCTATGTGGCCTCCATCAACACAGTATCTCCTTCCCTCAACAGTGAATTGTTCTCAGCTCTTGCAGTTTTATTATCAGTCTTGTGATATTTGGTGTTTTACTTTAAAACCCAGCTCCTGGAGTCAGGTGATTGTGAGAGAATCCCAGCTTTCATTTGAAAAACAAAAGTACATTTCCAGCTTTCATGATTGCAGGGCATGGGGGAAGCTTGAATATGTGACCAGAAAAGGCTGAAAAACACACAGCAAATAAAAAGAAACCCATTTTTTTATTTTAAATATCTCATTATTTTTACGACAATCTTATGCTACGTTAAGTATCAGAGGGTAGCTGTGAGAGTCTGGATCTGTAAAAAGCAACAAAGAGTCCTGTGGCACCTTATAGACTAGCAGACATACTGAAGCATGAGCTTTCGTGGGTGAATACCCACTTCGCCAGAGGCATGTTAGGGCTTGACTCATGATTTTTGAACTTGTGGAATTGGGATCACTGTGTAAGGTAGCAGAGCATTATTTCCAGTTGAAACTGAGGCACTGAGAAATTAAATGACTTGTCCAACATGGATGCAGAGCTGGGATCTTAATGCAACTTTCTGTCCAGGATGCCACCTGTTGTGCTGGGGTCTCACCGAGCCTGCCCGTTCCACCAGCCTGGGCTTCCTTACTCTGTCTTTGCTGGGACACACACGCACACATGTAAGGCCACACCCAGCTGCAGACAGACTGAAGTCAACTCTGAGATTCACCCACCACTCAGGTGCACACCCCCTTTGGGGAGCAAACCCAAAATAATATTGTCCTGCTCTGTATAGAAAAGTCTGCACAGCGCAAGTTCATAAATATCACCCTCTCCCTCAGTGTAGAGAAAGATATGCACAGCTTCTTCCCGCCCTCCCCGCCCCACCCCAGATATGAGCTGCACAAACTGGGTGATGTTATAAACAAAAAATAAGTTTATTAACTCCAAAAGGTAAATTTTAAGTGATAAGGGATAGCAAACAGAACAAAGCGCATTACTAAGCAAACAAAACAAAACACGCATACTAAGCTTAAGGTCTTAAAGAAACTGGTTACAAGTAGTAATTTCTCGCCCTGAATGTTGATTTTGAGTAGGTTGCAGGAATTCTTGAAGGTTAGTTATCCCGCTTGCAGCTTAAATCTTCAGGTATCTTATCCACAGACCAGATCCCTTTTCCAGCCTGGGTTCAGAACTCCTCCCCTTTCCCTTTGTCCTTATTCCTTGGGTGTTCCTGAGGCAGTTATCCTGGGTGGGGATTCTGTGAAGAGCGACCCAAGATCAACTTACTCCCTAGCCTTAAATAGAATTTACATAAGGCCTCGGTCTTGACCGCCCCCTCCTTTTAGTGGAAAATAACTAGAAGTCCAAGCTGGTGTTTAGTGTCAGGTGACATTATCACCTGACCTTGTAGTGTCAAAGCAGCATCCCAGGAAACTTCTCAGGAAGGAATGAGATTATCATTTTCAAAGTTCTATTGTTCTTCCTAATGGCTTATCCAAGCTTTTTGCCTACTGTCTGGTGGGCATTAACCAGGTGAAAACACAGTTATTAACTGTTATGTAGTTAAGTATCAGGGGGGTAGCCGTGTTAGTCTGGATCTGTAAAAGCAGCAAAGAATCCTGTGGCACCTTATAGACTAACAGACGTTTTGGAGCATGAGCTTTCGTGGGTGAATACATGGTGGCTTGCATCCGACGAAGTGGGTATTCACCCACGAAAGCTCATGCTCCAAAACGTCTGTTTGTCTATAAGGTGCCACAGGATTCTTTGCTGTTACATAGTTAATATTCCTAATTCCATATACAGAAATGATGCATGCATACAAATTGGATAATCACATTCAGTAAATTGTAACATTTCCAATGATATCTTACAAGACCTATCTTGCTTAAAATATATCATAGTTATGCCATATTCATATCAAACATGTTTCCATAAAGAATATGGAGTGTAATGTCACACCATCCTCTCACTCTCGTGTCCTAAATATAAGATAGACAGTATGATCTCGGGCAAATGATCAGTGCAGCACAGGGAAAGATGTTATCTGAAAGGTTCAAAGCAGGGATAGTGAACAACGCAGAGTAATAAGATGAACAGAAATTGCAACAATTCTCCCACTCCAACCCCCCTTCCACTTCTTTAACAAAACGTTCTCTGTTTGTGAAAATGGAACAAAATTGTTACAAAGTTCGAAGGTCATAAATTGCCCCTTGTGATGATTTCTGACATCTGGTGATGTGTGCGTGTATGTGTGTGAGAGAGAGAGAGACAGAAAGTGAACACAAGCAGTCGTCCCCAAAACTTGATTTTAAAAAGTGATTTCTAAATGCCTGCTTGAAGGACAGAGTTTCCCCTCTTAGGCCAGAGGCCAGATTGTTCATTCCCAGAAGTGATTCAAACAAGCGGTTTTGATCGAGGCCCTTCTGTCACATTCCAGCAATAGGGATCTTCCACTAAAGCCGTGCTAAACAACAGCGGGATTGTTTGCAGGCCCAGGAAAATATCATTGGCAGATGTCAAATTCTCTGCAACTTTAAGGAAAGACAGTCTGGAGAAATTCCAATGGCCAGAGACTCTCCGGTCATTCTCAGGCCAACATAGTACTCCCATGACTCACCAGCTGGACAAAGAGCATCAGTCAGAGCCAGAAAGCTGGGTATAATGCATATTTTCTCCTGCCTCCCCTAAATTCCCATAAACAGCAGACCACATGGAGCTTAATTCAACCCTAGTCTGGGGGAAGGGAGCTCAGAGGGGGCCTATGGAGAGGGGAGGGGGTATATCTGGGAAAGAGCTGGAGTCTTACAATAATGATACACCCACCGGTGTCTGGGCTGTGATCCCTCCACAGGTGGCAAAATCCCACACAGGCTGATGTCAGTCGCTAAAGCAAACAGATCATATCTGCAGTTGGACTCTGCAAGCGTCCCACCTCCAGCCACAGCGGCTGACTCAAGAGACCAGCGTAAACAAGCCCTGGAGGTTTTATTACCGCATCTGTCCTATGAGAATTGCCAATATTTGCTCACCCTGGGGTTATATTTTTGGCAGTCTTCCCAGCAACTCCCCCAGCTGTAGACCAAGTGGCGCGCTTGACTTTTTTTTCCCTCTGTCATCATGTGATTTGCTATGTTGGGAGAACTATCTAAAAGTGTGTAGGATAGAGTTGCTGCCTCGGTTTCCACAGAAGAGGATCCTGCTATTTTAATCATGTGAGCGTGATGGCATAGTGCCACCACTAGAGAGCACTGCTGACACAGGCAGGCTTCTGCCCTGCTGGAGGAAAGATTTGTAGTATCTTATTGTGTGGTGGGGCCCAGGATATTAGAGAGAGAAGTGGGATGAGATAATATCTTTTATTGGACCAACTTCTGTTGGTGAAAGAGAGAAGTTTCCAACTACACAGAGCTCATCTTCAGGTCTAGAGGAACGCTAGTCTTACAAACAGTTCAGAACAGATCTGCAAACAACTAATTTCTTTTAATTTTTTGCCAGAATATGCATGGGGGAAAAATGCAAAAAAACATTCCCAGCCTCTCGGTGCAGTTAAAGGAAGCATGGCAGAGGCGAGCAGTAAATGCAGAAACCCACTGAAATTACACACAGCAGCAGGAATAGTTTTCAGTATTGCCAACCTAAGTGATCAAAAGTCAGGAGTCAGCCACTCCCCCCCCCCCCCCCCAAAAATCCTGAGAGCTTAACAAGAATACATTTTGAGTCCTTTTAATTTGCTTTCTGGAATTGGAGCCTTTAGGGATCATATTTTCAAGCTTTTCTTTTCGACCATGAAGGCCAGACACTTGTTTTGTGTGTGTGTGTGTGTGTGTGTGTGTGTGTGTGTGTGTGTGTGTGTGTGTGTGTGTGTGTGTGTGTGTGTGTGTGTGTGTGTGTGTGTGTGTGTGTGTGTGTGTGTGTGTGTGTGTGGCTATGATTCTCCCCAGATGATTTGATTCCAGGATCTGGAATTTAAAAAACACCAAATATGGCAAGATGTGATGAAAAAGTGGGGAAGATTAAATCTAACTCAACTGGATATCTGCAGCAGGCTGGGTAAAAGATCCTGAGTTGTGCTCTCTGGGAACTCTTTGCCTGGCACGGAGCCTATAACTTTTAGGCAGCCAGGTGCAGGTCCCTGAGTGCCCCATGGCATGCTGGCCATCGGCCAAGGCAAATGAACCCTGTGTGACCAACTGGCCAAAGTATCCCACCTGGGCAGTATGGTCCCTACCACCGCCACATTGTGCACCAACCCTTGTGCCCAGGCCAGTTTTGCATGAAGCCTCGAGCCTTCACCCCTGCCTTGTTTGCACAGCAGTACACCAGTGATTTTGAATAGCACAGACACCCAGAGATACCAACACCCCGCCCTCACAAGCATTCACATGCATTGGCAATGTCAACAGGCCAAAGGTCCCTTCCTTTGTTGTGCATGTGACATGGCAGCCAACCAGTTGCAAATCGCTCTGGGTAAGCTCCAGAGCTTGTCTCTCTCACCCACCTTGGCTTTCCAGTGAGAGTTTTACTCGCGGGAATGGCATCCCTACCCATTTCCCATTAGTCCCCTTGCTTCATTTTGCACGCTGTGTAGCTGGATTTTCAGGCATACAATTTTCTTGGCAGGGCCCCACAAGACTATTCCCTAGACAGTAGATCAGATGAACCGTCTGCAGTACCAGTGACGTTAAGGAGGACAGCACAAGGTGTAAATTTCACAGCAGGAAATTTGGCCCAGGATTCACAATTGAAAAAACACTAGTGCAATAATTTAGTAGATTCTTCTGTGCCTTGAGGAACACGCTGTCTTTCCTCAGTCCTACCCCCGTCACTTGGGCTTCTTGTACCCACCACCCGGTCTTCATTTTTGTTCAGCCTCTGGGTCAGTACTTTGCATCCCAACATCAAAGGATCTCAAAGCACTTCCCAGACATTAGCTAATTAAATCCATGTGAGAGGCAGTGGGTAGGGTGATCAGCCTTTTCATTCTGCTCACCTCTGACATGCACCTGCCTCCTCCTGAGTGGAGCACAGCTCCTGTTTAGCAGGGTGGTCCTGAGGCAGCTGGGAGCTCTGGGCGGCCCTGCACGCGCGCGCGCACACACACACACACAAAAAGGAGATCCAGTGTTGAAGATGGAAATTAAACCCTGGCTTTCTGGAAGGACAAGATGGGAGCAACACACCACGGCAGCACAAGCAGCTGATGGCTTTACTGTTAATGGAGAGAGTGAGAGTCCCCTTGCGCTGCTCAACAGCTATACATTATTATTGGTTGC
Source organism: Mauremys reevesii (assembly GCF_016161935.1). Classification (NCBI taxonomy): domain Eukaryota; kingdom Metazoa; phylum Chordata; order Testudines; family Geoemydidae; genus Mauremys; species Mauremys reevesii. The sequence goes on from NC_052642.1 coordinate 15,909,175, forward strand.
ACACAGGAACATCGAGAGGCCTTAACTGAGATCAGGGCTTCGTTTTGCTAGACACTGTACAAACAACCTCTTTCCCAAAGAGCTTAACAGTCGACATGGATGAAGGGTGAGAGTGGAAACAGAAGTCAAGTAACTTGCCCAAGGTCACATCAAATCAGTAGCAGAGCTAGGAACAGAACCCAGCTTTCCCTGGCTCCCAGCCCAGTGTCCAATCCACCTGCTTAGATTGCCTCTTTCTAACACTTCTGTGATGTTGAAA